>NC_062285.1:10549821-11154642 GCF_902655055.1 Lutra lutra | reverse complement strand
AGATAAAAGGTGTCAGGAATGGATTTTCTAGAGATAATGCCTGAACTGAGACAGCAACACTGAGGTCAGACAGATTCAAAAGGGTTAGAGGGCGGAAAATGGGGGGAGTATACAAACCCATAGTAAGACAAGGAAGAGAAACACACAACAGGGTAAATATCTGTCTAAAATACAGGAATCAAAGAGGAAGACATCAAAAGCAGTTCAGAATGCCAGAGAAAAGGGCAGACAGTAGAAAGGGTTGGAGAGCTTAGCAGAACTCAAAATTATGAAAGCTTTATATGTAATTTTAAGATACCTGGACACAAACATATTTTCAACAATGGTTCACAGTCATATTTGCATTTGAGACACATCACTCTAAATGCTGTGGAGAGGGATGAATTTGAGGGGCATTGTAATAAAAGGTGGGAGATGAATGAGAAGGCACTGATGCAAAATAAAGATGAAGCACACCTGAACTGACAGAATCGTTCTAGAAATATTGAGGATATAAAATTATCAGGGCCAGTACAGAATAAATCTATATTAAATGAATAAACACACAATCTTGGGTCCCTAGCAACCAACTTTGCTCATTACTTTATAAAAGGCATCAAGTGGGAATTATTCTACATGAACTGTTTTAAGTACTTATTTTATAATTTTTCTGTTCCATATCTTCCTGTGTCACAGGAGCCTGTAGGTGCTTTGTTTTAAAAGCCCTGCTTCTTGGATCCACCAAGCTCACGAGGAAGTAACAGGAACAAGTCACTTGTATAGGTAAATAACTTTGAATTTACTGTCTGCATTCACTAGTCTAGGAGACAATTGAAAATCTTTTGAAAAATATACTGTTAATTCTACAAGTAAAGAAAGAACATAAAACTACAGGGGTGAAAAAAATACCATACAATTTATTAGTACCAATCTGAACATATGACTGATAAAAGCCACTGAGTTAACTGGTACATTAAGTAGAGCACACATTAGATATGGTTAGTCAACAGACTGAGTATATCAGGAGAATATTATTTTTAAATGATATAGTACTCCTTAAAACCAATATTCCACCTATTCATCAAAATTAATGAAGGGGGGGCGCCTGGGTGCCTCAGTCAGTTAAGCGACTGCCTTCAGCTCAGGTCATGATCCCAGGGTCCTGGGATGGAGTTCTGCATCGGACTCCCCAGGTCTCTGCCCCTCCTCCCACTTTTTCTCTCAATCTCTCTCACTCTCTCAAATAAATAAAATCTTTTAATAATAATAATAATAATAATAATAAAGGGGCATCTGGGTGGCTCAGTGAGGTAAGTTGTCTACTCTTGATTTCAGCTCAGGTCATGATCTCAGGGTTGTGAGATCGAGCCCCACATCAGACCCCATGCTAAGAATGAAGCCTGCTGCTTGGGGTTCTCTCCCTCCCTCTCCTTCTGCCTTCCCTCCCTTGCTCCCCATTTTCTTGCTCTCTAAAAAGAGAAAATAAAAATAATAAAACAAGGAGATAGACTCTGCATACATAGTTGAGAAGACGGTACTATATAGTAAATTCTCAATGATTCCCATTATTGCTGGGAAAGCCAACTCTAAAATAAAGTCATACAGAATATAGGAAATATTTTAATATTTGGTTTGGGAAGCTGCTTTTTCTAGTTACATTGAATATAATTTGACCAATACTTGTGAATTTAAAGCTATAAAAATAAAGCTAAGAAAGTGTGTTTTCAATAAGCAATCTTTAGACCTCTACCTAGTATTCCCAGCTGGGCACAAACTTCTAAATATAATCCTGCTACCCACTCTCAAGTGAATGTTAAAAAATAGCCTAAAAGAAATTACTTTCTCCTAATTCTTTTTTTTTTTTAAGATTTTATTTATTAGGCGCCTGGGTGGCTCAGTTGGTTGAGCAACTGCCTTCAGCTCACATCATGATCCCAGACTTCCAGGATGGAGTCCCGCATCGGGCTCCCAGCTCCTTGGGGAGTCTGCTTCTCCCTCGGACCTTCTCCTCTCTCATGCTCTCTCTCACTCATTCTCCCTCAAATAAATAAATAAAATCTTAAAAAAAAAAAAAAAGATTTTATTTATTTATTTATTTGACAGACAGAGATCACAAGTAGGTTGAGAGGCAGGCAGGCAGAGAGAGAGGAGGAAGCAGGCTCCCAGTTGAGCAGAGAGCCCGATGCAGGGCTCAATCCCAGGACTCTGAGATCATGGCCTGAGCCAAAAGCAGAGGTTTTAATCCACTGAGCCACCCAGGCGCCCAACTTTCTCCTAATTCTTATTCCTATGTTGCTTTGGTTAGAAGAAGAATGCAAATGTCCTGCTAAAAGAGACTGTTTGGTTGTAGGTTGCATAAAAGGAGTAAACACAAAGTAAATTTTGTACAAAATTATTTTTGAAAAATCAGAACTATGGTGAGGTCATGGAGAGGTTGAATTCTCTATGCTTCTTCATTACCTTCTTTGTGCTGTTTCCTCGTAGCTGCGATTCGCACACATGATGGAGTTTAGAATTTTCTAACATAAACACAGCTCCAATATTATTAATCCTTTTTTAAAAATTTTAAATATTTTATTTATTTATTTGACAGACAGAGATCACAAGTAGGCAGAGAGGCAGGCAGAGAGAGAGGGAAGAAGCAGGCTCCCCGCTGAGCAGAGAGCCCGATGCAGGGCTCGATCCCAGGACCCTGAGATCATGACCCGAGCTGAAGGCAGAGGCCCTAACCCACTGAGCCTCCCAGGCACCCCTTATTAATCCTTTTTTTAATCTATTAAGGGCATCTGTTTAAACTCTGTGGATGCCGACCACTTTTTGGTCACCGACTGTAATAGAGATGGGCGTTTATCATCAACTTTCAAATCCCTGGATCTTTGACAAATTGCACTATTTTGGTTCAAACCAGTAGACTTCCAATTGGACAAATCTAAAAAGCAAAGTTGATTTATTAGAATGTAAATAATAATACAAACTTGACTAATTTGTATAAATTCTTTTGTCAGAGAAGCAGTCCCATGTTCTGCTCTTCTCCCAGACGTATTACTACTCATTCATAGCTTATTGTATTTTACATATCCTATACTTGCCATTCACACAGATGAATTTAGCTGCCTTTCATTTTTTGTATTCTCTAGTATTACATAATTTAATTTACTCACCATGCTCTATTACATATTCAGTATTCCATAAGAGTTTTTGTTCAATAATGACTAAGATCTACCAGGTTATAAAATTGTGGGTAACAAAATTTATTTCTAACCATTTATTTTATGTTTAAAGATTTTATTTATTTATTTGACAGAGATCACAGGTAGGCAGAGAGGCAGGCAGAGAGAGAATGGGAACCAGGCTCCCCGCTGAGCAGAGAGCCTGATGCAGGACTCCATCCCAGGACCCTGGGATTATGACATGAGCCGAAGGCAGAGGCTTTAACCTACTGAGCCACCCAGGTGCCCCTTTATTTTATGTTTAAATACATACTGTCTATTCCAAAGACATGCATTTTAAAAAAATTTACCTGATTCGGATGTTTCTTTTTCCTCCATTTCTCCTGGTTTATTAGGAAGAGAATGGTTTACTTCAACACCAGGCTGAATGGGTTTTGAAAGAACACAATTAAGACAATGTACATTTCATACAATCTGTAGTTAAAAATTCAAAATAAAAGTATAAGTTTTACCTTCAAGTAAGAATATTTTCCTGGAGAATCTAAAAAGCAAAAGGGACATATACTTAATTATATGTAAATATGAGAGCCAACTAAACATTTATGCAGTTGGTACTAAGCTGAATCCTTGTGCCTGGCTCTGATTACATTAGGTTTTGGTATTCTGTTTCTGGAGACAGGAAGGTAGGTTGGGAAGAAAACCAATTTCTAATGAGAGAACAAATCATGACCCTGAGTGGACAAACGAGAAAGCCAATGGTAGAATGCTACATCACATCCTTAGGGCAGTACAACAGAATCATTTATACCATTAGACTGTAAGTATTTACCATGTTCTTCAATTTCTCCCATAATTTAGGCAGTACACACTTCTGATGATAGTTCAACTGAATACATAATTGAGTTATCATCAGAGAAAGTGTTATGAATTGGTCAGCTTGGATATACACTTTTAGGATAATACTTACTGAAAGTACTCATTTTAATCCATACCCATGTGGGGTACTGCTATACCTACATTTGTTGTATCCTCTAGTTTAGCCATCTTAAAGTTTCTTGATCTGCTCACTCAAGAAGGTATATAAAACACATCTAAGAAATAATGTACAATAAGCTTTCACTATGGAACTATGACTACCAAAATGGGGGGAAAATGTATTTAAATGACACAGAACTCTTAGGTACTGAAAATCCTTTGTATTTCAGAATCAGTGTCACACTTACTGATAATAACAATTTTGGCATTTAGGGAACCAACCCTATAATTTCTTTTGTTTCCAAAACTACTGTGATTTGGTAGATCTTGTCTTTTTTTCTTTTTTAAAGATTTTATTTATTTATTTGTCAGAGAGAGAGCCCAAAAGCAGACAGAGTGGCAGACAGAGGCAGAGAGAGAAGCAGGCTCCCCGCTGAGCAAGGAGCCCCATGGGGTCAGGATCCCAGGATCCTAGGATCATGACTTAAGCCGAAGGCAGCAGCATAACCAACTGAGCCACCCAGTCGACCCAAGATGATGTCAGACTTTAAACGGTTTTTGGAATCAGCAATAGTACCAATAAATTACCTATCTTTAAAAAAGAAAAAAAAAAAAGCTGTAGCTTCCGAATCTCATTTAAATAATGAATACCAATGCAACACATAACTTTGATGTCCAGTAGACGTGAGGAGGATGAATACGTGGCTATGACTGACCCCATGTCTAGCACTCCATCTGCTTTCAGTATTCTCTGTAGAGCTGCTGTGATTTAATCTGTTCTAGTGCAAATACCCTTGAGCCATCTCAAGTGAATTCCTGGAGTTTCCTCCTCAACTCCAAAATTTCCCAGCTAACATGCCTTTCTTTCTTCGCTCCTTCCCATCACTATCCCTCTTCTTCATAAGTAATTTCTGGGGGCGCCAGGATGGAGCAGCAGATTGGGCATCCGGCTGTTGATTTCAGCTCAGGTCATGATGGCACGGTCCTGAGATAGAGCCCCACATCAGGCTCCAACTCAGAAGGGAATCAGCTTGAGGCAAATCTCTCCTTCTCCCTTTGCCCCTCTCCCTAATCACACACTCTCTCATTCTCTCTCCCTAAAACAAATAAAGAAATCCTTTAAAACAGAGTTATTTCTGGATCTACGGTCTTGATTGTTCTGCTTTTACACCCCTTTTACTAGGGTTTATCTCCACCACTTCTTTCCTCTTTATTTAGCACTAGTATCTCACATCGATAACTTCTCTTTCTGCATCTCCTCGCTCCCCTCTAGCTAAAAACATGCTCACAATAAAAAACAAAATAATGCTTTCCCTTCACCCTATGGTGTCTTGAAGTATCCAGGGCCATTCCAGATGTCTCTATGTGGAAGTCTACACCCTTGCTACAGAGCACATGACCCAAAGACCATTGACATTCGCATCACCTGACAGAATCAGAATGCAGAATCCCAGACCTGCTGCTCACAATGTGCATTTTTAACAAGGTCTCTGATGATTCAGTAAAATGGGAGAAATTCTGGTCTATACTGAGTCTGCTGCCACATTCCGTTACTTTAATTTAACCCTCTAGAAGCAAGCATCATGTTCATCACTATCAATTCTTCAAAACTGGAAATGTCTTAAAAGTCATAAACTTTCTAATGGACTTTTTATCACGGTTAAGGCTTCCTTGATTTCCCCTGAACTGACCCTGCTCTCTTCTTCCTTCCTTTCAATTCTCTTACATTGCACTCAATGATACTATTTATGAAGTACCACCATATACATGCCATTAAGACACACATTCTTATAGCTAACTAGATCATAGCTCTGCATAATCAACGACATCCTTAATGTCTTCCCAATAGTGAGGAAAGCAGTAAGAGGGGGAAAATTTTGGTATCCTACTCTGACAGGTTTTGGTACCGGAAGTTCACCTGATACACTTCTGGCATTTAAATCATCTGCTATTCCTTTTAAAAGAATTGAGCTAAGGCTTATATGTTTCAAAAGCTCTTTTTCTTAGGATTGTAAATATCGTTTGTTCAAACATGGATATCAGCAATAACATCTACCTTATTTATGCCAGAACGTTCACTGAAGCTTGCCCAAAATAACTAACTAAATAAATAAAATAAAAAGACTTCAGAATAAGAAGACTGTGAGCATTTCAAATATTTTACTGGACTTCTTTACACTGTTAAATTTGTATTGTAAAATTTACCTGACTGGGATGCTTGAATTTCCTCCACTTCTCTGGGTTGATTAGGAATAAAATCTTTCCCCTCTACAGCAGGCTAAATGAGTATTGAAACAATATGATTAAGACATAATGAACATTTCAAGCAATCTGTAGTTAAAACCTCAAAATAAAAATGTAAGTTTTACCTTCAAGTAAGAATATTTTCCTGGAGAATCTAAAAAGCAAAAGGGTCATATAGTTAACTCCGTGTACATATAGAAGCCAACAAACACTCATGCACTTAGGACTAAGCTGAATCCTCATGCCTGGCTCAGATTACAAATGGGTTTTGGGGTTGTTTCTGCAGACAGGAAGGTGGGTTGAGCAGAAGAGCAATTTCTAAGGAGAGGAACAAATCGTGACCCTGAGCAGACAAACGTGAAAGCCAATGGTAGAATGCTACACCACATCCTTAAGGCAATACAGCAGAATCATTTATACCATTAAACTCTAAGTACGTATGACTGTCTTCCATTTGTCCTGTAATGTAGGAGTACACAGTGCTGATGATAGGTCAACTGAATGCATACTTGAGTTTTCATCAAACAAAGCCTTATGAACTGATCAGCTTGGATATATACTTGTAGGATCACAGTTACTAAAAGTACTCATTTTGGTCCATACCCACATGTGCTACCGGTATGCCTACATTCCTGTATCCAGTAGTTTAGCCACCTTAAAGTTTCTTCATCCACTTAGGCAAGAAGGTGTATAAAACACATCTAAGAAATAATGTACAATAGCTTTAAATATGGAAATATGACTATGTATATGGAACAAAATCTATTTAGTGGCCACAGAAATCTTAGGTACTAAAATCTTTTGTCACTGTCATACTTATTGATTATAACAATTTTAGCCATCAGGGAACCAACCCTATAATTTCTTTTGATTCCAAACGTAGTTTGATTTGGTAGATCATGTCAGTCTTTCAAGGGTTTTTGGAAATAGCTATCGTATCCAAAAATTACCTATCTTAAAAAAAAAAAAGCCATAGCTCCCGTATCTCACTTGAGTAATGAAGATCGACATAACCTGTATCTTTGATGCCCAAAAGACCTGAGGAGGATGAATACGTGGCTATGATTGACCCCATGTCTAGCATTCCATCTGCTTTCAGTATTCTTTGTGGAGCTGCTGTGATTTAATCTGTTCTAGTGCAAATACCCTCAAGCCATCTCAAGTGAATTCTCTTGAGTTTCCTCCTCAACTCCAAAACTTCTCAGCTAACATGCCTTTCCCTTTTCCCTTGTTCCTGTCCCTATTCCCCTTCTTCAAAGTAATTCCTGGGGGCGCCTGGATGGAGCAACAGATTGGGCATCTGGCTCTTGATTTCGGCTCACGTCACAATGGCACGGTCCTCACAAAGAGCCACGCATCCGGCTCCGGGTCAGAAGCGAGTCTGCTTAAGGATTCTCTCTCCCTCTCCCATTGCCCCTCGCCTTGATCACTCACTGTGTCTCACATTCCCTCTCCCTAAAACAAATAAAGAAAAATATACTTACAACAGAGTTATGCTGGATCTATGGTCTTGATTGTTCTGCTTTACACCCCTTTTATTAGGGATTATGTCCACCATTTCTTTCCTCTTTATTTAGCACTGATACATGGATAACTTCTCTTTCTGCATCTCCTCGCTCCCCTCTAGCTAAAAACATGCTCACAATAAAAAACAAAATAATGCTTTCCCTTCACCCTATGGGATCTTGAAGTATCCAGGGCCTTTCCAGGTGTCTCTATGTGGAAGTCTACAACCTTGCTACAGAGCACATGACCCAAGGACCTTTGACATTCGCATCACCTGACAGGTCAGAAATGCAGAACCCCAGACCTGCTGCTCACAATGTGCATTTTTAACAAGGTCTCTGACGATTCACTAAAATGGGAGAAATTCTGGTCCACATTGAGTCCGCTGCCACATTCCCTTACCTTAAGCATCTAGACGCAGGCCTCACGTTCGTCACTATCAATTCTTCAAAACTGGAAATGTCTTAAAAGTCGTAAGCTTTCTTTTACTTTTTTTAAAAAAGATTTTATTTAATTATTTGTCAGAGAGAGCGAGCGCGCACAAGCAGGCAGAGTGGCAGGCAGAGGCAGAGAGAAAAGCAGGCTCCCCGCTGAGCATGGAGCCCAATATGGGGCTCGATCCCAGGATCCTGAATCACGACCTGAGCGGAAGGCAGACACTTAACCAACTGAGCCACCCAGGCGTCCCAAAAAGTCATAAACCTTCTAATGGCCTTTTTATCACCGCTAAGGCTTCCTTGAATTCCCCCTAACTCACCCTGCTCTCTTCTTCCTTCCCTTCTCTTACTCGGCACTCAATGATACTATTTATGAAGTACCACCACTTTATATGCCATTAAGACACACACACGCATCAATGACGAGAACATAGCTCTGCATCATCAGCCATGGCAGTCCTGAATGTCTTCACAACTGTGAGGAAAGCAGGAAGAGGGGGAAAATTTTGGTATGCTACTCTGACAGGTTTTGGTACCTGAAGCTCACTTGATATTATTTCGGCATTTCAAATAGTCTGCTCTTTTAAAAGAATTGAGCTAAAGCTTATGTTTTTTAAAAGCCTTTTTTCTTAGGCTTGTAAATAACTTTTATTCAAACATGGATATCAGCAATAACACCTATGTTATTTATGTCAGAACCTTCACTTATCCTTGCCAAAAGGAAAAGAAAGACTTTAGAAGAAGACTGTGAGCATTTCAAATATTTGACTCGACTTCTTTACACCGCTAAATTTGTATTGTAAAATTTACCTGATTGGGATGCTTGTATATCCTCCATTTCTCTGGGTTCATTAGGAACAAAACCTTTCCCCTCCACAGCAGGCTGAATGGGTATTGAAACAAGACGATTAAGACATAATGAACATTTCATGCAATCAGTAGTCAAAAATTCAAAATAAAAATGTAAGTTTTACCTTCAAGTAAGAACATTTTCCTGGAGAATCTAAAAAGCAAAAGAGACATATAGTTAATTATAGGTACACATGAAAGCCAACTAAACATTCATGCAGTTAGTACTAAGCTGAATCCTCATGCCTGGCTCAGATTACATTAGGTTTGGGTGTTCTGTTTCTGCAGACACGAAAGTGGGTTGGGCAGAAAAGCAATTTCTACTGAGAGGAACAAATCATGAGCCTGAGTGGACAA
Organism: Lutra lutra; assembly: GCF_902655055.1. NCBI lineage: Eukaryota > Metazoa > Chordata > Mammalia > Carnivora > Mustelidae > Lutra > Lutra lutra. The sequence goes on along the minus strand of NC_062285.1, from coordinate 11,145,125 downwards.
ACGTGAAAGCCAGTGGTACAATGCTACATCACATCCTTGAAGCAGTACAGCAGAATCATTTATACCATTAGACTCTAAGTATTTACCACCTTCTTCAATTTGTCCTGTAATTTAGGCAGTCCACAGTTGTGATGATAGTTCAACTGAATGCATAATTGAGTTTTCATCAGAGAAAGCATTATGAACTGATCAGCTTTGATATACAGTTGTAGGATAACAGTTACTAAAAGTACTCATTTTTGTCCATACCCACGTGGGCTACTTTTGATGTACTTTTGATGTACTTTTGATGCCTACATTCCTGTATCCACTAGTTTAGCCAGCTTAAAGTTTCTTGACCTACTCATGCAGAAAGGTACATAAAACACATCTAAGAAATAATGAACAATAAACTTTCAACATGGAAGTATGACTACCAAAATGGAAAAAAACCTATTTAATGGCCACGGAATTCCTAGGAACTGAAATACTATTGTATTTCAGAATTAGTGTCATATGTACTGATAATAAAAATTTTAGAAATTTTAGCGTTTAGGGAACCAACCCTATAATTTCTTGTGTTTCCAAACGTAGTTTGATTTCATAGATCATGTCAGTCTTTCAAGGGTTTTTGGAAACAGATATCGTATCAAAAAATTACCTATCTTAAAAAAAGGGAGGGGCGCCTGGGTGGCTCAGTGGGTTAAGCCGCTGCCTTCGGCTCAGGTCATGATCCCGAGTCCTGGGATCGAGTCCCGCATCGGGCTCGCTGCTCAGCGGGAAGCCTGCTTCCCTTCATCTCTCTCTGCCTGCCTCTCTGCCTACTTGTGATCTCTCTCTGTCAAATAAATAAATAAAATCTTTAAAAAAAAAAAAAAAGGGAGCCATAGCTTCTGTATCTCATTTGAATAACGAATACCGATGTAACCTGTATCTTTGATGTCCAATAGACATGAGGAGGATGAATACGTGGCTATGACTGACCCCATGTCTAGCACTCCATCTGCTTTCAGTATTCTTTGTGGAGCAGCTATGATTTAATCTGTTCTAGTACAAATACCCTCACGCCATCCAAAGTGAATTCTCTTGAGTTTCCTCCACGACTCCAAAATTTACCAGCTAAGGTGCCTTTCCCTTTTCCTTCATTCCCTTCACTATGCCCCTTCAAAAAGTAATTTCTGGGAGTGCCTGGATGGAATAGCGGATTGAGCATCCGGCTCTTGATTTCAACTCAGGTCATGAGGGCAGGGTCCTCAGACTGAACCCTGCATCGAGCTCCATGCTCAGAAGTGAGCCTGTTTGAGGAGTCTCTCTCCCTCTGCCTTTGCCCCTCCCCCTGATCATTCTCTGTCTCTCTCATTCTTGCTCCCTAAAACAAATAAAGAAAATAAATCCTAATAAAAGACTTATTTGTGGATCTATGGTCTTGATTGCTCTGCTTTTACACCCTTTTTATTAGGGATTATCTCCACCACTTCTTTCCTATTTAGCACTAGTATCTTACATCTATAATCTCTCTTTCTGCATCTCCTTGCTCCCCTCTAGCTAAAAACATGCTCACAAATAAAACAAAATAATGTTTTCCTTGATCCTATGGTGTCTTGACATATCCAGTGGACTTTCCAGATGTCTCTATGTGGAAGTCTACACCCTTGCTATGGAGCACATAGGACCTTTGACATTCGCATCACCTGACAGGACAGAATGCAGGATCCCAGACCTGCTGCTCACAATGTTCATTTTATTTAAATTTTTTTTAAAGATTTTATTTCTTTCTTTGACAGAGAGAGATCACAAGTAGGCAGAGAGGCAGGCAGAGAGAGAGGGGGAAGCAGGATCCCTGTGGAGCAGAGAGCCAGATGCGGGGCTCAATCCCAGGATCCTGAGATCATGACCTAAGCCCAAGACAGAGGCTTAACCCACTGAGCCACACACACGCCCCTCACAATGTGCATTTTTAACAAGGTCTCTGATGATTCAGTAAAATTGGAGAAATTCTGGTCCATACTGAGTCGCGGCCACATTCCTTCACCTTAACTTCACCTTCTAGAAGCAACCTTCATGTTCGTCACTATCAATTCTTCAAAACTGGAAATGTCTTAAAAGTCATAAACTTTCTAATGGACTTTGAATCACGGCTAAAGCTTCCCTGATTCCCGTGAACTGACCCTGCTCTCTTTTTCCTTCCAATTCTCTACTTTGCACTCAATGATACTATTTATGAAGTACCAACATTTTATAAGCCATTAAGACATACACACTTATTGCTGACTAGAGCATAGCTCTGAATAATCTGCCACGTCAGTCCTTATTATCTTCCCAACCGAGAGGAAAGCAGGAAGAGGAGGAAAATTTTGGTACACTACTCTGACAGGTTTTGGTACCAGAAACTCACTTGATATTATTCCTGCATTTCAAATAGTCTGCTCCTCCTTTTAAAAGAATTGAGCTAAAGCTTACATTTTTCAAAAGCTCTTTTTCTGGGACGCCTGGGTGGCTCAGTTGGTTAAGCAGCTGCCTTCGGCTCAGGTCATGATCCCAGCGTCCTGGGATCGAGTCCCACATCGGGCTCCTTGCTCGGCGGGGAGCCTGCTTCTCCCTCTGCCTCTGCCTGCCATTCTGTCTGCCTGTGCTTGCTCTCTCTCCCTCTCTCTCTGATAAATAAATAAAAAATCTTTAAAAAAAAAAAGAAAAAAGAGAAAAAAAAAAGCTCTTTTTCTTAGGCTTGTAAATATCTTTTGTTCTAACATGGTTATCAGCAATAACATCTACCTTATTTATGTCCAATCCTTCACTTAAACTTGGCCAAAAAAAAAATAATAATAATTCAGAAGAAGAAGACTGTGAGCATTTCAAATATTTAAATGTACTCCTTTCCATTGTTATATTTCTATTTTAAAAAACCTGATTTCGATGTCTGTTTTTCCTCCATTTCTCCTCCTTTCTTAGGAACAGAATCTTTCTCCTCGACAGTAGGCTGAAGAGGTATTGAAACAATATGATTAGTACATAATGTACATTTCATACAATCTGTAGTTAAAAATTCAAAATAAAAATATAAGTTTTACCTTCAAGAAAGAATATTTTTCCAGAGAGTCTAAAATGCAAAAGGGACATATAGTTAATTATGTGTACATATGAAAGCCAACTAAATATTCATGCAGTTAGTACTAAGATGAATCTTCATGCCTGGCTGTGATTACATTAGTTTTTCATTTTCTGTTTCTAGAGATAGGAAGGTGGGTTAGGACGGTGACAAGACAGAAATATGAACCCATTATAAGTATTGAACAAAAGTACAAAATATACGCTCAACAGAACATGCAGTTAGGATTTCAAAAGTCAGATGATGTTTCAAAGGAGCATAAGTAATATAGAAGACTGCACATATACCAATGTGAACATGCTGACTGATGGGGAGAAAAGCAACTTTTAATGAGAGGAATAAATCGTGACCCTGAGTGGGCAAATATGAAAGCCAATGGTAGAATGCAACACCACCTTAATGCAGTACAGCAGAATCCTTTTTACCATTATACTACAAGATTTAACCATGTTCTTCCATTTTTGTCCTGTAATTTAGGCAGTCCACGTTTGTAATGATAGCTCAACTGAATGCATAATTGAGTTTTCATCAGAAACATTATGAATTGATTGGCTTGGATATACACTTGTAGGATAATGGTTAATAAAAATACTCATTTTGTCCATACCCATGTGGGCTACTGGTATGCCTACATTTCTTGTATCCTCTAGTTTAGCCATCTTAAAGTTTCTTGATCCACTCATGCAAGAAGGTATATAAAACACATCTAAGAAATAATGTACAATAAGCTTTCAATATGGAAATATGACTATCAAAATGGAAGAATTCTATTTAATTGCCTCAGAATACTTAGACACTGAAAATCTTTTGTATTTCAGAATCAGTATCATACTTACTGATACTAACAATTTTAGCATGTAGGGAACCAACCCTATGATTACTTTTGTTTCCAAAAGTAGTTTGATTTGGTAGACAATGTCAGTTTTTAAAGGGTTTTTGGAATCAGCGATAGTACCAATAAATTACCTATGTTAAAAAAAAGTAAAAAGCTATAGCTTCCGTATCTCATTTAAATAATGAGTACCGATCTAACATCTATCTTTGATGTCCAGTAGACCTGAGGAGGATGAATACGTGGCTATGATTGACCCTATGTCTAGCACTCCATCTGCTTTCAGTATTCTCTGTGGTGCTGCTGTGATTTTATCTGTTCTAGTGCAAATACCCTCAAGCCATCTCAAGTGAATTCTCTGGAGTTTCCTCCTCAACTCCAAAACTTCTCAGCTAACGTGCCTTTCTTTTTTCCCTCATTCCCGTCACTATCCCTCTTCTTCATAAGTAATTTCTGGGGGCGCCTGGGTGGAGCAGCGGCCATCCAGCTGTTGATTTCGGCTCACACCATGATGGCACGGTCCTGGGATTGAGTCCTGCATTGGGCTCTGGGCTCGAAGTGAGCCTGTTTGAGGCATCTCTCTCCCTCTGCCTTTGCCCGTCGTCCTAATCACTCACTGTCTCTCTCATTCTCTCTCCCTAAAATAAAGAAAGAAATCCTTAAAACAGAGTTATTTCTGGATCTACGGTCTTGATTGTTCTGCTTTTACACCCCTTTTACTAGGGTTTATCTCCACCACTTCTTTCCTCTTTATTTAGCACTAGTATCTCACATCGATAACTTCTCTTTCTGCATCTCCTCGCTCCCCTCTAGCTAAAAACACGCTCACAAATAAAAACAAAATAATGCTTTTCCTTGATCCCATGGTGTCCTGAACTATCCACTGGCCCTTCCAGATTTCTCTACAGAAATCCCTTGCTTCAGAGCACACGACACAGGGACCACAGACATTGGCATCACCTGAGAGGTCAGAATGCAGAATCCCAGACCTGCTGTTCACAATCTGCATTTTTAGCAATTTTTCCAATGATTTACTAAAGTTGGAGAAATTCTAGTCCATACTATGTCTGCTACCACATTCCTTTACCTTAACTTAACCCTCTAGAAGCAAGCCTCATGTTCATCACTATCAATTCTTCAAAACTGGAAATGTCTTAAAAGTCATAAGCTTTCTAATGGACTTTTTATCACAGCTAAAGTTTCCTTGATTTCCCCCGCACTGACCCTCCTCCCTTCTTCTTTACAATACTCTTACTTTGTACTCAATGACACTATTTATGAAGTACTACCATTTTTATGCCATTAAGGTACACACACTTATCGCTGACTAGAACATAGCTCTGCATCATCAACCCAGTCCTGAATGTCTTCCCAACCATGAGGAAAGCAGTAAGAGCAGGAAAATTTTGGAATCCTATTCTGAAAGGTTTTGGTATTCTGACAGAATAATAATTCTGATATTATTCCTGCATTTCAAATAGTCTACTCCTCATTTAAAAGAATTATTTTGGTGGGGTTATGGACATTGGGGAGGGTATGTGCTACGGTAAGTGCTGTGCAGTGTGTAAACCTGGAGATTCATAGACCTGTACCTCTGCAGCTAATAATACATTATATGTTAATAAAAAATAAAAAATTTTAAAAAGAAAATTAGAAAAATAAAAAAATTAAGAATTATTTTATTTTACCACCTTCCACTCTAAGAGCTGCTTATTATCCTTCATTTATTCCCTATATTCTTTGACTTTCTCATCAGTCACTCTTTTGATCCTTTCCACTTATTTCCTGATGTTCCTTTGGTCTTAGAGTATCTTGAAATGGAACCACTAATTTAGCTCCTTTGTGGCACCCTCAGTTTCACCTGTTACTGACACCTGATAAGACTTCAACTTATCTCCTTTTCAATCTTTCTCCTCTCTATCTATTCAATAGGTGATTTTCTTTGGTTATTTAAATATATCAGTATTCCCATTTTACATCAATATTTTATCAAGTGACTTTCTAATAAAATACAATTCTTACCTTCTACTTGTTCATTTAATGGACTTGTCCCTTTCTGATCTGCATTTCCAGATAAATGATCAATGTATGTCTCTGGAAGACTTTCAGAATTACTCTGTTAAAATGGACAACAAAAATGAGTTGTATAAAGATTTCCTAATCCTTTTCTAAGAAAATATCTGAATTTCCTACTTTAGTAGTAATCAGACTCACAAATAAGAAAAACATGTATTGAAAACTGAAACATTTAAACACCTCATATATGCTTTCTAAATTAAGTGTAATGTTTAACCTTCATTTGGCCACTGACTGTAAACTGAACATCAAATGCCAGAGTAAATATTTTCTTGGACAGAACACTGACTTATATGTACATTTCAACAGGAACGAACAAAATACCTAACTCTCCTTTGCATTCCCCACCAAAATAAAAGGATATTAAAAATATGTATTTAAATAAATTCTCTAATAAGTATATTTGCTACAAATTTAAACTGTTCCTAACAGCAGAACCTTTTTCCATGTTAAAATAGGACATTTGACATAGGAAACCTTGGAGTAGATCATGTTGAGTATAAAGAGTACAGTGTGGTAACTGCTGCTTCATTTGGATAAACAAAGGCTTGGAAACTTTATTGACAGGATAATGGTTAAATGCAATGGCAAAGTAAGAAGAACTTTTCTTGAAATTATGTTTAAGTAATAGCAAAAAATTTTAGATATAGGTATGAAACTCTCCAAAAAGTATAATTAGCTTTCATAAGGGAATAATAACATTTATTTATTACCTAAAAGGTACCAGGCACTTATTAAATTTAGTATACCCATTTTCTTTTCTACAAACAACAATAATACCAATGGTTATGACAATGGGGTGGATCTTCCTGCCTCCTGGTCATTCCAAGACATTAGAGTGAAATGATGAACAGGTGGGATCCACGGTTCTGTCTGTCTAGAATGTCTAGAAGGTCTCCAAGACCTTCACACAACTGGTCCTTCTCATCCTTCACTTGGCAGCTCTTGCCACACTCAGAGAGATTGTTTCTGACCAACAACATTCCACTCGCATTCTCATCCCCATCCTAACTGCAAACTCCCCCACTATTCCCTAACCTAACATTTCCATTTTCTTTAAATGAACCACTAACAGTGACTTACAGTGGGTTGTTGTTTCCTTATTTTTCTGCTCTTACCACTACAGCCTAACCCCTCAACTTGTACAGCCTGGTACATAGCTGGTATTCAATAAAAATGTATTTAAGGTCAAAAAACTTAAAATAATCTCACTGAGGGGGCGCCTATATGGCTCAGTCAGTTAAGCAACTGACTGTTGATTTCAGTTCAGTTCATGATCTCAGGGTTGGGAGATTAAGCCCCATGTTGGGCTCTATGCTGAGCATGAAGCCTACTTGGGAATCTCTCTGTCCCTCTTCTTTTGCCCCTCCCCACTCCTCTAACATGCTCTCTCTCTATCTCTAAAAAATAATAACAACAAGCTCCCTGAGAAGGTCTCAAGTACCAAGTTACTATATTAGGTATCTACCCTTGCAGAATGCAAGGGTTAAGGGCATTGATAGCTGTGCAGTCCAAACTCCACATATAACTTTGGATTCCCCCCAAACTTTACTAATCTCCTGTTGAACTTCCTACTTCAAAAGCAATTAGACTTAAAAAATAGCAAAAGTGTATATTAAAAAAATATATTTAAATAGAAGACCTTAGATCTCTAGAGTAGAGATCATTAGATCTCTAGATCTAATCTACTTCTTAATCCTCATTTGACCATTGACTCTGTAAACTGAGCACGGAAGGTCAGAGTAAATTATAACCTAATGCTGACCTTACCAATAACGTAAAGTCAATTAACACATTTTGTATGTCCTATATATTATATACTGTATTCCTACAATATAAACTAAAGAAAAGGTTATTAAGAAAATCATAAGGAAGAGAAAATACATTAACAGTACTGTACTGTATCAAAAAAAAATCTGAGTGTAAGTGGACAAACAATTCAAACCCATCTTGGTCAAGGGTCAACTGTATACCTACACAACGTCACTGAAATTTAACACAGCCCAAATTAGAAATTCACCTGCCCACTCTAACTTTCCCCTTCTTTTCTTGACACTACTGCCATTTATTTTATTGCCCTTCAGAAATCTTCACATTTCAAAAAAGGGTCCTCGATATTTAGTAAATCACTAAATACTGCTGTGATCATTTTTGTCTTGTATTTCTATAGTGCCCTTAACAGTTTACAAAGTGTTTTCACCTTTGTTCATTACACATACCTGAGAGGTAGGTATTAGAATCATTTTTATGAATGACGTCTGTGACATTCAAACAGGTTAAACAAGTTTTTCTGGGATCCCACAGATACCAAGTGACAGAACCTGGATGCCACCGTAACTTTTGACTTCAAACACGGTGCTTGCAGCGCTGTGTAGCACCTACCTGTGCTAAGAGATCAGGCCCTTCCATAGTCTGTCACCTTAGAAAAGGTCATCATTACCTTACACTTATGTTTTTACTAGTATGGCTACCACAAAGATACTCAAGGCATACTGTTTTAACTATCCGAAAGAGTTTTTACCTATTGAAAGCACCACTAAACCAGGGATGCCTGGGCATTTCTGGGATCTAGCCCCATATGACAGTGGGGAGCCTGCTTCTCCCTCGCCCTCTGTCCCTCCCCACCGCTCATGCTCCCTTTTTCTCTCAAATAAATAAATAAAATCTTTTAAAAAATAAATAAAACACCACTAAACCAGTGGTAATAATACCACTAATACCATTATATTATTATAATTTTTATTATAATCCCAATGCTCCTTGTAAATCTACATAACAATCCAAATATAATAGTTTCAGGGCCTCCCCATGGTTCAGTTGAGCTCTGTGCTCAAACTGGAGTCTGCTTCAGATTCTCCCTCTCCCTCCCACTCACTCACTCTCTCTTTCAACTACATAGATACACAAAATATTTTTAAAATATACATATGCATATACATACATACAGATAGATAGATAGATAGATAGATACACTTTCAAGTCCCAGGCATTATCTTTTCAAATTCCAACTTGTAAAACACTAAAACCCAAACTCTTTCTAGATCTCATTAGGAGTTTTGCACATCCATATACACCACAGAATCATATGTCTGGCCATAAGCTGGCCTGGAGTAATTCTTTGGTTATTTAGATAACTTAATTTCAAAACACAAGCTAATTCCTTATCACGTCTAAGCCTCTGTTTTCTGCAATAATATTACACAGCTTTCATTAGGTTAAGTTTGTAAATTAATAGAACTGTATTATGCTGGATTATTATATTTAGCCCATAAATATTTTATCAATTACAGGTAAAAAGTATAAGGAAATAGTTTTTATGGGCAAATGCAGAGATGAGAGAGTAAAGTCTAAGCATCCCTTTTACATTTTAAAATCACTCCTTGGTTTTATTTTAAAATAATAATAAAACAGTACCTCAGAATCCCAAGGTGATTCTTCATTTTGTTCTGTGAATCCTAATGCTGACAGCATAACTATAAAATAGTCACAGATACATTAATGAGAACACGTATTATGAATTTTAAACGTATATACAAGCCTATCCCCCCTTCATGAATACTTCAATAAAATAAAAGTAAAAGCAGTAAAGATTTTCAGAGGGTTGAAGAATTTTCAGGAAGAAAAAGCTGGTATACTTAAAAAGAAAGACAGCAAAAAGAAAACAAAAAATATCTTAATGAAACGGGTAACATAACTGGATCTACATACTGTGATTTTTTTTATACTAGCATTTAAGCCTAGAAAAAAATTCATGGATGTTCACTAACTTACCATGTCTATCATTTTTATCTGCCCTGTCAGCAGAAGTCAAACAGTCATTAACTGTTTGCTCTTGTGGAACACTTTCAGTAATACCATCGTCCTTTGTTCCAATTGCTGGCTGCTCCTCTCCTTCCTATAAAAACAACACCAAACAAAAACCAGACTTCAGAAAACATCACATCAATTCATGTGCTCACTCACTCAGAAAGACAAATGCATCCATCAAGTCATAGGCATTATCCTGGGAGAAGCTGGAAATATAAATCAAAGAGACTGCCATATAGACTAGTAGGGGTAGAGATGGACAAAAACAAGAACAGAAGAGTATCATTTACTAGTTCTACAGGTGAAGTGACTAAAGCACAGTGAAGGCACAAAGGGGAAAACAGTTGTATATGGGAAGCTCAGAGAATATTGCAAAGGTAGGGCTGTATCTTGAGAGAGAGACTACATAAAGACGGTGTGAAGGGCATTCCAGAAAAGGTAGAATGAGCAAAAGGATGACGAATAGAATAACATAGTAAGTGACGATAGCTACAGAAGGTGGCAAAACTGGAACATGATTTTTGGGAGTGGGATAGAGAGATAGAATTGGAAAACCAGGACTGAAACAAAAAAAAACCAGGGTAAGTGTCATGCTGGAATATGAACTTTCTCCTTCAGGTAATGGGTATCCACTAAAAAAGCAGAGGAGTTACATCACCACAAATATATTCTAGAAAGGTCACTCTGACAGCAATGTAGAGATGAACATAAAGGAACCCAAGGGGCACCTGGGTGGCTCAGTGGGTTAAGCCTCTGCCTTCGGCTCAGGTCATGATCCCGGGATTCTGGGATAGAGCCCTGCATTGGGCTCTCTGCTCAGCGGGGAGCCTGCTTCCTCCTCTCTCTCTGCCTGCCTCTCTGCCTACTTGTGATCTGTCAAATAAATAAATAAAATCTTAAAAAAAAAAAAAAAAAAAAGGAACCCAAGCCAGAAGAGGATTTCAAAATTATAGGTGAGAGAGGGAATTATAGTAAGATAATGAAAAATGGGAAGCAGGTACAAAATAATGAATGCAGAGAGTGACCGAATATGGTGACTTTTTTCTTCTTAATATTTTTTAAAGGTTTTATATTTATTTGTCAGAGAGAGAGAGAGCACAAGCAAGAAGAGCGGCAGGCAGAGAGAGAAGCAGACTCCTCGCTGAGAAAGGAGCCCAACGAGGGACTCAAGCCGAGAACCCTGGGATCCTGACCTGAGCTGAAGGCAGACGCTTAACCGACTGAATCACCCAGGTGCCCCGTTTTCTAATTTAAATTCAATTAATTAACATATAATGTATTATTGGTTTCAGAGGTAGAGATGTGATTATTTTTTTCTAAAGATTTAATTTATTTATATTTAGAAGGAGAGGGTGTGTGCATGCAGGTGGAGGGGCAGAGGGAGAGGAAGAGAGAGAATCCTCAAGTAGACTCCCCCTCCCTCAGTATGGGGCCCGACCCGGGGCTTCATACCAGGACCCTGAGATCATGACCTGAGCAACACCAACAGTCGGATGCTTAACTGAGCAAACCACCCAAGTGCCGCGGGATGTAGTAATTTCAGGGAAGTTTGGAGTCCAGGATTTTTCCTACTTCAGTGTTTCAGTGGTATTATCTACTAGGATGGGGAAAACAAATGACAGAGCAGATTACAAAAAGGGAAGAAGAAAGGGTCAGAAACAATGTCTTCAATCTGGACATAGCAAATTTGAAGCACCCAGGAGACTTTTTTTTTTTTTTTAAAGATTTTATTTATTTATTTGTCAGAGACAGGGAGTACAAGTAGAGGGAGGGGCAGGCAGAGGGAGAAGCAGGCTCCCCACGGAACAAGAAGCCCAATGCAGGACTCAATCGCAGCACCCTGGGATCATGACCTGAACCAAAGATAGATGCTTAACTGACTGAGCCACCCAGACATCCCGAAGCACCCAGAAGACTTATGAAGAAAGTTCTAGACAAATACATTTGGAGTAGGAAAACTGACATTACTCATGATGTTAAAAAGATAAATATCGGGTGCCTGGGTGGCTCAGTGGGTTGAGCCTCTGCCTTCAGCTCAGGTCATGATCTCAGGGTCCTAGGATCGAGCCCTGCATCTGGCTCTCTGCTCAGTGGGGAACCTGCTTTCCTCCCTCTCTCTCTGCCTGCCTCTCTGCCTCCTTGTGATCTGTCAAATAAAACCATAAAAATCTTAAAAAAAAGATAAATATATATACTAAATATAGATATACTAAAATATACCAACCTGATATAATTAAATAATGTAAACCTACACAGAACTCTTGAAATTTTCAGAATAAAAATATAAGCAGGGGGGGGAACCATGGGATTTAATATTTCAATTATATACTTCAACATTAGTTTCAAGGATAGAAAATTATTTTTAATAATAGGCAAGTTAACGGGCACCTGGGTGGCTAGGTTGGTTAAGCATCTGACCCTTGATTTTGGCTCAGGTGATGATCTCAAGTTGGTGAGAATGAGTCCCACATCTCGCTCCTGCTCAGCAGGGAGTCTGCTTCTGTCCCTCTCTCTTCCTCTCCCTCTGTCCCTCCTCCCCCCAACTCTCTCTCTCCCTTGCTCTGAAATAAATAAATCTTTAGAAAAAAAAAATATAAGCAAGATTCGTTTCTGTAATCAATACCATTTTTAAGATTAATAAAGATTTAGCTGCAAAACACCAATTCAAGATTATCATAAGAATACTCATTTTTAAAAATTAATCTTAGAAGATTTAAATTATATAAGAGAAATATGGGATTTTAGAATTCTGAGGCATTTTTAAGTACTACTATGATGTATGAGAAAAATATAAAACTCTATTTTAAAATTCACATGGTTTTCTTATTCCATGGTGAACAGCGTATTTCACCAGTAGTTAAGGACCAGAGAAAGAATCTAGTATTAAAAAATAATCATGATCATCCAAGTCGAAGCTTTTTTTTTTTTTAAAGATTTTATTTATTTGTCAGAGAGAGAGGGAGAGCGAGCGAGCACAGGCAGACAGAGTGGCAGGCAGAGGCAGAGGGAGAAGCAGGCTCCCCGCCAAGCAAGGAGCCCGATGTGGGACTCGATCCCAGGACGCTGGGATCATGACCTGAGCCGAAGGCAGCTGCTTAACCAACTGAGCCACCCAGGCATCCCGAAGTCGAAGCTTTTAAAGTCTCCAAATATATGTGTCATTATCAAGCAGGACCCAACAGTCACATGAGGAAAGAAGAAAGGGACAAAAATAAATAAATAAATAAAATCACCAGTATTTCTGAGTTTCAGATATGAAAGAATTCACATGTTAAATTTAACAACTATGGGAGCTCCTGGCTGGCTCAGTGGGAAGAGGGTGTGACTCTTGATCTCAGGGTTGTGAGTTCAAGCCCCATGCTGGGTATAGAGAAAACTTAAAATTTTTTAAATTTAAAAAGAACCCCCCAAAACTAATAGCTATGAATACTAAAGTTTCCTGATAATATGAAATGTATCCACTATTGGAGATATTTGAAAAAGTAAAAATCATCTTCCAGAAATAACTCTGTATACTCTGTTAGCAACCTTTCCTTCCTTATGATTCTATAATGACAACTAGTTCATATTAGGGAAAAACCATAAATTGTGAGTTCATTCATTTGATGTGTGTGTATGTATCTATAATATGCAGATACAATTAAAAATAAATCAGAATCAAGAAACAAGATGTTAGGGGCACCTGGGTGGCTTAGTGGGTTAAAGCCTATGCCTTCAGCTCAGGTCATGATCCCAGGGTCCCAGAATCGAGCCCCACATCAGGCTCTTTGCTGAGCAGGGAGCCTGCTTCCCCCCACTCCTCTCTCTGCCTGCCTCTCGGCCTACCTGTGATCTCTGTCTGTCAAATAAATAAATAAAATCTTAAAAAAAAAAAAAAGAAACAAAATTTTATATTTTTTCTTTAAGAGTATTGCAGCTTAAAATTTGTTTCATTTAATGGATAAAGATTAAGAACCTAACTTACATAGTCATAAATTTCAGTTTTAAGTAATGAAAAGACTATATAAGGTGTTTACTTATCTCCTCTCTTTATTCTCAAAAAGATCTAAAACTTACCAAGATTATACCACACAGTAAATAAATTAGAAACCACAAGAAAGAGCACCTGGTTGGCTCAGTTGGTAAAGCATCTACCTTCAGCTCAGGTCATGATCCCAGGGTCCTGGGATCGAGTCCTGCATCAGGCTCCCTGCTCAGTAGGGAGTCTGCTTCTCCACTGCCCCTCCCCCTGCTTTTATACTCTGTCTCTCACACACACACAGAAAAATAAATAAAATCTTAAAAAACAAAAAACAAAAAACAAAAACAAGATAATGGCCAAAATTCAAAATTCATAATAAATCTGATTAAGGCCTAAAACAGATTTCATTTTGCATTATCTATAAACACAGGTTTTTGCTAAATGAAATATACAATATCACACTTTATCAACTTAAAAGTTGATTTTCTTCCACTTCTTCATAGAAATAAGCTGTAAGTCATTCAGAGGAGTCTGAGCATTTTTTTTATTACCTGACTTTATTTTCTTAATTTGCACTTGAAATAATTTCTACCATATTTTATAATGTAGAGTATCTGCTCTCCTGTAGCCCCACTGCTATTGTTTTTATAATAATCTCTCTCCACTCTGCAAGCTTTACATTCATCTCGCCCTTCTTAAATGAATTCTTTGCCTTCACCTCCTCCCTCATCTTCACATCCATCTACAGAGGCTCTTTCCAGTTGCTCTCTAATTCTTTCCTTCCATAAGGGCATACCTAAGAACCGTTCACTCCCACCAACCTTTATAAATCTCAATCCAATGACCTCTCTACCATTATGACACTGTTTTCTCTTATGATCTTGAGGACTTCCATTTCTTCCTAAGATTCTTTTCATTATGAGGATCAAGAGGATGAAATATGAAAAAAACATAGGGAAACAGTTTAAAATGAAACAACTTACCTTTGTGAGACCAAGGCCTAACAATGTGAAAGGAGGTTTTAGAATAGAATCAGGTGATGGCAAAGCAGGAGGAGAAGAGTCACAGACGTTGACGGATGGTTTGGAAGGAACGCCAACCATATCTTCACATTTGTTATCAAAACTCTCATCCTCAAATAACGTTTTATCTCCCGGTGATACAAGGCCAAGTTTTGTTTCCACTTAGTAAAAAACAAAATAAAGAGTACATGAAAACATCTGTAATTTCGAATTACTAACACAAGAACAGACAAAAATCAGTGAATAATACAAGTCTTCAAACGGCTTACAGTTCTTGAAACGCTGAGAAACATTCATTAGTTTTCTTAAGTTTGGTTTTGAGGTATTCTAGAAAAAAAATTAATAGTATTAAGGATTACAAATAACACATTTGGTAAAATAATTATAATATTCACCATTGTCAAATGAGCACCATTACACAAAGAACATGGGTTTTGGAATCATTCAAATGTAGATTCAAATCTCAGTTCTGCCATTTACTAGGCTATTTTTCCCATGGGGTGAGGACTATGAGAGATGTGTGTGTTCCAAAATTCATTGTTTATGCACCACACCCAGTGCTCCATGCAATACGTGCCCTCCTTAATACCCACCACCAGGCTCAACCAACACCCCACCCCCCTCCCCTCCAAAACCCTCAGTTTGTTTTTCAAGAGTCCACCGCTCTCATGGTTTGTCTCCTCCTATTTCCCCCAACCCACTTCTCCTCTCCATCTCCCAATGTCCTCCGTGTTATTCCTTGTGCTCCACAAGTAAGTGAAACCATATGATAATTGACTCTCTCTGCTTGGTTTATTTGACTCAGCATAATCTCCTTCAGTCCCGTCCATGTTGATACAAAAGCTGGGTATTCATCCTTCCTGATGGAGGCATAATACTCCATTGCATATATGGACCATATCTTCTTTATCCATTTGTCTACTGAAGGGCATCTTGGTTCTTACCAGTTTGTCGACTGTGGCCATTGCTGCTACAAACATTGGGGTAGAGATGGCTCTTTTTTTCACTACATCTGTATCTTTGGAGTAAATACCCAGTAGTGCAATTGCAGGGTCATAGGGTAGCACTGTTTTCCAAAGTGGCTGCACCAACTTGCATTCCCACCAACACTGTAAGAAGGTTCCCCTTTCTCCACGTCCTCTCCAACACTTGTTGTTTACTGTCTTGTTGATTTTGGCCATTCTAACTGGTGTAAGGTGGTATCTCAATGGTTTTTGCTTTGAATCTCTCTAATGACTAATGATGATGAACACATGATACTGGCACAAAAAAAGACACATAGACCAGTGAAACAGAATAGAATCCATATATGGACCCTCAACTCTATGGTCAAATAATCTTCAACGAAGCAGGAAAAAAAAATACAGGAGAAAAAAGGACAGTCTCTCTATCTAAAATTCTAAGCTCACAATTAGAGGATAGTAAAAAATATACTGTAACCTTCTTTCTTATTTATTTATTTCCTCAACATAATTCATTTGCACTTATAAATCCTAAACATGAAAAGGGAATATAAATTTTTAAATTATGTATTTAAAAAATTTTTATATTTAATGATGACATATTATGCACATTACATTACTTATAACTTTCCATTATACAGAATTCCATCTGTCTGCTCCTTAATTCACATTCAAAAAATATTAAAATTGCTTCTTCAGGCAAGGTTTCATTCTAGGTTTTCCAGGAGACACACCATTATGTTTCCTAACATCCGATAGCTTACAATGATGCAGGAGCTTTAACATGAATACTTAAATAAATATAAAGTGACTGAAAGTTTAAATCTTAGAATCTGATACAAAGATTATGAGTAGATATTTTTAAAAACTATAATATAAAAGATTTCTGAAATTAGACATTTTACCATATGGGTATGAAAAGCCTCTGCTTCTAGTGTTATTATTTTAGTCAAAACATGTATTCTTCATTTAGATAAAAAGTTTTAACTATGCTCTTTATGGAGTTATTTTGAAAACACAGTAGAATGCCTTGCAATATAAATTTTGAGAAATAATTTAAATTTCTGAATTTCCAATCTTATTTTGGCCTAAATGTAGAACAAGGGATAGAAATAGTGAAAAAAAAAATCTTCTTTCATAAAACTATATGCTACCAAAATAAAAAATGTCCAAGAAAAAACAATCTGTAATAAATAACTGGGTCCACTAAAGATTCATTTAGGCATGAGTATTATAAAAGTCATGCTAGAAGAAAAGAAAGAGAGAGATAAAGAGAAAAAGAGAAAGGAAAAGAAAAGAAAGAAAAGTCATGATAAGATAATTTAAAACTCACAGTAAGAATCCTTATCCTTGACCAAATGTCATATTTCCTCCATCATGGGAAAGCTTTTCCCAATATAATTTTCCTGTCATTATATATTTCCAGCCCATTTTTTTCTACCTTTGGTACTTAACAAGGTTAAAAAAAAAAAAATTCAACTTCTCATATTTCTATAAAATGGTTTGTTCTGACCAACTTTCCACTTCAAACATAAAATGATGATAGGAGGCCACTGCTAAATTTTAAGAGTAAATAATACACAAAACTAAATTCAGAGCAGGAAAATTAATTTCACAAGAGAGTACATTACCTTCATATTCAAACTTAAGTCTTCATCATCTGATGTAGGCCATGAAGCATTATCATCACCAGGTTTAACGGAAATACTTTAGAGCAAGAATACACAACAAAAACAAGTTAATGAAAAAGAAAAATCGAGTGAAAGGTCATCTATTTATTTATTGAATGAAGTTTCTTGATGTAATTGAACTTTGGCCTCTGTTTTTGTTATTAAAGTTTTATTTTAATCCCAGTAACATTAACACACAGTGCTGTATTAGTTTCATGTATACAATATAATGATTTGGTAATTCCATCACCCAGTGCTCATCACGACAAGTGCATTCCTTAACCCTTAGCTCCTATTTCACCTGTTCCCCCACCCATCTCCCCTCTGATAACCATCAACTTGTTCTCTAGGGTTAAGAGTCAGTTTCTTGGTTGTCTGTCTCTCATTTTTTGTTGTTTTTTTCTTTGCTCATTTCTATTGTTTCTTAAATTCTACATATGAGTGAAATCATATGGTATTTGTCTTTCTCTGACAACTCCACTTAGCACAATACTCTCTCGTTCCCTCCATTTCACTACAAATGGCAAAATTTCATTCTTTCCTATGGCTGAATATTCAATTGTATATATATATGCCACTTCTTCTTTATCCATTCATCTATCAATGGACACTCGGGCTGACTATTGTAACTAATGCTGTAGTAACCACAGGGGTACTTGTATCCATTCAAATTGGTATTTTCGTATTTTGGGGGGTAAATACCCAATAGTGTGATTACTGGATTGTAGGGTAGTTCAGTTTTTACCTTTCGGAGGAAACTCCATACTGTTTCCACAGTGGCTGCATTAGTTTGCATTCCCACCAATAATCCAAGAGGATTCCTTTTTCTCCACATACTTGCCAACATTATTACTTATGTTTTTTATTTTAGCCAATCCGACAGGTGTGCAGTGGTATCTCATTGTAGTTTTGATTTCCATTTGCCTGATGATGAGTGATGCTGAGTATATTCTTAGGTGCCTGTTGGTCATCTGTATGTTTTCTTTGGAAAAATGTCTGTTCGTGTCTTCTGATCATTTTTAAATTGGGTTGTGTTTTGGGTGCTGAGTTCTATCAATTCTTTATATTTGTATACTAACCCTTTACTGGCTATGTCATTTGCAAATATCTGCTCCTATTCCATAGGTTGCCTTTTCGTTGTGTGGATTGATTCCTTCACTGTGCAAAAGCTTTTGATTTTGATGTAGTCCCAACAGTTTGTTTTTGCTTTTACTGCTCCTGAGGCAAGAGCAGTAAAAGCAAAAATAAACAGAAACAGACCCAGAAATACAGAGAATTCTGTATCGCCAGAAGGGAAGGGGGTCAGGGATGGACAAAATGGGCAAAGGGAAATGGGGGGTTCAGGATTCCAGTTACAGTAAGTCACAGGGATACAAGTACAGCATAGGGAATACAGTCAACGGTACTGTAATAGCATCATGCAGTAAGAGATAGTAGCTACGCTTGTGGTAGGCATGGTGTAACATTCACAGTTCTTAAATCACCTGAAACACAACAGAACATTATGTGTCAACTATGCTTCAATTTAAATAAACAAACAAATATACACATGTTAAAGAACAAATTTATGTTATTAGTGGGAATACTGTTCCCAGAGAGATTAAAAACTATAGGGTCCAACTTTTTCCCTACACAGGTACTGCCTTATTTAGGTCTACATGAACTAGCAAGACCTTAATAACCTTCATAAGCACTGAGATACCCAAGAAGAGCGACTGCTTTAAAAATAGAGTCCCAGGGGCGCCTGGGTGGCTCAGTGGGTTAAAAATAGAGTCCTGGTAGCTGTGCCTCTATTTCCCTATACACGGCTTAATATTTTCTTTCTGTGAGCTCTTAGATCACTCTTTTGCAGGGCTCAATGGTACCCTTTTCAGCCTACGAAAGCAGATTCCCAAAACAAGCATAGCATCAAATGGCCAAGAGTAGGAGCCATTTCCTGCTCCTGGAGGACAAGCTAAACAGACTTTCAGTCATCCATGTAATCATCTCAATGTAGACATGTTACCAACTACCCAAATGAACCCCTGTTACTGATTTGACAGCCAGTCCTAGCCCACCAAACCCTACAGGTACATGGGAAGGACATCAGAGAATTAGAAAAAGAGGTAGAGTGAGGAGACCACTACCTTGGGCCATACATCTGTGTAGTTCAGAATCTCCATTCCCCCATTACTCGAGAGGATCTAAGCCAAGATTGGGGTGGAAGTAGATGATATCACATTCCTATATGCTGTAAAAAGCCTTCCCCGTGGCTCAAATGATTTTAATACCTCTCAACAGAAAACCTGAAGTATGCTAGTTCATCCAATTAAACCAACCAACAAAAAACTGCTCATGATTCTCTTGAACCCTCTATTTTAATATGCTTTTCTAAACAACTCCCAATATCCTGTGTCCTCCATTCCTTTCTCTGTGTGTGTGTCCTTCATTTCCGTAATCCATCTTTATCTAACTTATCATGAGCCCAAATATTCTGACATCTTTTCTAAAACCCTTATTCCTTTCCAACCCAGTGTGTTATTCTTGAAACTTGGCCTCTCCTGCCAATTCCTTCCTTACGCACCTTCACTGTGTTCACTAGACCCACTTCCCATCTTTCTGTTATTAAAACATTCACCTATTAAGATGAGAAAAAAAGGAAAAAACCTGAATGTAAGTCTCATTTCTGTCACTTATCGTATCCAAATAAGTCACTTTAATCTCTTTTGCATTTCAAATTCTCCATTTAAACAATCACTTGGTGAGGATGTTAAACACAGGTTGTAGTACCAGAGGGTATTTTGATTAATTCATCTCTAACATTCCCTAAAATCCTGATTCTATGTGCTTTTGATTTTGTCTATAGAAAAACAGAAAATACTTAGCTGGCAGAAAGGGAAAAAATTAATGGAATAAAAGAAACACCAAGAAAAGTAGAGAAGAAAGAAAAAAAAAACACACAAGAAAAGTCAATGGAGAAAAGGAAAAAAATCTACAAAAAAAGAAAAAGCTTCAAGGAACTGGTCAAGGGAACTAGCCTAAAGGGAAAACTAGCCTGGGAAGTCAGTAAACAGAGAATCGTTTAGAAATATCCTCTAAATAGATGATAAAATTAATTAACGTATCATGGCCTACACCTAGATTACATATCCATCACTTCTGGAAAAATCATTCATCTCAAGGAGAGCAGACATCTCTATACCTAAGAACTTGCCTGATTAGGTCTCGCTTATGTAAAAGCTATGTACTATGGCCATAGGTAATGAGAGCCATCCTAAACTCTTTGACAGTAAAAACAAGAGACTAGCTGCCACTGCACTAATTACCCCTAGTTATCACTAGTTGTCAAATATATTAGGACAAATGCTTGGACTAACCTGGTTTCTTAGGAAAACTCTAAATCAGCAAACACATAACTACATTTGACTCTCTGAGTTGATCTGACTAGGATCTATACCTTAACCCCAGTGCTGCTGAGGGACAAAAGATTAGACGTGGGAGTCACGCAGGCTGACAGTCAAATCATGGGTCTACTACTCATTTTTTTTTTACATTGAAGGATTCCTTTATATTATGATACCCTCCTTAAACAGAAACACAATTCAAATATAAACACACTTGTAAAGCTCTTATTCTCTTAATCAAACCTTTGTTGACTACCACACTCAGCCACTAGCGCCATTTGGATGCAAAGGTTTCACTTGTGCTAATCTGGACAAGCCAAGGCAGAGACGCTGATTAGGAGACTTAACAGACACCCCTGCCAGTGGGCTCCTGCTGCTCTTGGTGCTGCTGCTGCTTTCAGACAGCGCTGGTGGCATCAACTTAGGTTTTCTGCTTCCAGCTGAAGGCTTGCATATTTGTCATGGTTTCCGAGTGGCCTCTTCACTGATAAGGCCTTTTTTGGTGAAGGCTGAGATTCTGATTTCAGGGCAGCTGGAGCACAGTCTCTTGAAGTCACTTCCAAAGTATCACGTTTGGATTTAGGTTTCTTCTCCTTTTTTTCAACTGGGGATTTTACCTTCACTTCTTTCTTTTTAATTTCTTCCACTTTATTTTCTCCCAGAGTGAAGTTCGCATCATCATCTTCACTCTCCCTAAAATCAGACTCATCCTCAGACTCTCCACCAGCGGGTTGGTTCAGAGTTGCCAGCACCATGGCCATCACTGCCTTCCGAAAGAATCTTCCTCTGTTGTACCACAGCTTTGATGGTGCCTTTCTTTTCCCTTGAGCACCGTACACATCATCTCCCTCGGTAAGCTTATCCTAATCTAAATCATCACTGGCTACACTGCAATCGGAGAAATGGGGGAGCCTTAGTCATTGTCCCAATTTCGCTGCTGCCACATTTTTTTGGTGCTTGTATCTTGAGCCTCTCCCATATCAATGGTGACCGCTGGAAGTTCCTTCACTGATAAAGCTAGCGCCACTTCTAAGTCTCGCTGGTAGAGTTCGTCACCTAAAGCCATCCTTTTTTAGGGGTTTTCTCTTGTAGTGGGAGATCTTCTTTCTGGAGATTCTTCAGTTTAGGTTTCCTTGTTTCTAGTATCAACTCCTTTGGTGTTGTTCTGGGCTTCTTATTCAAAGGTGTGGTTGTGGAAACAAAGTCATCATCGCTGCCAGAATTTTCAAACTGTGAGTAACTGACTAGTTTCTTATGCCTCACGGGGGGGCACCATGGCCCCCTCCAAGACCGAAAATTCGCAGGGTTCAAGCTCTTGTTAGGAGCAGCGGCGGTTTCTGGGTCTGCTACTCTTTAACTATGGAATCATAGGTCAGTTAATCAACATTCCTGAACCACAGCTGACTAATTAATAAAAAAAATAGGCTGTTGAACAGCACATCTACTTTGTGATGCTATTGTAATGACTATGTAAGTAATAAATGTCAGGCACATAATATAGTGCCTGGCGCACAGTAGAACTCTCAACAAATGCTTTTCTCTGCATTCCCTTGTTAACACAGAATTTGTAAAAAAAAAAAAAAAAAAAAAAAAAAAAAATCCATAAAAATCCTACCTGCTTAAAGAGTCTTCTTCAAAAGTCTTATTTGCCACTAAAGAAAAAAGCAAAATACATTTTAAATCAACAACATAAAAATACAGGATATTCAAAGTATAAGACTGATGATGTGTTAAAAAGTATTCTTCAGGACCATACCTGGCAACCACACTGGATATTAATTATACTATTGGTAGGCAGTTAACTCACTAAGAAATCTTACTTTCTCCTCTGCATTTACCAAATGCAAGAAAAGAATGGTATCCATCAGAATTTGATACCTACAAGTGGATGTTTATAATGACCACAATTTTTACCAAACCCTTAAGACTGACAGAAAATGGTATCATTAGCAGAATCATCATCATAGACTGACAATGTCAGGATTCTTCAGGACTTTCACTACGAGGCGCAGCTAAAAAAGACTATACTTATTTTGCTGTAACACAATAGAACTTCTCCAGATCTCCAGCAGGGGCTGTTAAGTTTGGGGTGAAACACCTCATCACAAAGTTTGGTCTACAGCCACTGTACTTTGCAGCATAGCAAAATATAGCAAACAGACTCTCTCTGGCCTTATTTCCAATTGCAAGGTAAGTATGAAAGCTTTTAGTGATTCTGGTTCTATAAAGTATAACCTCTTGAGACAACCTACTTTCACTGCTGGAGAGTCTATCTGGATTTACCTCTTAGACCACAGTGGTACCAATGATTAGTGCTAGGTAGTAGGATATGATGTCATTGTTCTCAACCCTCCCCACCATATGACAAACATCTGTAGAAATCACGCTTTTGCAGTCTGTAAGTCATCAGATCCTATACTGATGAACATAACAAAGTACAAAGATTATCTTGAATCACTATATTCAATTACCTCAGAATTTTAATTTTTTAAACATTCAAGAAGATATCCACTGTATGATTGCAACTATATGACATTCTGGTAAAAGTAAAACTTTTTAAGTTAGGAGTTAAGGGTTGCGGCAAAGGGAGGGATGAACAGGCACAGCACAGAGTATTTTTAAGGCAGTGCAACTATTCTATGTGATACCACATGATAGATACATGTCATCACACATTTGTTAAAACCCATAGAATGTACAACACCAAGAATGAACCCTGATGTACATTATGGACTGTGGATGATAAAGATGAGTTAATACAAATATAACAATGTACCACTGTAGTTCAGGATGTTGACAACAAGAAAGGTTACACGTGTAGAGGAACATGCGGTAAATGGAAACTCTCTGTACTTTCTGCTATATTTTGCAATGAACTTGAAAATGCTGTAAAAAAATAAGGCCTATTTACTGTGAAGGGAAAAAAAAGGGTATCCATTGAAACTGCTAACCGTTGGTACAAACCAGGTGATTTATCAAGTACTTATTACTTGATTTCCTTCTGGGAACCTGGAATTTTGATATATGCTAGGGAGAAGACGCCTACATGATTATCATTTAAAGAAAACTTCAGGCACTGAGTATCTATAAGATTCTTGTATTGGCAGACAACATCTCACGTGAGTTGTCATGATTTGATGCTGGAGGAATTAAGCACACCCATAGGCAGAGGATTCCTAGAAGCCTGCGCTTGGCTTCCTCTAGACTTCACTGCACGCACCTTTTCTCTGCTCATTTTGCTTTGTATCATTTCACCATAATAAACCGCAGGCATGCGTACAAGTATGCTGAGACGTGTGCGTTCTTGCAGTGAAGAACCAAATCTGGGTGTCATTTTGGGAGCCTCTAATACAAATGCATCATATGCAATTTTTATGATTAAGGTTGATGTTTTAACACACGATTACAGTTAGAAGGTTATTTCACAGAACACCTTTCCTTGAATCTGTTTTTCTTAGTATTCGCCTGGGAGATTCCTGTATCTCTATATCCATTTGAATAAAGGCACAAAAGGAATAGACGAAACAATGTCAGAAAACAATGTGAAACAAACAACAATCGTATTTTAATTGGGAAAAAAAGAGAATTCTGATGATTACCAATATATCTACAGTATAAAATTCCTGTAAAAAAACTAAAAGGTCACATAAATTTTCTCCAACGAAATAGGGCTTAATTCACTTTTATTGGAGTTATGAATCGATAAGGTAACTGGGATAATTATAGAAAAATATATAACTATCATACACAGTATAATAACACACTATTGGTTATAGAGGTTTTTTGTTTCCACTCATTTTCTTAATTTCTTATAGAATTAGAAACATAGTTCACCTATTAAAGGCAGTTGTTGACAAATTGCTCAAAAACTCAGAAATAGGGCGCCTGGGTGGCTCAGCGGGTTAAGCCGCTGCCTTCGGCTCGGGTCATGATCTCAGGGTCCTGGGATCGAGTCCTGCAATCGGCTCTCTGCTCAGCAGGGAGCCTGCTTCCCTCTCTCTCTCTCTGCCTGCTTCTCTGCCTACTTGTGATCTCTGTCTGTCAAATAAATAAATAAATAAAATTTAAAAAAAAAAACAAAACTCAGAAATACTACATTCAAAATGTCGGATGAGTTACCCACTCCGGCCTGAAAATAGTGGATCTGATCGTTAAAGATCAACAGGACTTATTTGGGGGAAAACAAAGTGAGTTATCTTATATACATGGATGGTTAAAAACTTGTCAATCTAATTGGCCACATATTCTTGTTAAGGCACAGTTTACCTATTTCTGAAAAAATATAAAAGCATGTCGCATTAAAACTGTTATCAGGTAAAAATTTCCGACAATCCAGAAAATGCTTTCAATCTTGGCCAAACATCATCACTAACTCTGTCACTATGGTACAGTGACAGAAGTTTAGCATAAGAAACAACAAAATATGAAATACATTTTAGATGGGGTAGCCTGTTACCTTAGAAAGAAATATACATATGGTAGAAATGTGTTCCAATCGTGATAGATTCCAAGACAGTTTTTTTTAGCTCTTTCTTTAGAGATGAAATTCAGAAAGGAGCGGTAAAAGTGGAGATATCAGAAGAAGGCAAATGAAAGAGGATTGGGAGAGACAGCACTAACAAAAATAGCCCAGTACTGACTTTTTTTACTGACACAGAATCCCTAGCAAGTGAGCTAGTATATTCAGCATATCACCTTATATTTTCTCCTTGATATTATACTTGTTTCCTGCAATAAAATACTTAAAAGAGGTCAGTTTCTCCCAAACTGCTGGTCTGTATAAAGTATTTCTGATCAAAATTTAAAACTGTCAAAATACAGCTGCATCGTGATTCCGTATCAGAGATACGGCCTGACAGTGGCTTCCTGCCCATTGCTTCCAGATTTTTGCTCTAGCATTCATCCAGGAGAGTGTATCAGGGACTTGAAGAAAAGCTCAAGTATCTCTACACAAAACAGGTAAGAAAGACAACACTTTTCCTCACACTTGACCCCTAGGTTTTGACAATTATGGAAAAATGTTGGCTAGTCTACTCACCAGGCTAGACCATTTCCACTTGACTTGACTTGACCCTGTCCAGGTAGGTACTGCAGTTACAAAAAAGTTAGGGAGGACCTTACTTGATGTGTTATTTTTCCATATTTGGACACAGAATGTACCAATCACATAAATACCAGACCTTACAACTCAAAAATGGTTCTTTTGAAAAGGTTACCACCAAAGAGCTTTTAAAAGTTAAATCCAACATTTTTTAGTGATTTTATTTGATACAATTAATACTCCTTGAAATTTTTTTTTTCATTTTTCAACAACATTTCCTCTAATTCCTCTCCTGTGTTTCCCTAGCCACTCCTCAGTCTTCTCTACTAAGTCTTACACCTCCGTCCACCCCTTATATATTGGTATTCCCAGGCTTTGCTCACTGGCCTTCATCTATTTCTTTATGTTTTCCATCATGGACAAACTCAATCTTTGTCCAAGCTATGACTTTGCCTAATAATTCTAATCAGATTATTTCAAATCAGCACCTCCAACCTTGATGCTCTATCTCCAGCTAGAAACTCCTAGTATTCAATTATCCAATTACTGAAAATATACTACATGGATATTCCATCAAATTCAACATATACAGAAAATACCTGGTCTTCCCTATGCCCACTGCACTCCGATAAAGTCCTACTCATTCTTCATGGCCAATTTAAATGTTAGTACACAACCTGGAAATGTATAACTCTTCTAAGATTTCCTCTCTCCTTTTTTTTTTAAGATTTTTTTTTAAAAGATTTTATTTATTTATTTGACAGAGAAAGGGAGAGATCACAAGTAGGCAGAGATTCAGGCAAAGAGAGAGGGGGAAGCAGGCTCCCTGCTGAGCAGAGAGCCCAATGCGGGGCTCGATCCCAGGACCCTGGGATTATGACCTGAGCTGAAGGCAGACAGTTAACCCACTGAGCCACCCGAGCACCCCTTTTCTTAAAGATTTTACTTATTTGACAGGGAGAGACACAGTGAGAGAGGGAACACAAGCAGGAGGAGTGGGAGAGGGAGAAGCAGGCTTCCCATGGAGCAGGGACCCCAATGCGGGGCTTTATCCCAGAACCCTGGGATCATGACCTGAGCTGAAGGCAGCCACTAAATGGCTGAGCCACCCAGGCATCCCCCTCTCTCCCCTTTCTACATTTAATAATCATGAAATTGTACTAACTATACCTCTTTTCTATCTCTGCTTTATATTTCCCCTGCCGCTGCCCCACGCAAACATGAGCTCTTAAGTGATGACTTCCACAAGGAAAAAAAAGCCACCAACTAATATTGTTATTTCTTAAATGAATAAAAAATTTTTAAGCAAAACAAATGAGCAAGGGGTCCCTGGGTGACTCAGTCAGTTAAGCGTCTGCCTTCACCTCAAGTCATGGTCTCAGGGTCCTGGGATCAAGCCCCGTATCAGGCTCCCTGTGCAATGGGGAGTCTGCCTCTCCCTCTCCCTCTGCCCCTCTGCCCCACTTGTGCTCTCTCTCAAATAAATAAAATCTTTTAAAAAGTTTTAAAAATAAATGAATAAAATCTTTTAAAAAGTTTTAAAAAGTTTTAAACTAAAAAAGTTTTAAATTAAAAAAGACATAAGGCCTAGAAAAAGAACAACGTTGTAAATTGAATAAATTGAGCCTCCTGACTTTTTCAGTATAGAGGAATGAACATTTCATAATGGACTGATACTAGACTAAGGAAATATAAGTGTCCTTTATCTTCCAGTCTCTTTACATGTTTTTTTTTTCCAATCTATCCTCCACATGAGGGGTGACCAAACTATGGCCACAGGCCAAGTCGGACCAGTCACATGTGACTGTGCTCCCATAAAACTTTATTTACAGAACCAGATGGTTGGTTCTTGCTATTCACCTACGTATTGCTACGGCTGCTCTCACACTATAATGGTACTTGTAGTTGAGAAACCACAGGGGTATCTGGCCCTTTAGAGAAAAAGCTTGGTGATCGCTATTTTGTGCCACAACCAGAAGGCCCTAGTTCAAATCTAATCTTATTACCCTTCTGCTTCACATTCTCCAGTGAATCCCTGCATCAAGTACTGCTGGCTCCCACCCCAATAACCATGCCATAGCCTTCATTCTTGCTGGAGAACCACAACTTTATTTGGATATTTATTTTCCCAAACACGAAGAAGGTGGCCTTACCCCAGCTTCAAAAGGAGAAATGTTTATTCTAAGCTAATCACAGTACCTGATTTACCAGCGGCTGGTTAAGGAACAAGCATGTGATATGACCTAGCTTATAAGATGTTAGAGGAAAGTTGCTGCAAGCCTCTGAGTTTTCTTCCTATTTAAAAGAAACATATAGGGGTGCCTGGGTGGCTCAGTTGTTAAGCGTCAGCCTTCGGCTTGGGTCATGATTCGAGGGTCCTGAGATCCAGCCCCACATCAGGCTCCCTTTTCAGCAAGAAGCCTGCTTCTCCCTCTGCCGCTTCCCCCTGCTTGTATTCTCTGTCTGTCTCTCTCTGTCAAATAAATAAATAAAATCTTAAAAAAAAAAAAAAAGAAAAGAAACATATAAAGAAAAACAGTCCTTCCAGTCACTGGATATTGTCATGTGAGAATATGCCTCGAACTGTTGCTAATTAGCCAATCAGGAAAGGACATATAAAATACTGCCAACCTCAAAGCTAAAAAGAGACAACTGGGATCCTGGTGACATCACTGAACCATCAAAACCAATTCTGTTTCCTACTGTTTTAGTCACTGTTTTGTTTGGTTTGCTTTTTTTTAGATCTATTTATTTGAGAGAGAGTGAACGCGTGCAAGAGAGAGTGCACAAATGGGGGGAATGGCAGAGGAAGAGAATCATCAAGCAGACTCCATGCTGAGCACAGAGCCCAATGGGATGTGGGGCTTGATCTCATGACCCATGAGACTGTGACCTGAGCTAAAACTAAGAGTCAATGTGTAACTGACTAAGCCACCCAGGTGGCCCCGTTTTAGTCACTATTATAAGTCACCTGTTATTTGCAGCTAAAAGCATTCTATCTGATAAATTTCCCAAGGTCTACAATGTAAGATCTACACCTTTCTATGGTACTGAAAAACTTTCATTAGCTTGCCTTAGCTACGTATTCACTCATTCCAACCATTCCCACAGCACACTTTTTGTACCAGCAAAATTGAACTGCTCGTAAGTGCTCCAAAGTTCACTTGTACATCTGAGCGTCCACACTGCTGTTCCCTCTGCAAAACATGTAATCTTGATGGATGTTCCTCCTGCCAAACGTGGTTCTTCTGCCTCTTTACCTGGCAAACTTACTACTCAGTCTGTATACTTACCTTAAATTCTACCCACTCTCCTAAAACTCTAATTTGTCACTATCGACTTACATATTAAGCACCAATAAAAACATAACAATGATAATTATAAGCACTAGGGGACTCTGGCACATAGTAAGCATGGAATAAAGTAGAGTAAATAATAAAAATAAAGTAGTAAAAATAGAGTAAATAATAAAAATGACAATGATAATAAACTCCTAGAGGGCAGGGATTGTGTTTTTTGAATGTTTGTATTCTACATCAGAGTAACACTTAGTAGCTAAAAGACACTTGATAGTTATTTGCTAAGTGAACAAATGAAAATGAGTAAAGTGCAAAACCAAACCAACCTACATATTTTCTTTGATAAAAGTCTACTAAGTTAAAGGTTTCTTTATACATTTCAGACTGTATAATGCACTAGGTGCCACACCTAGGGAGCAATGGTAGCATTTTTGTTATTGCAAACAATTTTTCTGCTTTTATTATAATCTGTTGAGCCTCAGAGTTGCCCCATTTGAATTTTTATTATGATAATCTTTTTACTAATGGAAACAGAGTATTGTGTTCAAACAAAATTATAGTATCATGACAATTATGCAACAAACAGAAGAAAACATTGTTCTAATAAAGTCGACATATCTCATTCTCTTTAGTGAGAAATGAAGTTGTTAATGGTGATACCTTGTTGACGCAACAATATGTAAAACAACCTATGCTTCTCAAGACATTTCTTTCCTGATTTCTGTACCACAGACAGTCACCCTTAAAGAAAAAAAACAGTCTCACTGGTATTGCTGCATACTAGCTAAGTTTTCCAGTTCTTTTTGCTTGCCATATGTTTATGGTACCAGGAAGGTATTATAGAGTTCCCACTTTTAAGGATAGCCCCTTTTTTTTTTGAGACAAATCAGAATGTAATAATACTTATTAAATGTAATCCACTTGTAAAAATTAAAAGATCCATTTTCATAACAAGTTCAAGTTGTTTTAATATGCTTATAGAGGAAACATAAAACATACTAACTTAAAAATTTCTCTTATTTACACAAAGATATAAGGGATTTTAGGGGTCATGACTAAAATAATGAATTTCTTTTCAGACAATAATGTCTCATATTTTAAATTACCTACAATTAACTTCCTTTTTCATTGTTGTTCACACTGAGGTACCTTTTTTTTTTTTAATAATTTTTTTTTTAAGATTTTATTTATTTATTTGACAGAGAGAAATCACAAGTAGGCAGAGAGGCAGGCAGAGAGAGAGGAGGAAGCAGGCTCCCTGCTGAGCAGAAAGCCCGATGTGGGGCTTGAACCCAGGACCTGGGATCATGACCTGAGCCGAAGGCAGCGGCTTAACCCACTGAGCCACCCAGGCGACCCCCCCTTTTTTTTTTTAATTATGTTCAGTTAGCCAGCATATACTACATTGTAAGTTTCTGAGGTAGTGTTCAATGATTAATTAGCTGCGTATAACATCCAGTGCTCATCATGACACATGCCCTCCTTAATACTCATCACCCGGTTCTTCCATACCCCCACCCTATCCCTTCCGTAACCCTCAGTTTGTTTCCTGGAGTCTAGTCTCTCTCATGGATTTGTTCCTATTGTTCATGACAGTATTTAACTTCTTAAATAATTCTGAATACTAGATTATTAAGAAAGAAATTAAGAAAGAAAAAAGAGGCCCCTGGGTGGCTCAGTTGGGTAAGCATCTGCCTTTAGCTCAGGTCAAGATCCCTGGACCCTGGGAGGACTGAGTTTAACATTGGGCTCCCTACTCAGTGGGAAACCTGCTTCTTCCTGTCCCTCTGCCTGTGCTCTCTCACTCTCTCTCTCTGTCAAATAAATAAAATCGAGAGAGAGAGAGAAAGAAAGGAAGAAAGCAAGAAAGTGAGCTTATGCAATTTACACATTGGGTTTTTTTTTTCCCACTGCTCTTTCATAATCAAAACTTCCTTACTCTGACTTCATCTATGTGACCACCAAAAGTAATTCACTCTGAAAAGTCTTACCTGGATTGTTATTTTGAGAAAAATATTTAAGTCTTTCTTCTGTATGTTGGGCAATTATTTGGCGATTGCTACATATAAAAAGGGTGATAAACAATGTTACTATTTTAATACTGATATGAAAAACATTTACCAAATATATCAAATTCATAAGAGTATTTTGAATAATATCAGAGCTAATATCAAAATTTAAATTACCCCGTATACTTCAAAGTAAGGTGAATTAGTCATGAAGTAGTAATTTAGCAATTAGTAGTGTTAGCTTGCATAATGGAACGTGTCTTGAACTCAGTGGTCCTAACTCTATAACCACAGCTATTTGCTCTTAGACGAGCCACTTCTCTCTGGCTCCAAGTCTTCCTCTATAAAATAGGCATCTTACTGCCTTATTTCACAACGTTGTTAAGAGGAGTTAATGAAATATTATACCCAAAACATGGCCTCTCGGGAAACGTGACACCCACCACTCTGGGAAGGGCAGTATGAGACCTTTCATCACCTCATAAGAAAAGGCGTTCCACGGGATTTAAATCAGGCTTGAGATATAGGCCTAGTAACAAAGGAGAAAGGAAAGTCCAGGCTCTTCCTGTAGCATTATTTGAACCTCTTTAACAGCTTAGAAGGTTCCCAACTACCATCTGCTAGCAGGATAGACAAGCGAAATCCTCAAGTGGTACTTCATTATGAAGGTGTGCGCTAACATATGGGCTTCACGTAAGGCTTTTGAGTGTGAAGGGAAGGGTGTGTGTGGCTAAAGCCAGGGGGCCCAGCGGCCAGAACAGGGTGCTGGTGCCTTGGAATAGCAGCTGAGCATATAAGCATATGTCCTAAACTAAGAAATGTTGTAACTTTGAAGTCTCATTGTGGGTCACCATGAAGACTGAGGAATGCGGATCAGCAAGGGCATCCTGGGAGCAAAGGTCAATCATAACCAGACTGCAGAAAAAAAAAAAAAATTGCCTTCTAGAGGACAGGTCTGTATAAAAAGTTATTTGCAGGGGTGCCTGGGTGGCTCAGTCATTTAAGTGTCTGCCTTCAGCTCTGTCATGATCTTGGGGTCCTGGAATTGAGCCCCACGTCTGGCTCCCTGCTCTAAGCCCTCCCCCTGCTCATGCTCTCGCTCTCTCTCTCTCTCAAAAAATAAAATCTTTATTTTTCTTTCTTTTTTTAAAGATATTTATTTATTTATTTGAGTGAGAGAATGAGAGAGGGAGAGAGAAAACATGAGAGCAGGGAGGTTCAGAGGGAGAAGAAGACTCCCCGCTGAGCAGGGAGCCAGTTGGGAGACTCGATCCTGGGACTCCAGGATCATGACCTGAGCCAAAGAGTCACATAACCGAGTCACCAAGGTGCTACACAGCAATGTTGCAGCAACAGAATCAAAGGAAACAAGGGAATGATAAGGTCCTTTTTTCCCTCCAAATGACTTGCGAAAGAGGATGGTCTCTTTGGTCTTAGGGAACTCCTTAGGTTCTTGGAAAATTCAAGGGGGAAAGTATAGGAGATAGCCCTCAAGGGAAAGTACAGGGTTTTCTACTAAACTGAACATCTCAAGACCCAAGTAACTAGTTAGGGGAAAAAAAAATAAGATGTTGGATATTGGGGCACCCAGGTGGCTCACTTGGCACTTGGTTAAGCATCTGAGTTCAGCTCAGGTCACGGTCTTGGGGGACTAGGATTGAGCCCCACGTCAGGCTCCCTGCTCTGCAGGGAATCTGCTTCTTCCTCTGTCCCTACCCTGCCCCTCTCTGAAATAAATAAATAAAATCTACAAAAAGAAAGGAAGGGAGGAAGAGAGGGAGGGAGGGAGACAGGAAGGAAGGAAAAAGAAAAACCCACAAACGTAACATTCTTTGTACCCCATGCATAACGGTTATCCTTGGAATGAAACAGATACAGTTAATATCCCTAAAGATAAACGTCTCAATAGTCCTGAGATAAAGAATCCTGCTCCCATTGTTATCGCTAACTAGACTAGCCTTTGTCTTGGTTTCTGGCAAATGACGTGGGCTAACTCACTGCCATTCCAATGATGCCCAAATCAAACTTTGAACTCAGAACCATTACATAAGAACTAAGAGTTAAATTATTTTAAACTTCAGTTTAGTGATAACTAACATTTTAATGTAAACACTTACACATCAAATCCACTAAAAGCAGCATAGTCCTCTGCCGTCCATCCACATTCATCTCGAGAAGAGGGATTAATACCTTGCTGAAGAAGAAGCCTGACTACATCTGGAGATTTAGAAGTTGCAGCAAGCATGAGGGCTGTTCTAAAATAACAGAGACATAACTTCACCCTTAGGAACTCAGAGGTATCTAAACAGCAAATTTCATATACTTTACCAGGTTAATATCTTGCCTGTCGATACAGAATTGACCATTAACACGTTCAAGTGTTTATATTTGTAAATTACCTCCACGGCTAAAATTAAAGGACAAAAAAGAAGCCTCTTGTCCCACCTGGGTATGAGAGTAGAAGTTGCTAATTTAAAGTCATTTGATGAACAAGAAACTATGCTAAATTCTTTTAAATAAGAATTCCCCATTTCTTCCTTAAGCTGATTCCGTGTACCTCCTTCTAGAGGACAGGTCTGTATAAAAAGTTATTGGCAGGGGTGCTTGGGTGGCTCAGTCATTTAAGTGTCTGCCTTCAGCTCAGTCATGAACTTAGGGTCCTGGAATTGAGCCCCACGTCTGGCTCCCTGCTTTAACCCCTTCCCCTGCTCATGCTCTCTCTCTCTCTCAAAAAATAAAATCTTTAAAAAAAAATAAGAAAACAAAAAAGCTATTTGCAGGATTAAAATAACAGTATTCATACTAACAGTAATAAAAGAGTCATAGTTGCAGTTAATGATAAGCATGTTAGGCACTAAATTAAATACTATATATATATTATTTACACACAACAACCCTTGAAGAATATATTATCCTCCTTTTCATATCAGAGAACGTATCTGGTGATGATAAGTCATGTTTCCAGAGTCACATACGCAGCAAGTAAGAAAGGAATTAAACCAAGTCTTGTATCAAACTAAAGTCCATCTCTTTTCTCTTTATCACCCACCTATGATTTGTCCTCATTAAAAGAAAAATCTATTCAATTAAAGTTATCTTTCATCCTTCTACCCTTACCAATGAAAACAAAACAAAACAAAACAAAAAAATATATATACTGAACATGAAAAAGGATGATAAGCCCACACTATCTGGTAATAGTAATTAATAATCACTTAGGGAGGGCGCCTGGGTGGCTCAGTGGGTTAGGCCTCTGCCTTCGGCTCAGGTCATGATCTCAGGGTCCTGGGATCGAGGCCCGCATCGGGCTCTCTGCTCAGCGGGGAGCCTGCTTTCTCCTCTCTCTCTATGCCTGCCTCTCTGCCTACTTCTGATCTCTCTCTCTCTGTTTCAAATAAATAAATAAAATCTTTAAAAAAAAAAATAATCACTTAGGGATCATCTAACATCATTGTTCTTTAAAAAAAAAAGGCAATTTAAAGCAAGGAATCAAAAGATAAAACAACTCCTATTTATGTTTAATATGCATCTTTTAAGGAAAATATATATGAAGTAGACGTTTCCAAAAAAACTATAAAAGGGTTATGAAGTTCAGTATAGTTTCATAAAATAAAAAGAGTCCACACTTTATAATAAAACTAATATGAAACCCATTTAGCTAACATAAAATCATATGGCAGAAAAAAAAAAGACTGCAGATCACATCAGTCAATAATATGAAGGAATATAAATTCTGCCGTATACTGTTCTTCATGTTGCCTCATCAGAATAATTGTTTTCTGCCTAACTGATGACATGTCGACATTTTTCACTATATATTTATAAATTAATCCTCTTCTTATTAAGTTAATCTTTCTGACTTAATTCTTACCACCCTAGAATATAAGGTTTTAAAAAAAAAAACAACTACTGTACCTTTTCGACTTATCAACCACATGTACATCTGCTTTTTTTCCTATTAACAATTCCACCATTTGGTGTTTGTTTTCATTTACAGCAAGTAAAAAAGGTGTGAGTTCGAACTGTAAAAGTGTAAAAACAATTTATAATTTATAAAATTACATATTTCCATACTGAATTTTAAAACCTATAAAGGATCCTCTAAACTTAAACACATATATAAGTACTCTCACCCCCCCCTTCTCATCCCCCATCCTCCCCACCCCCCACCATCCCTTACCCCTGTACTTTCACCAGCTGCTCCTTCTCTGTACAATAGCCCACCTCAGGGGGCCTGGGTGGCTCAGTCTGAGCTTCTGCCTTCAGCTCAGGTCATGAGCCCAGGGTCCTGGGATCCAGCCCCACATCAGGCTCCCTGCTCAGTGGGGAGTCAGCTTCTCCTTCTCTCTGTACCCCACCCCTCTGCTCATGTCTCTCTCCCACTCACACTCTCTCAAATTAATAAAAATTTTTGAAAAAAATAAAATAAATGAAGTTAAATAGCCCTCCTCCACCTCTTCAACAGATTAACTGTAGTCATTCTCCAAATCTTACTTCAAACATTGACCAGTTCCAAGAATCTCGGCTTCTATCACAGCATTTATCACTATATACTCCACTTATTTTATTGCACCCCATCAAAACCAAGAGCTTCTTGAGGGAAGGGACTATTTTTTATTTCTCTATCTCCAAACTCTAAAACATAGCTGTAAAGGCTTGAAGTATTTTTACTGAATTAACAGCCTAAATGATTATCTCTGCAGTAGTGTTTCTTAAATTATATCCCAAAGAACATATACTTTGCTGGAAGGTGAGGATTGTGCCTCAATAGAAAGACTCAATGATCCTCTATGTTTGAGAAATATTACAGAACTGCACTATATCTCTAGCACAAAAGAAATCAGTTTAAATTTGCTTATCTCCATTTGACAATACTTTTTGTGGCAAATATTAACATTTCAGAAATTAGAGTTTCAGGGATACTGTGTCGAGAGCTTTCCAATAAAGGTGAAGATTTTCTCCAGGTTATACCAACATGCTTGATTCTCTTCTGTCAATGGTATCAGGATCCCAGATGTCAACATAAAGCACTCTTGCTCCAAATGGGTCACTAAGGAGATGGACTCAATTAAAAGAGCAGCTCCGGGGCATCTGGATGGATAAGTCAGTTAAGCGTCTGCCTTTGGCTCAGGTCAGATTCCCCGGGGTCCTGGGATCCAGCCCTGCATCAGGCTCCCCTACTTTTCCCTCTCCCTCTGCCCTTCCTCCCTACTCATGTGTGTTCTCTCTCACGCGCTCTCTCAAATACATAAAATCTTTCTTTAAAAAAAGTTCATTAAAGTGAAATCTTAAAACTTTGAATAACTGACTTGACAGTTTACAGCACTGTTAGCCAAAGCTGGCCTCTTTCAAAACTTGAAGAAAACCAACACTTGGGTCAACAAAAACTTAATAACTATAATCAATTGTAGATAATTGCTGCATTTAAGAATGAAAATGTATCAAAGACTAGTATTAATATCAACTGAATCATAAAGACATAGATCACTTCTCTATCCCTATAACTAGATCATGGTCTTAGAGCAGAATAAGGCATATTCCATGTAAAATTACTCAGAATTACTACTTGGGTTAGAAGTCAAGGCATAAAAATTCTTGCTATGTGAAGAACATGCTTCTCTTCTTATAAGTCTGTATATGTGCTTTCTTCCTGCTTTCTTTCTTTACAGTCCCTATAAAAATGTATTTCCAAACAGTGCGCTCAAGAAAAAAAAATTAAAAAATAAAAATAAAGTGAAATCTTAGACAATTAAGTTATTTCAAAAT
This sequence comes from Lutra lutra, assembly GCF_902655055.1. Taxonomy (NCBI): domain Eukaryota; kingdom Metazoa; phylum Chordata; class Mammalia; order Carnivora; family Mustelidae; genus Lutra; species Lutra lutra. The sequence continues at coordinate 11,108,212 of NC_062285.1, read as the reverse complement.
ATTTTCATTCAGGGAATGCTCGAGCTTCTACGTATGAAAAATTGACCCTATGTATGTCCACCAACAGTGCTTCCTTAAGGGCAGTGGTAGGAGGTAAGGCGTGTCAAAGAAATAACAAGTGGAATAGTGAGCGCGGTCCTCCACTCCTCCCCATGCACAGCGACTACCCCCCTGAGGACCTACACAATGCTGAGTAGGAACTACTCTGTGAAATGGGAGGCCCCAATGCGGTACATGGCAGGCAGAGTGGCTATGAGCACAAGTAGATGCCCCTGTAGGATGTCATGACCTGATCCCCTTGTTCTCATCTTCAGAACCTTGGGGCCTGGAGTGCTCAGGGACTGCAACCTGCTGCTTTCTCCTCCCACTTGCACTCACCCAAGTTACCCCACTGAGTCATGGTCTCCCACCCATTCCCAGCAGCACCCATATCCTAAGCCCCTGCACAGCACCCAGCCTCCGTCATCACCTCACTCTCCTCTAGGCCTTCAATCCTTTGTGGGCTCTGAGCCCACCAGCCACTCCCAAGCACTAATAGGAAGATTCTCCTTCTGGGGTGGAAGGGTGGCTGGGAAACAGAACTCTGCCCTTTCTGTGGGCTTCATCGTTCTCTAGTCCTCCCTGCCCTGGCTTTGGAGTTGTTTCCCTGGTGACAGGACTTGATGTGTAGAATTCAGTATTTATTATTTATTACATATATGAATAAATATGTAAATAAATGTTTTGTGGCTAAAAAGATTTATATAGCGGTTTTAAATTTTCAAATACTTTATAAATAAAGTTGACGTACCTTGTTTCTTGCTTCAACATTTGCATGGTATAAAATCAGCTTCTCTACTATTGACGTGTTGTCACCAGCAACAGCATAGTGGAGGGCAGTATTGCCAAAGTTATCCGTAAGATGTGGATTAGCACCGTGTTCTAAAAGAATAGTTACACATGCCTCTTCCTGGCATTGTACAGCCTGTCAGTAGTATCCCAAGAAACAGAGTGTAAATTCTGGGAATTTAAAGCAAGCATGCCACAGTTTTCACCAATTAGTTACATTTAAATGCAATAAATTTTCATTCTAAGTAATTAAATCAAATCCATCTCAGGCAGACACAGCTGCTACCACACACCTTCATTAGAGGAGTCCTACATTCTCTATCACAGAGGTTAAGCTGGCATTTCCTCTCTACAAGAAGAGTCACCATGTCGGCATGGCCGATGGTACAGGCCAGATGGAGAGGAGTCCTATGAAAGTGAAAGAATGTTTTAGGAAATTATAGTGCACTATTTCAAAACATGCAATTAATTCATGTAATTGTAAACCTTACATAGCATCTTATTCCTTTGACTCAAAAACAAAGATTTCATTTTCTTTTGAAGAAAGTACAATATGTATTAGTGATTATTCACCATACTAGTAAAAGAGCAGGCTATCTGACTAGGTAGAGCGTGACCTCTGAATTCAGCTCAACCTGGGTTTAAATCCTACCTAACTCTGTCACTTAATAGTTATTGCTCAGCCTTATCCTCAATTTCCTCATCAAAAAAATGGAAATAAAAATAGTTATCTCGTGTCCCCTGCCCTGCTCAGTTTGAAGGTCATGTGACTCTTGATCTCAAGGGTCATGAATTCAAGCCCCATGTTGGCTATAGAGATTACTAAAAACTAATAAAAATAAAGAATAGTTATCTCACAAGACCTTGTCACCATGCTTAAATGAGGATCTATGCAAAGTTTGTTACATATTATTATTATAACTATTACTATTGCTACTATTGTACAAAGACAACACTCCCATTAGGTAAAGTGATCCAATTATGCCTACTTCTTAGATATATTTTAAGGATTCACAAGAATACTATATTTCAATGATTCTAGGAGGGTCATTTTGTTACCTTTTAGTATCTCTGACATTAGAATGCGATTCATAATTCAAAATGTCTTACAACTATAATTGGGAGAATTTTTTAAGATTTCTTATTCATATATAAAATGGTGGGGCATTACAAAATCTATGGTGCCTTACGTTAAATGAAATAATGGTGTATACATACAACAGCTCTACTGCAGTTCTAGTCACATGGTTGGCATTTAAATAAATTTTAGTTCTTGAAAGCATTATGGGGAAAGAGGACTAAAATAACAAAGAATTCTTTTTAAGTAATTCTTCACTCTGATTTTCAAGAAACCTTAAGCCAAAGGAAGCTCAGGATTCTTGAGCGGGAACAGTTTTATTTTTATACATTATGTATTTTATATATATTTTATATATTAAATAATATTTATTTTATATATCTTACACATAAATATATATTTATATATTATATATTTTTATTATATATTTATATATTTTATATATACATTATATTAAATAAATGAAATTATTTTACTCATTTTATTAGATATTTAGATTTATAAAAGATATGAAAATCAAGAATTACCAATTATCAATATTAGTATTTAATACTATTATAAATAAATAAATAGCAGATATTTCTCCACCACTTATGAATGATTCACCTTTTCCTACTAATATGAAATGTCACCATATTTGGGTGTTTGGCATTTTCTACTCTGCCCCGTTCATTCATCTGTCCTTTCAGCTATTAGTAACCGTGTAATTTGTGGAAATTTTTTTAAAAATTTTTTTTAATTTTATTTATTTATTTGACAGACAGAGATCACAAGTAGGCAGAGAGGCAGGCAGAGAGAGAGGAGGAAGCAGGCTCCCCGCTGAGCAGAGAGCCCAATCCGGGGCTCGATCCCAAAACCCTGGGATCATGACCTGAGCCGAAGGCAGAGGCTTTAGCCCACTGAGCCACCCAGGCGCCCCTAATTTGTGGAAATTTAAGATACATTTTGATATATGGAAGGGCAAATCTGTCTACTTATAAAAATTTAAGTTTTTATTTTAATTCCAGTTAACATGCAGTGTTCTATTACTCTTGGGTGTACACTATAGTGATTCCAAAAATTTGCTTAATGTCATCACAATGATAAAAGAGAGCAAGTGGAACCCAAAATCTTAAAACCATGATGATTTTATTTGCTTTATGGAATGTCGATAAATACAGGAAGAGTACACATTTTGAGAAATACATCTTCCTAACCACGAACAGAACCATCTTCCCAATTCAAAATGTCCTTCAACAGCCAGTCAGTAAATAACATACATACAAAGTGGACACAGATATAAATTATATATTGGATTTTATCGAAAGAATTTGTAACCCAGAAGTTGATCTATTATGGGAATAGACCTTTTTTTTATGACATGATCGTATAAAAAGATGTCCATTAAAAATAAAATACTGGGGGCTCCTGGGTGGCTCAGTCATTCAGCATCTGCCTTGGGTTCAGGTCGTGATCTCAGGGTCCTAAGACCGAGCCCCACATCCGGCTCTCTGCTGGGGGGGTGCTGTTTCCCCTCTCCCACTCCCTCTGCTGTGTTCCCTCTCTCTGTGTCTCTGTCAAATAATAAAATCTTAAAAAATAAAGTAAAATACTGTATGTACTTCATTTCTTTTCTATCACTATTGAAATGCGGTTCAATCACGTCAAAGCTGTCTGTAAGTGACCTATATGGGGACTTATGAGTGGGTCCAAAGGCAGCTGAGGATTTTGTTTTGTTGCTCAGATGGCCGGCCTGGGCGCTAGACCCCTTGCTGCCCGGCCTCAGGAGGGAAGACCGCCAAGCGCATTCGGTGACAGGAGGGCTCAGCTCCACAGGCGGAGCCCGGGAAGGTGCGCATTTCTCCCGGTCCCCCCACTCCTCCCCGCCATCTGGCGCGGCCGGCTTCCAAGTCCCCATTACCGTTTCATCTTGTCTCTTTTATTCAGGTCTTTCCCAAGCAGTAGCAACCGCTGCATTTTCGCTACGTCGCCCACGAAGGCAGCTCTGTGGATCTTTTTGAGATCTTTCATGCGGACGTTATACCCGTGCTGCGACTTGTTGACTCCTTCATTCTTGTCAACCGGGGCCTGCAAGCCATTCATCAGCTCCGTGCGAAAAGTCGGGGATGAACGCCCCTTCCCAGTCCCGAAACCAAAAAACTTCTTCATCGCAAAGCCTAGAGGCTTCACCAACACTTCACCTTCCGCTCGGCTTTTCGCTGCCTCTAAACACCAACACTAATTAGCGCTAGAGATAAGCCAAACCGACCTCGCCACTACATCACAGTAGCAAAGCTAAGCGGTTTGGAATCTCGGAGCACAGAGTAACAGTAACCAGGCGGTGACTGCAAGCACAACTGCGCTTGCGCACCTCTGAAACCCGCGTCGCTGCGCCTGCGCCTGAGCATAAAGGGCCGGGATTAAAGGTGCCCAAAGCGCATGTGCGAGGCCCAAGCCTCTCAAATCTCAGTGATCGCTTGTGACGCGGGGAGGGTTCCCTTCAAACGTTAGTGGGAATTGGCTGACCCTTTCTGAGTATCTGCAGAGGTTAGAGGTGTGGAAAAGCAGTCCTTATGTACTACTGGGGCTAGAGTGCACGAAACTTCAGGATGCTGAATGCCTCCTCCCCCAGAAAATGTCCCTAAAAAAGACTCTTCCTTAGTTTATTCCTCTTCTATATCTCTCCGGGTCCCAGCCGGTCTCCATGGAATTGAGCAGATGCAGCAATAAAAAGTCGTTTTCAGGGGCGCCTGGGTGGCTCAGTGCGTTAAGCCTCTGCCTTCGGCTCAGGTCATGATCTCAGGGTCCTGGGATCGAGCCCCGCATCGGGATCTCTGCTCAGCATTGAGCCTGCTTCCCCCTCTCTCTGCCTGCCTCTCTGTCTACTTATGATCTCTCTCTCTGTCAAATAAATAAAAATCTTAAAAAAAAAAAAAAAAAAAGTCGTTTTCAGGGGCTCCTGGATGCCTGGGTGGCTCAGTTCCTTGGGCGCCTGCCTTCCCTGGGGCATGATCTGGGCTCCTGGCTCAGCGGGGAGCGGGCCTATTTCTTTCTTTCTTTCTTTTTTTTTTTTTCCTTTTTCTCTGTCTCTCCCTCTCCCTGTCAAAAAATAAAAGTTTTTTAAAAACCTGTTTTCATGGTCAGAGACTTGGCAGTGTGTTTCAAGTGCAAACTTATGAGGGGAAAACCAGGCACGTTCTCCAGACAAAAACGCATTTCTGCCTGCCTCTTAATGCTCCCATTAGGCCCAGCCTTACACTTACATTTTCTTTACTTTTATTTTTTGCTGTTATTTCCCAATTAAATCTTTAAGCTTTATTTTGGAGCATGGTGCAACATTTAAGGTTTCTTTTGTTTTGTTTTTTAGAGAGAGAGTGGGTGGGGGAGATAATGGGGAGAAGGGACAATGGGAGAGAGAGGGAGAGAGGACTCTTACACAGGCTCTACCCCAAGCGCAGAGGGGCGGGTATGATTTCAGGACCCTGACTTCATAACCTGAGCTGAAATGAAGAATCAAAGTTTAACACACTGAGTCACACAGGTGCCCCAACATTTAAGAACAAAGGGGGGGAAAAAAAGGTTATTTGCTTTTCCTAACTAATCCATCTTTTCTCACCTAGTTTAAAATACCATTTCATCGTTAATTAAATTCTCAGGTATTTTTTTTCCCTGTTTTTGGGTTTTACATTCTGTTCAATTGACTAGTACTCTTCATGTATCCGTACTGTACTATTTTTAACCTCTTTATAAAATATGTTTTAATATCCATTACAGGTACATCCCAGGGTCCTGGGATTGAGCCCCACATCAGGTGCTCTGCTTAGCAGGGAGCCTGCTTCCCCCCACCCCCACCTCCTGTCTGCCTGTCTACTTGTGATCTCTGTCAAATAAATAATAAATCTTTTTAAAAAAAATCCATTACAGGTCCATAGTCCCCTTTCTTAATCTCCTTTTTCAGTATTGTCTTGGCAATATTTACCTCTACATTATTTGAGATGAATTTTTCATCACTATACCAAATTAAAAACAATTCACAGTGAGACTCTGTCTGCAATTTGGTTAAGAGAATTAACCTTAACAGAATCAATCTTCAGTGTATCTAGAAACATGTTATGTCTCTCAATTTTTTAAGTCTTATGTCTTTCCATTTCAATGTATCTAGATACATGTTATGTCTTTCAATTTAAGTCTTACGAACTTCTGGGTAGTCTTTTTCCTTATATAAATCGTGCATATGTTTTTGCATACTTCTTGATATATTTATATCGGGGCTCTTTCATTTTTCTAATGTGATAGTATATTTTTCCATTATAATTTGTAAATGGTTATTGTTTTGATATCTGTGTATTTATTTGGCAAGAGAGTAAAGAACTTTTTAAGCTACACTTTTGTTAACAGAAGCTGGCAGTTTCTGGCAGCTCCTTAGGGAAGGCACAAATTGGACAGTAAAGATTTCACCACGAAGATCAATATTAAAGAATGGTATGATGAAGGTGAAAAAAAAAAATCATGTAAAATGCAAACAAGATGGACTGTGTGGCTCATATATACATATGGGCTATATATTGAGAGTCTACAGAAAATCCTTTTAATGTGGTGCTTGACCCAGTAATTACAACTGGACTATACCTGATATTGTGGGTGAAGCAGACAGACAGGAATAGGAACAGACCCATAACAGCTAATAAAAAACCAGCTACCCCCAAACTTGCCAGATTCCTATTACATTTGCTATTCCTATTACATTCCTATTATACTGGCTAATGATTTTAAGAATTAACCAAAGTAGGGGCACCTGGGTGGCTCAGTGGGTTAAAGCCTCTGCCTTCGGTTCAGGTCATGATCCCAGGGTCCTGGGATCGAGCCCCATATCAGGCTCCCTGCTCAGCAGGGACCCTGCTTCCTCCTCTCTCTCTCTGCCTGTCTCTCTGCCTACTTGTGATCTCTATCTGATAAATAAATAAAATTTTTAAAAAAAGGACTTGTGTTCAGAATATATGATATCTTACACCACATTTAATAAGAACCCGAAAGTGACGGTGAGGGTGCTCTGAATGGACGTTTCTCTAAAGAAAATATACACATGGCCAATAAAACCAGAGAGGATATCACTAGTGTAGATAAATGTATGTAAATCCATGAGATATTGTTTCATTCACACCAGAATGACTTTATCAAAAGGACTCTAAGAATATACTGTAGAAGATACAGAGAATGATGCATTTCATCAGGTCCATAAAAAGGTAAACAGAAACTTTCTACATGACCCAGCAATTTCTACCCCAGAAGTCTATCTAGGAAAAATAAAAACATGCATCCAAACAAAGACCTGTATATACACAGGGAGAAGGAAGGAGGGAGAGAGGGACAGGGAAGGATGAAAGAGAAGAGAAAAGGAAAAGGGAAGTGGGCAATTAAAAAAATGGGACAATGAATCTGGATCAAGGGTACACGGGGATTCCTTATATTATTCAAGTAACATTTCTGTAAGTTTGAAATTAGAACAAAATTGAAAATTACAAAAAAAAAAAAAGAGGCAAGATACTGTATAGCAAACTCCTTCTATCAACTTCTTCAATGAAGACCATATACAGCTTAAAAGTTATTAGAAAACTGTAGGTAATTTTAATAAAATCACTTCAAGAATATAATCTGGTTGGAAAGCCAATACAATGAGCTCTAAAATAATTCTCTATTCAGTTAAATAAAGTCATCTGTAAATCCTGTAACAACATGTTCCTGTTCACAAAATCTGAATGAAAGCAAACATGACTTTGCATAACCAGGAGGGTAATTCAAAGTTCACTTTGAAAGGACTGAGATTTGGGGTTAATCTTTCTTTTAATACCAAGCATAATTATATAGTTATTCAGATTTTGAAGTGACTCACTTTTTATTTAACAAAATATTTGCTGCTCTGAAATAAATTTCATTAGTAAGAATGATGATGTTTAAAAAAAAAAAAGATTATGAAAATGCAAGCTGCATTTCTAAGAGGTTGTAATCATTTAAATTCTGATTAAATCTGTGCATTTACAATTCTCTCTTAGACGGACAAACACAGAACTATGTTATATATGGACAATTGGGAGCACAATAATTAAGTGCATCTTAATGAAGTTTCCACTGACCTATATAGAAATATGCTTCACTTGAGCCAAACGGCAGCATTTCTTCATCAACGATAAATGGTACTATCGAAAAACAAAGATAATCCTTTGATAATTTTACGTTGCCAAGTAAAAGTACTTCCCAAGAGCTAAAGGCACAATTTTTATTCACATCTAGTAGAGGAACCAACCATAAAATCATTACTTATTTTCAACTGAATAACTGATTAACATTTCTGAAACAAGCTGTTTCCAGTCCTAATAGTTCTTTATTTTCTTTAACATATTTGCTATGGGTTGATAATTTGCCATAGGTGTCATCATGAGAATAACCAGAATTAGATTAAATGTGACAAAAGAGAGACAAAGTGTTTCACACTCTTGAGTGATACCAAGGCAAGAATGGGAGAAAAGCATCGCAAAAGGAGACTACCGAAATGCTACTTATATATTCCTGCAGCGAAACCAGCAATGCATCCATTTTAAGAGTTATCATCTCACTTCCAATTTCTTTCCCTCAAGAACAATTTGAATCTCTTTGGCATCCAAAGTCTCATAGGTTAGTAAAGCTTCTGCTAGATTCTTATGCTCTTTTGCATGAGTCTTCAAGATATGTTTCGCTCGTTCATATGAGTCCTGAAATGAAAAAAAGGAGGTATCTAAGAGGCAGAAAACGTAGTAGAAGCAAAAACCATAAATAAGGAAAAAAAAAGTATATGCCTTAAAAAATGTGAACTATATTCATTTCTATTTATAAAAGATAAAAAAGCGTGAAGCTTTTTAAAAAAAAAATTACATAGAATGTTTTATTTGTCCCAGTGGTACAGGTCTGTGAATCATCCGGCTTACACATTTCACAGCACTCACCATAGCACCTACCCTCCCCAATATCCTAACACAGCCACCCTCTCCCCTCCTCCCTGCAGCAACCCTCAGTTTGTTTTGTGAGATTAAGAGTCTCTTAAGGCATGGAGCTTTTAAACACCCAGCATGGAGCCTACTTGATTGATTGATTGATAGATAAGGCAAGCCTGGTTCTCAAAGATTAGTTTCATACTTGCAAACGTTCTATTTTTAACCCAAAATCTATCACATGGATAAGTGAGGACTACTTGGGCAGCTATACTTAAAGATATGTAAGTATATATTATACTTACCTGCTTTTTAAATAAGGTCCGAGAACAAAGAATCTATTTCTCTATTCAATATACATGTTAAAAAGGAAAGGCAGGTTTGCTCCTTTTGCTTTGTGAGATTTCACCAATTTATTCACTGTAAATGGCCAGAAAAGATCTACTTTTCTATTCTCTTATTTGGTAACAACTTATCTGTCAGTCAGTGACAACTATACTCCTGTAAAATGAGTTTACCAACACCAAGAAGCATAGGTCATATAAAAATAACACAACTATTAAAAATAAACATCGTTAGACATTCTGAACAAAACTGTTCTGGTCAAGTGAAATATCAAATTAAAGAGAACATATAAAGTCTTATAAATATGTCATGGAATATTGAAACTAATAACCTAGGATGAATTAGTATTAATTTTAAAAATTCCATTGGAATGAAACCCTTACACTGTAACAAGTAAGACTATGATAAGGTTTTTATATCTTTAAGCTTCATATGGATTTGAACCTAAAATGTATACTAGAGAAGCATCATTTTCCTTAATAATAATGTAAGTGCGCCATCTAGTGGAAAGAGTACCTACCGCCCTCGCAAGCTTAACATTTCAGAAAAGTATTAAGAGCAAAGAAAGAGTATTTCCAATGCTCTAATACCAGAAGAGATAATTTACTCAAAATAACATAAATAGTAAAAAAAAAAAGAATGAAGATTCAGGGAAGGGAGAGAGAATTCCTCTTCTGAAACACCTTCTAAACCTTTCCATCACATAAACTTTTCATAAACTTAATGACTTTAAAGCTTTTACCTCCTTGAGTTAATCAGAACCTGGCCCTCCAGGGGACACTCCGAATACCTCACTTGACAGCTACTGATTCACTCCTATCCCAGATATTTCAGAGTAAGGAGGTGAGACCTTTGCTCCCCTCACCGCTGACAGACTATTACTTTACAACCCTTTTCTATAAACCATGATTCCTTTGAAGTTCACACCATCTGACTTCAACATGCTTCATTCTGCCATCTACAACCCTAATTCCAGTTCTCGCTCACTAGACTTTCTGCCATTTAGCTCAGTCTTTTCCATTCCAAGACCTGCCTTCATGTACAACCAACTGGAATGCACATATCCAACCTCTGCACTAAGCACCAGACCCACGTATCCCTCCCCACGTGAAGTCTTCACTAAACACCTCAAATTCAGGGGCGCCTGGGCAGCTCAGTTGGTTAAGTGTCTGCCTTCAGCTCAGGTCATGATCCCAGAGCCCAGGGATCGAGCCCCACATTAGGCTCCCTGCTCAACAGGGATATCTGCTTCTCCCTCTGCCCCTCACCCACCCCACTTTATGCTCACGCTCTCTTGCTCTCTCTCAAATAAACAAGTAAAACCTTAAAAAAAGAAAACAAATTCAATATGTATAAAACTCAGCTTACAATCTACACACTTCCCCCCCTTAGGCCATCATCAGTGTTTTCTCAGTCAACGGCACACACAACTAGATGGCTGCACCAGGCAGAAATGGAGGACACAGCTTTGTTACTTCATTTAGCTGCTCTCTCACCCAAATATCAGAAAGGCATTCGATTCCGCTAGATCAGCATCTCTTGAATGCATTCATTTTTCTCAATTTCCCCTCTCACTACCCTAATCCAAGCATCTGCTCTGCCTTAAGGAGATTCCACAGAACCTACTCACTCATCTCACTGAATCGACGCTCACGTACTCTGTACTGGACCCTGCAATCAAAAAGACTTTCGTTTTCATATGTTTATAAAAAATAAAATTAAAAAAAAAAAAAGACTTTTGTTTTCAAGGACCTTTATGCTTCATTCTCAGCATATATACACAGCGAGGCACAAAACAACTGGTATTTGCGGAATAAAATGTATGTCAGAGTGAAAAATAATAAAGATTCAAATAATCAAATATAAAAACACTATGGTTTTACAGATGAAGTAGAATATTTGTAATTACTGATATTAACTGTTCCTAGCCTATGGCCAAAATAAAATAAAGTTTCAGACTATGACCAGAGGCTCCCAACTATATACTGGAATTATGGCTTCAATGGTGCACTCATTCTCTTGATTATAAATAGCAACAGTTTTAAACAGGGGATAACCATTATCTTCTGGTAGCGCCTAACTATTTAGGCACATTAATGACTAGACAGATGAATAAGCACAGAAAAACAGAATTATTACCCTTAGAAGGATTCTAATTTCTTGTTCAATAGCAGATTGAGTTTCTGGACTCAGTTTCCCAGTATCACTGTAGGTCATAACTCCAAGCTAAAACAAATGAAAAGAAAGAAATTGAACAGAAACACCCCAAATCACTAATAAATGTAAAAAGAGTAAGTACTATCCCATACTTAAGGAAACCTCATCAAGGGCAAGGAAGAAATTCAGGATAGAAATTTCATCATTCTTCTGAAAGTGTAAGACTAAAAAGTATGAACAAGAGAGAAACTTTAAAATCCCAACTATGGTTCTGAGTACGTTCTTAGAAAACCTTTGTCACTATTCCAAATCCAGAAATCCACAATGTAGTGTATTGGAAGTGCCGTGTGAAGCCACAGTGATAACGTAGGAGAGTGAAATGCGTGGGAAGAGCAAAGCAAGCAAGCTCGGCAAACAGAAGTTTTAGGTCATATGAACAGAAACAGAATATCTTATCATTTGCTTAACTCATGACATACTATTATTGTTCAAGCAGCCAGAATGGAAAGTGAATACTATACTTTAGCACTCAAAAAAAAAAAAAAAAAAAAAAAATTTAGTTTAGAATGAGCTGTGACAAATCTACTCGGAATGAGACAGGGGGAAGGTAAATGTTACCAATTTATAACGAGAACCCTCTCTCCTACAGTGCCTGGGGTAGCTCAGTGGGTTAAGAGACTCACTTCAGCTCCGGTCACGGTCCCGGAGTCCTAGGATCAAGTCCTGCACTGGGCTCCCTGCTCAGCTGGGAGTCTGCTTCTCCCTCTGACCATCTCCCCTCTCATGCTCGCTCTCTCCAATAAAAAAATAAAGTCTTAAGAATAAAAAAAGAACCCTGTCTCATAAGGAGGCACTTGGCAAATCATCACTTGATTCATGAGCGAGGGGTAAATTAGCTATTACCTTTTCGCTCATTCCAAATTTGGTAACCATCCGCTTTGCAATTTTAGTTGCATTATCAAAATCACTGGAAGCACCTAAAAGTTAAAAATATAGACTCAGTATTTAAAAATATTTTTATATCAGCAAGCACAATCTGAACTAAAGCCATTCTTTACAGCCAACCTGTTGTGATATGGTCAGTTCCAAATATAAGCTCCTCAGCCACTCTTCCTCCCATGCTAACATCCATCTGCGCAAGCAGCTGAGCTCTAGTTTCGTTCCATCTGTCATTTTCAGGCAAGAGGGACACCTAGAAATTGGAAACAAAGAAAAACTCCAGACACAGTTGGAAATGCTTCTATTAATGATCAGAATTATCATCTGGCTCTTGCTATAGCACTTCATGTCATGATGCTGACAGCTCAAAGACATTTAGTAGAGATGGTCTCAGGTGACTAACGATAAAACTGGCATTATGAAAAGGAAGAAAAATTCTTTATAAAGCAAAAGTTCATTTTATGTGTCATAGCTATATAACCCTGCAATAGGATAATGCTGCAATAGGATGGACTTGTACCCAGGTGCCGAAAAAGAAAGGCTTAAAATGTCTATTGTTAGAAAGATAAGAAGGGGCACCTGGGTGGCTCAGCGGGTTAAAGCCTCTGCCTTCGGCTCACGTCATGATCCCAGGGTCCTGGGATCAAACCCCGCATCACATTGGGCTCTCCGCTCAGCAGGGAGCCTGCTTCCTCCTCTCTCTCTGCCTGCCTCTCTGCCTACTTGTGATCTCTGTCTGTCAAATAAATAAATAAAATCTTAAAATAAAAAAGGAAAATAAGAAAATGAAACTTGTACTCAGCGAGAAAAATCTTAGAAAGACTATTGAACCACTAACCTAGTTTCTTTGCAGAGGGAAAAAAGCAATGACATATTTAAGAATGATACTTTGTTGTCATTCCAGACTTAAATTTCATCATGTAAATATATAATATTTGAACTATTAGTATTTATTAGCAGGTAAGTTTCACGAGTATCTCATCTCACAATGGTTCAGAAACTTATAAAGAAGAAAGTTATCAGCAATCTTAGAACTTAGTTGAATTTTCTTTTTAATTATTTTCCTCAACAGTTTCCTACATAAGCTTTTAGAGAGTGTTATTTGAAAGAAAAGAAAAAAAACAAGATACTTACATGTCCAAGTGTTGGCCCTCTTGGCATGATTGTAGCTTTGTTGATAGGCATTGCGTCCTTAGTGTAATATGCAATAATAGCATGACCGGATTCATGATATGCTGTGATGGTTTTGTTTTTATTGTCAATTTCCACACTTCTACGTTCAGGCCCTAAGGATAAAAATTTATTGAATAAAATTATTCCATTAGGAAGGCATATTTAGATGAATGAAACCCACTTGCCTTTAAGTAATTCTTAGAGTGATATGACTTAATATCGTTTAAGTTATCTTAAACCAAAATAACTTGCCAACTGACAACAAAATTGTAAGAGCTGTCCTCTTACTCCTTACTATCAACCAGGAAAATTTAGTTCTATTTCCAGAAAATAAATTGAAACAAGAAGTCTCACAGCTAAACTCTTCTGAAGCCAATTCAAGATTTAAAATCAAATGCTGAAAATTGGCAAAATTTTTCTTTTATCTGTACAATTATTCTTTTATCAGCAATACCAAATTAAGAATAAACACAGGGTACCCCCTGCCCCCAAAGAGTATAATCATATAAACTGTATTTGTTCTGTAAGATGCCGAAATGTGTGGCTACTTTTGAGTAAATATATTCTTGCTCCTGTACCTTTCTTTCTTGTAACATTTTTCTCAAAAAGAATTTATTCTCTAACATAATGAACAGTGTAAGACAGGGAAAAGAAAAGAGAGAAAACCTACCCATTAGAATTTTATCTTTGGAAAACTCTAGTTCCTTCATGGTAACCATTTCTTTTCCATCAACAGCTGCCTTTAATGCAGCCTGATTCACAAGATTCTCCAACTCTGCTCCAGAAAAGCCAACAGTACCTCGAGCTATAATTTCTGGATCCACAGCTACGTAGATAAACACAATATTAAAATTCCAAAACGACTCTTCACAAATGACTGATATTCCGAAAGAAAACAGAAAACAGCTATCCTGAACTAGAACTTAAAATATTTATATCACCGATAAAAAAAAATAATAATAAAATACTTATATCACTGGAACTACAAAATAAACTTACTTTTTCTAAAGGAAAACCAAAACTGCCATTAAAGAGATCATTAAAATCCCACTGGGACACATCACAAAAGTTCTTAAATTTAAATAACTTTGTTAAAAATTTAAAAATGCAGGGCGCCTGGGTGGCTCAGTGGGTTAAGCCGCTGCCTTCGGCTCAGGTCATTATCTCGGGGTTCTGGGATCGAGTCCCGCATCGGGCTCTCTGCTCAGCAGGGAGCCTGCTTCCCTTCCTCTCTCTCTGCCTGCCTCTCTACCTACTTGTGATCTCTGTCAAATAAATAAATAAAATCTTTAAAAAAAAAAAAATTTAAAAATGCAGAGTTGCCAGACATGATTTATAAACCTTCAAATTATGACCTAAACGTTACTAGCCTAAGCACAACTGAGAATGTATACTCATAGACAACATTTTGTTTTCTGAATTTCATCTTGAAATACTTTATACATAAGTATTTAGTATTATATGTACATTAATAAAAACTCCCATTATAAGAGGAAGTATCAGGGTTTTTTTTTTTTTAAATCTTTTTTTTTTTTTTTTTTTAAGATTTTATTTATTTATTTGTTAGAGAGAGAGAGGGAGCGAGCATGAGCACAGGCAGACAGAGTGGCAGGCAGAGGCAGAGGGAGAAGCAGGCTCCCCGCCAAGCAAGGAGCCCGATGTGGGACTCGATCCCAGGACGCTGGGATCATGACCTGAGCCGAAGGCAGCTGCTTAACCAACTGAGCCACCCAGGCGTCCCCAGGGTTTTTTTTATTTTAAAATTTTATTTATTTTTATTTGAGAGACAGAGTAAGAGAAAGCATGAGAGGGAAGAAGGTCAGAGGGAGAAGACGACTCCCCATGGAGAGGGGAGCCCCATTTGAGACTCAATCCTGGGACTCCAGGATCGTGATGGGAGCTGAAGACAGTCACTTAACCAACTGAGCCACCCAGGCGCCCCAACATATCATGTTTTATAAATTGATTCACCTATTCTTGAAAATACTACAGCTTAATTTAATAGCTGCATTTATTACTCAAATGGGTCCATAAGATTTTCGTATGTTTGTTTTACAGTTTGCCTCTTTTGGGCCCAAAGTGATGATATTTTATGTGCTTTTTCTACTATTTCATACTTTACATTCATCTAAAAACGCTTATATTGATCTGCAAGTATTATCTGAAAATTCTCAAGAAAACATTTTTCTTTTAAAGGAATTTTTTTATATTTTAAAATTTTAAATTAATTAAATTCACTAAATTTATTATTTTAATTGTTTAATTTATTTAATACCTAATTATTCATTTATAATAATTTTATTTATAATTTATTTATATCTAATCATTTAAAATTATTATTTATTTAATATTAATTAGATTTATTTTTAAATTTTTATATTTTTAAATTTTTTTGAGAGAGTGAGCAAGAAAGAGCGCAGGAGCAGAGGGACAGGGACAAAAAGACTCCCTTGCTGAGCAGAAAGCCTGACGGCAGGGCTTGATCCCAGGACCCTCACAACCTGAACCAAAGGCAACTACTTAACCAACTAGGCCACCCAGGAGCCCCACAAAAACATCCTTTAGCATTGGGATTCAAACGACAGAATGTCCTACATATATAATTATCAAGAAATAAACTTTTTTAAAAGGAAATACAAATGGAGAGAAAAGAGGACATAGAAAAAACTGGTCTTCTGAGACATTTATCAAGTAAGGACCACAAACAGGGCGGAATGAAATATTACCATTACATAGAGAAAATAATAAAGTTTGTTAATAGAATTAGACTTACACTGATCAAACTTTATTTTATTGAGATACCATTTCAAAATTTCTGTTCGACCTTTTACATCTGGTCTTGGAACTGTAACTTGCATGTCAAAACGACCAGGACGTATTAAGGCACTAAAGGGAGAAAACGGGAAGAAAATATAAATTAATAATCTGAGTACTGAAGGTCAAGTTAAATAGGACTGACACTATGAAGAAAAGATGGAAAAATAATGGCAACCAGAAGTTGGATGGAGTTTTGTTTCTTATTTTAATTCTGGGACAGCCAACATACAGTGCTCTGTTAGTTTCAGGTGTACAGTACAGTGATCGACAATTCCACACGTCACCCACTGCTCATCACAAGTGCGCTCCTTAATCCCCATCACCTATTCCAGTCTAGACTGGAAATCTGAATATAAGGATTCAGAGCACTCCTTGTAAAACATGGCTCAAGTAACAGTTTCAATAACCAGAAGGCAGGACAAAGGTTGATAGGAGATAGATAGCAGGCACCCCTCATAAACAAAATCATGCAAGCTAGTCACTCTAGGAACAATAATTCTACAGCAGTCTATTTTGAGAGCTACACTGTGATAGCTTCCTATCACAACTGCTCTAAGTATAGAATGTTAAACCACAAACTTAGGCAAAGATTAAAAAAAAAACTATTAAATCAAATTTAAATATGAATACCTTCTATGGCAAAATCAAAAATTTAAAACTATAATACATTTTATTTTAAAAATGTTCTCCACCATCCCCAAACTTTTGTGATATAAAGTTGTCAGAAGATTCTTTTAACAACTTTCCTGAAATTTAATTTATACATCACAGATTTCAAAGTACATAATCCAGTGGTTTTTAATATAGTCAGAGTTGTGCACTTACCAAATATCTAACTTAAGAATATTTTTATTCCCCCACTCCAAAAAGAAACCCCATAGCCACCAACAGTCACTCTCCATTCTTCCCTCCTTCTGGCAGCCACTAATCTACTTTCTGTTGCCACTGATTTGCTTATTCTGGACATTTCACATAAACAGAATCATATGTGATGTTTGGTGATGGGCTTCCTTCTCTTTTAAAGTTCATCTACGTTTCAGTACATATTGGTACTTGTCAAAAAAAAAGTCTTTTAATACATACTTATCTAATGCCTCTGGGAAGTTTGTGGCTCCTATTATGATAACTCCTTCATTGGGTTTAAAACTGGTAAAAAAGAAGAAAAGTAACATTTCACTCAAAATTAAAACAATACACATTTAAAAATGCTCTACACAAAACTATCATTAAATTTAGTAACAGTAAAGAAAAGGGACTGGTCCTTTTTATACTCAAAGTGATAAGACATCTCTATCATTTTTTAAAAAGAACAAATGTTACTACGCCAGTACACTTTAATAAAACTGCTAACAATACATCACAAAGTCATGTCTTCACGGTATTTGTTCTACTTAGGAAGACATAACCTAACAGAAAAGGCTAGGGAACCTGACTAATTTGTGAAAAATTATTCTCAAGCTAACCACTTCAAATTATTTGCTCCTAGACTTCCCATTTAGTTCCAAAAGGTCAAATATGGTTTTAAGTCCTTCTCTCAAAGCAACCCCACCTCTTGCTCTTTATATTTTAAAAACTGATGCAAACTTTTATTTTTTTTTTAGAGTTTTTTTTTTTTAAGATTTTATTTATTTGTCTGACAGACAGAGATCACAAGTAGGCGGAGAGGCAGGGAGAGAGAGAGACGGAGAAGCAGGCTCCCTGCTGAGCAGAGAGCCCAATGCAGGGCTCAATCCCAGGACCCTGAGATCATGACCTGAGCCCAGGGCAGAGACTTTAATCCACTGAGCCACCCAGGAGCCCCTGATGCAAACTTTTAATCTACCACAACATTAAAATCGAGTCACAAACTGTAGGAACCAGCAAACACTCTTTACGTCTCCAGACTAGTATTCTCAATAGGAACCATCACTTTCCTGTCATGCGACAATCAATGAAAAAAGGTACAGAGATCACCAATAAAGAAGAGCTGATACTTCAGTCACCCCATTAGTAATGGAAAGAACACAATACAGAGAATCCAGCTTGTCTTGACTTAATACACAGGGACTACTCTGTTGCCTACATGTTTTTCCTCTTTCTTTTTTTTTTTAAGATTTTAATTTTAAGTAATATCTATACCCCACGTGGGGCTCAAATGTACAACTCTGAGAGGAAGAGCTGCATGCTCCACTGACTTAGCCAGATGCCCCGCTATTTCTCGAATGTGCCCAAATATATTACCATGTCCCAAAGACAGATGAAGATTCAATTACCCATCCATTTCAGCAAGAAGCTGATTTATAGTCTGCCTGGAATATGGATGCATTGGAGACTCAATTCGCTTCCCACCAACAGAATCTAATTCATCAATAAATATAACACAGGGAGCATTTGCTTTTGCTTCCCCTAGGAAAAGAGAAAAGACACAAATAAGTTTAATGAAATGAATGTTTTTTGAACAAAATCATGTAAGTATTAAAAACCTGTAAGACTGTCAAAGGCAAAACAAAAGACATTCATTACGGAGAAGTACATAAAATGAGATCTCTTTCTTTTAAAACTGATTTAAGAACAGTAGCCTCAGGAAAAAAACTGTACCATACAAAATGATATATAATAAAAACAACCGAGCATTCATTCTTCTGACTGTACAAGCCACAATCAGATCTGAGGCTAACTATTCCTTAATTACGTACTACTGAATTAATGAATAAGATAAAAAGGACAACAACAAAAACCCAGCTTTTCAACAGGCCCCAACCTCACCTAACACTTCTAGCTCCTCTATTGGGGGTAAGTACAGTTCTCTTTTAGATGACACATTAAATTACCTAAAACCCAAACCCCACAATGGTGAGGTCAGCTATCAGTCATAATTGAATAGGAAATAAAGGGTAAGAATCCCTTTTCCCCTAAAATTAACAAAATTTTGTATTGTATGAAAGATAATTAAAACGTACTAAATAGATTTCTGATACGGCTGGCTCCCACACCCACAAACATTTCATCAAATTCTGATCCAGAAGCATAATAAAAAGGAACATCAGCTTCTCCAGCCACAGCTCGAGCAAGAAGAGTCTTTCCTGTCCCTGGTGGTCCAACTAAAAGTATCCCTAAAAGAGAAAACAAATTCACTGATTCAACTTAAAAAATAAAAATAAAACCTGATGTGAGCCTATGAAACAAATAGTTATTAATTAATGTATACATAGTTTTGAGGTTGAAAGCACATGACTATTATTTTGAAACAAAGAAAACATGTCTCTGGTAATGATTCACTTCGGGAACTTCTTCAAAACTAATTTCCCTCTACCGTGAGAGAATGGACCATAATAAACTTACTTGTCATTAAACAAGTAAGATAAAATTCACATAAACACAGATTAAAAGATTAAGCAACCAAATGTGACACATGAACCCCTGACTTGATGTTCTTCCATAAAACACATATTTCAGAAACTCTGATGAAAATTTGATTTGGACATCTGATGAAAAATGAAAAAATTCCAGAGTACAAGATATTAAGGAAATAGTATTTAATTTTATTTGGTAGGATAAATTATTCTCTTTAGGATAATGTCCTTAGTCTTAGGTGACACATAACAAAGTATGTAGAGGTAAAGTAGTTCATTTCTACAGCTTTGTAACTTTTCCTATGTTCGAAAATTTTCTTAACAGCAGTACATTTTTTATAAGTTGGAATAACAGATTTCTCTGGTCTCCATGACTTTTCATTTTTCATTTAAAAAGGCCAAAAAAACCCTATTTATTGCTATATTTTAACATAAAAAACTCTTTTTAAAGGAAAGTTGTTGAAAAATACCCTTAAGACTACCCTTGTATTGCCATGTTATTGTCATTCTTAACTGGTTTAAATGGCAGAATCTATTTTTGTAAATGAGAATTTTCCCACAATTTTATAAAATATCCCTTGTGATTAGAAAGCAAAGTGTTTAACTATTCTATGACTTTAAACTTTAAACTTTCTGATGTTATAGTACTGATTTTAATAAATGAATCCTAAATTAGCAGAGATTCATACCAACACTTTTATACACTGCTGAACATTGTCAGTAGAGATAGTGGGCGGTTTAGAAACAAACCTTAAATATGAGTGCCACCTTTAACTTACCAATTCCATTTCTAGAATTAGAACCCAGAATAATGAATAAATAAATGAGTAAATCTAGAATTTATTCTGAAGAGATAATTAAGGATGTAGGCAAAGCCTTGAGATAAGATGATCATCACAAGTGCTGATTTTATCATTTTCATTAAAAATGTCTGAGTATATTAATAAAAAAAATGTCTGAGTATAGTTGACACATAGTCACATTAGTTTCAGGTGTACAACATAGTGATTTGACAAGTTTAAACATTATGCTGTGCTCACAAGTGTAGCTACCCTCTGTCACCATACGACACTATTACAGTATCACTGACAGTATTTCCTATGCCTTTTACTCCTCTGACTTACTCATTCGACAACTGAAAGCATGTTTCTCTCTTTCCTCTTCATGCGTTTTGCCCAGCCCTCACACTGCTAATTTTAACCACAAAACACTGGAAACCACAAAACACTGGAAACTGTCAACGTTTAAGGTAAGTGATTACAGTATAGCATGATCACATAGTCCCAGGACACCACAAAGTCATTACAACCTTGTACCCAATTCTAGCATATGGTTTTCCCTCACTCCAACAAACAATTCTCCAACACCAGTCAGGCACCCTAACATTCCAATCAATTCTGACGCTACCTACCTGGAGATAGCATCAAATACCCTAAGTTAAGGACTTCATCCCAAAAGACTAAAGAATACATACTAACTTGTGGAAAGTTCCGGCCCTCTTATCACATGGTTGATTCTCCTGGCAACCAGCTGCTAACCTTAGGTGTGCTCTAAAAGTCGGCTCATTAATGGAAGAGAAATCTATTGCTGTCATCAGTATAACACTACAAGAAACGGGACTAAGACTAAATATATATTTCTACTTATAAATCACAACAGTCACTAAAAGAGAAAACATCAAAGACAAACAGGACTATTCCACAAATTAGTATGTTTTGAGGTCATCAAAGATCCACACCCACTCCCATGATAACAGAGTGAGGAGGGGAGCCTGGGTGGCTCAGCCAGTTAAACATGAGACTTCGGCTCACCTCACGACAGGGTCGTGAGACTGATCCCCGCATGGGGCTCTACACTGAGTGCACAGTCTGCTTCAGATTCTCTCCCTCTGCCCTCCCCTCACCGGCTCCTGCACTTGCATGTGTGCTCACTCTCTCTCTCTCAAATAAATAAATAAGTAAATAAACGAATAGGCTAAACAACCTTTTCAGATGGAAGAAAAATCAAGGGGTGCCTGGGTGGCTCAGGCAGTTAGGCAGCAACTCTTGATTCTGGTTCAGGTCATGATCCGTCTGGCTGAAGATTCTCATTCTCTCTCTCCCTCTGTCCCTCCCCACCGCCTGCTCTCCCGCTCTCTCTCTCTCTAAAATAGTTTTTTTTTTAAAGATTAAAGAAAAATCTAAATGTGTAAACCTGGATTGAGTCTTAAACCTGGATTTGGGGTGGGGGATGGGAGGACCTCACTACAAAAGGTATAATAAGAGAAATGCAGAAATTTGAATATAACTAAAATTTCATAATTAGTTCTGGAACCGTGTGAAATTTCCTGACTTTAATAACTATACTGGAGTTATGTAATAGAATATTCTTCTACTTTAGGAGATACATAACGAGGTATTTGAGGTTAAAGGAGCATGATATCTACGATTTACTCTTAAACAGTTTAAAAATACATTTATTTAAGAAACTGAGTAAATGAGACAAAGTCCTAAAAAACTATTGAGTTCGGTTAAGAGTACAGAGAGTTCTTGCACTATTCTCAAAATTTAAAATCTGAAATTGTATGGGGTGCCTGGGTGGCTCGGTGAGTTGAGGCCTCTGCCTTCGGCTCGGGTCATGGTCCCAGGGTCCTGGGATCGAGCCCCGCATCAGGCTCTCTGCTCTGCAGGGAGCCTTCTTCCTCCTCTCTCTCTCTCTGCTTGCCTCTCTGCCTACTTGTGATCTCTGTCCGTCAAATAAATAAATAAAATCTTTAAAAAAAAAATAAAATCTGAAATTGTAATAAAATTCAAAATCCCCCTCCTCTCAAAAACAGGTTATACAATGGTATGTTCAGGATGAAGACTTATTTATAAAATAGCCATGAAGAACTAAACTTTAAGCTTTTAAGTTGGTAAAAATTAAATTACCTATGGATTATAGTATTTTTTTTTAATGTCAAGTCATGGATAAAGGGAAGGGACCTTACCTTTTGGAAGTTTACCTCCAAGCACAGTAAATTTTTGTGGATTTTTCAAGAATTCAACAACCTCCTGTAATTCCTGTTTAGCTTCCTCCACCTAAAATGACACAATTTATCAAATGATTATAAATAATGATTAGATTATCAAGGCCTCCTCTTTGAAAATAGTAAATTGAACTGGAAATTAACTAGAAGACTCCCTTACAAATGCACACACAAAAGGGTTTTCACCCGACTCCTTTTGCCAATTAAACGGTCTCCTTAAATATCTCAACAAAAAAATATTTTAACTTCTTAAATTTTTGAGAAATAGTGTTTCCCCAGTTAACAAGGACTTATATTCACAACTCTAGTTAAATGTATCAGCGGCATTTGACATAAACAGAAAGACTCACAAGTTTCAAATCCAGAACTTTTGACCTGGTTTATAAGCTTAGGGGCAAATTATGTGGGCTTAATACATATCAACGAAAAGGGAGCCTGGGTGTTTAAGTTATAACATTACCTTGTGATTAACTCTTAGATTATTTTCATTATAAGGAATTACGACTAGGTCGTAAATGACTTAGTTCCTTAAAATGTCAAAGGATGGAGACTATAATAAAGCTAAAATTAAGCTTTAGTGTAGGGATTAAAATTAAGCTAAAATAAAGCTATAGTGTACGGATATTGTTTTGCAAATGGTTGTAGCAAAAAAAAAGTTTAAATTATTTAATCCCGGGGTGCCTGGGTGGCTCGTTCATTAAGTGTCTGCCTTCAGCTCAGGTCATGATCCCAGCATCTTGGGATCGAGCCCCGCATGGGACCGAGCAGGAAGCCTGCTTCTCCCTCTCCCACTCCCCTTGCTTGTGTTTACTCTCTTGCTGTGTATCTCTCTTTCAAATAAATAATATCTTTTAAAAAAATAAAAGATTTAATACCCCCAATACAGAAATCACGTAGAATTAAGATCTCTCACAAGAATAAAGCCCAATTTGGTCAACAAAGATGGCATGCAGAATATTAGCTCAACTTTAAAAACTCTGATTTAAGATTAAGACAGCTGCCTATCAGGGCCGCCCAGGTGGCTCAGTCAGTTAAGTGTCTGCCTTTGGCCCAGGTCATGATTTCAGGATCCCAGGACTGACTCCCACATCGGGCTCCTGCTCAGTGGGGAGGTCTGCTCCTCTCCCAGCTTAGCTGCCTTTTGCTCACTTTCTCTCAAATAAATAAAATCTTAAAAGGAAAAAGAAGCTGCCTATCAGAAATTAGTTAGCATACAACAAGAAGTAACAAATACAAATATGTAGAGCCAGAACGGTATCAAAGATGAGTGCAGAAGACCAGATATTAAATACTAGTGGTGGCAGTATGCTGAACTGGAAAGCAAAGACCCTTAGAGAGGAGAAACCGCCATGACTTGGCTCTACCACAGAATATAGACCTTGTGTTCCAGACTTAAATTTTTGAAGGAAAACAAAACAAAACCAGACATCATTAAAAATGTTAGCTATCAATTTAAACTAAAAGCACATTTAGGTGTGTACTTTCATGTATTTATTTTAAATTACACTGGTGTAATAATAGGTTTGCAGCCAATTTGCAACACTATATTAGACAACTTTGAATAGTTTTCAGTTGGGAAAAAATGAACTCAAGTACGTTGGTCAGGGTTAAAAAGGAACTACCTGACAAGAAGTGTACTAAATCATGAAACATCTCTGGGCTGAAGGGCATTATGAAAATCTAGAATTAAACTCATGACTCTCTTAGATTCCTAGATCATTTTCTAGGACTTTCTCTAGGAAGTATACAATCGATAAAGAGTAAACAAGTTTTTTAATTAGGCTTAGAATGGTCTTTGAAAGATACTGATTAAATTATTAAAACTTAATAAAATGTTTGTAAAGTTAACATTTCTAAGTAAAGCTCTGTCCACCCCTAAGGAGAAATACATACATATGTTCACCAAGAAATATAAAAAATATTCACAAGACCACTCTTTAGGCCTAAACTAGAAACAACCCAATGTCTACCTAATGGAGAATACACACTATTGTGACTCATAGAATACTATGCAATGGGGATGAATGAAGTAAAACTTCATGTAAAAACATGGATGGATCTCATAACATCACGTTGAATGAAAGAAGCCATATACACTACATGTATTATGTTTATGTAAAGTTCAAACACAGGCCAGTTAATACATGTTATGAGACAGAACAACGATATGCTTGCAGTAGGAAGAAAGGGACACTAGGAAGTTTCTGGTAATATTTTATTTCTTGAGCTGGGTGCCAATAATATACTGAGTTCACTGTGTGAAAACTTACTAAGGTACAGATTTGTGATTTGTACAGTTTGGTGTGAATGCTAAGCTTCAAAATTTATGTTTATAAAGAGATCTGGGCGGCGTCTGGGTGACTCAGTCAGTAAAGCAGCTACCTTCAGCTCAGGTCTGATCTCAGGATCCTGGGATCAAGCCCTACCTACATCAGGATCTCTGCTCAGCGGGGAGCCTGCTCCTCCCTCTCCCTCTGCCACTCCCTCTGCTTGTGCTCTCTCGCACACTCTCTCTTGAATAAGTAAATAAATAAGATCTTAAAAAAAATAAGGTCCCCTCCAAAAAATAGAAAAAAGACATTATGTATATAAAAAGATATCTGGCCCTTTATCTACTAAAATACGTTTTTTGAATATTTAAAGATATCCATATACTAAAAGAAGGCCAAAGACATTTGGTCAAGGTAAAAACTAAACTTACATTTCCTCTGCCCAAACTTTGTGTCAAGAAAATTCCCAACTGAGGTATATAAAATCTATATAGAAGAATATAGTTTAGGGATCAAGGCAATGAATGAAGGTATAAAAGCCCTTATTAGTATTTTTATGGCAACTATATATAAAATTACTCCTCTATGACCGGAAATTCTAGGTAAGGAAATGAAATTCCTATACTAGCTCTTTACGAGTCAGTAAAACTGATCACAGGTACCACCTACTAACCCACCTATTTTGGTAAATGTTATAAATTACATTGGTCTATATAAATTTAGATTCTATAGCGATGATAGCAATATAAAATTTAAACAGTAATTATAATATTTGTTTAGATTAGCACAGAAAACTGTGATCATCTATAAACTTTGGGATGAGCCCTTTCTAGCATTATCAATATGTCTTCTTTAGCTTCATAATCAGAACTGGACTCATGCCAAAAGAAGTGTAGTCCATTGAGTACTGAAGTATATACACTGCAGGGAGAAAGGAAGAATGCCTCGCGGACCATAATCTCAGCACAGGTTCAATGGAGAGCAGGCTGACTGCGCATCTTAAAATGGGCAGGGCCCTCTGCACTAATCAGTTTTCAAATACTCACCGCACCAACCTCTTCCTCAATTATTATCTTTTCCCAATTCCGACACGGCTCACAGCTGTTTAAATTGTCAATGGAACGGAAGGACTACTTGGTATAAAATTATCACAGTGACTCCTGGTACTTTATTCCCTGATAGTCGAGGTTGTGAAAAATATTTATGCGTAGATAGGGAACAGAGTGTGGAAGAGTAGCTGCTCCCATTCTACTCCACATGACAGTGGGCTTTCGCCCGGTCAAACAAGTCAGGCACGTGAATTCTCAGGATCTTTGCTCTCTCTCTTCCTCTGGCTAGAAGAGTCCTTTGCTCAAATACATACATGGTTTAGGCACAGCTGGCTGGCTCAGTCAGTAGAGCATGTGATTCTTGATCTCAGGGTTAAGTCTGAGCCCCATGTTGGGTGTAGAGATTACTTAAAAATAAAATCTTAAAAAAAAAATACATGCATGGTTTACTCCATCATCTTCAAATCTTCACTCAAATGTCACCTTCTCAGACACTGAATATCCCCATTTAAAACTGGGAACTTTCTCTCAAAACTCCCAATCTTCTTCACACCGCTCCGTATTTTCCCCATAGGACTTCAAAACAGTTAAACATACTCTATTATTTCCTTATGTGAAATATCATGGTTTAGTTTCTGTTAGAAATGACAGCAGAGATTTATTTCTTCTGTCCCAATACCTAAAAGAGGGCTGGAGAATACACAGTGAAGCTAAAACTTCCAAGGTTCTAATCATGGCTTCGTTAGTGTCCAGCCCCATCCAGGAGCCCACCAGAGTGGCCTCGTACAAATGACAGTGCCATCACCCAGGAAATTCCTAGGGATTTTAGAAGCCCTGTGTCAGACATCAGCATCAAAGACCAAACTGCGGAAGCAAAGATGCACTTAGTACTCTTGTCATTTAGGGAATTATAAGAGTTTTAGTGCCTCAAAGTGGAGGTAGAGACCAATAAATATATTTTCTATTTTATACCTTTAAAATCAAATATTGGCCTTATATAATTAGATAATATTTGAAGACTAAAGGGTAAACTTTTTAACTTACTCCTTTAACATGTTCAAAGGTGACATTTTTCATCTGGACGGGATCTACTGCAGAGTCAAGCCCCGTTGTTGTCCGGAAGCGGACTAAAGAGAAAAAAAATGTTTATATATTTGAGGGTTTTAGAAATACCTTCATAAAATACCTTATTATTCAGACATAAGAAAGTACAGAAAAGGGGCGCCTGGGTGGCTCGGTGGGTTAAAGCCTCTGCCTTCGGCTCAGGTCAAGATCACAGGGATCTGGGTCGAGCCCCACATCCGGCTCTCTGCTCAGCAGGGAGCCTGCTTCCTCCTCTCTCTGTCTCTGCCTGCCTCTCTGCCTACTTGACTGTCGAATAAATAAATAAAATCTTAAAAAAAAAAAAAAGAAAGAAAGTACAGAAAATTATATCTAAGTTTGCATACATTAATTCATAGTGAAGTAAAGAAACTACATCTTCCAGATTTCTAGACCATGTTCAAGGAAAAAATGACTCACATTAAAATGACATCTTTATTTTTTTTAAAAGATTTAATTTATTTATTTGACAGAGAGAGACATGGCGAAGGAAAGAACACAAACAGGGGGAATGGGAGAGGAGGAACAGGCTTCCCGCTGAGCAGGGCATCTGATACTGGCTTGATCCCAGGATTCGGGGATCATGACCATAGCTAAAGGCAGACACTTAACGACTGAGCCACCCATGTGGCCCTAAAATGACATCTTTATACCTTCCAATTAAAATGAAAAATTATTTACATCTTCTACTATAATATCTAACAAGAGAAATTTAAACCATTCTCAAACTCAACTCTGCATAAAAAGCACTTGAGAAATGTATTAATGCAAGTTCCCAGGCCATGGCCCAGAACTTCTGGTTTGTAGATTTAGAAAAAGGCCCAGGAGAGTTTGCATTTGCCCTCAGATGATATTTATCAGTAATGACATCATTAATAACAGTGAAAGCTTGGAAAGACAGTAAAATACTTCAGTTCAACTACAGGGAACTATTACAAAACTTTCTTAAAACCTCACCCCTTTAGTTAAACTTCCCTACTGAACAGATGTAAGTGAGTAAATAGAGCAATTTCTAATTTCCTCAGAAAAAGAAAAAAATATTGTCTGTAAGACAGAAATTTAGATGCCAAAAAAAAAAGATCAGTAAGCAAAACCAGAGTTTTGTTGAAAACACTTAACATACCAAGAATACACAAGTTGGCAGAGCAAATGTAATATAGTAACTCTACATTGGACACTAACAGTTTTAGCCCACTACATTGTTTATTTAAGGATCTACACAGAGGGACTTTATAAATTATCCAAATTAAATTTATAGCCAAACCACCTGAACCTTATAAGAAATTATAAGGCAATGCACTTCACATTTTGATATATATTTTTGTTTAATATAAGAAATTAAGAAACATAAAACAATAGCCCGAACTAACCCCACACCTCCAATATCGATCATATGGTGTCCCTACACTGGTTGTGTTTTGAAAATAAGGAGACAAAAGAAGGTGACTCTAGCTATAAAAAGAATATTCTGGGGGCGCCTGGATGGCTCAGTCGGTTAAGCATCTGCCTTCGGCTCAGGTCATGACCTCAGGGTCCTGAAACTGAGCCCCACATCCGGCTCCCTGCTCAACGGGGAGCCTGCTTCTCCCTGTGCCTGCTGCTCCCCATGTTTGCACTCACTCCCTGTCAAATAAATAAAATCCTAAGAAAAAAAAGACTATTCCTGGATGTTAAAATCTCATCTAAGGTTTGATGCCACAAAAAACTTAAAATATCTGGGGTAACAGGCAAGTTCGGGGATGAAGTCCTGATCCAGACCAACTGTTATTCTTTAATTGTTACCAGTTTTTTCTCTCAAGGCAACCAGTCAGAAAGAACATAGAAAACACGAGTAAAAACTGAATAGCTGAGAAAGCGACAGGAACTACTTAGGATGGGCATTATTACTTCCTTTTAGACTCGTAAACTGAGAACTACGAGAATCGCTTGAGGCAATTCTTAATTGTACACTAAATTTATGTGTGCGTGTGTGTGTGTGTATATATATATATATATATTTTTTTTTTTTAGATTTTATTTATTGGAGAGGGGGAGAGAGAAAGAACACACGTGGGGGAAGGTGCAGACGCTTCAATCCCAGGACCCTGAGATCATGACCTGAACTGAAGGCAGATGCTTAACCAACTGAGCCACCTGGGAACCCCAAATTTTTATATATTTATGTATTATATATAAATTTTTCATAACTTTATTGGTGTGTCTTTGAAATAGGGGACTATTTCACTTTGTATTGCTATTATAAAATTATTCTACATGTTTTTTCAATTTTATAATTGGACAGGTGTAATTTTCTAGAAGTCTGGAAAACCAACCATTAACAGAAGCTAAGCTAACATTTTTGCTCTAACATAATCCCTGGAACATTAACAAAATATTATTTTCTCAAAATACAACTTGAAATTCGTACAGTGTCTGAAGGAACTTTTCTTGTAACCCACAAAGCAATGTTAAATATAATGAGGCCTGATAATGCCGTTGGCATGTAAACATAACAGATTAAAACTTTTCTACCGCAATGCAAAAAACCACCTCAAATTGACCCAATGTGTGAAGTGTTGACTTAGGAAAGAAAGGCCTAGACACCAGAACAGTAAATGCTGGGGTGCCTGGGTGGCTCAGTGGATTAAGCCTTTGCCTTCAGCTCAAGTCATGGTCTCAGGGTCCTGGGATCCAGCCCCACATCACGCTCTCCGCTAAGCACGGAGCCTGCTTTTCCTCTCTCTCTGCCTGCCTCTCTGCCTACTTGTGATCTTTCTCTCTCTCTGTCAAATAAATAAATAAAATCTTTAAAAAACAAAAACAAAACAGGAAATGCTTCTTCTCTCCTGTCTAAGGCAGACTATGAAAAAAAAAGTCTAGTATTTAAACGATTAAAAAAAAAAAGATAGGGGTGCCTAGGTGGCTCAGTGGGTTAAGGCCTCTGCCTTCGGCTCTGGTCATGGTCCCAGCGTCCTGGGATTGAGCCCCATATCGGGCTCTCTGCTCAGCGGGGAGCCTGCTTCCTCCTCTCTCTCCCTGCCTGCCTCGCTGCCTACCTGTGATCTCTATCTGTCAAATAAATAAAATCTTAAAAAAAAAAAAAAAAGATAAATAAAAAGAGCCTTTACCAGATAAAAATGGATTTTTTAAGAGTCCATAAATGCCAAACAGCAGCAGAACGAAGAGAATCAGACGAGTTCGTCTCAGAGAATCTGGAGGAGGAAAAGAAAAAAAAAACCCAAATCATATAACAACAATGACAAATGACACCTTGATGAAAAGCAAGAATTAGGTTATTGATGGTAATCATGTTCCATCAAATTCCATTTTGGAACCTGACATTCTTTTGTACAGTTGCCATGATTTCCTTTCAGCACCCTATTATCAAAAACCTCATGAAGGCACTCACGCTTCTGTCCTTGACTCCGGTTCTCATTTGAGAAAAGGGAGATTGTCAACAGGTATTTCCATTTTGACACAGCTTAAGTTACAAATATAATGGAATATAACCATTGGAAAGGTGCATATGTGTTAGAAAAAATATGTGTAACCACTTAAAGGTAGGACTATGACTTCCTTTTAGATATTCTTCCCAAATATGGATGGTGTCTAATCAACTTACCATTGGTTTTTTGCGTTAGGGCTTGAGCTTTCAGAAAACCCTCTGCAAAACCAGTTTTAAATGCATCTTGGTGAGCTTCAGGTATATTTTTGGTTTTCATGAGTTTGTCCAAGCTCTCAACATCCGATCCCCTGTCTCGCAACAGGAACCCCTAAATACACAAACAAGGCATTACTATATAGATAACACTCCCCAATAATATAATGATCACTTACAAAAAAATCCTTCCAAAAATTCTAGAATTTCTAGTTTTTGTTGACCATCAGAAGAATTACACTAAGACTCAAAAATAAATTACTTAATCAACGGCAAGGAAACTAACCCTGGAACTTATACTTCCATCAGTCGATTAAGAAAGAAACTCTCTGTAAGAACACTATACTGAAAACAGTAGGTCGCCTTTGGACTCAGGGTTCTGATGGTTTGATGTTCACACTCCTTTATCCCTACTAGAGGAAACACCTCATTAATTTATTAAATGTTTACTGAGTACCTTTTACAAACTTGGACTCATATAGGTTGTGAAAATGTAAAGATAAATAACCAATGATCAGAAAGAATGTCCTCAGTCTACTGGGGAGAGATAAACAAATAACTAATTTTTTGAAATCATTTTGATATTATGTTAGAAGTTCTAGGTCTGGGAGCACCAGGGTGGCTCAGTCGGTTAAGCATTCAACTTTCAGTTGTAGGTCAGGTCGTCATCTCAGAGTCATGGATCAAGCCCAACGTCAGGCTCGAGCTCAGCAAGGAGTCTGCCGAAGATTCTCTCCCCTCTCTTTCCCTCCCCCACCTTGCTCCTCCTCTAGTCGCATGCATTCCCTCTCTCAAGTAAAGAAGATCTTAAAAAGAGAAAAAAAAGAGGTTCTAGGTCTGGTGGTAAAATAAATGCTACCTCAGAAGTCAAGAGAGGCGTCACAGAGAATAGGATTTCTAAACCACAGGGAACACAAAGCATAAACAATCTGACAGCGCCATGAAATAACAGGCCTTAGCAGTCGGGAACGGCAAGCGATCTCGTATGACAGGACTTTAAATGTCAAGAAACAAGCGCAGCAGAGGTTCAGAGGGGGCCATATTTAAAGATGAGAATAGAAAAATGGTTGGCAGAGGCCAAGTGGATGCTACAGCAGGAAACTGACAAGAAAGCAGGGGAATACAATTACTACATTAAAACATTTTAGACAGATGGTGGGTTGGTGGCAGTCTGGAGGCTGGACTAAAGGTAACCAGGAGACTAAGGGGTGCCTGAGAGGGTTAGTCAGTTAACCATCCAACTCGACCTCCACTCAGGTCATGACAGCAAGGTCATGAGATCAAGCCTCACCGCTGAGCTCCACGCTCAGTCAGGCTCCACACTCAGCAGAGTCTGCCTGAGATTCTCTCTCTTTCTCCCCCTACCCCTCCCACCTGCATGCGTTCCCATGCACTCGCTCTCAAATAAATTCTTTAAAAAAAATAAAGGCAAGAGGCTAAATGAACGATTATTAGAGTCCTTTAGGCAAGAAACTGTTACAGTCTATCTCTGCAGTGGAATGGGGATGAAAAGAGACAGATCTAAGAAATATTTAAGAGGCTAGATCGATAGGACCTTAGTGATTAATGGATATGATAGGAGAGAAAAGATGAACAAATCAAAGTTGATTACTAGGTTTCTCTCTTGGGCAGATGCTACTCATTAACACAGAGAACACACAGGTAGGTGTTTTAGGACAAAAAACAAAAGGAGATGTCTAACAGGCCAAAGGAGAGACATGACTGGGACACTCACGAGAGTTGGAAGTGTAATGATTACATAGGTTATTAATCCTTCAGAAAATCAACTGACCAGTAAAAGAAGTCAGATATTGAATGTTCTCATTTTAATAATTTTTAAAAGACTGCTTTTTCGAACAACAAAATAATGTCTAATTACCTTCACAAATGATGGTGCTATATGCTGTGTCTCCGCCAATCGTTCAGAGGTGGACTGTAAACGTCGAGTTCTTGATTTCAAAGTTTTAAAACCCCGAGACTGTATGAAAACTGAATGGAACAGTATCAGATTTACGCCCCATTGCAAATGCTTATAAGAAAAATACCTAGGATTCAAAACTGACACCAAGCCCATCATCCTAAGTTTATCATCTCACTTTTTAACATAGTTCTTTGTCTGTTACTTCACTACCCTGGTAATTAAAGTCATTAAAATGGATTGAATCTATAAAATAACTTATAGTCTCTCGGTAATTTTAAAATGTGAAAAGAAAAAAACACCCACTGATGAATATCAAATAAAAGTCAGTGTCTAATTCCTCAAACCCCAATGCCACTTCCCAGGAGTGCCCACTGTTAATTTCATGACTAGGGCGCCTGGGTGGCTCAGTCAGTCAAGCATCCGACTCTTGATTTCAGCTCAAGTCTTGATCTCAAGGTTTTGAGTTCAAGCTTGCATTGGGCTCCACACTGGGCATAGAGTCTAATTCAAAAAAATGAAAAATAAAATAATAAAAGCTTTGAAAAAAAACTTCATGACTAAATTTCTATGTATTTAAATACATGCTCTTTCTACAAAAATAATACATAATTTTTTGCAGTTATCTTCTTGCACTGAACAATCAATATACCACGGACATTTTTTAGAACAGATCAGACTACATTCAATTTAATGGCTGTTAATATTTTCCCAATTTATCAGATTTGAATATTCAACCACTTTCCTACCATGGACATTAGTTGTTTCCTGTTTTCTTACTGCTAAGAATGCTTCAGTTAAAATTCTTATACATATCACCTTTCAGCACACATAGACTAAATTCTTAAAAGTGAAACGTGAGGTCTGAATTATTTAACACTAAGAAACTGCCCTCTAAAAGGCTGTTACTGATTTATACACCACCAATGAAAAGGAGTATCCTTTTCTCCACCTCCTTTCCAATACAGAATAAAAATTTTTAATTAAAAAAAATTTTTTTAAGATTTTATTTGTCAAAGAGCACAAGCAAGGGGAGCGACAGGCAGAAGGGGAAGCTGGCTCCCCGCTGAGCAAGGCGTGCAATGCGGAACTTGATCCCAGGACCCTGGGTTCACAACCTGAGCTTAACCAACTGAGCCGCCCAGGCATCCCTATAAATTTTTTAATTTGTACAAATCTGATAGACAAAAAGCAGTGTCCTGGTTTAATTTACATTTCAGATTAGAAACGGGGGAAATTTTTGAAAAGCTTTTACTTTTATTCAATATTTTCTTTAGTTAATTCAATACTCATAACCTTTCCCATTTTCATGTATAAAAAGGATGCATGTTATGTAAACTAACTTTAAGTCATATATATTTGAAATATTTAATGTCTTTGTCTTTTGATACAGCAACTTATAAGGTTAAAATAGACCTATCTTTTAATCTTTAATGTTTTCTGCACTGTCCTGACTAGAGAGCCTCACCCCCAAACAGTGATTTTAAGAGAAGCCCCCCTGGGTGGCTCAGTCAGTTAAGTTGTCCAATTCTTAGTTTTGGCTCAGGTCCTGGTCTCAGGGTTCTGGGATCGAGCCCTGCATCAGGCTCCACACTGGGCTTGGGGTCTGCTTGGGATTCTACCTCTCCCTTTCCCTCTGCCCCTCCTCTATCTCTCTCCCTCTCCAAATAAAACAATTAAAAAAAAAATGGAGTCTACTGACTTTTAACTTTGTTCAGACCTTTACCTATTTGGGACTTATTTAAGATTAAACTAAGATATGATTAAATTAAATTAATTTAATTAAGATTCTCTTATGTCCAAGTTTATTTTTTATTTTATTTTTTTAAGTAATCTCTGCACCCAACTTGGGGCTTGAACTCACAACCCCAGATCAAGAGATGGATGTTTTACTAAGCCAACCAGGTGCCCCATTTTACTGTCAAGTTTAAAATCAACTTCTTGGTTTTCATAGCAAGTGTTTAGGGTTTTGAACATGGTGGCAGTGAATAATAAATTTGAGCATAAACTAAAACTATCATAGTACTGAGTCCTTTCAAAGAGGATTATGGTATTCTCTCATTTTAGTTTACCCAGCTCTTTTATTTCGTTCCATGAAGTTTCACAGGCGCGCATATATATATATATATATATATATATATATATATACACACACATACATATACATACATACACATGTATATATTATATATTACATTCAATACAATATTTGTACTGAATAATAACACAAATATTCAACATAATGTATATACATGTATGTGTGTGTACACATATGTATACATATATGTGTGTATACACATACATACATGTATATACATTATGTTGAATATTTCTTGTGAGGACAAAAGATTCAATGGGTTTGGAAGAAACTATAAATAAAAGCTATTGATAGAATATAAGATATTGATTTTTATGCATTTATCTTATATGATACTAGAGTAGCCTTTCAGTTGATTTTTTTAAGTTTTCTGGAAACATATTACCTGGTAAACAAAGAACAATCATAATTTTGACCTTCCTTAAACTTCTATAACTCCTTTTTAATTATATTGTTTAAAACTTCCAAATTACTCAACAAAAACAGGCTACTAGTATCTTATTTCCTATATTCCTAAGATCCTAATAGATATCCTTAATAAATTTTAAAACTTCCTATTCTAGTTTTTGATAACTTGGTAGGAAGTGTAACAATTAAAATCTATCACATGCCTTTTTCATACATTGAAATAGTATTATTCTTTTCTAATCTATGAACATAAATTAACATACTTCCTAATATTAAATCACTCATATTCCTTATTCATATTTTCAAGCACATTTCTATACTTCCTTTTTCAGATTTTATTTATGATTTCTGTATTTACATTATTAGGTGAAACTGCAATCTATCATGTCCTTTTCTATGATAACATTTTAGTATCCGTAATCTCGTGGAATAAACAGGAAAGCCTATTCTACCTTTTTCTTGATTTTGGTCCTGAAAAACAGAACATAAACCATAAAAACCATCTGAGCCGAAGTGCCTCTGGGACACTATTATATTTCAAAGTTCATAGTTACTGTCTTATCTCTTGAGTCAGTGTTGTTCATTTATAACTTGGATTACTGTTTCAACACATTTTTATTTATACACACTCTTCAAAGTTTTAAATCTTCCCTATATGTGGCTGTTATCACTTTTTTTACTTCTAACACTTCTAACATTTTCTCAGTGTTTTTAATTAGATTGTTCTATTTTCGTTTTCTTAAATTAAATCTGTTCTTCATTTAACTAAGTAAAACTCTCTTATATTCGTTTTATAAATACTAATTTCTCTAATTTACTTAGAGTATTCTCAAAATGAATGTGTAATCGATTTATTTTCTTTCTTACTTCCTAATAAATTACACAATGCCCTCAGCAACAGCTGGCCCTCAAAGATTTTGATGTTGATTTTCACTGTGGTTCATTACTAATTGTCTGCAATTTGTTTCTCTTTCCTTCAGCCACAAGACACTTACAAAAGTATCTTTAAATGTCCATAGAATTGGGAATTTTTTAAGTTATCCTTTCTGTTATTTGATTTCAATATTATATGATCAGAGAACCTGACCCCAGGTTATAACTTTCTAAAAATGAAGAGTTTCCTTATTCCCTAACGAATGCTCAGTTTTTATAAGTCTTCCATGAATATTTAAAAATATATCATCCTTCTTTAAGAATTCTTCTGTCTTCTGCATTAACCATTTCTTCAGGGCATTACTGGTCTCTGTGCCCTACGTGGCACCTCTCTTTCACGCTACAAGTTTTCCTCAACGTGTAAAGATCTTGCTGTTCCAGTTGTAATTGCAAAGAGAATACAGTAATCAATACTGACTGTAGATAGGTTTCCTCGAAACTAGCTAGGTGGTCAATACATTTATACTACAAAATACGGACTTACAATGAGTGAGTAGGGTACAATTAGTGTATGATTCAAACCCATTATTTCTCTCCTTGGCCTCAATGCTCACACAGTCTTCAGAGACAGACTTCTCTACACACACACCCTTTATTACAACAAGTCTTTTGCCAGTTGTGGCATAAAAGTTACAAGCGCTATCTATTCTGGGACTGGCCCACTTTTGGCAATCTTCCAGTTCAACTGTTCACGAATCATCCACTGTTACTGACTTGGAAATGGGTTTTTCCCCTAACTTCTCCTGGAAAAAATAGCACACACCTCTTTTGTGTCACTAAGTTCCATGAAGGTAGGTAACGTATGTCTTTTTCATCTACAATTATCACTGTCACCTAACAGACTTCACTAGCATCTGGAATTAAATAAATGTAAATGCATGCATATTTGATTTTGCTATCAATGTGATGTCACCTATTTCTTACCTTATAGAAAGTCCTCTAATTTCTGGTCCACTGATGAAACCCCTCTGCTGTTGCCCTGACTTTTCCTACACTTTAAATTTTTTTTCTGTCATTGCAATTGATTGGGACAATTTCAAAAACGAAATTTTAAGAATATGGGGAAGTAAACAAACGTGCTTAGTTAATTATGTTGAAGGTGTAGATAAATTCCCTAAAGTTTGATTTACTGTGGCACTTATCACTCACATTCAAAATTCAGCTACTATATATATATTTCCCCAACTAAAAATCAGACATACCCAAACTAATTGACTCCAAATAATCTATCAGTTCTAATGTGAGCTATGAGCTATAAATGACTGTTTATAAACATTAATATTATTAAGAAAGATAAATAAGAAGCTGTTAAAGAAATCTTTTTTTTTTTAATTTCAAAATAAATGCAGTTGTTGTTTCATACCTGGCCAGCACTGAAGATCTGAACAAATACTTTTAAGAGTTCTTGAATGTTGTCTGTATAAGCAAGAGGAACGTAAAGTACTAAACATATCTAAGTAACCTGGAGGAAAATTGAAAAAAAGTAAATTTTCTATTTACCAAGCTAAAAAAAAAGTCACAAAATACAATAATTATATCAAATATTAGAAAGCAAAAGTATGAGCTTAGCCTTTTATTTGTTCATATGACTTTGCTTGTAGGAGTTTTTAAAAATACTGCTATTCTAATTACAGTTCATCGCATTACTACAATCTACCAGTTATCCAACAGATTATCTTTTTGATCTGACATATGACTACAGCTGCCAAAGAAATTAAATTCAAACCACAAGGTAAAAGACACATGTGTTTACCTAAAATTACTTTTAGCAAAGAACACAAAGAGATAAAAAACTGCTACTTCCTAGGGACCATTTCAAAAATGCTAATAAATAATGTGATTTAACACTGTAAACCCGAAGCAGTCATCTTTCTCTCTCAAAGCTTCTGGTCACTAGGTTCAAAGACAGTTCCTCCCATAGCTGGAAGCCATCATCTTTGGTGGTCCTTCGAATTCCCACAGTAGACTAATGGGTCCCATCCTATTTTATATTCGTGATCCTCGGGAGGAAGTAAACAGGACCAAGAGAAACTGGTTCTCCTCTATCCCAATACCCTAGACAGAATGCATGGATTTTCCTAGGAATCAACACACCCCGTCCTAATACCTCTGCCTGCCTATGCCAAGAAAACAGCTGGCAAGGAACCTTAAAAGGAAATGTAAATATGCCGACCAGAAGACCAACAGTAATCTAAACTACAAAGCTAAGATAGTAACAAAAATTTTACTCTACTGAACACTAACTATGAGCCAAATAGCACAGTATGGGCTAAATAAACTATTTAGATTATTGCATTTGATCCTGCAAAGTGAGATAAGGAGTTTTTCCTCACGCTTCACATGAGAAAACAGCAGTTTGGGGGACTAAAGTAAATGCCACAGCCACTCAGTGGCAGGAATGAGTCTGATCCTAGTCTACTCCTCATCCTTAACCACTCAGCCTGAGGACTTCTCTCAGGAAGGAGGTAGTGTAACATTAAAATAGAAGCAGATTTTTAGTCCAAGGCCCCAAGCTCAAAAACTTCATTTTTCTCATTCTTGAATTCTTTACTTATACTACAACCCATATACGAAATAAAAGCAATAGAATAATTAGTAAATGAATTAAGTTTATACCAAGTATGACTTCAATCAAAACTTTATCACAAAATGAATTAAACTTGCATGTTCCTGGGCTATTATAGCTTATACTGATTACTGAAATCTGTTCTTCCATCAATTGAAAAAAAAAGTATTTTGATAAGTTCTAACATTTATTGTTTAAGCATCATCCAAAAAGAAACTCATGAAGTGAAACCCCTTCTACAAACCACCAACTTATTTTAACACCAGATTGTTACAAGACTGAAATAAGAAAATATACATTCTTTCAAAAAAAAGGACTATGATTATTACTTCAATGTATTCTCAGAAACTAGCATGGTTCTTGGAATCCAATAAAAGTTTGTCACCTAAAATTAAAACAATACTCCACTATTCCACAATCTATGTAATGTGCTATAGCAGATCTTGGGACAAATAAAGAAGCCTAGTGTGGAAAAACCAGTAATTTAGGAAGATGAAATTTCATTTGGTAAAGTCTAAATATAGTCTATAGTTTAGTTAAACATACTGTTCCAATATTATTTTCTTAGTTTTGACAAATGCACCATGTTTAAGCAGGCAGTTAACATCAGAGGAAGCCAGGTGAAGGACATACAGGAACTCAGTACTATCTCTGCAACTTTCCTGTAAATCCAAAATTATTCCAATATGAAAGGTAATTAAGAAAAGGAAAAGAAAGGAAAGAGGGAAAGAAAGAGAAAAGGAAAAAGGAAAGGAATGGGACAGAACTCAGGAAAGAAGCTAACACACAGTAAGCATAAATAAATGCTATCTGTTAAATTTTTAGTAACTAAAACGGCTTACTTAAATTGAACAAAAAATACACCAACTTACCATATTTATTTTCAAAGAAGGACTGTGCAGAGATATGAGATGTATGCCAATGGGAAGAAACACGCTTGCCTTTACAAAATCCAGGAAGTAGACTGTCTACTAGTTGATCAATCTGTCCAAGTTTTAATTCAGATAATCCAAGGTCTCTTAAATTAAGTACAGGCTGTAAAAGAATGAGTCAACCAAGTTAGCAATTAATACCAAGATATTTAACTTAAAGAGTTCTTATTAGCTGAAAAATTATGGATTCAAAAAATCTAACAAAGGTATTAAGTCTTTTTGTTTCCTAATATTTAAAAACTAAACTGGAAAAAACAAAACAAAAAACAAATTGGTGCAAATATTTATTTTTAAAAAGACATTATTTATTTATTTATTTGCCAGAGAAGACAGAGCAAAAGCAGGGGGAGCAGCAGGAAGAGGGAGAAGCAGGCTCCGGCTCAGCAGCCCAAGACCCTGGGATCGTGACCCAAGCTGAAGGCAGACACTTAACCAACTAAGCCACCCAGGCATCCCTGGTGCAAATATTTTTATAGTTCTGGTTCTATGCAGATTAGTCATATGAGGCTTGACAAAGATTAAAAATATATTCCCAATAGTGCCTCTAAATTATGGACTTTTAAAGCTTCCTTCAGTCTCTAATGCCCATAAACAAAAGCACATTTGATTTAAAAAAAAAAAAGGTGGGGGGGGATATGCTGTTACCAAAGGACATCTCACTCCTCTGGTCTCACTGCTGAGATCCTACTTTGAAATGAGAGGTTCTATAATTACCCATACCTACCTTCTAATAAAGAGGAAAATTGAACAAAGTAAAAAATGTGTGGGGGCACCTGGGTGGCTCAGTGAGTTAAAGCCTCTGCCTTTGGCTCAAGTCATGATCCCAGGGGTCCTGGGATGGGCTCTCTGCTCAGCAGGGAGCCTGCTTCCCTTCCCCTCTCTCTGCCTGCCTCTCTGCCTACTTGTGACCTCTCTCTGTCAAATAAATAAAAATTTTTCAAAAAAATGTGTGAAAACCAAGGAAGAAAATACACTCACATTAAAATAGTTCTAAACTAACTACAAATAGGATAGAAGTGAGTTATTTTCTTGTCCACAGGAGCTGTCAGGCAGACATGAAAGACAAATAAAAATTAGCCCCAGACAGCCAGAAGTTCTAACACGGGAAACAAAAATAAACAGAACAAGTAAAGTATCAGCTTCTGATGACTGATGTGAAGTTAGATTCATAAAAACTTCACATACGCAAAAATAAATGAATGAAGTTAGATCCATGGATTATATAGTTCTGGACTGATGTCCAGGGGTTTCTCAGCTACTAGCTTTAGGACAAGTCATTCATATTCTCAGAATCAACTGCCTCATTAGTACAATGCCTATGAGACATGCCCTGCCAACTTCACAACAAGGTGGTATGGATCAATGGAAAAGATCACGTGTTGCTCATCTGACATCCAAACACCAAGGCGAGCATAGTTAAAGGTATGATGAAACAAAATTCTTAAAAGTGCTCTTTATTAAAAACTACACAATATAAAGCGTATCATTACAATGAAAACAGCACTGTAATACTCAAAAGCTACTTTTCAAAAGTTATCCTTTATTATTATTTTTTTAAGTAGGCTTCACGCCCAGCATGGAGTCTGACATGGAGCCCAGTGCAGGGCTTGAACTCATGACC
This sequence comes from Lutra lutra, assembly GCF_902655055.1. NCBI lineage: Eukaryota > Metazoa > Chordata > Mammalia > Carnivora > Mustelidae > Lutra > Lutra lutra. The sequence goes on along the minus strand of NC_062285.1, from coordinate 11,067,062 downwards.
CTAAAATCAGAACCTGAGCTGAGATCAAGAGTTGGACACTTAACCAAAGGGGCCACCCAGGTGCCCCTCAAAAGCTATCTTTTAGAATGGGAAGCCAAAATGTCTATTTATAATGCAAAGACTTCAAAAGGGAAATGCAGATTCTTAACTAAAAATTACTTCCCTTACTTACTGGCTGTCAGGTCCTTGAAACGTAAGAAGAAATAAGGTACATATAAGCATAGCAATTATCATACAACATAATAACTGCTATTATAGAGATATTTAAAACAAAAAGTGGTAAAGGGCGCCTGGGTGGCTCAGTGGGTTGGGCCTCTGCCATCGGCTCGGGTCATGATCTCGGGATCCTGGGACTGAGCCCCGTGTCGGGCTCCCTGCTAAGCAGGGAGCCTCCATCCCCCTCTCTCTGCCTGCCTCTCTGCCTAATTATGATCTCTCTCTGTCAAATAAATAAATAAAATCTTAAAAAAAAAAAAGACAAAGTAACTTTTCTTTAGGTACAATAAAGCCAGAATTAGACATCTTTAATCATAAAGGAGATAAGCTAAAGACATTTCTGTCTTGTTACAAGTGCCTATTCACAGACAGACATTTCAGACATGTTTACAACATACTAAATCAAAAAAATCACTGTTTCTGACACAATCAGTGTAAAAACTATTACCTCACTGCCAGCAGCCTCATGCTCAGGAACTACATCTCGATGGGGGTTTTGCGAAGCCAACGCACTGACAGAAACAGATGTGCTTTTTGGTGAATGGAAGGCATTGATGAGGTGACTCAGAGGAACTGTAACCTAAAAGAAGATCAAAGTTGAAATTAAGTAGTGTGCTTTTTAAAATTAAAACAGAAAAAAAATCTCTTTATCGTCAGGATCTGGGATTTGTAAAAAGTTAAACATGCACTGTGCATCAGAACTATGTATTAAAAAATATAAATACTCAGATTTATTGCTAGTAAGAAAAAACCAGGTAAATTCTTCCAGGACAGTAGTCTGGCTATATGAATCCAAAGTATTAAAAATATATTTTTTATTCCCCATTAATCTATTTCCTAGTAGTTTATTCTAAGGAAAAAATCTGAAAAGTGCTTGTATATGCATACATGACAATTCTCATTTAAACATTTAAAAAGCAGTGGAAGGTAGAAATGCCCACCATTAAGACAGTGGGCTAAATAAATGATACCACCACAAAACAAAATATTTCAGACTTAAAAAAAAAAGTAATATATATCCAGAATTTTATTCTTCTCAACTTCCTCACTGCACCATCCTGTTCTCATTCTATTCTAAGTCACATCACTTATACACAGATTTTCGCAATAGCCCTCCTACCTACTCTCCCCCAACCTGCTCTATTAAAAACAAAGTCAGATCTCATCACTCCTTGGCTTAAAACCCTCCAACAGCTTCTCTTCTCACTCACAATAAAAGCAAAAGTCCTAAGCATTATGACACAGAAAGCCCTCCACGGTTATTACCTTTCCAAATTTATCCACCACCATGTTCTCCTTCATTCTCTGTTTCAGCCATACTGGCCTCCTTCCTGTTCTTGGAACAACACCTAGCAAGCTCTCACCTCAAGGACTTCACATTGTTTTATTCCCTTTTGTCTGGTTTGCTGACTTTAGTTCTTAACTCAAATGGCATCTTCTCTTAAGTCTTTTCGCTAGCTAACCTATTCAAAATTTCAACAACCATCCCCTAAAAAAATATTCCTGGGTGCCTGGGTGGCTCAGTGGGTTAAGCCTCTGCCTTCGGCTCAGGTCATGATTCCAGGGTCCTGGGATCGAGTCCCGCATCAGGCTCTCTGCTCAGCAGGGAGCCTGCTTCCCATCCTCTCTGTCTCTCTCTGCCTGCCTCTGCCTACTTGTGACCTCTCTCTCCGTCAAATAAATAAATGAAATCTTTAAAAAAAAAAAAAATTCCTTACCCTTTTCACTACTCCATGTTCTCTTCTTAACAGTTCTAGTATCTAACACACCTTATACATAATCTACTTATTTATCTATACGTTGTTTCTCTTGTTTTTCTCTCTCAACCAATTCTGACACCAGCTGGTTGTCCAACAATCCAATTCTCAAACTAATTGCCCAGTGTTAGTGTAGAACCCACAAGTTAAAGGCTCAGCCCCCCCAAGTCTGTTTCCATTTCAGATAACAGTCACAAGTTCTAAGCCATTCATACTTCTGATCTACCAGCTATAAATCTGGGGTTTCTTCAATCTCCTCCCCAGGTCTGATAATTTGCTAGAACAGCTTACAGAACTAAGGAATATACTTTACATTTACCGGTCTATTAAGGAAGAAAGGAAGGAAGGAAGAAAGGCAGGTAAGTAGGAAGGAAGGGAGGGAGAGAGAAAAGAAGGAAGGGGAAGGGAAGGGAAGAGGAGGGAAGGAGGTAGGGAGAAAATGGGAGGGAGTAAGGAAGGAAGGAAAGGAAAGAGGGAAAGGAAAGGGAAGAGGAAAGGAAGGAAAGGAGGGAAAGAAGGGAAGTGCTTGGCTGTCTCAGTCGGTTAAGCATCCACCTTCAGTTTGAGTCATGATCTCAGGGTCCTGGGATGGAGTCCCACATAAGGCTCTCCACTTAGGAGAGTCTGCTTCTCCCTCTTCCTCTGTGATCACTCTTGTTTTCATGCTCTCTCAAATAAATAATTAAAAATCTTTTGGAAGAAAGGAAGGATGGAAGGAAGGAAGCAAGGAAGGAAGGAAGGGGGCCAGATGAATAGGTACAGCTCGAAGGGTCCAAGATGTGGAGTGTATCACCCTTCTGAATGGTGAATCTTTGCACTGAATCTCACCGCTTAAGAGTTTCTAAAAAGAGATCAATCCCCAGGCCAGCCCTCCCCTCCAAAAAGCTTGGGGAGTTAGGGCTGAGAGTTCCCACCTTCTAATCACTAGGTCTTTCAGGTGACCAGCTCAGCTCTGAGGCTGTCTAAAGACCCTATCCTAAGTCACCTCATAAACATAAATCCAGGTATAATCCAAAGGGGTGCCTCAGGAATAAGACACTCCTACCACACAGGAAATTCCAAGGGCTTTAGGAGCTTCATGACAAGAAATGGGAACAAAGACCAAATATTTACCTTTTATTATATATCATAGTCTCCCACTAAAATCTAAGTTTGATGTGGCAAGGGGTTTTTTTTCTCCACTCTATTTTACTTTATTTATGTACTTATTTAATGTAAAATTGTTAACAGAGTTAGGTGTCCCTGGAAAAAGACAGACCTAGCTTTCTTGACACAAGGCCCCCCAGCCATCTTGTGAGAGAATATAAAACAGCTTAACAACATGCTCTCATCTGATTTTTATAGCATAAATGAAATTGCGAACAAACCTGTTTTTAAAGAAAATGGCTTCGTCTCTACCTTTCTACCTAAAAGGGAATCTATGCCAACTCCAATAAATGGGAAGATACACCGGGACTTGTGAACTGATGTGAAATGTGAAATGTGAACCTTTGAGTTTCGAGTGTTTTGAAGATTGAAAAACCTTGCTCAGCATGGGTGACCACAAAAACCATGTAACGCCATCTACATGTCACAACTGAGAGAAACTGGGGAATGTTGTCTAATGTCACATAAAATGTACTGTTTTTTTGGGGGGGGGGGAATGTAAAACAGCCACTATCAGGCCAGAAGCCTAATCATGCCAGGGGCAATAAATCTGTGGTAAAAGCCCCAGAGTTCAAAAGTGAAGACTGATCTTCTCCAGTTATCTTTTCAGGATCTAAATCCCTTTAGCCCTCACCAACTGGAGGCAGAAAACTATTGATTCTATCCCTTGCTGGCCCCCCTGGTGACGCTGACCTGGACTCAGGCACTTTAAGACGACTTTTGCCTCAATTCCATGATGTATTCTCCATTCCACAAGCCTCGTCATGAATATGTACAAACCTTTAGCATAAAACTTTCCCAATTGTGTTATTCAGGGAAACATCTCTCTGGGAAAGAGGCCTAGTGTTCTCCTTTACTTGCTGCAAGACCTTTCCTTTTCCTATTCTTTGGCTTGGCTGTATCTTTTGGCTTGACGGTCACCAAGAGACAAACCCAGTTTTCAGTAACAAAATGTCTTTATACAATACTTACATGACTACATACTTTAGATTTTATTTTTGTTTTATTCATACTGTATCCCAGTGCAACAATAATGCACGGTAGATGCCCAATAAATATTTCTTGAGTAAATGAATAAATTAAATGGGTTCTTACCGTCCAGGCATATCTCATTTTACTGTACTTCACAAATACTGCATTTTTTATAAATTGGAGATCTGTGGTAACAGTGCACCAAGCGAGTCTTCTGGCGCATGTTTCCAGTAGCATTTGCTCACTTCACGTCTCTGCCACATTTAGGTAATTCTCACAGTATTTCAAACTTTTTTATTATTATTGTATTTGTTATGGTTACCTAACGATCAGTGATTTTTGATGTTAATACTGTAACTGTTTTGGGATGCCATGAATCACACCTATATAAGACACTGAGTTTAATCAGTAACTGTTGTGGGCCTTCTGACTGCTCCACCAATGGGTCCTTCCCATCTCTCTCCCTCTTCCTGGGCTTCCCCATTTGCTAAGACACATCAAAATCAGATGCCTACAATGGCATCTAAGTGTTCAAACGAAAGGAGGAGTCACATATCCCTCACTTCCAATCAAAATATAAATATGATTAAGCCTGGTAAGGAAAGCATGTTGAAAGCCAAGATAGCCTGAAAGCTAAGCCTCTTGTACTTTGCCAAGTTGTACATGCAAAAGAAATTCTTGAAGTAAATTCAAAGTACCATTATAGTGAACACACAAATGATAAAAAAGCAAAATGAGGCCTTCTTGCTGAAAGTTTTCGTAGTCTGGCTAGAAGAGCAAACCAACCACAACATTCCCCTAAGCCAAAGCTTCATTGAGAGCAACGGCCTAACTGTATTAAATCTATGAAGGCTGAGAGAGGTGAAGAAGCTGCAGAAGAACATTCTGAAGCTAGCAGAGGTAGGTTCATGAGGTTTAAGAAGCCCTCTCGGTAACGTAAATGTACAAGGTAAAGCAGCAAATACAGAAGCTGCAGCAAATTATCCAGAAGATCTAGATGACATAGGTAACTAATGAATAACTACACTAAACAGATTTTCAGTGTACAAGAAACAGCCTTCTAGTCTAAGATGCCATCTAGAACTTTCATAACTAGAGAGGAGAAGTCAATGCCTGGCTTCAAAGCTTCAAAAGACAGGCTGACTCTCTCGTTAGGGACTATTTTAGCTGATTTTAAGTTGAAACCAATGCTTATTTACCATTCCGAAAATCCTAGGCCCTTAAGAATAGTATTAAATCGGGACGCCTGGGTGGCTAAGTTGGTTAAGCCGCTGCCTTTGGCTCAGATCTTGATCCCAGGGTCCTGGGATCGAGTCCCACATGGGGCTCCTTGCTCAGCAGGGAGCCTGCTTCTCTCACTGTCTCTGCCTGCCACTGCCTGCTTGTGTGTACTCTCTCTCTCTCTCTCTCTGGCAAATAAAATCTTAAAAAAAAAAAAAAAGTCACTTTCTCTCTTTAAAAAAAAAAAGGAATAGTATTAAATCTACGCTGCCTCTGCTCTATAAATGGACAAAGCCTGGTTGATAGCACATTTACTTAGAATATGATTTAGTCAATACTCTAGGCCCCCTGTTACCAGACCTGCTGCTCATAAAAAAATGATTCCTTTCAAAATATTACTGCTCATTGCCAATGTCCTTGATTACCCAAGAGCTCTATTGGATGTATACAACCAGATTAATGTTGCTTTCCCGTCTGCTAACACAACATTCTTTCTACAGCCCCATGGGTCAGAAGCAATTTATACTCTCAAGTCTTATTATTTAAGAAATACATTTTGGGGTGCCTGGGTGGCTCAGTGGGTTAAGCCTCTGCCTTCGGCTTGGGTCATGATCTTGGGGTCCTGGGATCGAGCCCCACATCGGGCTCTCTGCTCGGGGGGGAGCCTGCTTCCTCCTCTCTCTGCCTGCTTGTGATCTCTATCAAATAAATAAATAAAATCTTAAAAAAAAAATACATTTTGTAAAGACTACAGCTGCCCTAGAGTGTGATTCTTCTGACAAATCTGGGCAAAGTAAACTGAAAACCTTCAGATGGCATTAAGAACATTTTCACAGGAAGAGGTAAAAATATCAACATTAACTGGGGTTTGGAAGAAACAGATTCCAAACCTTATGGGTTGACTTTGAGGGGGTCAAAACTTCACTGGAGAAAGTAACTGTAAATGTGGTGGAAATAGCAAGAACTAGAAGCAGACCCTGAAGATGTGAGGGAAGCGCTGCAATTCCATGATCCCACTAACACGGATGAGTTGCTTCTTATGGATGAGCCAAGAAAGTGGGTTCTTTTTAAGATTTTATTTATTTGAGAGAGAGTGTGTGTGAGCGAGCATGCAATTGAGAGAGAGCACACAAGCCACAAGCCGGGAGGAGAGGCAGAAGGACAGGGAGAAGCAGGCTCCCCGCTGAGCAGGAAGCCCAATGCGGGGCTCGATCCCAGGACCCTGGGATCATGACCTGAACTGAAGGCAGATATTTAACCAACTAAGCCACCAAGGTGCCCCAAAAAAGTGGTTTCTGGAGGTGAAATGTACTCTTGGTGAAGATGCTGTGAAGGCTATTGCAATGACAAAAAATCTGGAATATTACATAAACTGAGTTGATAAGGAAGCGCAGGGTTTGAGATGATTCAGTTCAATAATGAAAGAAGTTCTACTGTGGGTCAAATGCTATCAAACAGCATCACATCAGACAGAGAATTCATTCGTGAAAGGAAGAGTCCATCAATATTGCAAACTTCAGTGTTGTCTTATTTTAAGAAATTGCCACAGCCACCTCCCACCTTCAGCAGCCACTATCGTGATCAGTCATCAGCCAACAATTGTGAGGCAAGACCCTCCATCAGCAAAAAGACTATGAAAGCACAGGCGATAGGCGAGCCTGGATGGCTCAGTCAGTTAAGTGTCCAACTCTTGATTTCTGTTTGGGTCAGGATCTCAGGGTCGAGAGATGGGAGCCCAGTATGGGGTTCTGTACCCAGTAGGGAGTCTGCTTGAGATTCTCTCCCTTTCTGTCTCCCTCTGCTTCCTTGTGTGTGTGTGTGTGTGTGTGTGTGTGTGTGTGTCTACACTCTATCTCTAAAAATCCATCTTTAGGGGAAAAAAAAAAGGTACAGGACACCTGGGTAGCTCATTCAGTTAAGTGTCTGCCTTCGGCTCAGGTCACGATCCCACATCTGGCTCTTTGCTCAGCAAGGAGCCTGCCTCCACCCTGGCCTGTGCTCTCTCTCGCTCTCTCTTTGACGAATAAACAAAATCTTTAAAAAAAAAAAAAAAAAAAAAAGCACAGGGATAGGGGTGCCTGGGTGGCTCAGTTATTAAGCATCTGCCGGGTCCTAGGATCAAACCCTGCATTGGACTCCCTGCTTGGCAGGAAGCCTGCTTCTCCCTCTTCCACTCCTGCTGCTTGTGTTCCCTCTCTCTCTCTGTGTCTCTGTCAAATAAATAAATCTTTAAAGAAAAAAAAAAAAAAAGCATAGATGATGGTTAGCATTTTTCAACAATGAAGTATTTTTTAATTAAAGTATTACATTGTTTTTTAATAGATCATAGTATAGTGCAAACATAACTTTTAGATGCCCTGGGAAATCCAAAAATTCATTTGACTTTTGTTATTGTTAATACTGGCTTTACTGTGGTAGTCTTGAACCAAACCCACAGTATCTTCAGGGCATGCTTGTCTGCCAGGTTTTGTACTATGCGCTTCATTTATAATATCTCATTTAATCCTTAAAACAGGCATAAACAATACTTTTTACTTCTCATTTAATTGATAAAGACAGCAAGAATTTAGACAGGTTTAGGGGCACGTTCAAAGTCACACTCCACAAGTCAAGTGTATGAACAAAGATTCTCACCAAGGTACTCTGACTCCAGATTCCAGTTAGACTTTTACTGAAACAGAAATAAATTTACAATATATTGTAAAATTTTAAAAAATTCTTAAATGTAGGGGTGCCTGGGTGGCTCAGGGAGTTAGGCCTCTGCCTTCAGCTCAGGTCGTGATCTCAGGGTCCTGGGATGGAGCCCTGCATCAGGCTCTCTGCTCAGCAGGGAGCCTGCTTCCCTTCCTCTCTGCCTGCCTCTCTGCCTATTTGTAATCTCTGTCAAGTAAATAAATAAAATCTTTAAAAAAAAATTACTAAAAGATGGTTTGATCTCTTCTCAATGAAAAAGTTCACTTTTTGTATCTTTGCTAACTTCACAGTTTAAATTTAGGCATATTCCATCGGCTAAGCAGCCAGGAATTACAAATGTTTACCATCTTTCACAGCATAAAATGTGTAAGGGTTCTGTGAGCCCAGTTAAGCCTGCCTATGGTACACAAAATACCTTCACCATCTCTACCAACATCATGTACCCCTAACTCTCCATCCAGCTGGTGATAAATCTAAAATTGAGTCTTCTTGATACAAACTTCTTGAACTTCAGTTTTAAAGGGTTTAATACTGTTTCCAACAGGCCAAGTCAGACTTCTTTTGCAAAGACCTGGTAGGATTCCTCTAGATGTAAGCTAGGATGCAATAGGAAGTTACCCAAGTAAGAGGGTAGAAAGCTTTCAGAAGAGAGGAAGGAAAGGGACAAAGGCAGGGAAGGAATATGTTTTGTTTTACAGAACCAACAATTCCAGCCAAGGAGACATGATGTTTCACCTGGGAGCCCCTTGCCAGGTGTGTCTCCCTGACAGCCCCTTATGTGAGCCCCTTGCTAGGTGGGTCTCCTTGAAGCCCCTCTGAGCTGTCCTGAAGTTACCTTTAGCACATGATAACGCCAAGATCCCCTAGAGGCTGAGTTTCCCACCATTTTTTTGAACATACAATGTGTGCACTAGCACGCTGACACGCTGGGCCTGAGTGACTGACTTGAAGTGCTCCCTGCCCCACCCCCTAACACACCGAATAAAAGCTTCCCTATACTAACCCCACAGAGAGCCATCTGTCCCCTTACTTGTGAGAAGTAATAAAGTCCTTTGTTTTCAACAGTTCCTTGAGTTGTGTTCAACTTGATGCATCTCAAGTGGCAAACCCCCTGAGTTTGGTTACACGGACACTGTCATATTGGTAAATAACATTTCCATGCATCTGGCTGGTCAAACCAGAAACATTTCTTTCCATCATCCGTCATATCCAATCTCTCATTAAATTCTACTCCTTGTACAAAACAAAACAAACCAAAAAAACCCCTAACTCGTGGGGCGCCTGGGTGGCTCAGTTGGTGAAGCGACTGCCTTTAGCTCAGGTCATGAACCCAGGGTCCTGGGATGGAGCCCCACATCTGGCTCCTTGCTCAGCAGGGAGCCTGCTTCTCTCTCCGTCTACCTCCTACTCCACCTGCTTGTGCTCTCTCTGTCAAATAAATTAAAATTCTAAAAAACAAAAAAACAAAAAACAAAACCTAACTCATCCCCTTCTTTCCATAACCATTGCCCCCACTTTAGTAGTGCTTGATTCCCCTCCAGGATTACTGCAATAACATCCTTTACTGAAAACACCTCCACTCTTGCCCTTCTAATTCTCCACAGAAGCCAGAGTGATCTACTGAAAAGGTAAATCTGATCATGGCATTCTGTGCTTAAAGACATCCAATGGTTCCCAATACACTTAAAATGAAATCCAAAGTCCCGTCTTATTAGGGGTGCTTGGGTGGCTCAGTTGGATAGGCAGACAGTTAAGCATCTGCCTTCAGTTCAGGTCACGATCCCAGGGTCTTGGGATGGAGCCCTGGATTGGATCAAGCCCTGCCTCCAATGGCCGGGCTCCCTACTCAACTCCCTGCTTAGGGGGTGTCTGCTTCTCTTTCTTCCTCTGTCCCTCCCCCTCTCTCTCACTCTTTCTCAAATAAATATATAAAATCTTTTTTTTAAAAAAAGGTAAGTTACCTTATTATAACTTCCTCTATGATTTGCCTCACTGCTTCTCCCCCACCTCATTTCTGTCATCACACCATTTAATCACTACACACTAATCACCAATTAATCACTAGCCACACTGGCCTTATTTTTGTTCCTCCAATCAGCTAAGCTCTTCCTCATCTCAGGACCTGCAGATATCCTTGCAGATACCTGGGATAACTGTTTACTTCCATTCACTCTTTACCTGGCTAACTCCCATTCCATTTTTCTTCATATGTCCATCAAGATTCCACATTTGTTTTCTCCACCCGACCGGCACATTACTGATGCTCAATAAATAACTAATCACTTCACTTTCAATTATCCAGCCAGTACTAGCCAAAACAAAACAAACAAACAAAAAAACCAAGAGAGTGGGGTTACACAAAGGAACATAATTATACGTTCCTGAAACTTAAAAGTGTTAAAATTATTTTAAAATCTAAATATGTCCAAAACCTGTTTATTTGCAAAACTGAGAACTCAAAAAAAAAGACAAAAAACAAAAACAAAAAAACTATCAAAATGTTGCCATCCAAAAGAGATGATTAAATGAACCAAGGACAAAACATTGTCACAAGTGATTACTCCTGAAAGAAGATAATTAAGAGCCCTGGGTATTTTTTTTTTCTGCCCTACCTTTTGCTTTATGAAAAAAATGGGACAGGGGCTAAACAAAAATAGTAACGCAAGCAGTCAATAACTTAAAAATGTGTTTATTAGTCTTTTCTGGCCGAAAGAAAGAAAAAAAAAGCAAGCAAGCAAGGAAGCATTCGTGGTACTCAAATTATTACAACACGTTTGAGTTAAATTCCATTTAAAAAGGAAAGAAAGAATTGGGTATCGCGGTTGTTACAGTAAATCTCCGGAGAAGTGATAAGATAGAAAACATTACTTGCTCCCTTTACATCTAAGGCAAAGGCGTTTCCATCCTCACTCCGCACCCCCCACCCCAGAATGTCCGGCGCAGAACAATGCCTAATGGATTCTCTAGTAAAAATTTCACGCTATCAACTCGATCAACCAAGGTCTCCATCATATCGATCTCTGCTACAGCGTCCGCCTTCTACTCTCAGCGTAGCCGCTGATCCCGTCTCAATCCTAGGACTCGCTTTGGGTAGATCGCTTCCCTCCTAGGATCCCAAACGAGAAACAGCTTCTACAGAAACAAACGCCAAACAGCCGCGGGCAAGAAGGGAGGAAAAAAGGACCGATGCCGGACTCACCTGGGGCTGCACGGTACTCGACAGGGAAAACATCTCCTCCGGGCTCTCAGCTACCTCGCCAGCCTGCCGAAAGTGCCCCTCTGTCCACGGCTCGGCGGGGAGGTGCTGAGCCCTTCTTTCTTTTTCTTTCCCCCTCTCCCCTTAGCCCTTACTCTCCCTAGAAACAGAAAATGGCTTCCCCTTCTCACAGCTGCTGCAACGACAGACAATCTGCCCCGGAAGCTAAGGTTCCAACGCACCAGTACTTCCGGGGCGGGTGGGCAATGCTCTGGGCGGACGTTTGCCGCTTCCCTTTTCCCGGACTGACGTATCTCCAGCCGCAGCTGAGGTCCCCTGGCCCCTAAACGTGATGTTCACGTTGAATGATACAAGTGCGGGATCCCCAAACTCTCTGGCCGTATTTCTTCCTTAAGGGGCGACGGCATCGAACCTCTTCAATCTTTCTTTGTAAACCGAATTTACCAAACCTTCCAATATATTCTCCTTTTCCGACGGGGCCGTAAGGTACGATAAACTCTTTTGCTACAGTTTGGTGCTCTTTATCTTCCCCACAATAAATCGAAAATTCTTCCTGTTGGTCCTAATCCGCTTCAGTCCGGCAAGTTACATCGTGTTTGTATGTCGGATGACAGGGCCAGCCACCGGCTTCCTGCTCATCCAGTTTCTCCACATTCTCTGATTTGCACTAGCCAGACGGAACTGGCTGACATTTCCCGCCAGGGTGCGAGGTCGCGAAGGAGTAAAAACCAAACAAAGCAAAAGTGAGACGAGGGAAGGGTCCCGTCAACCTCGATTGGAGGTCGGGAGAAACCTCAGGTCTGCGATCGAGATTCCAATCCGAGTAGCCCCTTTCGCTTGTAGGCCAAAGACTGTCTGTGCCTCCCCCATTATTACAAATGAAGTGATTGTGCCACGGTCCCCGCCCTCGAAGAGTCTGCCGTTGTTTAGAGAATTTCCCAAGGTCTCCACCGGGGCCTACAAACCGGAGAAGACAGGGGCGGGGCTCTGCTGGGGGCGGGGCTACGCTGGACTCGGCGCGGCGAGCGCCACAACGCGATGGCGTCACTGACGGCCCTCGAGTGCGTGGGCGGGGTCTTACTTTGAACTCAGTTGGCGGGAGTTGTGGCTCGGAAAGGGGCTTTGGCTGATGCTGCAGGCTTCTATCCGGACTGGTTTACGATGGAGCCCACTGCGGGAAGCGAGAAGGAGAGTGACGGAGACGCGCTTACAGGGGAGTGCGGGAATAGGATCCCAGTGCCACGACCTCCCTCCATTGAGGAATTCACCGTAGTGAAGCCCATTAGCCGTGGCCCCTTTGGGAAGGTGTGCTCGGGCAGAAAGGCGTTAGGTTGTACGCAGTGAAGGTAAGAAGTGGGGGAGAAAAGAAAGGGAGAGAGTCCGGACCTTCGGCCCTCTTTCCTGCCTCCGGGTTGGCCAGGCCCCAGGGCCGCAGGAGCCTATAGAGCGCTGTGACATGACTTCTTACTTGGGGCGACTTGAGCGCGGCCAGGCTGGGTGTCTCGCCTCTGCCCCGCCCTTCCTTTCACTCCGCCAATGGCTTAGGAGAAGCCAGGATTTCTGAATCATGTTTACCATCCTGATCTTTACCGGGATTAAGTTGGAAACATTAAATTTGAAAGAATTATTTAAAGACTGAAACATGTTAGAACATCTCACTCCTTTATCCTTGCCGCAGCATATATCATTAGGAAAGCACTCAAGAGCTTTCAGTGTATTTGAGCCTCTCCTGGCCTCCCTTGGTCCTCACCCACTCCATAGTTTCGGATTACTCTCAATTTCAGCACTGAGGGAACATGAGAAAGGAAGGAAACCAGCAGTCTGAGTGCTGATGCATTTTCACCTTCCTTGCTATGTGAATATCTATCAGGTATCTTGGAATTGTCCTTGCCTGACTTTGAACAGTCCTCTCCGCCTAAGGGCTTCAACACTGAATCTTCTGTATTTCCTCTCTCCGTTTAATAAAATCACCTTCATCGCTGTCCTTCAGGCTAGAAACTTGAGTCATTTTAACTTTCTTCTACTTCATTTGTATAACCAGTGTCTCAGCTAGTCCTGTCAATTCTATCTCATATTCCTTCTTACCATCCCTTCCATTCCATTCCGAAGACTACCCAAATACAGGACTTCATTTTTTCTTTGTTTTTGTCTTCCTCCCTCCCACTTTCCCTCCCTCTTTCCTTCTTAAAAGTACAAGTCAATTTTTGGTAAATTACACTTTGGGTAACTATCACCACTATCCGATTTTAGAATATATCCATCACTCTAAAAAGATCTACTGCCTGTCTTCAGTACCTCCCCCTTAACACCCCTGGTCCCAGGATACCAGCAATCTACTTTCTATTTCTACAGATTTGCCTTTTCTCTACATTGCATGTAAATGGAATCTTACAACATATAGTCTTTTGCCTCTGGGTTTTTTGTTTTTGTTTTTGTTTTTACCAGTGTTTTTGAGATTCATCAGACCTTCATTTACATACCTAGTCTCTTGGAGTAAACCCCTAAGTAGAATCGCTACTTTTTTCATCCACTCCTTAGGCTGTGGCTTGCAAGCTAAAGTCCAAACTTCTTAGAAAAGGAATCATAGGGCGTCTAAGTGTCTCAGTCAGTTGAGCACTCAGGTCTTGATCCCGGAGTCCTGGGAGTCCCGGGATGGAGCCGCATGTCCCTTCGCTCCTCTTCAAACCTTACCTGACCTTTCCGACCCACTCCATTGAAATTAATTCTTCCTTGCTTCATATGTTCCACCAATTTTTTGCTTTTCTTTCTACTCTGTTTCCTAATCAGTCATTATTAGTTGTCGAAATAAAAATACCAATTCATTTTTTCGATGAATATTTGTTGAGTATCCCCTTTGTGTGTAGAGTCTAGGGTCCAGTGTTGCACAAAAACAAACATGCCTTCACAGAGTTTCCAATCTAGTGGAATGACAGGTAAAATCATGTTACAGACTGGCTTTGTCAATTTCCCTCAGTTTTCTTATGGAAAGTATATAAGGCTGGAATTTATAGTGTATTAATTATACACATTAATATTGATTTTATTACTCTTAATGATTCCCTGGAAGAAATATGTCTTTTAATCTTTCTGACAAGTGATCTCAATGTTACTGACTGTTCAGTTTAGTATTCCAATCTTAATATAGATTATATTACAATTTTGCTTCTGTACCAGTTACCTGGCAACTTGAAAAGGGTAGTTTGTTATTTTCTGTAAGACGCATTTGAGATTGTTAACTTTCAGTAGTTTTAACTATTAAGGTTTTTTTCCTTAAAAAAAAAGCGAACAGACTTCCAATATTCTTCCTCTTTCTGATTCAATTCCCATCCATCAAAGAATCAGAAGTTAAAGAAAATTTATTAGCTCCTAATTATCTGTGCCTAGGTTCCTGATTATCTGGGGGCTTATTAGGAACATTACTACCTTTGACTTTGTTATAAGACTAGTAGAATGGAACTATTTTTCTACAAATATGTAGGGCACTAGGGGAGCATGTGTTTACTTCTTTTTCCTTCTCAAAAGGGATGCGATGCCACTTGATGCTAAAATAAGCCGTTCTCTGAAGAAATGTTAGTTCTGTTTACCATATTAGCTCTTTTTCTGACCGGTTTCTGAGGGCAATGACAAGGACATCTATGTTCTTTCTATCTCTGGTTGTTTTCACAAAGGCAACTCTGAAACCTGAGAACACTCTTGTAATAAAAAAATAAAATGAATATATTGTTATGTTGTCTACCATAGGTTGTCAAAAAAGCAGATATGATTCAACAAAAATAGGACTCATCAGGTACAAGCTGAGAGGGATGCCTTAGCCCTAAGGAAAAGTCCTTTCATTGTCCATTTGTACTATTCACTACAGTCAGCAAACAATGTCTACTTGGTAAGTAATTAACTTTACATTTTTTTCGTCATCTAGCAATCACCAAATTCATTGAATTAAGAATACAGTTGAGGTGGTAGGGGTGGCACTTGGCTGGCTCAGCCAGTAGAGCATCCAACCCTTGATCTCAGGGTTGTGAATTCAAGCCCCTCATTGGGTGTAGAGAGTACTTAAAAATGATTTTTTAAAGATTATTTATTTATTTATTTCACAGAGAGAGAGAGAGAGATCACAAATAGGCGGAGAGACCGGCAGAGAGAGAGGGGGAAGCAGGCTCCCCGCTGAGCAGAGAGCCTGTGCGGGGCTCCATCCAGGACCCTGAGATCATGACCTGAGCTGAAAGCAGACGCTCAACCCCCTGAGCCACCCAGGCACCCCCAAAATAAATTTTTAAGGCATGCATCGGTGGCTCAGTGGGTTAAGCGTCTGCCTTCGGCTCACGTCATGATCCCAGGGTCCTTGGTTCAAGCCCTGCATCATACTCCCTGCTCAGTAGAGAACCTGCTTCTCTTTCTCCCTCTGCCTGCTGCTCCCCCTGCTTGTGCGCTTTCTCTCCCTCTTTCTCTATGTCAAATAAATAAATAAATCTTTAAAAATATATATTAAAAAAAAAAAAGAATACGGTCTCTGTGTTTAGAGTACTTGGGTTTGAATTACAACTTTTGCACTTACTAGCTTTATGACTTTGGCCAAGTTCCCGTAACTTCGTATGGACCAGTTTTCTGTGGAGAAAAAGAACTAATAGAGTGTGTGTGTGTGTGTGTGTGTGTGTGTAGGGTGGAGATTTAAGGAATTGTTCTATGGGATTGTCATGGTTGGCAAGTCTGTAATCTTGCAGTATAAGCCAGCAGACTGTAGACCCAGGGAATAGTTGATGTTGTAACTCAGGACTGAAAGCAGTGTAGAAGCAGAATTCCTTCTACTTGGGGTGGGGTGGGGTAGGGGGTATGGAGGACAACACCTTGATCTTTTTTTCTTTTAATGCTTTCAACTGACTGGATGGGGCCCACCTAGATTATGGAGGGTCATCAGCTTTTACTTAAAGTATACCTAAATGTGGGGCGCCTGGGTGGCTCAGTGGGTTAAAGCATCTGCCTTCAGCTCAGGTCATGATCCCAGGGTCCTGGGATAGGGCTCTCTGCTCGGCGAGGAACCTGCTTCTCCTGCCTCCCCTCTCTCTGCCTGCCTCTCTGCCTACTTGTGATCTCTGTCTATCAAATAAATAAATAAAATCTTTAAAAAAAGAAAAAAGTATACCTAAATCTTAATCTCATCTAAAACACAACTTCAGAGCAGCAATTAGGTTCATGTTTCACCAAGTCTCTGAGTACTATGGATTAGCCAAATGGGTACATAAAATTAAATATCCCATGTTAGTTTCCTCATCTGCGAAATGGAGGTAATAATAGCACCTACCTCAGAGGTTGTTATGAAATTTTTTTTAAAGATTTTATTTATTTATTTGACAGAGAGAAATCACAAGTAAGCAGAGAGGCAGGCAGAGAGAGAGGAGGAAGCAGGCTCCCTGCTGAGCAGAAAGCCCGATGTGGGGCTCGAACCTAGGACCTGGGATCATGACCTGAGCCGAAGGCAGCGGCTTAACCCACTGAGCCACCCAGGCGCCCCTTTGTTATGAAATTTTAATAGGTAAATATAAAGCATGTAAAATAGTATCTAACACATAGTGCTAAAAATATTTGGTAAGTAAAGGACATATACTAGGAATACTATAAAGTTTGCTGTATAATAAGGCAAGTATTGGGAAGTGGTGGGTTTTGAGCATGCGGACTTTAAGAGTTGCTTGTTTGTCATTTCTAATGAAGAATTTGCGGGAGCGAGAGAATTGGTGAGGATATTTTAACTACAAATTGTAGAGATCTGACTCCTGAGGTAGTCTGTGGATTAAATGTTTAGCATCTCCAATAGCTTCTGTTCAGTATGCACAAATGGTTTTCTACGGATGGTTGGGCCTTAGGATGTAGTTTTTTGGCCCTGAATTTGTAATTTGTGAACAGAATGTCATTTCATCATAATTGATTTGCCTTCAGGAGTGGAATACCTTTATCCTTGATATGCTAAAGCTCTCTGTAAGTCTGTGGAACATAACTGTGGGACACTTCAACTTTTTGCTGTATCAAAAGCTTGAAACTGAACAGAACATCGTATCCAGCTTCAAGCTGTACACCTGAAAATTCAGGATAGATTATAAAAATAGAGTCTAAAACTCTTTTGGTACCTGATGGTTAAATCCATTTTTAGTCTTCAGTAAATCTGTGAGTATATTTAGACTGACATTAAATGTGGCTTCAAAGATTTAATGAGAAGACTAGAAAACTTTGGAGAATAAGAAGTTTTTCTAGGACAGTGGTGAGCATTTTTTTTTTTTTTTTCATTTGGACTAATTCAGGATCAATAAAAGTTTTTTACACAGTTTAAGTACATGAACTACGATCATATTATACTATTGTTCTATACTGGTGACCTCATCCTTTCTAATGGCTACACAAAATTACATGGATTTATTAAGGAATTCCATAATTTTCATAACAAATGCCCTATTAATGAGTTGGTTTGGGTTCTTTGACTATTCTAAACAACACTCAAAAAAAATAAAATAAAATAAACAACACTCCAACAAATAGTTTAGTATGAATGGTAGTAGCTGGTTGTAATGACCTTCTCTGTAAGCGACAAGACCTGGCAATACTGTGGGGAAGGATATTGGAGCAAAGATACAAATTTGTATTGAGGGAATTCACCCTCAGGACAACATAAAGGGCAGCCCTTCAGGAGACCCCCTAGGTTCTAAGAAACCCAGAAATGTGGGTCTACTTTTTATAGGACGATTCACTGTCTGAGAGTGTTAAAAAAAAATAGAGTAGCATTAAGAAGGTGAAAACCAAATACTATAAGAATAATTGACTTTCCATTTTTTAAGCCTGTGGTAAGCCAAACCTAGCCCACTGTTTCTGCACAGCCTGTGAGCTGAGAATAGTTTGGCATTTTTTAAATGTTGAAAAAAATCGAAGGAAGAATAATACTTTGTGATAAGTGAAAACTATATGAAATTTGAATTTCAGTGACTAAATACATCTTATTGGAAGACAGCCACATTCTTTGTTTACTTATTGTCTATGGCTGCTCTTGGGCTACAACAGAAGATTGAGGTAGTTGCCACACAGACCGTATGGCTTGCAAAGCCTAAAATATTTACTATCTGGCTCTTCACAGAGAAAGAAGGAAACACTGACATATTGCATTCCCAAAGAAGGTAGGGGACTATTTAATCACACACGGCATACAGAACAGTATGTAGTAAAGGCATTAGAGAGCACCAGGAAGACTTAAAGGATTAAAACAATATCCTGTTAGTTTTAGGTGTAAATCATAGTGATTCCATATTTTTATACATTATGAAATGAGCCCCACAATAAGTCTAGTTACCATCTGTCACCAAAGTTATTGCAGTGTCATTGGCTCTATTTCCTGTGCTGTACTTTTTTCATCCCTGTAACTTAAGTATTTTACAACCTTTTTTTAGAGGGGACAGGGCAGAGGGAGAGAGAGAATCTTAAGCAGACTCCATTCCCAGCACAGAGCCCAACACCAAACTCGATTTCACGACCCTGAGATCATGACCTGAGCTAAAACCGAAAGTCGGCCACATAACTGACTGAGCCACCCAGGCACCCCATCACATCTTTATAGAAAGAAAAAATATAAGTTCATGCTGAAATTTCTTTTTTCTTTATGCTGAAATTTCCAATTCAGAGGGAAATCATAGAATTTTACCCAGCATCTTTAAAAATATATATATAACATATAAAAATATTTTGAAACAATGAATTCCTTTACCCTGACAATCTGGCTTCCTAAAAACATTAACGCAATTACTCCTTTGCTTTTTTTTAAAATATTTTATTTATTTATTTGACAGAGATTACAAGTAGGCAGAGAGGCAGACAGAGAGAGAGAGAGGGAAGCAGGCTCCCTGCTGAGCAGAGAACCCGATGTGGGGCTCGATCCCAGGACCCTGGGATCATGACCTGAGCCGAAGGCAGAGGCTTTAACCCACTGAGCTGCCCAGGTGCCCCTCATTTGCTTTAACATATAACATTATGTATTTAATATTTTCAAAATAACAATATCGATATTGTTTTACTAACACTAAAACAACTAGAGTCAATTTAGGAGTTTTTTTCCTGTTCTTTTTGTCCTTGGGATATAGTATCAAAATTCTGGATTTTGAAGTCACTTGAAATCATTTCTGCTTTGTTGTGAAACTTGAGATGGTGCTAGGGTCATTTGTTCCCCTTTTGTATCATAGATTTCTACTTAAAAAAAGGAATCCATAAAAGTACTAGAAGAAGGAGGGGCGCCTGGGTGGCTCAGTGGGTTAAGCCTCTGTCTTCAGCTCAGGTCATGATCCCAGGTTTCTAGGATCAAGCCCCACATCAGGCTTTCTGCTCAGCAGAGGGCCTGCTTCCCCCCGCTCTCTGCCTGCCTCTCTGCCTACTTGTGATCTCTCTCTCTCTCTCTCTCTCAACTAAATAAATAAAACCTTAAAAAAAAAAAAATACTAGAAGAAGGGGGCACCTAGATGGCTCAGTCAGTTAAGCATCTACCTTCCACTCAGGTCATGATCCCAAGGTCCTGGGATTGAGCCCTATCTGTCTCCTTGCTCAGTGGGGAGTCTGCTTCTCCCTTTCCCCTTACCCCTGTTCATACACTCTCTCTCTCTCTCTCTCTCTCTTACTCTCATGTGCTCTCGCCAATAAATAATATAAAATCTTTCCCGAAAAAAGTACTAGAAGGAAACTGATGTGAATGTTTTTGTAATCATAAATTGATATAGGTCTTACTAAGTACAAAATAAAACATTTTGATACAAAATACCATTTACATAGTCAAATAACAAGTCTGGAGAAAATATTGTTCAGAAAAATACAGAAAAGTCTAATTTTACTACTATGTAAACAGATTTTATACATCAATAAGAAAGAATTAAATACCCGAGTAGTAAAATGGGCAAAGAATAGAAGTGATTCACAAAAGACACATGAAAGACCAAAAATAGGAGCACCTGGCTGGCTCAGTCAGTGGAACATGTGATTCTTGATCTAGGGGTTGTGGGGTCAAGCCCCACACTGGGTGTAGGGATTACTTTAAAATCTTAAAAAAAAAAAAGTGTAAAGATCCGAAATCTCCCTACAAGTGAATAAACATCTAACCAAGTCCTTTTGTTCTTAGATTGACAAAGAGAAAAAGGATCCGTAATTATTGTTGACGAGGACATAAGAAACATTCTCATGAGCTCAAGTGCAGTATGTTTACTTATTTATTTACCTACTACTGAATTATAAACTCTTTCAGTGAAGAGACATTTTATTCTTGCTTATATTTCCAGTGCTAGCACTGTGTGTAGCACAGACTTGGGGCTTAGTAAATGTTTTAATGATTGATGTCATCAACAAAAACTAATAGACTAATAGACTAATCTCTATATACCAGGGAAACTACTGACCTAAAGAGGAAAGAAAGGACTTTGTTTTATGAAGGTCTTACTAGGCAGTATTTTATATCTTAAAACCATACAGATTTTTAAGAATAATGACAGTGCATGTAAAAGGAATAGTAGAGCTTTGCAACCACCTAGCAATATTGGAGTCAGACAAGAATCATCTGCGGTCACATGATGCTAAGATCAGTGCTTGAAATTTGTTGGGAAACAGGTTATTTACATACACTCAACATATTTCCTCCATTACTTATTAATTACCGGGGGTTAAAAAAAAGGACTTCATTGGAGAAATCTGGAAGTCACCACCGGAACTAAGTGATCAAAGTCAACATCCCCAGTAATGGAACATGCTGACAGTAGTTGTCTCATCTGGTGGGAGTGTCTCTAAGAACGAGTCGACATTACTTACCTAGAATTCCTGCCAAAAATGCAAACCTGAATTGAATAGTGAGGAAATAATCAGATGTCAGGAAAGACTGTCCCCCTCAACAAGGCAGAAATCTGTCCCAGTTTAAAGGAGGCTAAAGAGATGTGATAACTAAATGCCATGGAGGTCCTGGCTAGGGCAGGCTGGTAAGAAGTCTAATCAAGGACATTTGTTGAGATACTCAGAGAAATTTGAATACAGACTATCAATTAGATAAGAGTATTAGTATTAAATTCCTTGAATTTTATTATGCTATAGTTAGGTAAGAATATTCTTGTCAAGAGATACATGACGAAGAATTTTGTGGCGACAGGTCATGATCTCTTCAAGTTTATTCTCCGGTTATTTAGCAAAAACTTTAAAGCTATAAACATCATTTGTTAATGTTGCCACACTTTGAAACTGTTTAGTCTGAATAAAAATCATGCATTTAAGATATTTTTGCTAATAATCATGTTCCTTTGTTTATTATGTAATATAATTATGTTATTAACAAACACTTATTTTATATTCATACATGTGGAGAGGAAGAAAGCAAATGAGCAAAATGCTCACAGTGGTGAATCTAGATGAAGAGTACATGGGACTGTTCTTATGCCTTTCTGTGAGTCTGAATTTTTATTCAGATTAAGCAGTTCAAATTCAATTTAAAAAAAAGATATGGCAACATGAGCAAACTTGGTATTAATGTGTACTAAGATCAAGAAAATGTGTCTGTTCCAGAGCCATGCTAAAAAATAGATAACTATAGTACCCAAAAATGTTTTTAAGGTAATCAAATCATATTGTTTTTATTTTATAACATTTGTATTCCTTTTTGATAGGTAATGGAATATCTGATTGGTAGTGATGTGAAGTCTCTCCTACATGTATATGGTTATTTTGATGAAGAGATGGCCGTGAAATATATTTCTGAAGTAGCCTTGGCTCTAAACTATCTTCACAGACATGGAATCATCCACAGGTAAAGACGGACTTCTCTACAAACTATTCGTTAAGTATAAATCTTTTGCCTTTTACAAACTATTAGTTAAAACCGCAGATAATCAAATTATGTATTAAATATTTGAGTTTGAAATATTTGCAAAAGCATTTGCCCATGTAAAGTTTGGTAGTAACTAGTGTGAGTTTAAATATTCCATCACCTTGAGGCACCTTTGTGACTCAGTGGGGTAAGCATCTGCCTTCAGCTCAGGTCGTGATCCCAGGGTCCTGGAAATGAGCCCCACGTTAGGCTCCCAGCTCAGTGGGGAGTCTCCTTCTCCCTCTCCCTCTGCCCCTCCTCCTGCTCGTGCTCTCTCTCTCTTTCTCTCATAAATAATTTTTTTAAAGATTTTATTTATTTATGTATTTGACAGAGAGAGAGATCACAAGTAGGCAGAGAGACAGGCAGAGAGAGAGAGAGGGAAGCAGGCTCCCTGCTGAACAGAGAACCCGATGGATGCGGGACTCGATCCCAGGACCCTGAGATCATGACCTGAGCCGAAGGCAGCAGCTTAACCCACTGAGCCACCCAGGCGCCCAAATAAAATCTTTTTTAAAGAGTAAATAAAAGCACTAAGTTTTTAAAAAATGTATAAATTCCATCAATTCTTGTTTTTATCTCCCCTCCCTGTGCTTTGAATATGTTGCTTTGAACATGGGGACACCATTTTGTTGTGAAGAATATTGAATTTTTTTTCCACCCCCTTACCATCATACAGAAGAGTCATATTTTGGGGTGCCTAGGTGGCTCAGTTGTTAAGCGTCTGCCTTTGGCTCAGGTCGTGATATCTGTATTCTGGGATCGAGCCCCTCATCGGGCTCCCTGCTCAGTGAGCCTGCTTCTCTCTCTGCCTCTGCCTGTTGCTCCCCTGCTGTTCTCTCTCTCTCTCTCTCTCTCTCTCTCTTTCTTTCAAATAAATAAAATCGTAAAAAATAAATTTATTTATTTAAATAAAAAGTGCTATATTTTATAATGCCAACTGATTTGCGGTGTTTTACTCTGTGCAAAGGAAGTCATGTTCTAAGTGGCCCTTCTCTATTAAGGTTTAATCGTACCCTCCATGAAAGAGGTAAATATGATTTTGGTGTAGCCTGAGGTTTTTTTTATCTAATGAGGTTTATTTGTTATAATGGACTATCTACTGAATAATGCCAAAGATAATCTAGTATTAAACCGATTAACTTTCTCGTTGGTTCAAATATACAGAAGATAATTTACTTTTGAGAGTTGTTTTTTGTACTCTCAAAGCCAATAGTAAGTGCCTTGATTTAGTGAAAATAAATAGAGTTTGAGTCTTCTGAAATTTCTGGGTTTTCCCCTGCTAATTCTACATCAACACTAGCTCCTCTTTAATTGTCTACTATTTGTTTTCTGTTTGTGCAGGGATTTGAAACCAGACAATATGCTTATTTCTAATGCAGGTCATATTAAACTAACAGATTTTGGCCTTTCCAAAGTTACTTTGAATAGAGGTAAGAAAAATTGCAGGTAAGTACATTTTTAAAAACCCAACAACTACTTGCTATTAACTTACACTATTTTGTTCGTTTATAATGCTAAAATTTGATGATTATTTCTTCCCAAAAAAACTAGAAAGGTATAATGGTATTTCCTTTCAATTGAAGATAAAAAATGAATAAAAAGGGGCACGTGGGTGGCTCAGTGGGTTAAGCATCTGCCTTTGGCTTGGGTCATGATCGCGGGGTCCTAGGATTGGGCCCATGTCAGGCTCTCTGCTTGGTGGGGAGCCTGCTTCCTCCTCTCTCTCTCTGCCTGCCTCTCTGCCTACTTATGATCTCTGCCTGTCAATAAATAAATAAAATCTTTTAAAAAAAAGAAAAATGGGGGAAAAAAAGGATGAGAAATGGAAATAATCATTCCTAAATCATCAAGGACATTCAAAGTTCTTTGGATCTTCAAAGAGGAACTCAAAATTTCTGTTCTTCTGACTTTGTGTCTACTGAAACTGGTTTGACCAATTAAACATCAGTAAAGTGACTAAAATAACTATAAAATGATAAACAGTGATACCTACAGAACTTATTCAAACTGACAGAACCACCACCAAGACCTTGATAAACAAGGGCAAAGAAAATGAACACAATTCACACACACACGTATATGGGAGTATATTAATTTCACTCTCGGTAATGAAAGAAATGCTAATTTAAAAATAATAAATTAGTCATTTCACTGTTAAACTAGGCAAAAAAAGAAAAAAAAAGAGAGAGAGAGGGAGAGAGAACTGAAGATCTAAAATTGAGACTGCAAAACCACAGTTAGTTTTTCCAGAAACATTGTAAATTAGCACAGTGCTTTCCAAAGGTTATCTACCAATGTGTTTTAAGAAACAAAAGAGTTGGGGCGCCTGGGTGGCTCAGTGGGTTGAGCGTCTGCCTTCGGCTTGGGTCATGGTCCCAGGGTCCTGGGATCGAGCCCCGCATCAGGCTCCCTGCTCGGCGGGGAATTTGCTTCTCCCTCTTCCTCTCCCTCTGCCTGTCTCCCTGCTTGTGCTCTGTCTCTCTCTCAAATGAATAAATAAAATCTTTAAAAAAAAAAAAAAAGAAAGAAAGAAAAAAGAAACAAAAGAGTGTAGGATGCCTGGGTGGCTCAGTTGGTTAAGCAGCTGCCTTCAGCTTGGGTCATGATCCTAGAGTCCTGGGATAGAGTCTGTTGTCGGGCTCCCCGCTCAGCAGGGAGTCTGTTCCTCCCTCTGACCATCCCCCTGTCATACTTTCTCTCACTCTCACTCTCGCTCTCAAATAAATAAATAAAATTAAGAATTTAAGAAAAGAAACAAAAGAGTTTAATTCTTTTTGACCTAATTAGTCTTGTCTTAGAATTTTTCTAAGGAAATGGTTCAAGAGAACAAAATATAGGAATAAAACTTTGTAGCAGCATTGTTTCTAATAGGGAGAAACTAGAAATTACTTAAGTTTATCATAGAAACATGGAGATGTTTCTATGAGAGCTGACCGACTTGGTAGCATATTAAATTATTAAAATGGTAGCAGATAGAAATAAATGAACAGGAGAGCACAAAATTGGGCTTATAAATTATAAACCACAGGATTATAATTATTTGAAAATAAATACACACCTATAATTCTTTATTTGCAAGTACACATTTCAAAAGTTTTGAATACCTAAGGATTTTCATTTAGTTTGATAAAATTTGACCTGAGCTGATGGGGGCTATTTATGGTTTTTATTAGTCCCATTTGACGTAACTGCTCAGATTCTTCACAGCAGTAATAATAATATTTGAGTACAGGTTGCTAGATGAGATGCCACTAGAGATGTTCCTTACTATACAGCATACTGGATATTTACCCAAAGAAAACAAAAGTACTAATTTGAAAAGATAAGGTGCATCCTTATGTTGATTACAGCAGTATTTCCAATAGCCAAGATAGGGAAGAAATCCAAGCATCCATCAATAGATGAATTGATAAAGAAGATGTCGTGAGCAGACACACACACTAGGATATTACTCAGCCATAAAAAAGAATGAGGCCTTGTCATTTGTGACAACATGGGCAGACCTAGAGGGTATTATGCTAAGTGAAAGAAATCATCCAGAAAGACAGGTATCCTATGATTTCACTTATATCATGGAACCTAAAAACCAAAACAGACAAATAAAAAAGTGGAGACAGACCCATTAATACAGAGAACAAACTGATGATTGTGGGAGAGAAAAGGCAAAAGGGCAAAATGGGTGAACGGGAGTAGGAGACATAGGCTTCCATTATGGAATTATTCCAGTTATGGATATATATTCCACATTATTCCACATTATTCCAGTTATGGAGTAAGTCATGAGGATGAAAAGTACAGGATAGTGAATATAGACAATAATATTGTAATAGTATGGTATGGTGACAGACAGTAGCTACACTTGTGGCAAACATGGTATAACATAGAGTTGTTGAATCACTAGGTTGTGCACCGGAAACCATGTAAAATTATGTGTCATATCTCAATAAAAAAACAAAAAAAAACTGAAAAGATCACTATATATTCATCACCTTACCTTTCTAAAATCTAAACATTTTTAAATTGTGAGGCAAATCTAACCCCCTGGGTTTCAGATAAGATACTGAAAAAGTCATAAATCCGATAAATTTTGTGTTATGGTGATATAACAGTTTAATATTTTTTATTTTATTTTTTTTCCTATCTGATAATTTATTTAAAATTTGGCTCCCATAGGTTTGGCTCAGTTGGTAGAGCCCGCAACTCTTGATCTTGGGGTCATGAGTTCAATCCCCACACTGAGTAGTAGACAGCTTACATGAAAAATAAAAATAATGAAAATTAAAATAAAATAAAATTTGCCTCCCAAATAATTCTCTATTTGTATTAATATAAATAGTAATATGACAAATGTCTTAAGTATACAGATTCCGAATTTGGTTTTTGTCTTTTTTGTTTGATAGTGTTAAGAAATCCATAATATAAAATTTACCATTTTAAAAAAGTATACAGTTCAGTAGTATTAACTATATTTACATTGTTGTACAACAGATCTCTAGAACTTTTTCATCTTGCAAAACTGAAACGCTATATCCTAAATTCCCCTCCCCCCAGCCCCAGCAACCACAATTCTTTTTTCTGTATCTGTGAGTTTGATTACTTTAGGTACCTCATATAAGTAGAATCATAGCTTATTTGTCATTTTGTGACTGACTTATATCACTTAGCATAATATCCTCAAGTTTCATCCACATCACAGCATGTAACAAGATTTCCTTCTTTTTAAAGGCTGAATAACATCCGTTATTTGTATATATGCCACTTTTTTAATCTATTTTTGTGTCAGTGGACGTTTGGGTTGCTTCTCCTGAGATTCTACTGTGAATTATGCAATGAACATGAGCGTATAAACTCTCTTATAGACCCTGCTCTCAGTTCTTACCTATATATAGTTGGTAGTGGAATTCCTGGGTCATATAGTGATTCTATTTTTAATTTTTTGAGGAGCCTCTATTGTGTTTTTCATAGTGGCTCCATACAGTGGAGGATACTGATACTGGGGTTGTGAGTTCAATTCCCACACTGAGTGTAGAGATTAGTTAAAAATAAAATCTTTAGGGATGCCTGGGTGGCTCAGTCGTTAGCCATCTGCCTTCAGCTCAGGTCATGGTTCCATGGTCCTGGGATCGAGCCCTGCATCAGTCTTCCTGCTCAATGAGGGCCTACTTCTCCCTCTCCCATTCCCCTGCTTGTGTTCCCTCTCTCACTCTCTCTCTCTCTGTCAAAAAAAATAAATAAAATCTTTTAAAATAATAATAAAATAAAATCCTTTTAAAAAAGAAGTCTGACACCACATAGAATATCACACTTTTCCTACCGTTTGTGGGGGGTGGGGTTGTGTGATTATTTTTTTAATTATTTTTTAAGGAGTGCCTGGGTGGCTCAGTCAGTTGGGCATTTGCCTTCAGCTCAGGTCATGATCCCAGGGTCCTGGGTTTGAGCCTCGAATAAGGCTCCCTGCTCACCACTCCTTCTGCCTGCCACTCCCCCTGTTTGTGCATTCTCTCTCTGTCTCTGTCAAGTAAATTTTAAAAATCTTGAAGTAAATAAATAAATATATATATAAAGTTTTAATGTAATCTCTATACCCAGGTAGGACTCCAATTCATGACCCAGAGATCAGGAGTCGCATGCTCTACTGTCTGAGCCAGCCAGCACCCACCATTTTTGATGTCTAGAGAAAGCAGTACCTTATGTGTGAATGTTGAATTATTTTACAAAGTTTTGTACTGAAACTGATAAAAATTCTGTATCAATTTTTATTTTGACCTATACTTGCACATGTCAGTTCACAGGGGAGCCCATAACTTGTACTAATTCCTTAAATAGATTGTGATGTTGGAATTTAATTTATATTCCTAATATTCCTTCTTAATTTTTCTTACCACATTCTCTTCTAGTATTTGATTTATCAAGAATTATTTTGTTGCCAGTTAGATAATACTTTTGTTTAGTGACTGAGTACTCCCTAATTTAGGTCATTACACTGTGTTCTGTTCATTCCAGAGCAAGACTCTATTCTATCGAAGTTTCATGATTTCAATCTGTTGCTTTTTTTAAATAGAGAAAAATTTATCTTTTTTTTTTTTTTTTTGACCCCTTTCATCCATTTCTCCTGTCCCCAACTCTTGCTTCTGGCATCCACCAGTCTGTTCTCTGTACCTGTAAGCTTAGTTTTGTTTTGTTTTTTAAGATTCCATATATAATAGAGATCACACATTATTTGTCTTTCTCTTTCTGCTTGGTTGTGTTTTTTTTTTTTTTAAAGATTTTATTTCTTTATTTGACAGAGAGATCACAAGCAGGCAGAGAGGCAGGCAGAGAGAGAGGAGGAAGCAGGCTCCCTGCTGAGCAGAGAGCCCGATGCGGGGCTCGATCCAGGACTCCGAGATCATGACCTGAGCCGAAGGCAGCGGCTTAACCCACTGAGCCACCCAGGCGCCCCTTGGTTGTGTATTTTTATACTGTGGCATGGTGGCTTCTCTGGGTATGTTCATCTTACATAAGCCAGTATTATAGATACTGTGGGGGACAAAGTTCAGAACAGATGATTTTCTACTAGTAAGTCAATGACATTGAAGTTTTTGAAGAATTTCATATATTTTTCTTTCCATACACAGACATCAATATGATGGCTATCCTTACAAGACCATCAATGGCTAAACCTAGACAAGATTACTCAAGAACCCCAGGACAAGTGTTATCTCTCATCAGCTCTTTGGGATTTGTAAGTACTTGATTAGAAAAAAAGTCACATAACATGCCCTTTCATGATTGCCGTTTAAAATTTAATCCTTTTTTGGGGCGCCTGGGTGGCTCAGTTGGTTAAGCCTCTGCCTTTGGCTCAGGTCATGATCTCGGGGTCCTGGGATCGAGTCCCGTGTCGGGCTCTCTGCTCAGCGGAGAACCTGCTTCCTCCTCTATCTCTCTCTCTGCCTGCCTCTCTGCCTACTTGTGATCTCTCTCTCTGAAATAAATAAATAAAATCTTTAAAAATAAATAAATAAAAAATAAAAAAAATAAAAAATAAAATTTAATCCTTTTTTAAAATAAATGTTCAAAATAAATTGAAGTATCAAGCATGTTGAGTTACTTTAACATTATCTACTTAGGTGGTATAACAGTTTATGTATTTAGGTGGTAATTTTGTAGAGGTAAATCTTAGCATTTGTTTTTGTTTTTCTCTCTTTAATAGTACACACCAGTTGTAGAAAAAAACAAAGACTCTGCAAATATTCTTTCAACCCATGTATCTGAAACATCGCAGCTTTCTCAAGGACTAGTTTGTCCTATGTCTGTAGATCACAGGGATGCTACTCCTTACTCTAGCAAACTACGAAATTCATGTTAGTATAAAAGAAAAAGTAGTTTATTCCATTAAATGTGTCTTTTGAGGAAAAAAGTGTTTTTTAATTTTTAAATTTCTAGTATGGGTATGAAATACAAATACTTGAACAATCTGTGGCATTCCTGTATTTCCTCATGTAAATGCCATTTTTGACACAGATTGTTACGGATCTTTTTTTTTTTTTAATAAAGATTTTATTTTTATTTTAAGTAATCTCTATACCTAACATGGGCCTGGAATTTACAACCCCAAGATCAAGAGTCACATGCTCAACTGACTGAACCAGCCTGGTGCTTAAAGACTTAAAGACTTAGATCTTTAAGTCAATAGATTAAAATCCCTAGCTAATGAGAGATCCTTCCGTTAGCTTGGTATTAGAATGATCATTGGGTAAGTTTCATTGTACTGGGTCTATGGAAATCTTTATATAGAGAATACATATATTTATATATAATATTTTGTGTCTGTCTTTATAAAATTATTTCCAAAAGACTTTGAAATAAAATAGTTGAAGTAAAGATAAAATTTTTCATTAGGACACAATAAAAAACAGACATTAAGTAATAGAGGAAGAGAATGGGACATCTGGAGAGCACTTAACTTCACCTTTCATAACTTAGCAATGGTGGGTGATTTAGTTCCCTGCACTTGATGTTCTTTATCTTGGGAATGTGAATAATGATGCTTTGAGGAGCAATTAGTGTTACATGTTTTCATAGATGTTACCTCATTTTCAGTTTGGTCCTCAAATCCGCACATATCCAGGATATCTCCCTTATACATGAGAAAATTAATATTTGGAATTGTTTAGTTATACCCTAGTAAGTGAGTAAGCCAAGTGCTGATTGCAACTACAATTTTCTGCCCACTGACCCTTTCTTCCAAAGTCATTGAGTCTTAATTCTTCTGTCAAAATCACTTCTGTGGAAATCAAAATGGCTGACAAACATATATATCTTTGATAAATACAAAACTACTAAAATACAGAATATGCAGGTGTTACTATAGCCTTACACTTAAGTGAAAATAATTGCATCTCCCTTAGTCATTTTTTTTTTTAATCTAGTCAGAAGTCAACCAGGGCAAGGCACTGTGCTGGTCACCCAGTGGATATCAAGATGAGTAAGAGAGGTCCTTGCCTCAGAAGAGCTTGTAATTCTGTGTTGATTACATGTGTAAAGGAATAACAATAGCAAGCCTCTACAATAAAATCATAAGAAGGATACTGTGATACAACACAGAAAGCGTTAAATGCTAACTGGGAAAATCAGGAATGGTTCTTAGTAAAGATATAGCAGTAGCTCCAAGTGTATTGGAAAAGGGCATTTAGGTAGAGGCGTGAGCAAAGGCACTGACACTTGGAAGTGTTCCATCTTCAGACAATGGGGACTAAATGTGTAATGTGAGAATGAGAAGCATGTACAATGGGAAAGGAAGCTTAGCTAGTAGATGGGCAAGGATCAAGTGTCATTACAGGGAATCTAGAAACTGTAGGGAATGAAATCATCAAAAGTTCCAAAGAGGGGCGCCTGTGTTGCTCAGATGGTTAAGCATCTGCCTTTGGCTCAGGTCATGATCCCAGGGTCATGGGATTGAGTTCCGCCTTGGGCTCCCTGCTCAGCAAGGAGCCGCTTCTCCCTCTCCCTCTGCCCCTGCTTATGATCTCTGTCAAATAAATACATAAAATCTTAAAACACACACACACACACAAAATTTCCAAAGGAAGGAATGGTCTGATCATATCACTGATCCAGAAAGAATGTTTTAGCCAATATACAGTATGCACATGGCATTGGGGTAGAAACAAATTTCCATATTACTAGGGGGAGGCAAGCTGAGCAGTTTAGTCAAATATCAAGGTGAGTGTCCAGTGAGTTTCAGGAATTTCATTGAGAGGGTTTATGTACCAAAAAAAACGTTGTTCTGGATGGCCACTGAAATTCTATTTCTAGTTTTAAAGTTCCAAGATGCATTAAATCAAAAAACTGTAGGAATTTACTTGAAATTAAAGTCATGTGTTCACCCTCTTAGGGAAAGAAAAAACAAGATAAACATATACTTTTATATACATAGAAAATCTATATATGCACGTATTCTGCTCTGTCATAAAAGCGTCATTGCCTGTTTTGTCTCATAAGTTCAGGAACAACAGTTGTTAGCATCATTATATGATACACACGTATTGTGTAGGTGCTGCTGCTTTCTTGTCCTGGCCTGCTGTTAGCAATTCACTGTTACATGTCTTACCCAGTAGTATAAAACACAACATACTTGTGAGCACATAAACCTCAATATTAGAATAAAGCTATGTTTTTTATTTGAAAGAGAGAGAGAGCGTGCACAGGCAGGAGGGACAGAGAGAGGTAGAATGCGTCTCAAGAAGACTCCGTGCTAAGCGTGGAGCCCGACACGAGGCTCGATCTCACAATCCTGAGATCAGGACCTGAGCAGAAAGCAAGAATCACACCCTTAACTGATTGCACCACCCAGGTGCCCCTAAAGCAATGGTTTTAATTAAATACAAATTGAACTGAGTAAATTTAGTCACATTCCAATCTTATATCATAGCTGGATATAGCATATCAATAATGTTCTCTTATCAAGAAGAGTTTCTAAGTGGATAATGGATTTCTTTCTAATTGTAACTTAGTTCTTTTTTGTTCTCATTTTCACTTGTGAATGTTGAGGTTTGTTTGTTTCTTCCCTAAATATCCATGAAAGTACTTGTATGTATGAATGTTTATCTGAGCCGTCCTTGCGGATTGGATGATATTTGCACAGACGAACTCTGATGTACAATACTTAAGACTTTGCCTAATTATCTGGAAAGATTCAGGCTCAGTGAGGAACTCCAAAAAATGTGACATTGCTCCAATATTTTTTCTTCCCTGCAGGTCTTGAAACAGTTGCCTCCAATCCCGGGATGCCTGTTAAGTGCCTAACGTCTAATCTCCTGCAGTCCAGGAGAAGGCTGGCTACATCCAGTGCCAGCAGCCAGTCGCATACCTTCGTATCCAGTGTGGAGTCCGAGAGCCACAGCAGTCCCAGATGGGAGAAGGACTGCCAGGTGAGAGTTTCGTATGTCACATTTACAATGGAGACGCTTTACACTTTTCCATGTAAATTCTGCAAGGAAATGAAACTGTTACATGAATGGCAGTCAAGGTAGTCTTTATTTGCCTGTATATTCTGTCAAATTATTTTTAAATATTTCATTTCACATTCAAATGCAGAATTATTCATAATTAATATATAGTGAGCTTGCAGAACATTGATAGAAAACATTTGGTTCAGGGCATCTAGATGGTCTTTTTTTTTTTTTTTTTAATTCCCTACCATGACATAAACACTAGCTTATTGTGCTTTTTTTAATATTATTTTAAAACTTGTACTACCTCCTTCTATACGGTATTCTCCCAGTTTCTCATTTAATGGAATGATAACTCTTTCAGATCAGAAATAACTTTTAGACCACAAGGTAATGTATGTGTGCCTTTAAAAGTATTTATTTTAAGGACATTTGCTTGCTAAGTGAATGGAGTTACTTAAAGTTATTTACTTAAGTATATATTCTGCTTTTGCCTTTTTTAAGCTATTAAAACTGTTAAGTATTACAGGTGAGAGGAACAGAAGTTTTATTTTATTATTCTTTTTTTTAAGAATTTATTTATTTATTTGACAGAGAGAGAGATCACAAGTAGGCAGAGAGGCCCACAGAGAGAGAGGAGGAAGCAGGCTCCCTGCTGAGTAGAGAGCCCAGTGTGGAGCTTGATCCCAGAATCCTGAGATCATGACCTGAGCCAAAGGCAGAGGCTTAACCCACTGAGCCACCCAGGCGCCCTTGAACTGAGGTTTTAAATTATGAAGTTTCCTTCATTGAGTGCAGATAAAATAGTATTAGGTTAGAATAATGGTAATACACAAAGAATAAACCTTCTGTTAAGTGAATAATTTGGATTGTATTTACTGCTTATTCTCAGTAATATGATTTTCTTCATTGTTGGATATTTGTGTTCTTGAAGTAAGGTCAGATTATTTTTTAGTCAAGGCAGTGTTTCTCGATCTTTTCTCCTTCCCTTATAGGCTGCTCTACAGGTAATACACGCTACATGATAAACAGATTTCCTTTCCTAATACTGTTATTTCACCTCCTTCCTGTTCAAGAAAGCATATTGTATATTTCAAACCACACACACCCTTACCTTCTCCCTACTACTGTATCCAGGCGGAATGCAATGATTGGATGATAGTGGTGCCTCTCAAGTTATGATGAGGGAGTGAGAATGGACCCGACCCTCTAAACCCTGGCGTTATCCCTGGGTGATCTCTGTCTGCAGATCTATGAGTTGTAATTTAGGGATTGTTGTTATTCATGACGAAGCATTCCTTATTATTACTCAGTAAGTTAATAAAGTTTGATTTTTCACAAAAAAAAAAAAAAAAAACAACAACAAAAACCAGGCAGGGTTAGAGTTTATTGAAGACACACTCTTACTGAGTAATGTTGCAAAAACCCTGATTACCGTGCACCAATTTTTGATACTCTGTACAAAGGTCTGATCACAGAAAAGCACCTGCAGATAGTTGAAATTGAAACAGATTTTAAGAAAAGTGTTTTGGGGGCGCCTGGGTGGCTCAGTCGTTAAGCGTCTGCCTTCAGCTCAGGTCATAATCCCAGCGTCCTGGGATCCAACCCCATATCGGGCTCCCTGCTCAGCAGGGGAAGCCTGCTTTCCCTCTCCTAGTCCCCCTGCTTGTGTTCCCTCTCTCACTGTGTCCCTTTCTGTCAAATAAATAAATAAATCTTTAAAAAAAGTGTTTTGTCATTAATGCATCCTCATTTCATCTTGTTGACAGTGGATTTTAATTCCTGTTATTTTGGGGTTTTAACTATAAATTATGATTAATTTAGCTTCATCTTAATGGTGTGGTTTTATTATACTTATACAAGGTGATACCTGTTTATATTAACAAAATTTTTGTCTATAATTTTCCTTTAACTATATTTTAAGTCCTGTGCATTTTGTAATTCAAAACAGAATCATCTATACCCCTATTGCAAAGCAGAGATATACATAATATAGCCTTACCCTTAGTTTTGCCTGAAAATGTTGCCTATTAATTTGTCCTATTTAAAGAATGTGTATCAAATATGTATTCTAGGATATCAAATACATATTATACAAATACATATTAAATAATGAAAAGACATATTAAAGACTAGTTTATTTGAATTCTAGACTAGTGTTTCACTTAAAATATATATAAAAACATGCTTTAATTGTTTATATTGCTCTTTAATTCTCTGTTATTGTTCTGTTGTTCCAGGGGAAAGTGGGACTAGGTAGCATAGTAGTTTATGGGGTCATTTATTCCACCTAAGTCAACAGAGGTTTTAAAAGTTCAAGAATCTGTGTTATACACTAAAAAAGTGTTTTTTCCTCCCTCTCAGGAAAGTGACAATGCACTGGGCTCTACAGTGATGAGTTGGAATATAATGGAAAAGCCTTCATGTACAAAATCAACCAATGCCATCGAGACCCAAGGTTTCAATAAAAAGGATCTTGAGTTAGCCCTTTCTCCCATTCATAACAGCAGTACCATTGCTGAGACTGGAAGCTCTTGTGTAAACCTGGCTAAAAAATGCCTCCCCAAGGAAGTTTCTTGGCAAGCAGGAGAACTGGATATAGATAATATTCATGTGGCCACTGACACAGCACAGTCTGGTTTTCACCAGTCAGATCAGTGGGCTGTAGATCCTGGTGACAGGACTGCAGAGCACCTTGGGAAAAGAAGTTTTAAAAGAACTTTTGAGTTCGTTGACTCTAGTCCTTGTCAGACCATCATACAGAATAAAAAAAACTGTATGGAGCATGAGTCTAGAAATGAAATGAACGATGGGTATATAAGCCAAAGGACAGGCTTAACAATGGGAGTCCAAGGCCTGAAGCTGTCGGTGTGTGGGGGTCAGCGAGGTGACTGTGCCGATAAGGAGAGCACGGCCAGTTCTTTCACTGATAAACCACAAACCCCAGGAAAGTCACCGATCCCAATGATAGCAAAAAACCTTCTGTGTGAACTGGGTGAGGATTGTGACAAGAATAATAAGAAAGACCTCCTAAGTTCGAGTTTTCTATGTTCCGATGACGAGAGAGCTTCTAAAAGTATGTGTATGGACTCCGATTCCTCTTTTCCTGGAATTTCTATCATGGAGAGTTCATTAGAAAGGCAGTCCTTGGATCCAGATAAAAGCATCAACGAATCCTCTTTTGAAGAATCAAACATTGAAGACCTACTTTCCGTATCACCCAACTGGCAAGAAAACACCTTGCCAAAAGGCGATGAGAATCCTGCTGTCCAAGACGGTAGCCAAAAAATGTTAGCTCCGTCTTCAGAGGTGCTGAAAACATTAAGCTTATCTAAAAGAAATGCTGTAGCTTTTCGAAGTTTTAACAGTCATATCAATGCATCCAATAACTCAGAGCCATCCAAAATGAGCATTACCTCTTTAGATGCAATGGATATTTCCTGCATTTATAGCGGTTCATATCCCATGGCTATAACCCCTAATCAAAAAGGAGCATCCTATATGCCATATCAGGTGTGTTCCAACTTTTTAACACTTTGTTTCGTTTTGTTTTTTAAAAAAGTTTATTTATTTATTTGACACACACAGAGAGAGAGAGAGAGAGAGAGAGAATGAGCACAAGCAGGGGGAGTGAGAGAGGGAGAACCAGGCTCCTCATTGAGCAGGGAGCCCGATGCGGGGCTTCGTCCCAGGACCTGGGATCATGACCTGAGCCGAAGGCAGACACTTAACCCACTGAGCCACCCAAGCACCCCTTTCTAACACTTTGTTGTTGATTTTATGACAATAAACTATGAAGGCCAGGTACTTACCTCTTACCTAGACTATCTGAGATTTTCTGTTCTGCTGGTTGGGAATCTTTGGATTGTTGGAGGTTTTGCTCCAGAAAGTTAAGCTGGTAGCAATTTATTATTTTTAACTATAGCACCTTCTTCATTTGCGCTCTAGGCTTGCACATATTTTCTTTTCTTTTTTTAAGATTTTATTTATTTATTTGGGAGAGCACTTGCATGTACAAGCAGCAAGGAGGGGCAGAGGGAGAGGAGGAACAGATTCCCCACTGAGTAGGGAGCCCAATTCGAGGCTTGATCCCAGGATCCCAGGGTTCATGACCTGAGCTGAAGGCAGCCACTTAACTGACTGAGCCACCCAGGGGACCCTAGACTTTCACGTATTCTCAATCACATATTTACATATTTATAGTGACATATTTTCACTTGAAGATAGCAACTCTAAAATATAATATTAAAGTTAACTCTATCTTTAGTCCCTTCTAAGGACTTTCATAGATTATCTCTTTTCTTTATAGAAAATAGTTGGAAAATAGATATTTCAAATCTTATATTGTTTTTATTTTCTAAACCTTTATTTTCATAAACCCAAAGTTTCATTTTTTTCCCCTTTTTTTTTTTGGAGAGGCAACATAAACTTGAA
The DNA here is from genome assembly GCF_902655055.1 of Lutra lutra. Lineage (NCBI taxonomy): Eukaryota > Metazoa > Chordata > Mammalia > Carnivora > Mustelidae > Lutra > Lutra lutra. Next base: position 11,030,117 of record NC_062285.1, on the reverse strand, counting down.
AGTACAAACCCTGATTTAGGGTCACAAGAGTTGGGATTTTCTATTCAGAAGTTGCTGAGTGACGTAGAAGTCCCTTTTCCTCAGAGCCTATTTCTTATCTCTCTGTAGAATATGCTTACACCTGTTCTGCTTGTCTCACAGAATCCTTGTAAGACCACAGAATATTTTTAAAACTTTACCAATTAGCACAAGAAGTTATTTATATTTAGTACCAGCTGATGTGTTGTCCCAATAATTCATTTGTAAGCCACAACATCATCCCTTAGTGACCATTCTGAAGTTCCTATTAGTCCATGCTATCAAGAAAGAAATTTTTCTTAAGGATTCCTTCATTCTTTCTTGCATATCTAGATGTTACTGAAATAATTGGTCTTATCTAAGCTATTTCATTTCACCAGATATCAAGACTGTTCAAAATGTTAGTAATGAGTCCATTTTCAAAACCGATCAGGAATTTGCATAGGCCTTTTATGCCCAGCAGCCTAGCTTTGCTTTTGTTTTTAGCATTTCCGTTCACTGTAAGAGAAAATACGATATTTATTGTAAACTATTTTTAAATTAGCAGACCGCGAAACAGGTCAAATCAGCAACTCCATATCGAACTCCAAAGAGTGTGAGGCGAGGGGCGGCCCCCATGGATGATGGGCGGATTCTTGGAACCCCAGACTACCTCGCACCTGAGCTCTTACTGGCCAGGGCCCATGGTAAGGCTTCCATGTCTTTGAGTTTCTAAAGTGTTCTCTATCACTGCATTTTCTTTTGAGGTAAAATTGTTCTAAATTTCTTTGGTATTTGGATTACTTTTAGAGAGTAAAAGAAAAGGAACTCATGTGATACTGGTTTTCTCATAAATAAGGCATTTCTTATGGCAAAAGAAGACATGCAGCCATTTGTCCTTTGCATTCCCGCTCAGTCTCAGTGACCCCGAGCAGCCCTACCGTCCAGCGGCTCTGCTATCTTAGTTCAAAACATCTCACCAGCTTTGGCTCGGGAATACAAAGTTGAACAAGAACTTCTGTTCAGTCTGCAGCAGCGCATTCCTGTTTAGAGCTCGCCCTCACTTATCCCCTCACCACAAGGGTCAAGCCAAAAGTGAGCCATCTTCGGGATGCCGCAGAGGAAGACCAGGATGGCATTTCTACCTAGCCTCTTTATTCCCCTTTCTCTCTCTGAAGAATTTTCCCCTCCTGCCGTCTGAAGTGAACTGGATTGGTCTCCTAGGGCTACATCATCAAGTGCCACAAACTGGATGGTTCAAAGCAACAGGAATTGATTGCCTGACAGTTCTGGAAGCCGGAAGTCTGGCACCAAGGTGTTGACAGGACCATGCTCCCTCCGAAACGTGTAGGGCAACGACCTTGCCCTTCCAGCTTCTGCTGGTTTGCGAGCAACCCTTGGCTTGCAGGGGCCTCCCTCGAGCCAGCATGTTGCATTCCTCTGCCTCCATGGTCACGTGGCTGCGTTTTATGACACCAGCCATATTGGCTTAGGGGCCCACCCTACTCCCCTGTGACCTCTGCAGGGACCATTTTTCCAAATGGCACACTCAGAGGACTTCAGGGTTAAGACTCGAACATGTCTTTTCAGGCAGACATAATTCAGTCCATAATGTGGTCGTCTTCTTCTTCTTTTTTTTTTTTTTTAAAGATTTTATTTATTTATTTGACAGACAGAGATCACAAGCAGGCAGAGAGGCAGGCAGAGAGAGAGAGAGAGAGAGGAGGAAGCAGGCTCCCTGCGGAGCAGAGAGCCCGATGTGGGGCTCAATCCCAGGACCCTGGGATCATGACCTGAGCCGAAGGCAGAGGCTTTAACCCACTGAGCCACCCAGGCGCCCCATGTGGTCGTCTTCTTGATCGTGTCAGTTACTTCCCTATTCTTGGGGCTCCTTCCGGTGATCCAACTGTCTCATCTTCACCCCAACCCCCCATCCCACACAAACCCGCGTGCGCACACACACACACGCGCGCTCCTTCTATTTTTATTTCTATGCTGCCTTTTCTCTTTAGCCTGCAAATAAGCTTCCACTCTTGTCTTTCCCCACTGCCTAACTTCTCAAAGGTCGCCTCTTTCCTTTGCCTAATTATTTTTGCCCTGGCAATCTGATTGTTATCCCTACCATTTAACTGACACTTTTTTTTCCCCCAAAATTTCTATTTGTAAGTAATCTCTACACTCAACATCGGGCTCAAACTCACAACCCTAAGATCAAGAGACATCCACTCTATTAATAGAGCCAGCCAGACGCCCCTAACTGGCACTTTTTTATTAACAGTCATCAATGCTGTCATTCTTGTCACATCTACCAGCCTCTTCTCAGTCTCCTTCCTTCCTTTTACCTCTGTGGCCAACTCCTTAGCTCTTCAGTATATGGAGATTCTTCATGATCCTGCCCTTTCCCTTTTTTCCCTACCCCTGCTTCCGGTTAATGTCATCTCTTCCATGACTTCAGCTGTCAGACCCTTGTCGATACTCCCCAGATATCTGCCTCTACTCCTGACTTTCTCTAGGCTGCATACACATGGGGAAAGCACCTACTCAGCATTTCACTGGTGATTCAGTGCTGTATGTCAAAATGGGACGGGTCCAGCTTGCTCTTCCTCCGTTCACTCTCTGAAATCTGCCATCTTTGTGATGACACAGACATTGCCCCTGCCTTCAGGCATTTAAATCCTGTTGGTTCTGTCCCTGCAGAATTTCTTCTCTTTTCATCTCTGCCACTGTCCTCTGTAAGAACGTCCTCTTTCCCTTTCATTAGTTTATTAGCTCTCTTCCTGGGCCATCAACTTCATCCTCTTGTCTATAATCACTGCCACCAGATTTTCCCTCTTAAGACATAAAGTGGTCAGTCCATCTGCTCTCCTTGAAAACCATTTGCCTCCTTCCTACCTGCAAAATAAAATCCAGACCACTGATCACGGCATCGGAGGCTCTCAGCTCTTACACCAGCCGTGTCTCTCAAGGAATCTCTATTTCTTTTATAAAGAACAAAAATGTATTTCGCACACATGGTTCTGGAGTCTGGGTGGTCTACAATTGAGGCACAGGCAGATTCAAAGAATCCCTTTATAGGTCTTATGTTCTCATTCTATTTCTTAGACACATTTATTTTCAGGTTTTCCTTATTTTGTGCAAGTGTGCCTTAGTTGTGCCTTAGTTGAAAAAATCCAGAACCCAATCCTCTTCCCATTAAATTTCTTCTCATCTTATCATCAGTTCAAATGTTACCTTTTCCACAGAGCGTCCATTGGTCAATTATGGAGAAGTAGTTGTTCACGTCTCTGTCACTTTATTAGAAACTGTTTAAAGCATATGTCATTTTACCTATGTTATTATATTTGTCTCCACTATAAAAGCTTAAGAAAATTTCTCAAGATGAGAGAATCCAGAAGGATTCCGTGGTAGCACTCACTAAACACTGTTAATAATCTCTAAATGTGTTGAGACACATTTCAAATTCCCCTTTATCAGCCAAAGCAACTAAGTTCCTCTGACCCCCTGACCACCTAGGGGGACTCAAACCCCCTGGCTGCCTAGGGGGACTTGAACACCCAGTGACAGCTTGGGGGACTCGAACCCCCTGACTGCCTAGGGGGACTCGAACCCCCTGGTGACCTACCAGTGGAGGGAAGGGGCATCCCCACATCCACTCCAGCCCTGGGGAGCATGGCTGCTCCAGCTTCTCCAAGGTGGGCAATACCCTGGAGCTCCACAACCAGACAGACAGGATCCTGTGATCTTACCTCCAGAGGCTTTCCCAGAAATTCTGATGCTGGCTCAGTTCTTGGCGTTTGATCCCGGACAAGCCCCCAATGTTAGGGTCCGTAATCAAAGGAACGAGACTGATACAAAGTGAAGGTCAAGCAAAGCTTTATTTCATGCCCAGCATCGAGAATCAAATTGACCAGTCAGGGCCGTCTCTTGCAAAGAGATGACCCCTCCCAGCCTCACAGACTTTTCTAGAGGTAGTTTAGCCAGGCTATACACAGGTGGCCAATGAGATTGCAATACACAGAGAAAACTGCATAGTCATGCTAGGTCTGCAACACACAGAGAAAATTGCTATGGGTTTTCTCTGTGTGGCCAATTGAATTTCAATTTACCCTAGTAGATATATGCGCACCCCTCTGATTGGATGTCTTCATCTGGCCTGACCCGCCCTTGTATTTAGGCTTTGCAAGTAAGTTCCTCTGGGAGGGGCGGGGTCAATCTAAGTTCACTACATAAACACAAAATGACTCCCTCTGGCTAAGCAGGCCCTTACATCCCTATTACCATTTCTTCTTGTCTCTTTTATTCACGTCTTTCCCAAGCAGTAGCAACCGCTGCATTTTCAGTATGTTGCCCATGACAGCAGCTCTGTGGATCTTTTTGAGCTCTTTCATGCGGACGTTATACCCCTGCTGGGACTTGCTGACTTCTTCCTTCTTGTCAACCGGGGCCCCCAAGCCATTCATCAGCTCGGTGCGAAAGGTCGGGGATGAACGCCCCTTCCCAGTCCCGAAACCAAAAAACTTCTTCATTGCAAAGCCTAGAGGCTTCACCAAAACTTCACCTCCCGCTCGGCTTTTCACCACTTCTAGACACCAGCACCAGTGCTAGAGATAAGCCAAACCCACCGCGCAACAGTTTGGATTCTTGGAGCACCTAACAACCATAACCATGACGCCAAGCACAAATGCGCTTGCGCACCTCTGAAACCCGCATGGCTGCGCCTGCGCATAAAGGGTAGCGACTAAAGGTGCCCAAAGTGCATGTGCGAGGCCCAAGCCTCTCAGATCTCAGTGCGGCAGGGACTCCACTCAGCTAGCTGCTCTGAGGCTATAAATCTGGAGAATATTATTTTAAAGACTCTGGAGACCTACAACAAACTAGAAGTGTTTATTCATGAAAGTTACTGAAGTTTGATTGGAGTTGTGTGAGTCTGTGCTGTGCTCTCACTGCCCATGCCAGAAACTTGTCACTTAGAGAAGGGACTTGCCTGACCTGAGGCAGAGTAAGTCAAAGAGGTGGCCTCTATGCTAAGCAGACAGGCTTCTCTAGCCTGAGGTTGCAATGCTGTTTGGAGGAAACAAGATAAGAGTAGCAAGGTATTTAACTGTAAGCTCTGAGAGGTCAGAGAGCCATCTGAATGTGATAAGCACTCCACATAAACTCCAGGTTTACCCCGGGGCATGCAGTCGAAATTGAAGCTGGTTCAAGCCACCCACATACCCGTGGTTGCCAAGCCATGCGCATACACGCAAAGAAGCAAAACCAGGCAGCCTTGAAAATGACCCAAATGTTGAATGGACTTAGAAGCCCACACAGATCCATCAGCAGAGGAGAAAGCATGAATAATGGGGTCTGCACACAACATCTGCCCAATCTTTGGCTAAATGTTAAAGGATGCAGGCACAGCAGCAACATGTCAGAAGCAAGACTTAAAAATTTAAGAAATGAACAGAGACATCAATGGCTACACACTGCAGGAGAGACAGACTTCAGAAGTTTACTGGAGGCAAGTTATTAAGCAAAACAAGACAACCCCCTGGGGAGGAAATCAGAACCCCTAATTGCTACATTACCTGAAATTTAACAAGATTATAAAACAAAGAGACAAGAAAGGTGACCCTTACTACAAAAAGCATTAAGGAGAAACCATCTAAGTATTTCCAGATGGTAGATTCAGCAAAGATTTAAAAGCAGCTACATGGACATGGTCTAAGACTAATGGAAATAGTGTTGAAAACCATGATGAAAATGACACAACCCATGAAGAGTCTCAATAAAAAGATACAGGGGTGCCTGAGTGGCTCAGTGGGTTAAGCCTCTGCCTTTGGCTCAGGTCATGATCTCAGGGTCCTGGGATCGAGGCCAACATTGGGCCCTCTGCTCAGCAGGGAGCCTGCTTCCCCCTCTCTCTCTGCCTGTCTATATGCCTACTTATGATCTCTCTGTCAAATAAAAAAATCTTTAAAAAATAGAAATAAGGGGCGCCTGGGTGGCTCAGTGGGTTAGGCCGCTGCCTTCGGCTCGGGTCAGGATCTCAGAGTCCTGGGATCGAGCCCTGCATCGGGCTCTCTGCTCTGCAGGGAGCCTGCTTCCTCCTCTCTCTCTGCCTGCCTCTCTGTCTGCTTGTGTTCTCTCTGTCAAATAAATTGAAAAAAAAAATAGAAATAAAAAAATGAAAAGATACAAAGTAAATTAAAGAATTGAATGGGAACTTACAGATGAAAAATACAGTACCTGCAATGGAAAATTCAACTGATTTGAGATGACAGAAGAATCAGTGAACTTGAAGAATCAACAGAAATTACTCAATCTCAAGCAGAGAGGGAGAAAAGAAAAAAAAAATGAAGAAAATGAACAAAGCCTGAGACCAGATCAACAATAAGTGTACCAACACATATGTAAGGAGACCCCCAGAAGAAAGACAGAAAAGGATTAATAAATATATTTGAAGAAGTAATTGCCAAAAATTGCTTAAATTTGATGAAAACCTAATCTGCAGATCCATGAAGCCCAGTAAATCCTAACTAGGAAATAGACAAGGACATCCACACCTAAACATGTCATCATGGGGTCAAACTGCTAAAAGTCAAGGATAAGCAAAGAGAAACAAAACCTTGAAATCTGCAAGAGAAAAAAACCAACCTATCGAAAAGAACCCCAAGTGTAAGATTTATATACTCTCAGGACAAACACAAAAACACAGAAACACTGGTGGAAGAAAAAGATGGGAGAGTGGTTATAAATTCTCAGTGTGGGCGAGGAAGGTTGTTTTGATTCTTCCCGGATGTATCTTGATATCTTTGTTAAAGGACTCAACTTTCCTAGGTTAAAGGGGGATTAAAAATTGGTTTACCGGGGTGCCTGGGTGGCTCAGTGGGTTAAGCCTCTGCCTTCGGCTCAGGTCATGATCTCAGGGTCCTGGGATCGAGCTCCGCGTTGGGCTCTCTGCTCAGCGGGGAGCCTGCTTCCTCCTCTCTCTCTGCCTGCCTCTCTGCCTACTTGTGATCTCTGTCAAATAAATAAAGTCTTTTAAAAAAATATATTGGTTTACCTATAGAGGTAGTATTGATTGGGGAAAGGGGATTGCTTTGAAGTTTAACTCTATATGAATATTAGAAAATAAAAATAAAAAAGGAATAAACTAGACTAAACTAAAATTTTAAAAAAAATTCAAAAAATAGAAATGCAAAAGAAAAACACAGGTATATGTATCAAAAAGTTCAGGTTAGAAGGTTATTATGGAATTTGTTGTACTGGACAGCTTGCTGTGATGGTAAATTGGTTAAAAAATTATCTATAAAAAAAATGAGCCAGAATAGTGGGAAGTGGGAACAAATTAAAAATAAAAGTTGTCCTGTGAAGTAGTGGTGGTGGTTCTCTTATAGTCTTTTTTTTTTTTTTTCTTTCCTGGTTGGTTTTCTGGGGGAGGGGCCTGCCACGTGGGTTTTCAGTCAGTGATGTTCCTTGAGTTAAGTCCTCCAGCCCCCCTCAAGGGGGTGGGCTCTGAGGAAACCGGTTTTTTCAGGCTTTTGTTCTCTGGAGGTTTTTATGTTTGTTCACCTTTTTTTTTTTCCTCTCGCCTTGACCGCTTTTGATGATTTTTGTAGGTTTAGAGGAAAGCAAACGGCTCCCTGACCTCCCTCTCAGAGAGAAGCCTCAGTCTGTTCTTCTGTGGGTGCTGCAGAGCCCATATAAATCACCTCTTGGCCGCTGGCAGAGCAGGTTCCAAGTCGCGGTTCCTGGGGACGCAGGATCTTCTGCTTGTACCCAAAACCACGGCAGCAGCGGCGGCCATCTGGGCAGCTCCAGACCGCCAGAGAGGTTCCAAGCAGCGATCGCACAGTGAGATTTTCCCGCTGGCCCGGGCTGGGAGTGCCTGGTCTTTCTGGGTCTAAGAGCGCCCGGCTTGCGCGCACCTCTTTCAGGGGAGAGTCTGGGGCGCGCGTCTTAGGCTCTGCCCACTGGTGTCTTCTGCCCCTGTAGTGATCCAGATGTGTATAATTCTGATCTCAGGCTGATTTCATGGGTGATCGGAATACTTTGGTAGGTAATCAGCTCACTTTAGGGTACAGGTTGAAAAGGCGCCTCCTCCTACTTCCCCGCCATCTTGTCCCCCTGTCCAGAGGTGAGGGGGTGGGATGTTGGGGGAACCAGGTGGTGGGTATTAGAGAGGGCATGGACTGCATGGAGCACTGGGTGTGGTGCAAAAACAATGAATACTGTTATGCTGAAAATAAATTAAAAAAATGATTTAAAAAAAAACTATCACAAAAGGAGACCAAAATTATGATTAGCAGCTGACTTCTTACAAAAAAATAATGGGAGCTAGGAGTCTATGGGATAACATTATCCAAATGAAAAAAATAATAATAATGGAAGCTAGGAGTCTATGGGATAACATAATCTAAATGATTAAAGATTTTTAAAAAGGCTACCATGTATTCTATATCCAGCAAAACTATTCTTAAAAAAAACAAAGGCAAAAATAAATGACATTCCCAGAGAAAGACTGTGAAAATAAGATTATATAAAGCACTAGTTATGTCACTATATTGTTGAGTTGCTGTAACATGCACAGATATAACATACGAAACTAGGAGCACAGAGAAGAAAATGAGATCTACTGAAACAAAGTTCCTACATTTGACCAGAATTAGAGTAGACTGATAAGATGCACACAGTCGTACCTAGATCAATCACTAAGATGTAACTCAAAAAAGGAGGAACAGAAGGATCTCTTGAGATATGAGAAAAACAGGAAAGAAGAAGCAAAATGGGAAGTGTAGAAACAAGTATATCAAAACTAAATCTGAATTAACTAAACACTCCACTCAACAGAGACTGTCAATTGGATTTTAAAAAAAAAGCAAGATTGATAAAGAACTTGTGTTCAGAATATATGATCTCTTACACCACATAATAAGACAACCCAAAAGGGACAGTGAGGGTGCTCTGAATGGATGTTTCTCCAAAGAAAATATACACATGGCCAATAAAACAGGAGAGGATATCACTAGTGTAGATAAACGTATGTTAATCCATGAGATATTATTTCATTAACACCAGAATGACTCTAAGAATGACTTTTTTTAATCAAAAAGACTCTAAGAATATGCTGTACAAGATACAGAGAATGATGCATTTCATCAGGTCCGTAAAAAGGTAAACAGAAACTTACTACATGACCCAGCAATTTCTACCCCAGAAGTCTATCTAGGAAAAATAAAAACATGCATCCACACAAAGACATGTATATACCCAGGGAGAAGGAAGGAAGGAGAGAGGCACAGGGAAGGATGAAAGAGGAGAGAAAGGGGAAAGGGAAGTGGACAATTAAAAAATGGGACAATGAGGGACGCCTGGGTGGCTCAGTTGGTTAAGCAGCTGCCTTCGGCTCAGGTCAGATCCCGGCGTCCTGGGATCGAGTCCCACGTCGGGCTCCTTGCTCATCAGGGAGCCTGCTTCTCCCTCTGCCTCTGCCTGCCATTCTGTCTGCCTGTGCTTGCTCTCTCTCCCTCTCTCTCTCTGGCAAATAAATAAATAAAATCTTTAAAAAAAATGGGACAATGAATTTGGACCAAAGTTATATGGGGGTTCCTTGTATTATTCAAGTAACATTTCTGTAAGTTTGAAATTAGATCAAAATTTAAAGCTACCAAAAAAAAAAAAAGACGCAGGATACTATATAGCAAACTCCCTATATCAACTTCTTCAGTGAAGACCATATGCAGCTTAAAAGTTATTAGAAAACTGTAGGTAATTTTAATAAAATCACTTCAAGAGTATAATCTGGTTGGAAAGCCAATACAATGAGCTCTAAAATAATTCTCTATTCAGTTAAATAAAGTCATCTGTAAATCCTGTAATAACATGTTCATATTCACAAAATCTGAATGAAAAGCAAACATGACTTTCCATAACCAGGAGGGTAATTCAAAGTTCACTTTGAAAGGACTGAGATTTGGGGTTAATCTTTCTTTTAATACCAAGCATAATTATATAGTTATTCAGATTTTGAAGTGACTCACTTTTTACTTAACAAAATATTTGCTGCTCTGAAATAAATTTCATTAGTAAGAATGATGATTTTTAAAAAAAAAAAAAAAAGACCATGAAAATGCAAGCTGTATTCCTAAAAGGTTGTAATCATTTAAATTCTGATTAAATCTGTACATTTGCAATTCTCTCTTAGACAAAAACAGAACTATGTTATATATGGACAATCGGGAGCAAAATAATTAAGTGCATTCTAATGAAGTTTCCACTGACCTGTATAGAAATATGCTTCACTTGAGCCAAATGGCAGCATTTCTTCATCAACGATAAATGGTACTATCTAAAAACAAAGATAATCCTTCAATAATTTTACGTTGCCAAGTAAAAGTACTTCCCAAGAGCTAAAGGCACAATTTTTATTCACATCTAGTAGAGGAACCAACCATAAAATCATTACTTATTTTCAACTGAATAACTGATTAACATTTCTCAAATAAGCTGCTTCCAGTCCTAATAGTGCTTTATTTTTTATAACATTTGCTATGGGCTGATAATTTGCCATAGGTGTCATCATGAGAATAACCAGAATTAGATTAAATGTGACAAAAGAGAGACAAAGTGTTTCACACTCTTGAGTGATACCAAGGCAAGAATGGGAGAAAAGCATCGCAAAAGGAGACTACCGAAATGCTACTTATATATTCCTGCAGCAAAACCAGCAATGCATCCATTTTAAGAGTTATCATCTCACTTCCAATTTCTTTCCCTCAAGAACAATTTGAATCTCTTTGGCATCCAAAGTCTCATAGGTTAGTAAAGCTTCTGCTAGATTCTTACGCTCTTTTGCATGAGTCTTCAAGATACGTTTCGCTCGTTCATATGAGTCCTGAAATGAAAAAAAGGAGGTATCTAAGAGGCAGAAAACTTAGTAGAAGCTAAAATCATAAATAAGGAAAAAAATGTATATCCCTTAAAAAATGAGTCAATTATCAAATGGTTTCACTTATTTGTGGAGCATAACAAATAGCATGGAGGACATGGGGAGTTAGGAGAAGGGAGTTGGGGGAAATTGGAAGGGGAGGTGAACAATGAGAGACTATGGACTCTGAAAAACAATCTGAAGGGTTTGAAGAGGTGGGGGGGTGGGAGGTTGGGGGAACCAGGTGGTGGGTATTAAAGAGGGCACGGATTGCATGGAGCACTGGGTGTGGTACAAAAAACAATGAATACTGTTATGCTGAAATAAATTAAAAAAAGATTAAAAAAATGTGAACTACATTCATTTCTATTTATAAAAGATAAAAGCATGAAGCTTTTTTTTTTAAATTAACATAGAATGTATTATTTGCCCCAGGGGTACAGGTTTGTGAATCATCAGGCTTACACATTTCACAGCACTCACCATAGCATATACCCTCCCCGATGTCCAGAACCCAACCACCCCATCCCTCCCCCCACCTCCCCCCAGCAACCCTCAGTTTGTTTTGTGAGATTAAGAGTCTCTTAAGGCATGGAGCCTTTAAACACCCAGCATGGAGCCTACTTGATTGATTGATTGATAGATAAGGCAAGCTTGGTTCTCAAAGATTAGTTTCATACTTGCAAACATTCTATTTTTAACCTCAAAATGTATCACATGGATAAGTGAGGACTCCTTAGGCAGCTATACTTAAAGATATATAAGTATATACTATACTTATATGCTTTTATAATAAGGTCTGCGAACAAAGAAATCTATTTCTCTATTCAATATACACGTTAAAAAGGAAAGGCAGGTTTGCTCCTTTTGCCTTGTGATATTCCACCAATTTATTCACTTTAAAGGGTGAGAAAAGATCTACTTTTCTATTCTTATTTGGTAACAACTTACCTGTCATTCAGTGACAACTATACCACTGTAAAATGAGTTTACCAACACCAAGAAGCATACGTCATATAAAAATAACACAATTATTAAAAATAAACATCGTTAGACATTCTGAACAAAACTGTTCTGGTCAAGTGAAATATCAAATTAAAGAGAACATATAAAGTCTTATAAATATGTCATGGAATATTGAAACTAATAACCTAGGATGAATTAGTATTAACTTTAACAACTCCATTGGAATGAAACCCTTACACTGTAACAAGTAAGACTATGCTAAGGTTTTTATATCTTTAAGTTTCGTATACATTTGAACCTAAAATGTATACTAGCGAAGCATCATTTTCCTTAATAACAATGTAAGTGCGCCATCTAGTGGAAAGAGTACCTACCGCCCTCGCAAGCTTAACATTTCAGAAAAGTATTAAGAGCAAAGAAAGTATTTCCAATGCTCTAATACTAGAAGAGATAATTTACTCAAAATAACATAAATAGTAAAAAAAAGAATGAAGATTCAGGCAAGGGAGAGAGAATTCCTCTTCTGAAACACCTTCTAAACCTTTCCATCGTATAAACTTATCATAAACTTAATGACTTTAAAGCTTTTACCTCCTTGAGTTAATCAGAACCTGGCCCTCCTGGGGACACTCCAAATCCCTCACTTGACAGCTACTGATTCACTCCTATCCCAGATATTTCAGAGTAAAGAGGTGAGCTCTTTGCTCCCCTCACCGCTGACAGACTATTACTTTACAACCCTCTTCTATAAAGCATGATTCCTTTGAAGTTCACACCATCTGACTTCAACATGCTTCATTCTGCCATCTACAACCCTAATTCCAGTTCTCGCTCACTAGACTTTCTGCCATTTAGCTCAGTCTTTTCCATTCCAAGACCTGCCTTCATGTACAACCAACTGGAATGCACATGTCCAACCTCTGCCCTAAGCACCAGACCCACGTATCCCTCCCCACGTGAAGTCTTCACTAAACACCTCAAATTCAGGGGCGCCTGGGCAGGTCAGTTGGTTAAGTGTCTGCCTTCAGCTCAGGTCATGATCCCAGAGCCCAGGGATCGAGCCCCACATCAGGCTCCCTGCTCAACAGGGATATCTGCTTCTCCCTCTGCCCCTCACCCACCCCACTTTATGCTCACTCACTCTCTCAAAAAACAAATGAAACCTTAAAAAAAGAAAACACTTCAAATTCAATATGTATAAAACTCAGCTTACAATCTACACACTTCCCCCCCTTAGGCCATCATCAGTGTTTTCTCAGTCAACGGCACACACAACTAGATGGCTGCACCAGGCAGAAATGGAGGACACAGCTTTGTTACTTCATTTAGCTGCTCTCTCACCCAAATATCAGAAAGGCATTCGATTCCGCTAGATCAGCATCTCTTAAATGCATTCATATTTCTCAATTTCCCCTCTCACTGCCCTAATCCAAGCATCTGCTCTGCCTTAAGGAGATTCCACAGAACCTACTCACTCATCTCACTGAATCGATGCTCACATATTCTGTACTGGACCCTGCAATCAAAAAGACTTGTTTTCAAAGACCTTTATGCTTCATTCACAGCGAGGCACAAAGCAACTAGTATTTGTGGAATAAAATGTATGTCAGAGTGAAAAATAATAAAGATTCAAATAATCAAATATCCCCGCATTCTAACGACACTATGGTTTTACAGATGAAGTAGAATATTTGTAATTACTGATATTAACTGTTCCTAGCCTATGGCCAGAATAAAATAAAGATTCAGTCTATGACCAGAGGCTCCCAACTACGTACTGAAATTATGGCTTCAATGGTGCACTCATTCTCTTGATTATATATAGCAACAGTTTTAAACAGGGGATAACCATTATCTTCTGGTAGCACCTAACTATTTAGGCACATTAATGACTAGTCAGATGAATAAGCACAGAAAAACAGAATTATTGCCCTTAGAAGGATTCTAATTTCTTGTTCAATAGCAGATTGAGCTTCTGGACTCAGTTTCCCAGTATCACTGTAGGTCATAACTCTAAGCTAAAACAAACGAAAAAAAAAAGAAATTGAACAGAAACACCCTAAACCACTAATAAATGTAAACAGAGGAAGTACTATCCTATACTTAAGGAAGCCTCATCAAGGCCAAGGAAGAAATTCAGTATAGAAATTTAATCATTCTTCTGAAAGTGTAAGACTAAAAAGTATGAACAAGAGAGAAACTTTAAAATCCCAACTATGGTTCTGAGTACGTTCTTAGAAAACCTTTGTCACTATTCCAAATCCAGAAATCCACAATGTAGTGTGTTGGAAGTGCCGTGTGAAGCCACAGTGATAACGTAGGAGAGTGAAATGCGTGGGAAGAGCAAAGTAAGCAAGCTCGGCAAACAGAAGTTTTAGGTCATATGAACAGAAATAGAATATCTTATCATTTGCTTAACTCATGACATACTATTATTGTTCAAGCAGCCAGAATGGAAAGTGAATACTATACTTTAGCACTCAAAAAAAAAAAAAAAAAAGTTTAGTTTAGAATGAGCTGTGACAAATCTACTCGGAATGAGACAGGGGGAAAGTAAATGTTACCAATTTATAACGAGAACCCTCTCTCCTACGGTGCCTGGGGTAGCTCAGTGGGTTAAGAGACTCACTTCAGCTCCGGTCACGGTCCCGGAGTCCTAGGATCAAGTCCTGCACTGGGCTCCCTGCTCAGCTGGGAGTCTGCTTCTCCCTCTGACCATCTCCCCTCTCATGCTCGCTCTCTCCAATAAAAAATAAAGTCTTAAGAATAAAAAAAGAACCCTGTCTCATAAGGAGGCACTTGGCAAATCATCACTTGATTCATGAGCGAGGGGTAAATTAGCTATTACCTTTTCGCTCATTCCAAATTTGGTAACCATCCGCTTTGCAATTTTAGTTGCATTATCAAAATCACTGGAAGCACCTAAAAGTTAAAAATATAGACTCAGTATTTAAAAATATTTTTATATCAGCAAGCACAATCTGAACTAAAGCCATTCTTTACAGCCAACCTGTTGTGATATGGTCAGTTCCAAATATAAGCTCCTCAGCCACTCTTCCTCCCATGCTAACATCCATCTGCGCAAGCAGCTGAGCTCTAGTTTCGTTCCATCTGTCATTCTCAGACAAGAGGGACACCTAGACAATTGGAAACAAAGAAAAACTCCAGACACAGTTGGAAATGCTTCTATTAATGATCAGAATTATCATCTGGCTCTTGCTATAGCACTTCATGTCA
Organism: Lutra lutra; assembly: GCF_902655055.1. NCBI lineage: Eukaryota > Metazoa > Chordata > Mammalia > Carnivora > Mustelidae > Lutra > Lutra lutra. The sequence continues at coordinate 11,015,005 of NC_062285.1, read as the reverse complement.
TGATGCTGACAGCTCAAAGACATTTAGTAGAGATGGTCTCAGGCGACTAACGATAAAACTGGCATTATGCAAAGGAAGAAAAATTCTTTATAAAGCAAAAGTTCATTTTATGTGTCATAGCTATATAACCCTGCAATAGGATAATGCTGCAATAGGATGGACTTGTACCCAGGTGCCGAAAAAGAAAGGCTTAAAATGTCTATCGTTAGAAAGATAAGAAGGGGCGCCTGGGTGGCTCAGTGGGTTAAATAAAGCCTCTGCCTTCGGCTCAGATCATGATCCCAGGGTCCTGGGATCAAACCCCGCATCAGGCTCTCCGCTCAGTGGGGAGCCTGCTTCCTCCTCTCTCTCTGCATGCTTCTCTGCCTACTTGTGATCTCCGTCTCTCAAATAAATAAATAAAATCTTAAAAAAAAAAAAGAAAGATAAAATGAAACTTGTACTCAGCGAGAAAAGTCTTAGAAAGACTAGCAAACCACTAACCTAGTTTCTTTGCGGAGGGGAAAAAGCAATGACATATTTAAGAATGATACTTTGTTGTCATTCCAGACTTAAATTTCATCATGTAAATATATAATATTTGAACTATTAGTATTTATTAACAGGTAAGTTTCACGAGTATCTCTGATCTCACAATGGTTCAGAAACTTATAGAAGAAAGTTATCAGCAAACTTAGAACTTAGTTGAATTTTCTTTTTTTTTTTTTTAAAGATTTTATTTATTTATTTGTCAGAGAGAGAGAGGGAGAGAGAGCGAGCACAGGCAGACAGAATGGCAGGCAGAGGCAGAGGGAGAAGCAGGCTCCCTACCGAGCAAGGAGCCTGATGTGGGACTCGATCCCAGGACGCTGGGATCATGACCTGAGCCGAAGGCAGCTGCTTAACCAACTGAGCCACCCAGGCGTCCCAGTTGAATTTTCTTTTTAATTATTTTCCTCAACAGTTTCCTACATAAGCTTTTGGAGAGTGTTATTTGAAAGAAAAGAAAAAAAAACAAGATACTTACATGTCCAAGTGTTGGCCCTCTTGGCATGATTGTAGCTTTGTTGATAGGCATTGCATCCTTAGTGTAATATGCAATAATAGCATGACCGGATTCATGATATGCTGTGATGGTTTTGTTTTTATTGTCAATTTCCACACTTCTACGTTCAGGCCCTAAGGATAAAAATTTATTGAATAAAATTATTCCATTAGGAAGGAATATTTAGATGAATGAAACCCACTTGCCTTTAAGTAATTCTTAGAGTGACATGACTTAATATCGTTATTAAGTTATTTTAAACCAAAATAACTTGCCAACTGACAACAAAATTGTAAGAGCTGTCCTCTTACTCCTTACTATCAACCAGGAAAGTTTAATTCTATTTCCAGAAAATAAATTTAAACAAGAAATGTCACAGCTAAATTGTTCTGAAGCCAATTCAAGATTTAAAATCAAATACTGAAAATTAGCAAAATTTTTGTTTTATCTGTACAATTATTCTTTTATCAGCAATACCAGATAAGAGTAAACACAGGGTACCCCCTGCCCCCAAAGAGTATAATCATATAAACTGTATTTGTTCTGTAAGAGGCCCAGTTGTATGGCTACTTTTGAGTAAATATTTTCTTGCTCCTGTACCTTTCTTTCTTGTAACATTTTTCTCAAAAAGAATTTATTCTCTAACATAATGAACAGTGTAAGACAGGGGGAAAAAAAAAGAGAGAGAGAAAACCTACCCATTAGAATTTTATCTTTGGAAAACTCTGGTTCCTTCATGGTAACCATTTCCTTTCCATCAATAGCTGCCTTTAATGCAGCCTGGTTCACAAGATTCCCCAACTCTGCTCCAGAAAAGCCAACAGTACCTCAAGCTATAATTTCTGGGTCCACAGCTACATAGATAAACACAATATTAAAATTCCAAAACGACTCTTCACAAATGACTCATATTCTGAAAGAAAATAGAAAACAGCTATCCTGAACCAGAACTTAAAATACTTATATCACTGTAACAACAAAATAAACTTACTTTTTCTAAAGGAAAACCAAAACTGCCATTAAAGAGATCATTAAAATCCCACTGGGACACATCACAAAAGTTCTTAAATTTAAATAACTTTGTTAAAAATTAAAAAATGCAGAGTTGCCAGACATGATTTATAAACCTTCAAATTATGGCCTAAACAGTTACTAGCCTAAGCACAGCTGAGAATGTATATGCATAGAACATTTTGTTTTCTGAATTTCATCTTGAAATACTTTATACATAAGTATTTAGTATTATATGTACATTAATAAAAGCTCCCCTTATTAGAGGAAATATCAGGGTTTTTTTTAATTTTAAAATTTTATTTATTTTTATTTGAGAGAGAGAGTGTGAGAAAGCATGAGAGGGAAGAAGGTCAGAGGGAGAAGACGACTCCCCATGGAGCAGGGAGCCCGATTTGAAACTTGATCCTGGGACTCCAGGATCGTGACCTAAGCAGAAGGCAGTCGCTTAACCAACTGAGCCACCCAGGCGCCCCAACATATCAGGTTTTATAAATTGATTCACCTATCCTTGAAAATACTACAGCTTGTCTACGGCCATACCACCCTGAACGCGCCCGATCTCGTCTGATCTCGGAAGCTAAGCAGGGTCGGGCCTGGTTAGTACTTGGATGGGAAAATACTACAGCTTAATTTAATAGCTGCATTTATTACTCAAGTGGGTCCATATATTTTCATATGTTTGTCTTACAATTTGCCTCTTTTGGGCCCAAAGTGATGATATTTTATGTGCTTTTTCTACTATTTCATATTTTACATTCATCTAAAAACACTTATATTTATCTGCAAGTATTATCTGAAAACTCTCAAGAAACCATTCTTTTTTAAAAAAAGGAATTTTTTTTAATTTTAAAATTTTAAATTAATCAAATTCACTAAATTTATTATTTTAATTCTGTTTAATTATTTTATATCTAATTATTCATTTGTAATAATTTTATTTATAATAATTTATTTGTATCTAATCATTTTAAATTTATTATTTATTTAATATTAATTAGATTTATTTTTAAATTTTTAAATTTTTTTGAGAGAGTGAGCAAGAAAGAGCACATGAGCAGGAGCAGAGGGAGAGGGACAAAAAGACTCCCTTGCTGAGCAGGAAGCCTGATGGCGGGGCTTGATCCCAGGACCCTCACAACCTGAGCCAAAGGCAACCACTCAACCAACTAGGCCACCCAGGAGCCCCACAAACATCCTTTAGCATTGGGATTCAAACGACAGAATGTCCTACATATATAATTATCAAAAAATAAACTTTTTAAAAAGGAAATACAAATGGAGAGAAAAGAGAACATAGAAAAAACTGGTCTTCTGAGATATTTATCAAGTAAGGACCACAAATAGGGCGGAATGAAATATTACCATTACACAGAGAAAATAATAAAGTTTGTTACTAGAATTAGACTTACACTGATCAAACTTTATTTTATTGAGATACCATTTCAAAATTTCTGTTCGACCTTTTACATCTGGTCTTGGAACTGTAACTTGCATGCCAAAATGACCAGGACGTATTAAGGCACTAAAGGGAGAAAATGAGAAGAAAATATAAATTAATAATCTGAGTACTGAAGGTCAAGTTAAATAGGACTGACACTCTGAAGACAAGAGGGAAAGATAATGGCAACCAGAAGTTGGATAGAGTTTTGTTTCTTATTTTAATTCCGGGACAGCCAACATACAGTGCTCTGTTAGTTTCAGGTGTACAGTACAGTGATTCGACAATTCCACACGTCACCCACTGCTCATCACAAGTGCGTTCCTTAATCCCCATCACCTATTCCAGCCTAGACTGGAAACCTGAATATAAACATTCAGAGCACTCCTTGTAAAACATGGCTCAAGTAACAGTTTCAATAACCAGAAGGCAGGACAAAGGTTGATAGGAGATAGATAGCAGGCACCCCTCATAAACAAAATCATGCAAGCTAGTCACTCTAGGAACAATAATTCTACAGCAGTCTATTATGAGAGCTACACTGTGATAGCTTCCTATCACAACTGCTCTAAGTATAGAATGTTAAACCACAGACTTAGGCAAAGATTAAAAAAAAAACTATTAGATCAAATTAAAATATGAATACCTTCTATGACAAAATCAAAAATTTAAAACTGTAATAAATTTTATTTTAAAAATGTTCTCCACCACCCCCAAACTTTTGTGATATAAAGTTGTCAGAAGATTCATTTAACAACTTTCCTGAAATTTAATTTACACATCACAGATTTCAAAGTACATAATCCAGTGGTTTTTAATGTAGTCAGAGTTGTGCACTTACCAAAAATCTAACTTAAGAATATTTTATTCCCCCACTCCAAAAAGAAACCCCATAGCCACCAACAGTCACTCTCCATTCTTCCCTCCTTCTAGCAGCCACTAATCTACTTTCTGTTGCCACTGATTTGCTTATTCTGGACATTTCACATAAACAGAATCATATGTGATGTTTGGTGATGGGCTTCCTTCTCTTTTATTTTTTTTTAAAGATTTTATTTATTTATTTGACAGAGAGAGATCACAAGTAGACGGAGAGGCAGGCAGAGAGAGAGAGGGGGAAGCAGGCTCCTTGCTGAGCAGAGAGCCCGATGCGGGGCTCGATCCCAGGACCCTGAGATCATGACCTGAGCCGAAGGCAGCGGCTTAACCCACTGAGCCACCCAGGCGCCCCAACTCTTTTAAAGTTCATCTACGTTTCAGTACGTATTGGTACTTGTCCAAAAAAAGTCTTTTAATACATACTTACCTAATGCCTCTGGGAAGTATGTGGCTCCTATTATGATAACTCCTTCATTGGGTTTAAAGCTGGTAAAAAAGAAGAAAAGTAACATTTCACTCAAAATTAAAACAATACACATTTAAAAATGCTCTACACAAAACTATCATTAAATTTAGTAACAGTAAAGAAAAGGGACTGATCCTTTTTATACTCAAAGTGATAAGACATCTCTATCATTTTTTAAAAAGAACAAATGTTACTACGCCAGTACACTTTAATAAAACTGCTAACAATACATCACAAAGTCATGTCTTCACGGTATTTGTTCTACTTAGGAAGACATAACCTAACAGAAAAGGCTAGGGAACCTGACTAATTTGTGAAAAATTATTCTCAAGCTAACCACTTCAAATTATTTGCTCCTAGACTTCCCCTTTGGTTCCAAAAGATCATACGTGGTTTTAAGAAGTCCTTCCTTCTCTCAAAGCAACCCCACCTCTTGCTCTTTATATTTTAAAAACTGATGCAAACTTTTATTTTGTTTTTTTTTAGAGTTTTTTTTTAAAGATTTTATTTATTTATTTGACAGACAAAGAGATCACAAGTAGGCCAGGCCTGGGCAAAGAGAGAGGGGAAAGCAGGCTCCCTGCTGAGCAGAGAGCCCAATGCAGGGCTCAATCCCAGGACCCTGAGATCATGACCTGAGCCCAGGGCAGAGACTTTAATCCACTGAGCCACCCAGGAGCCCCTGATGCAAACTTTTAATCTACCACAACATTAAAATCGAGTCACAAACTGTAGGAACCACCAAACACTCTTTACGTCTCCAGACTAGTATTCTCAATAGGAACCATCACTTTCCTGTCATGCGACAATCAATGAAAAAAGGTACAGAGATCACCAATTAAGAAGAGCTGATACCTCAGTCACCCCATTAGTAATGGAAAGAACACAATACAGAGAATCCAGCTTGTCTTGACTTCACAGGGACTACTCTGTTGCCTACATGTTTTTCCTCTTTCTTTTTTTTTAAGATTTTATTTTTAAGTAATCTATATACCCCATGTGGGGCTCAAATGTACAACTCTGAGAGGAAGAGCTGCATGCTCCACTGACTTAGCCAGATGCCCCGCTATTTCTCGAATGTTCCCAAATATATTACCATGTCCCAAAGACAGATGAAGATTCAATTACCCATCCATTTCAGCAAGAAGCTGGTTTATAGTCTGCCTGGAATATGGATGCACTGGAGACTCAATTCGCTTCCCACCAACAGAATCTAATTCATCAATAAATATAACACAGGGAGCATTTGCTTTTGCTTCGCCTAGGAAAAGAGAAGAGATACAAATAAGTTTAATGAAATCAATGTTTTTTGAACAAAATCATGTAAATATTAAAAACCTGTAAGACTGTCAAAGGCAACAAAAGACATTCATTAAGGACAAAGTACATAAAATGAGATCTCTTCTGGGGCGCCTGGGTGGCTCAGTGGGTTAAAGCCTCTGCCTTCGGCTCAGGTCATGATCCCAGGGTCCTGGGATTGAGCCCCACATCGGGGCTCCCTGCTCAGCAGTGAGCCTGCTTCCCCCTCTCACTCTCTGCCTGCCTCTCTGCCTACTTGTGATCTCTGTCTGTCAAATAAATAAATAAAATCTTTAAAATGAGATCTCTTGGGTGCCTGGGTGGCTCAGTGGGTTAAGCCGCTGCCTTCGGCTCAGGTCATGATCTCAGGGTCCTGGGATCGAGTCCCGCATCGGGCTCTCTGCTCAGCAGGGAGCCTGCTTCCTCCTCTCTCTCTCTGCCTGCCTCTCTGTCTACTTGTGATCTCTCTCTGTCAAATAAATAAATAAAATATTTAAAAAAAAAATAAAAAAAAAATAAAATGAGATCTCTTCTTTTAAAACTGATTTAAGAACAGTAGCATCAGGAAAAAAACTGTACCATACAAAATGATATATAATAAAAAACAACTGAGTATTCATTCTTTTGACTGTACAAGCCACAGTTAGATCTGAGGTTAACTATTCCTTAATTACATACTGCTGAATTAATGAATAAGATAAAAAGGACAACAACAACAGAAAACTCAGCTTTTCAACAGGCCCCAACCTCACCTAACACATCTAGCTCCTCTACTAGGGGAAAGTACAGTTCTGTTTTAGATGACACATTAAATTACCTAAAATTAAAACCCCACAATGGTGAGGTCAGCTATCAATCAAAATTGAATAGGAAATAAAGGGTAAGAATCCCTTTTCCCCTAAAATTAACAAAATTTTGTATCGTATGAAAGATACATTAAAACGTACTAAATAGATTTCTGATACGGCTGGCTCCCACACCCACAAACATTTCATCAAATTCTGATCCAGAAGCATAATAAAAAGGAACATCAGCTTCTCCAGCCACAGCTCGAGCAAGAAGAGTCTTTCCTGTCCCTGGTGGTCCAACTAAAAGTATCCCTAAAAGAGAAAACAAATTCACTGATTCAACTTAAAAAATAAAAATAAAACCTGATGTGAGCCTATGAAACAAATAGTTATTAATTAATGTATACATAGTTTTGAGGTTGAAAGCACATGACTATTATTTTGAAACAAAGCAAAACATGTCTCTGGTAATGATTCACTTTGGGAACTTCTTCAAAACTAATTTCCCTCTACCGTGAGAGAATGGACCATAATAAACTTACTTGTCATTAAACAAGTAAGATAAAATTCACATAAACACAGATTAAAAGATTAAGCAACCAAATGTGACACATGAACCCCTGACACATATTTCAGAAACTCTGATGAAAATTTGATTTGGACATCTGATGAAAAATGAAAAAATTCCAGAGTACAAGATATTAAGGAAATAGTATTTAATTTTATTTGGTAGGATAAATTATTCTCTTTAGGATAATGTCCTTAGTCTTAGGTGACACATAACAAAGTATGTAGAGGTAAAGTAGTTCATTTCTACAGCTTTTTTTTTTTTTTAAGATTTTATTTATTTATTTGACAGAGAGAGAGATCACAAGTAGACAGAGAGGCAGGCAGAGAGAGGGGAAGGGAAGCAGGCTCCCTGCTGAGCAGAGAGCCCGATGCGGGGCTGGATCCCAGGACCCTGAGATCACGACCCGAGCCGAAGGCAGCAGCTTAACCCACTGAGCCACCCAGGCGCCCCATTTCTACAGCTTTGTAACTTTTCCTATGTTCGAAAATTTTCTTAACAGCAGTACATTTTTTATAAGTTGGAATAACAGATTTCTCTGGTCTCCATGACTTTTCATTTTTCATTTAAAAAGGCCAAAAAAACCCTATATTATTGCTATATTTTAACATAAAAAACTCTTTTTAAAGGAAAGTTGTTGAAAAATACCCTTAAGACTACCCTTGTATTGCCATGTTATTGTCATTCTTAACTGGTTTAAATGGCAGAATGTATTTTTGTAAATGAGAATTTTGCCACAATTTTATAAAATATCCCTTGTGATTAGAAAGCAAAGTGTTTAACTATTCTATGACTTTAAACTTTAAACTTTCTGATGTTATAGTACTGATTTTAATAAATGAATCCTAAATTAGCAGAGATTCATACCAACACTTTTATACACTGCTGAACATTGTCAGTAGAGATAGTGGGCGGTTTAGAAACAAACCTTAAATATGAGTGCCACCTTTAACTTACCAATTCCATTTCTAGAATTAGAACCCAGAATAATGAATAAATAAATGAGTAAATCTAGAATTTATTCTGAAGAGATAATTAAGGATGTAGGCAAAGCCTTGAGATAAGATGATCATCACAAGTGCTGATTTTATCATTTTCATTAAAAATGTCTGAGTATAGTTGACACACAGTCACATTAGTTTCAGGTGTACAACATAGTGATTTGACAAGTTTAAACATTATGCTGTGCTCACAAGTGTAGCTACCCTCTGTCACCATACAACACTATTACAGTATCACTGACGGTATTTCCTATGCCTTTTACTCCTCTGACTTACTCATTCGACAACTGAAAGCATGTTTCTCTCTTTCCTCTTCATACATTTGGCCCAGCGCTCACACTGCTAATTTTAACCACAAAGCACTGGAAACCGCAAAACACTGGAAACTGTCAACGTTTAAGGTAAGTGATTACAGTATAACATGGTCACATAGTCCAAGGACACCACAAAGTCATTACAATCTTGTATCCAATTCTAGCATATGGTTTTCCCTCACACCAACAAACAATTCTCCAACACCAGTCGGGCACCCTAACATTCCAATCAATTCTGACGCTACCTACCTGGAGATAGCATCAAATACCCTAAGTTAAGGACTTCATCCCAAAAGACTGAAGAATACATACTAACTTGTGGAAAGTTTCGGCCCTCTTATCACATGGTTGATTCTCCTGGCAACCAGCTGCTAACCTTAGGTGTGCTCTAAAAGTCGGCTCATTAATGGAAGAGAAATCTATTGCTGTCATCAGTATAATGACTACAAGAAACGGGACTAAGACTAAATATATATTTCTACTTATAAATCACAACAGTCACTAAAAGAGAAAACATCAAAGACAAACAGGACTATTCCACAAATTAGTATGTTTTGAGGTCATCAAAGATCCACACCCACTCCCATGATAACAGAGTGAGGAGGGGAGCCTGGGTGGCTCAGCCAGTTAAACATGAGACTTCGGCTCACCTCACGACAGGGTCGTGAGACTGATCCCCGCATGGGGCTCTACACTGAGTGCACAGTCTGCTTCAGATTCTCTCCCTCTGCCCTCCCCTCACCGGCTCCTGCACTTGCATGTGTGCTCACTCACTCTCTCTCAAATAAATAAATAAGTAAATAAACGAATAGGCTAAACAACCTTTTCAGATGGAAGAAAAATCAAGGGGTGCCTGGGTGGCTCAGGCAGTTAGGCAGCAACTCTTGATTCTGGTTCAGGTCATGATCCGTCTGGCTGAAGATTCTCATTCTCTCTCTCCCTCCGTCCCTCCCCACCGCCTGCTCTCCTTCTCTCTCTCTCTTTCTCTAAAATAGTTTAAAAAAAAAAAAGATTAAAGAAAAACCTAAATGTGTAAACCTGGATTGAGTCTTAAACCTGGATTTGGGGTGGGGCATGGGAGGACCTCACTACAAAAGGTATTAGTAAGAGAAATGCAGAAATTTGAATATAACTAAACTTCATAATTAGTTCTGGAACCGTGTGAAATTTCCTGACTTTAATAACTATACTGGAGTTATGTAATAGAATACTGTTCTACTTTAGGAGATACATAATGAGGTATTTGAGGTTAAAGGAGCATGATATCTACGATTTACTCTTAAACAGTTTAAAAATACATTTATTTAAGAAACTGAGTAAATGAGACAAAGTCCTAAAAAACTATTGAGTTCGGTTAAGAGTACAGAGAGTTCTTGCACTATTCTCACAATTTAAAATCTGAAATTGTAATAAAATTCAAAATCCCCCTCCTCTCAAAAACAGGTTATACAATGGTATGTTCAGAATGAAGACTTCTTTGTAAAATAGCCACGAAGAACTAAACTTTAAGCTTTTAAGTTGGTAAAAATTAAATTAGCAATGGAATGTAGTATTTTTTTTTCATGTCAAGTCATGGATAAAGGGAAGGGACCTTACCTTTTGGAAGTTTACCTCCAAGCACAGTAAATTTTTGTGGATTTTTCAAGAATTCAAGAACCTCCTATAGTTCCTGTTTAGCTTCCTCCACATAAAATGACACAATTTATCAAATGATTATAAATAATGATTAGATTATCACAGCCTTCTCTTTGAAAATAATAAATTGAACTGGAAATTAACTAGAAGACTCCCTTACAAATGCACACACAAAAGGGTTTTCACCCAACTCCTTTGCCAATTAAACGGTCTCCTTAAATATCTCAACAAAAAAATATTCTTAACTTCTTAAATTTTTGAGAAATAGTGTTTCCCCAGTTAACAAGGACTTACATTCACAGCTCTAGTTAAATGTGTCAGCGGCATTTGACATAAACAGAAAGACTCACAAGTTTCAAATCCAGAACTTTTGACCTGGTTTATAAGCTTCAGGGCAAATTATGTGGGCTTAATACATATCAGTGAAAAGGGAGTCTGTGTGTTTAAGTTATAACATTACCTTGTGATTAACTCTTAGATTATTTTCATTATAAGGAATTACGACTAGATCGTAAATGACTTAGTTCCTTAAAATGTCAAAGAATGGAGACTATAATTAAGCTAAAATTAAGCTTTAGTGTACAGATTAAAATTAAGCTAAAATTAAGCTATAGTGTACGGATATTGTTTTGAAAATGGTTGTAGCAAAAAAAAAAAAAAAAAAAGTTTAAACGATTTCGTTCCTTAAGCGTCTGCCTTCGGCTCAGGTCATGATCCCAGCATCTTGGGATCGAGCCCTGCATGGGGCCCAGCAGGAAGCCTGCTTCTCCCTCTCCCACTCCCCCTGCTTGTGTTTACTCTCTTGCTGTGTATCTCTCTTACAAATAAATAATATCTTAAAAAAAAAAAAGATTTAATACCCCCAATACAGAAATCACGTAGAATTAAGATCTCTCGCAAGAATAAAGCCCAATTTGGGGCGCCTGGGTGGCTCAGTGGGTTAAAGCCTCTGCCTTCGGCTCGGGTCATGATCTCAGGGTCCTGGGATCGAGCCCCGCATCGGGCTCTCTGCTCAGTGGGGAGCCTGCTTCCTCCTCTCTCCCTCTCTGCCTGCCTCTCTACCTACTTGTGATCTCTGTCAAATACATAAATAAAATCTTAAAAAAAAAAAAGAATAAATCCCAATTTGGTCAACAAAGATGGCATGCAGAATATTAGCTCAACTTTAAAAACTCTGATTTAAGATTAAGACAGCTGCCTATCAGGGCCGCCCAGGTGGCTCAGTCAGTTAAGCGTCTGCCTTCGGCCCAGGTCGTGATTTCAGGATGCCAGGACTGACTCCCACATCGGGCTCCTGCTCAGTGGGGAGGTCTGCTCCTCTCCCAGCTTAGCTGCCTTTTGCTCACTTTCTCTCAAATGAATGAAATCTTAAAAGGAAAAAGAAGCTGCCTATCAGAAATTAGTTAGCATCCAACAAGAAGTAACAAATACAAATATGTAGAGCCAGAACGGTATCAAAGATGAGTGCAGAAGACCAGATATTAAATACTAGTGGTGGCAGTATGCTGAACTGGAAAGCAAAGACCCTTAGAGAGGAGAAACCACCATGACTTGGCGCTACCACAGAATATAGACCTTGTGTTCCAGACTTAAATTTTTGAAGGAAAACAAAACAAAACCAGACATCATTAAAAATGTTAGCTATCAATTCAAATTAAAAGCACATTTAGGTGTGTACTTTCATGTATTTATTTTAAATTACACTGGTGTAATAATAGGTTTGCAGCCAATTTGCAACACTATATTAGACAACTTTAAATAGTTCTCAGTGGGGAAAAAAGAACTCAAGTACATTGGTCACGGTTAAAAAGAAACTACCTAGACAAACCATAAGTGACTCTTAAGCTCACAAAACAAACTGAGGGTTGCTGGGGGGAGGGGGGTTGGGAGAGGGGGGGTGGGGTTATGGACATCGGGGAGGGTATGTGCTATGGTGAGTGCTGTGAAGTGTGTAAACCTGGCGATTCACAGACCTGTACCCCAGGGATAAAAATACATAATATGTTTATTAAAAATAAATAAATAAATAAATAAATAATTTAAATTTAAAAAAAAAAAAAAAGAAAGAAAAAGAAACTACCTGACAAGAAGTGTACCAAAACATGAAACATCTCTGGGCTGAAGGGCATTATGAAAATCCAGAATTAAACTCATGACTCTCTTAGATTCCTAATTCATTTTCTAGGACTTTCTCTAGGAAGTATACAATCATTATTAAAGAGTAAATGAGTTTTTTAATTAGGCTTAAAATGGTCTTTGAAAGATACTGATTCAATTATTAAAACTTAATAAAATGTTTGTAAAGTTAACATTTCTAAGTAAAGCTCTGTCCACCCCTAAGGAGAAATGCATACATATGTTCACCAAGAAACATAAAAAATATTCACAAGACCACTCTTTAGGCCTAAACTAGAAACAACCCAATGTCTACCTAATGGAGAATACACACTATTGTGACTCATAGAATACTATGCAATGGGGATGAATGAAGTAAAACTTCATGTAAAAACATGATGGATCTCATAAACATCACATTGAATGAAAGAAGCCATATACACTACATGTATTATGTTTATGTAAAGTTCAAACACAGGCCAAGTAATACATGTTATGAGACAGAACGATACGCTTTCAGTAGGAAGAAAGGGACACTAGGAAGTTTCTGGTAATATTTTATTTCTTGAGCTGGGTGCCAATAATATACTAAGTTCACTGCGTGAAAACTTACTAAGATACATATTTGTGATTTGTACAGTTTTGTGTGAATGCTAAGCTTCAAAATTTATGTTTATAAAGAGATCTGGGGGGCGTCTGGGTGGCTCAGTCAGTAAAGCGGCTACCTTCAGCTCAGGTCAGGATCTCGGGATCCTGGGAGCAAGCCCTACATGAGGCTCTCTGCTCAGCGGGGAGCCTGCTCCTCCCTCTCCCTCTGCCACTCCCTCTGCTTGTACTCTCTCACACGCTCTCTCTCAAATAAATAAATAAATAAAATCTTGGGGCGCCTGGGTGGCTTAGTGGGTTAAAGCCTCTGCCTTCGGCTCGGGTCATGATCTGGGGTCCTGGAATCGAGCCCCGCATCGGGCTCTCTGCCTGCTTACTCCTCTCTCTCTGCTTGCCTCTCTGCCTACCTGTGATCTCTGTCTGTCAAATAAATAAATAAAGTCTTTAAAAATAATAATAATAATAAATAAATAAATAAAATCTTTAAAAAAAAAGTCTTCTCCAAAAAATAGAAAAAAAATTACGTATATAAAAAGATATCTGGCCCTTTATCTATTAAAATACGCTTCTAAATATTCATAACCCCACCCCCCTCTCCCAACCCCCTCCCCCCATCAACCCTCAGTTTGTTTTGTGAGATTAAGAGTCACTTATGGTTTGTCTCCCTCCCAATCCCATCTTGTTTCATTTACTCTTCTCCTACCCCCTCAAAGATATCAATATACTAAAAGAAGGCCAAAAGACATCTGGTCAAGGTAAAAACTAAACTTACATTTCTTCTGCCCAAGCTTTGTGTCAAGAAAATTCCCAACTGAGGTATATAAAATCTATATAGAAGAATATAGTTTAGGGATCAAGGCAATGAATGAAGGTATAAAAGCCCTTATTAGTATTTTTATGGCAACTATATATAAAATTACTCCTCTATAACCAGAAATTCTAGGTAAGGAAATGAAATTCCTATACTAGCTCTTTAAGAGTCGGTAAAACTGATCACAGGTACCACCTACTGACCCACCTATTTTGGTAAATGTTATAAATTACATTGGTCTATATAAATTTAGATTCTATAGGGATGATAGCAATATAAAATTTAAACAGTAATTATATGTTTAGATTAGCACAGAAAACTGTGATAATCTATAAACTTTGTGATGAGCCCTTTGTAGTATTATCAATACGTCTTCTTTAGCTTCATAATCAGACTCATTCCAAAAGAAGTGTAGTCCATTGAGTACTGAAGTATATACACTGCAGGGAGAAAGGAAGAATGCCTCGCGGACCATAATCTCAGCACAGGTTCAATGGAGAGCAGGCTGACTGCGCATCTTAAAATGGGCAGGGCCCTCTGCACTAATCAGTTTTCAAATACTCACCGCACCAACCTCTTCCTCAATTATTCTCTTTTCCCAATTCCGACACGGTTCACAGCTGTTTAAATTGCCAATGGAAGGGAAGGACTAGTTGGTATAAAATTATCACAGTGACTCCTGATACTTTATTCCCTAATAGTCGAGGTTGTGAAAAATATTTATGCGTAGATAGGGAACAGAGTGTGGAAGAGTAGCTGCTCTCATTCTACTCCACATGACAGTGGGCTTTCGCCCGGTCAAACAAGTCAGGCACGTGAATTCTCAGGATCTTTGCTCTCTCTCTTCCTCTGGCTAGAAGAGTCCTTTGCTCAAATACATACATGGTTTAGGCACAGCTGGCTGGCTCAGTCTAGAGCATGTGATTCTTTTTTTTTTTTTTTTTTTTTTTTTTTAAGATTTTATTTATTTATTTGACAGAGAGAGATCACAAGTAGACGGAGAGGCAGGCAGAGAGAGAGAGAGAGAGAGGGAAGCAGGCTCCCTGCTGAGCAGAGAGCCCGATGCGGGACTCGATCCCAGGACCCTGAGATCATGACCTGAGCCGAAGGCAGCGGCTTAAACCACTGAGCCACCCAGGCGCCCTAGAGCATGTGATTCTTGATCTCAGGGTTAAGTCTGAGCCCCATGTTGGGTGTAGAGATTACTTAAAAATAAAATCTTAAAAAGAAATACATGCATGGTTTACTCCATCATCTTCAAATCTTCACTCAAATGTCACCTTCTCAGACACTGAATATCCCCATTTAAAACTGGGAACTTTCTCTCAAAACTCCCAATCTTCTTCATGCTGCTCCATATTTTTCCCATAAGACTTCGTCACATTTGAGCATACTCTATTATTTCCTTATATGCAATATCATGGTTTAGTTTCTGTTAGAAATGACAGCAGAGATTTATTTCTTCTGTCCCAATACCTAAAAGAGGGCTGGAGAATACACAGTGAAGCTAAAACTTCCAAGGTTCTAATCATGGCTTCGTTTCTTCTAGTGTCCAGCCCCACCCAGGAGCCCACCAGAGTGGCCTCGTACAAATGACAGTGCCATCACCCACGAAATTCCTAGGTATTTAGAAGCCCTGTGTCAGACATCAGCATCAAAGACCATACTGCAGAAGCAAAGATGCACTTAGTACTCTTGTCATTTAGGGAATTACAAGAGTTTTAGTGCCTCGAACTGGAGGTAGAGACCAATAAATATATTTTCTATTTTATACCTTTAAAATCAAATATTGGCCTTATATAATTAGATAATATTTGAAGACTAAAGGGTAAACTTTTTAACTTACTCCTTTAACATGTTCAAAGTTGACATTTTTCATCTGGACGGGATCTACTGCAGAGTCAAGCCCCATTGTTGTCCGGAAGCGGACTAAAGAGAAAAAAAATAATTGTTTATATATTTGAGGGTTCTAGAATTACCTTCATAAAATACCTTATTATTCAGATGTAAGAAAGTACAGAAAATTATATCTAAGTTTGCATACATTAATTCATAGTGAAGTAAAGAAACTACATCTTCCAGATTTCTAGACCATGTTCAAGGAATAAATGACTCACATTAAAATGACATCTTAATTTTTTTTAAAGATTTAATTTATTTATTTGACAGAGAGAGATATGATGAAAGAAAGAACACAAGCAGGGGGAATGGGAGAGGAGGAACAGGCTTCCCGCAGAGCAGGGCATCTGATACTGGCTCGATCCCAGGACTCTGGGATCATGACCATAGCTAAAGGCAGACACTTAACGACTGAGCCACCCATGCGGCCCTAAAATGACATCTTTACACCTTCCAATTAAAATGAAAAATTATTTCCCTCTTCTCCTATAATATCTAACAAGAGAAATTTAAACCATTCTTAAACTCACCTCTGCATAAAAATCACTTGAGAAATGTATTAATGCACATTCCCAGGCCATGGCCCAGGACTTCCGGTTTGTAGATTTAGAAAAAGGCCCAGGACAGTTTGCATTTTTAACTATCACCCTAAATTATCCTGATACAACTGGTCAGGGATGCATACCATGAGATACACTGCCTTAAACCTAGCATAAAAACAGCACTAGCATTTTATTTAAAAAGGGTAAACCTTAAAAGAGATTATTTCACTTTTCATGCAGCCTCCTCCTCTAGCAACTGTTATTACTTGCCCTCAGATGATATGTATCAGTAATGACATCATTAATAACAGTGAAAGCTTGGAAAGACAGTAAAATACTTCAGATCAACTACGGGGAACTATTACAAAACTTTCTTAAAATCTCTCCCTTTTGGTTAAACTTCCCTACTGAACAGATGTAAGTGAATAAATAGAGCAATTTCTAATTTCCTCAGAAAAAGAAAAAAATATTGTCTGTAAGACAGAAATTTAGATGCCAAAAAAAAAAAGATCAGTACGCAAAACTAGAGTTTTGTTGAAAACACTTAACATACCAAGAATACACAAGTTGGCAGAGCAAATGTAATATAGTAACTCTACATTGGACACTAACAGTTTTAGCCCACTACATTGTTTATTTAAGGATCTACACAGAGGGACTTTATAAATTATGCAAATTAAATTTATAGCCAAGCCACCTGAACCTTATAAGAAATTATGAGGCAATGCACTTCATATTTTGATACATATTTTGGTTTAATATAAGAAATTAAGAAACATAAAATAATAGCCAGAACTAACCCCACCCCTCCAATATCGATCATATGGTGTCCCTACACTGGTTGTGTTTTGAAAATAAGGAGACAAAAGAAGGTGACTCTAGCTATAAAAAGAATATTCTGGGGGCGCCTGGATGGCTCAGTCGGTTAAGCATCTGCCTTCGGCTCAGGTCATGACCTCAGGGTCCTGAAACTGAGCCCCACATCCGGCTCCCTGCTCAACGGGGAGCCTGCTTCTCCCTGTGCCTGCTGCTCCCCATGTTTGCACTCACTCCCTGTCAAATAAATAAAATCTTAAGAAAAGAAAAAAGACTATTCCTGGATGTTAAAATCTCATCTAAGGTTTGATGCCACAAAAAACTTAAAAGGTAACATGCAAGTTCAGGGATGAAGTCCTGATCCAGACCAACTGTTATTCTTTAATTGTTATCAGTTTTTTCTCTCAAGCCAACCAGTCATAAAGAACATAGAAAACACGAGTAAAAACTGAATAGCTGAGAAAGCAACAGGAACTACTTAGGATGGGCATTATTACTTCCTTTTAGACTGGTAAACTGAGAACTACGAGAATCGCTTGAGGCAATTCTTAATTGTATACTAAATTTATATGTGTGTGTGTGTGTGTGTGTGTGTGTGTGTGTGTGTGTGTATTTTTTAGATTTTATTTATTGGAGAGGGGGAGAGAGAAAGCACACACGTAGGGGAAGGTGCAGACGCTTCGATCCCAGGACCCTGAAATCATGACCTGAACTGAAGGCAGATGCTTAACCAACTGAGCCACCTGGGAACCCCAAATTTTTATATATTTATGTATTATATATAAATTTTTCATAACTTTATTGGTGTGTCTTTGAAATAGGGGACTATTTCACTTTGTATTGCTATTATAAAATTATTCTACATGTTTTTTCAATTTTATAATTGGACAGGTGTAATTTTCTAGAAGTCTGGAAAACCAACCATTAACAGAAGCTAAGCTAACATTTTTGCTCTAACATAATCCCTGGAACATTAACAAAATATTATTTTCTCAAAATACAACTTGAAATTTGTACAGTATCTAAAGGAACTTTTCTTGTAACCCACAAAGCAATGTAAATATAATGAGGCCTGATAATGCCGTTGGCATGTAAACATAACAGATTAAAACTTTTCTACCGCAATGCAAAAAACCACCTCAAATTGACCCAATGTGTGAAGTGTTGACTTAGGAAAGAAAGGCCTAGACACCAGAACAGTAAATGCTGGGGTGCCTGGGTGGCTCAGTGGATTAAGTCTTTGCCTTCAGCTCAAGTCATGGTCTCAGGGTCCTGGGATCGAGCCCCACATCACGCTCTCCGCTAAGCAAGGAGCCTGCTTTCCCCTCTCTCTCTGCCTGCCTCTCTGCCTACTTGTGATCTTTCTCTCTCTCTGTCAAATAAATAAATAAAATCTTTAAAAAACAAAAACAAAACAGGAAATGCTTCTTCTCTCCTGTCTAAGGCAGACTATGAAAAAAAAGTCGAGTATTTTAAAGATTAAAAAAAAAGATAAACAAAAAGAGCCTTTACCAGATAAAAATGGATTTTTTAAGAGTCCATAAATGCCAAACAGCAGCAGAACGAAGAGAATCAGACGAGTTCATCTCAGAAAATCTGGAGGAGGAAAAGAAAAATAAAACCTAAATCAAGTAACAACAAAGACAAATGACACCTTGATGAAAAGCAAGAATTAGGTTATTGACGGTAATCATATTCAAACCAAATGCCATTTTGGAACCTGACCTTCTTTTGTATAGTTGCCATGATTTCCTTTCAGCACCCTATTATCAAAAACCTCATGAAGGCACTCATGCTTCTGTCCTTGACTCTGGTTCTCATTTGAGAAAAGGGAGATTGTCAACAGGTATTTCCATTTTGACACAGCTTAAGTTACAAATATAATGGAATATAACCATTGGAAAGGTGCATATGTGTTAGAAAAAATATGTGTAACCACTTAAAGGTAGGACTATGACTTCCTTTCAGATATTCTTCCCAAATATGGATGGTGTCTAATCAACTTACCATTGGTTTTTTGCGTTAGGGCTTGAGCTTTCAGAAAACCCTCTGCAAAACCAGTTTTAAATGCCTCTTGGTGAGCTTCAGTTACATTTTTGTTTTCATGAGTTTGTCCAAACTCTCAACATCTGATCCCCTGTCCCGCAACAGGAACCCCTAAATACACAAACAAGGCATTACTATATAGATCACACTGCCCAATAATATAATGATCACTTACAAAAAAAATCCTTTCAAAAATTCTAGAATTTCTAGTTTTTGTTGACCATCAGAAGAATTACACTAAGACTCAAAAATAAATTACTTAATCAACGGCAAGGAAACTAACCCTGGAACTTACACTTCCATCAGTCGATTAAGAAAGAAACTCTCTGTAAGAACACTATACTGAAAACAGTAGGTCGCCTTTGGACTCAGGGTTCTGATGGTTTGATGTTCACACTCCTTTATCCCTACTAGAGGAAACACCTCATTAATTTATTAAATGTTTACTGAGTACCTTTTACAAACTTGGACTCGTATAGGTTGTGAAAATGTAAAGATAAATAACCAATGATCAGAAAGAATGTCCTCAGTCTACTGGGGAGAGATAAACAAATAACTAATTTTTTGAAATCATTTTGATATTATGTTAGAAGTTCTAGGTCTGGGAGCACCGGGGTGGCTCCGTCGGTTAAGCATTCGACTTTCGGTTGCAGGTCAGGGCATCATCTCAGAGTCACGGATCAAGCCCAACGTCAGGCTCGAGCTCAGCAAGGAGTCTGCCGAAGATTCTCTCCCCTCTCTTTCCCTCCCCCACCTTGCTCCTCCTCTAGTCGCATGCGTTCCCTCTCTCAAGTAAAGAAGATCTTAAAAAGAGAAAAAAAAGAGGTTCTAGGTCTGGTGATAAAATAAATGCTACCTCAGAAGTCAAGAGAGGCATCACAGAGAATAGGATTTCTAAACCACAGGGAACACAAAGCATAAACCATCTGACAGAGCCATGAAATAACAGGCCTTAGCAGTCGGGAACGGCAAGCGATCTCGTATGACAGGACTTTAAATGCCAAGAAACAAGCGCAGCAGAGGTTCAGAGGGGGCCATATTTAAAGATGAGAACAGAAAAATGGTTGGCAGAGGCCAAATGGATGCTACAGCAGGAAACTGACAAGAGAGCAGGGGAATACAATTACTACATTAAAACATTTTAGACAGATGGTGGGTTGGTGGCAGTCTGGAGGCTGGAGTCTGGAGAACTAGCCTGCAGCTCAGAGCTTTCTACCTTGCCTCTCTGCCATGCTCAGCATGTCTCTCATCTGCAGACCAGTTCCCATGTCACAAGCTGGCTGCAGCCTTCTCAGGACCCCATTCAGACACAACAGCATTGAGCAGAAGGAGGGGGACTGCTTATCCAGGTGATTCTGATAACAAGAAAAGAGCCTTTTCTCCAAGAACACGAAGGCCTCTCACATGCAGTGGCATGCCCACATCAGATTCAATAACTGACAAGGGAACTGGGTCACAATGACTGGCTTAGATCCATTAGAATTTCTTGCTGGGGGGGGCGCCTGGGTGGCTCAGTGGGTTAAAGCCTCTGCCTTCGGCTCAGGTCATGATCTCAGGGTCCTGGGATCGAGCCCCGCATTGGGCTCTCTGCTCAGCAGGGAGCCCGCTTCCCCCTCTCTCTCTGCCTGCCTCTCTGCCTACTTGTGATCTCTGTCTGTCAAATAAAATCTTAAAAAAAAAAAAAAAAAGAATTTCTTGCTGGGGTCTGGATACTGTATCTTTCTCAAGGCACACGAGTTAGGGTTACACACTGGAATGCAATAAAGGCTCTACATCCCAAGAAAAGGCAGGAACAGCTTTTAGATGGGCAAACAAGATTTTTATTTCGGGTAAAACTTCTGGAAACTTCGACATGCTTCCGAATGTGTATGGAAGAAGACCAATTGCAACTGTCCACAGCCAATCTCAGACCACCTTGACTATCCTATAATGCTATCCCATCCCAGGAATAGTGTGAGACTTCATCTGAAACTGTGCTAAATTAACTTGCTCCATTTAGTCTGCTTTTTACGTGGCTAGAGAGGAAATAAGGTGGGAGCAACAGCTATTTCTTCTGAGAAATTGGGCTACTCTATCCACAACCTCCTCTGGAAGAACATACACAGTAGCCTGCTACATCCCTTTCATGTATGCCATTGAAGGTTCTGCTGGCCACTTCACAACAATGCTCAAGACAGCCCAAACCTAACAGTAATCGCACACCGCTTTCTTTTAGATAGAAAAGTAAGTTGTAAAGCAATATAAGAAATCTCTCATCTAACTATTTATTGAGCTCCTATTCCATTCTCTTGCCTGGGACTATGGAATTAATGATTGGCAGACATAAGTCATGACCTCGTAGAGCTTGAATCCAGTAGGGAAGACAGGTGTCATTGGTTAACAATAACAATAGAAGCAAATGTAAAATTATCAGTGATAAGCGCGAAGGAAGAGCTGCAAGGCAGGTCCACGAAGGCAGACTTGAGGAGCTAAAGCCTGAGCTTATATCGCGGGCAGATAGGCGTCCGCCTGGTAAGTAGTGGAGAAGTAGAAGAGTGATCCAGACGGAAGGAGCCTCATGTGAGAAGACCCTGTGGCAAGAGAGAGCATGGCCAGAGAGGTGGGAGCATAGGGAGGGAGGGAGGTGGTGCACGTGAAAGCCAGAGTCTAAGGGAGGGGCCAGATCATTCAGGCACTGGTGACTTATGTTTAGAAACAGAGTCTTTATCTTTAATGTAAAGGGGAATTTCTGAAGTGTCTTGTCTAAGCGGTGGTATCAACAGATTCATATTTGAAAGGGTTATTCTGCCAGGATGGAGGTCAGATTGCATACAAGAAAGCCATTTTTAAGGCTAATAATGCAGTTTTCTACATTAAAAAAAAATGTTGTTCAGACTATGGTGGAAACTGACAGAAGAATTCAAAAGATGTTTCGAAAGTAAAAATTTCAGAATTCAGTGGTCGATAGGATGAGAGAAAAACTAGCCTGTCCAAATGAATAGTGGTGCCAGTCCATGAAAAGGGAACATAGAAATGGGACTTGGAGTAGAGCGGATATCAAAAATACGTGAAGATCTCATACAACTCAATAGCCAAACAAAACGAAACACAGTCTGATTTTACAATGAGTAGAGGCTCTGAATAGACATTTTTCCAAAGAAGACATACAGATGGCCAACAGGTACTTGAAAAGATGTTGGACATCATTCATAATCAAGGAATTTCTAATATACGTGCCGACTTTTTAGACATTCTGCCTCATTAGCCCACTAAGAATGGATGATTGTCTATCTCATTTCCTTAAGACCAATAGGACAATTAACAGGGTAGAAATTATTCCTTAAAGTCAGGCTTCTTACCTGGTTTTTGGTTCATACCACTCAGACAGAACCTTTCTTTCCACAGCTTTGCTGTCAAAGTAAATGTTAAATACTCTGAGAATGCTGTGTAAAATAGTGTAGAAACTGTCATTGTAAGACTATGATCAATTCTTTCAAACTAAACAATCTAGTTTTCATAGTGGGGGGGAGGCAGGGGGACATTTTATTATAAGTCTGTTTCCAAGTTTTCCACAAGAAAAGCACAGTCATCATGTTAATATAATGGGTCGACCCATTATAAAATAAACTTAACCTAAAATATAGGAGTATATAATTAAACTTCTCAGTATGCTGTTGAGCTCTACAAAAGCTTCTAATACCTGGCACTAAGAACGTTTACCCAGAAGAACTCTTCTTTTCTTATATTCTCCAGATTTTGCAAGAGCCATCTTCCCAGGCACTCACTACAGAACACTTACTACCTTTGTGAGATGGAAATTAATGAAAGTAACTACATCTAGAGCTTTCACTATTGGCACAATTACATGACCACACATCAGTATAAGGAAACATCTCCAATTCCCTGCTTTGAACACAAAGATTTTAGTCCCAAGATTTCTGTTGAATGTCTCATTTCAGGATTCCGAACAAATCCTACATACAATGGGTAAAAGGAAATCCAGTCACATTTGGTGATGGGGTGGGAAGGTACAGAGGGAGGGATAGAAGAAGGGTGAGGGAAAAAGACTGATTTTAGTTCAGGAGACTCTGAGATCAGAAATTCTTCTTGAGTCAACCTGCCCACCATTATGCTTACCCATAGAAGTAAATGGCTAAAAAAAACCAGGAAATACTAGAGGGTAACAACAGATCAAACCTTTAATTCTCTCTAAGAGACTTTCCTCCTAGGTTGAAGATCTCCAAACTTAGATCTAGTCCTTATCCATAATTATAAGCTGTGCATTTTCCCCGCATTTAGTAGATTAGTTCTTACTACATTGGGAACATTGGTCTGGGGCCATGTTACTATCCAGATACTTTCTTAGGAAGATATAATGGACATGGGTTACATTTAAAATCTATCCATAAACCTTTTCTTTTGAGTATTGCACCTTGTGTGGTCCATATAATCCTTATGCTAAGTGGACACACAACACAGACCAATCAATGAGGGTCTTTGTAGGAATACTGGGAGAGAAATTAATGGCTTCTGAAATTGATGGCTATTAAAATCATGAAGGTCTAGTGCTGCTGGGGCAATCTTTCCTGCAACCTGGACAGATGTGAGGAAGAATGAAGACAACAGGGGAAAAACAACAACAACAAGAAAACCAACAGTGGAACATCTATATGCAGCTGTTTGAAGTTATTCAAACCCTGAACTTTTAAGTCTCATGCGTGGATAAAATCCCGTTTGTTTAAGCTACTTTGCACTGGGTTTCTACTAACCATAACCACAAGGGATTGACTGATGAAGAAAAGGAGAACAGGGAATGAAGGGACGGTGAGGACAGGAAGGTCTTATAACTACAGCTGGACAACAGCCTTACAACAGCATTTATGACAGGAAGGTGGCTGGTTCCCCATTGGTTCCCTTCATTTGTCTTTTGTAGGCCCAGGACAGTTTGCTAAACCAGAATATGTTAACAGAGTTAGGTCAGAGCTGAGAAGTGGGTAGAACTGCCTTCTACTTTTGCTTCTCTCAGTACTCCTCTCACTTCAAAATATCATTTCTAGGAGAGTTCAACTCTCAGCACAGCTGACATTCTTACCCTCCTCCTCCTCCTACCTATATTCTCCGCCAGCTCATACCCTTGGACCAGACAGGGAACTCCTGGCCAAGACCACTTTACATCTGACTTCTCTTGGTGTAACCCAGTTTAAGTTGCCCAATGCCCTTTTCACTTACAAAACCCCCAGAGAAACTCCTTTCCCTTGGGTTGAGATTCCAACCATTTAGATCATTTAAATTCCATGCATATGCAATGCATATTATAAATCTTATTCCACCTACAAATTCTTATTTAATACCGTAACTCTAGCCTTATAGTCTATGAGCCCGTATTTGAGGGAAAGTTATAACCAAATGTCCCCAAACAGCTTGTAATCTTTAAAAAAATGTAAAAAATGAAAAATGGCAGTGTCACACTTTTAAAAATAGGAAACTGGTGCCATCTTGTGGTTACAAAGAAGTAAAAATAAAAATTTTATCTTTTTCAATATATTAAAGAATCATTGTCAAAATCAGGCCCACCTTAAACAATTGTTTCTCTCAGTGTTCTGAAATTCCCAGATAAAACCTCTTTATTCTTTCTTCAGAATATTGTTCATGTGGAGAGTTTTCCTTGTCAATCAGACTTATTGCTATCTCAGCCAGGAAAATCTAATTTCCTGAAAAAATAGTTTCCGTCCGCAAAGCTGACTTTTTACCTAAACATTACATTTTAGAAAGAAAGACGTGTACTTTTTTTTCTCAGAGTGAAGAGGCATAAAAGCTTTCATATTTATTTTGTTTTCCCCTATTTATTAACAATTGTATGCTCCATTGTTTGATTTTCCACATCATTTTTGGGAAAACGTTATTTAATAAGAATTCTGGTAACTGTAGTAACATTGGCCAAGGGGCAGTCTGTAATCAGCACGCTGCTTAGATAATCAGTAGGGGTTTTTTTTTTATAATCATTTTTTTAATTTATTTTCAACATAACAGTATTCATTGTTTTTGTACCACACCCAGTGCTCCATGCAATCCGTGCCCTCTCTAATACCCACCACCTGGTTCCCCCAACCTCCCACCCCCCCCCCACCTCTTCAGGCCCTTCAGATTGTTTTTCAGAGTCTACAGTCTCATCAGTAGGGTTTTAACAATTCAGGAAGGAACTTCCTGCCCTTTGTTTAATTAAAACAGCTTCTCTTGAAAAAAAAAAAAAAATCTCTTTTCTGACTGGTATTTACATGAAGAATTGCCCATGTTAAAGGAGGCAGCAATCCATGCGACAGCATCATTAAGCCAGCTCTGTGTTGCACTGTGCCAATGGGCACTGTCCACAGGGAAATGAGAGCTCTTTTAATCTTGAAAAGATAGGAAAGCCTGCCTTGGCCATGGTGATCAGGAAGTGAGGTTTAGCTCTCCCCACAGGGTGATAACAGCTTCTGGGAAATTGACTCTGGGCTGTGTATCTATCACTTGCCCTAAATCAACAAATTTGCCATTGATTGTGTCATATGGCCACTGTGCCTAGCAAAGCTTGATTCTCTTCCTCATCCTCCAGCCAAAATCTACTCCTGGTGCAAAGGATTAAGACGATGCAGCAAAGAAGGCAAGTTCCAATTAGATTAATTGAACCGGTTCTCTGTCCAGCAAACTGAGCCAATGACTAATGGTTCTACTACGGCAGGGAGCATCCCCCAGAAGGTTGTAGAGGCCCCTGTCATTGCTGATGGTTACCTGGGTCTCTTCTCATGCCCCAATGTCAATGCTCTACTATTTGGCTCCAAACCCGATGTCCAAAAGTCACCCTAAACTCTTTCTCCCTTACCTCCCACATCCAATTAATTGTAAGTTCTGCCAGATTAGCCTTCTAAATTTGTCTTAATTTAGCTCTTCTTTTCATCTTGGCCCTTGGACATGACAGCTCTTTTCAGTTCTTACTTACAAATAATTCTTTGCATCTAACTAAGCTGTGGAAATCTGGGGGAAAGTTTGAAACAAAGGTTACCCAAGTTCTTTGTTTAGTAACAAAACCAAAAACCTGGCACTACTCTCCCTCAGATTCTCATTCTCTATTGGGGGTAGCCTCCAGGGGCTTTGCCCTTTCAAATCTATCAGATCTTCAGCATTGCTCCCTTAATGAATCTTCCACTGGCTCACTATGTATGACAAGCTGAAGTCTCCTCCTCAACACAGACTCTTGAGCCTCCTGCTCTGGCCAGGCATGCTGGCCATCCCTCTTCTAACCTCTGCCTCACACTGCATGCTCCCTGTGTGCACCTGCTCTGGTAGCTGGGCCTCAGCCCACGTGCCTGTCCCCAACACCCCATTCACATCCCATATGCTTCTCATGACTAACTCCTACTTGTAATTTACATCTGAACTCCAATATCTCTTCCTTCCAGGCCTTTCCTTATTCACACACATCCCCAAACACACCCACTGAACCCCTGAAATGCCTATGTGTGTCTACTATTACACTTGGCATGTTGAATTAATATTATTCTTCAATCATCATGCTTTTTCTTATGGAATATTTAGTGATTAAATGTATAAACATCAAAGAAGAAAGACAGTGACATTAAAGTTTTGGCCAAAAGATACAAGATTTTTTAGATAGAAAAGATGAATCAAAGACAAATTTCAAGATGACAACATAGGAAGATCCTGAATGTTCCTCCTCCCACAGACACTACAAATCTACAGCTATGTGTGGAATAATTTCCTCTGAAGAAGTCCTGAACACTAGATGAGCGGTGCCTCCACAAGGAATAAAGAACCACACTGATACGAGTAAAAGAGGCAAAGACACCAGCCTACACACAGTGATCCACAATTGGGAAGTATCCCCAAAATAAGCAGCTTTTCCCTGAGGAGCAAGGAGTTCGTGCCCATACCAGGCACCCTACCCCTTGGGTCCTGAACTGATGAGATGAAACCCCAAAATGTAAAATCAATGGAGATTAGATCCAAAGGAAGCATAGAATTGTAGGGAACAGAGAACCTGACCTTAAAGGGCTGGGGTACAGACTCATTAGCCCTGGGACCCAGCAGTTTGTAAAGCACCTAGACCATATGTGAAGAAGACTCACTTACTAATTAAAGTGACTTCCAGAGAGGCAGGAAGCTACTAGGACTCCCTTCAGAGAAGGAATTGTTGCCAGGCACCACTTTTGTGATCTCACTCTACCTCTCGAATGCTGGGGAAGGTAGGTACCATTTTGGCAATCTTCCTCTAATTTGCTAGTGCAGGTGGGTGTGCCCCACTTCCCCTGCACCACAGGCAGTCAGGCATGCACCCCACCTCCAACACACTACACTTGTACCTCAGCCAGACAATTCCCCTACCCCTGCACACACTATACAGATGTGGGCCCACCATAGCCAGCAGGCGTGTGCAGCCCACACTGGGGACTCTTTTGTGATGCCTGCTGGACAAGGAAATTGAGTTTCTAGGCCCCATGGTCATTTTCTATATAAGGTCCCTCCTTCAATACTGTACAGATAGCAATTTCACTTAACAGACAAACACAGAGAATCAGGCAAAATAAGGAGACAGAGGTATATGTTCCTAAATAAAGAATAAAACAAAACCCAAAAACAAAACAAAACAAAACAAAACAAAAAAAACAAGAAATAAAGAAAACAAACCTTAATGAAATTGAGGTAAATAATCTACTTGAGAAAGAGTTCAAAGTCATGGTCATAATGACACTCACTGAACTAAGGAGAAGAATGGAGAAAAACACAGTCAGAACTCCAAAGTTCAGAGTATAAAAGAAAGTACCAAGCAGAAGTCACAGAGCTGAAGAATATAATAACTACATGGAAAAAATGCACTAGAGGGTTTCAATAGCAGACTGGACGAAGCAGAAGAACAGATCAATGAGTCAGAAGACAAAGCAAGAGAACTTGCCCAAATAGAGCAGGTAAAAAAAGTTTTTAAAGTGAAGCTATCTTAGGGTACTTGTAGGGCAACATGAAACTGAATAACATCTGCATTATACAGGCTGCAGAAGGAGAAGAGAGAGAGAAAGAGCCAGAAAACTTATTTGAAGATGTAATGGCTGAAGACTTCCCTAATATGGGAAGGAAACAGACAAACAGATCCCGGAAGCCCAAAAAACTCCAAACAAGATGAACCTAAAGAGATCCACACCAACACACATTATAATTAAAATGTCAAAAGTTAAAGATAGAATCTTAAAAGCAGCAAGAAAACAACTTGGTATGTACAGATATCAGCAGATTTTTTGGCAGAGATTTTGCGAAAGACCATAAGACTATCAGCAGATTTTTTGGCAGAAATTTTGCAGGCCAAAAGAATGGCATAATATATTCAAGGCACTTAAAGGGAAAAAACTTCCAACCAGGAACATTTTCCCCAGCAGGATTATCACTGAATACAGGAAAAACAGAGTTCTTTGGATAAGCAAAAGCTAAAGGAGTTTATCACAACACTGACCTTACAAGAAATGTTAAAGGGACTTCTTTAAGCTGAAAAGAAATGGCTTTAAAATAGTGGTGAGAAAATACAAAAAAGTAAAAATCTCACTGGAAAAGGTTAATATAAAGTAAAGGTAGTGGATGAATCACTTAGAAAGCTAATGTGAATGTTAAAAGACAAAAGTAATAAGATTAAAACTGCAATAATTTGTTAAAGGATAAATAAAATTTTAAAAATATAAAATGTAACATCAAAAATCTAAAACATGGCAGGGGAATAATTTTTTTTTTATTTTTTTTTTTTAGGGGAATAAATTTTTTTTTAAAGAAAAAATAGATTTTCAATGAGGGATACATTCTTATGATGATATTTAATAGATGCATTAAAAGATGATTTATGAGGGCACCTGGCTGGCTCAGTGGGTTAAGCCTCTGCCTTTGGCTCAGGTCACGATCTCAGGGTCCTGGGATCAAGTCCTGCATTGGGCTCTCTGCTCAGCAGGGAGCCTGCTTCCCGACCCCCACCGCCCACCTCTCTGCCTACTTGTGATCTCTGTCTGTCAAATAAATAAATAAAATCTTTAAAAAAAAAGATGATTTATGAGCTAGCAATTTTCCTAACATGCAATTCTGATTTTCCTTTCATATTGCCAATTCCTGTTATACAGAGGACAAGTTTCTTTAAAGAGATTTATATAAGTGGTATTTATAATTTCAGATTATTATTATAAAAATTATATATTTAATCTGTGGGAGGAAATCAAAATAAATATTAAGAAATCTAGAGAAGGCTCTTCTTTCCTAATTAAGGGACATCTTTAAGAAATTGAAAAGAAGAAGTAATAGAGCTACATATAGAAGATTTACAAGAATGTCCACAAAGCAAAAGAAATTTCAACATTCTGGTATTACCACAAGTGGAGAGAGGAATTTGGGCAGCTAAAATATCTAAAAAGTAGAAGTCACTGAAAGAGAAACTAAAATGAAGAGAAGGGACAAAATAGAAGGACAGGAAGTGTCAGAAATAAACCGGAAGTGACTAATGTCCAGTTTCATCCAGTTTAAAACAAAACAATTTTATGTATTCAAATAAGATATTCGTAGTTGCTCTGTTGAGTCTTCGAAAGTTCTGAGTGGATGGGGGGTTTCTTCTGATTCTATTGCTGATTTCTTCCACACTTGCATCAATTGTGATCTTCTCAACAAAAAGATGTCCCATTAGTTGTGTTATTTATCTATTGCTGGGTAACAAAATACCCCAGAACTTAGTGGGTTATTGTTCAAGATTCCCTGGTTATCAACTTGGTGGGGCTCAACTAAGCAGGTCTTCTTCGGGTCCCACCTCAGGTCATTCATAGGGTCCCCACGCATCTGATAGACTGCTTGAGATGGATTCATAGATCTGGAAGTTGGTACTGGCTGTCCCTCTCCATACATTCTCTTATTCTTAAAGAGACCAGCCCAGACTTCTTTACACAGAATTCTCAGGCAGCAAGAGAGACCAAACTCCAATGCACAAGAGCTTTTTGAATCAACCAATGTCATGTGTGCTAATGTCCCATGAGCCAAAGCAAGTCTCATGGCCAAGCCCCTGTTTAAAGAGGGTAGCAAACATACTCCAGCCCTTGAGGAAAGGAGCAGAAAAGTTCCACAGCACAGGGCATACACAAAGGGAGAGGAGGAATTTATGACTATAAACAACCTCCCTCAAATATCATCTAATTTATTTCTGAGGGTTCTGCAAATGTTCAAGATGCCGGTAGAATTTATATCTGGCACTTGCAGAAGTCAGTGCAGTCTACTGGAGGCCAATAAGGAAATCAAATGAGCAAAGATCTGAGACCAACCTTTTGTCTGTGGTTTGGAACCTGTCTCCTATTGATTCCATGCTTGAGCTTATCATGCCACTTTCTTTTTAAAAATTGTCCTCTGGATCCCTGTTTCTGCAGTAGTAAGCCCAAATTCCTTGGTGTGGCATTCGAAGCCCTTCACTATTTTCCCTTCTTGATTGTGGTTTATTATTTATAGTAAGCTAGTTGAGTTATATTTAGTAAATATACAGTAAGCTATTAGATTTAATACATAATGAGTCAAAGACAATGAAATCGATTCCTTCCTCACTTAAAAATATTTGTGGTGAAATACTGGTAGGGCAGCCCTCTTTCACAAAATCATTAAGGTTGCCATGTCTCTTCAAACATGCATTTTATAGCCACCTAGGAAGTATCAGTATCCTCATTCCAACTATCCAGAAGGAGATAGAGCCTGGGAGAGTATGCATGGAGAGTTTTAATGGGCCATCGTTGACTGATGCACACCCACTCTGCTTCATTCCTTCAGAACTTAGTTGCATGGTTACTGAAATAAAGCCTTATAACCCCACTTCCAAATCATTCATTTCTTCCCCACATCTTGGTGTCTAAACCTCTTCTGTCCTTTCTCCAACTGATAAACTCATGCTTACTATTTAAGATTTAGCTTTAATGTCACTTTCCCTGCAAAACCATTCCCAACTCCAGAAAGTTACTCACTCTTTATATTTATCCCCGTCAAAGCACTGAACGTACTGATTAACTAGATGTATTATTAAAAGTACTGACTAGCTCCATTTAAAAAGATCATAAGCCCTTCCCAGTAGGTAGATGCAATATTCACCATCGTCTAGAGATTGCACAGCTTTGTGTCTAGATAAAGTACAAAACTGTTGACTGAATCCAGTCATGGTTTCCAATTCAGGTCTTCAGGTAAATCATAAAACGCTCTGTTCCCATTCAGCGCTATTCAGACTATCCCAAGTCAGACGATGGAGTGATCATGGAAGGCTTGAAACTCCCATTTCTGCATTGTGACAAAACTGTACCCCACACTTTTTCTCCATGTTCTTTCATATCTGGGAGACCGTACAGATCCAGATGAAAAGAGAAGCTTGGTAATAGCCAAACCAAAGTTCAGTAGTGAGCCTGAGACCAGAGAACCATTTTAATTGTACTTATTCCCTCATCAAAAAGAAGGGAAAATGTGTATCTGAACTGTTGATAAAACACTAATCAAAATACACACCCTTTTTTTCTATTCTCTTAGCAAGTATTTTTTAAATTTTAATGTTACTCATTGCTGGAAAGGGTGAGACATTTTTCCTCTTAATTTAAGAAAGCTTTAAACAAGTTTCAAGGTTTAACACACAAAGATGTGTTGAGACAGGCACTGCCCTAGTTCTCAGATAGAAGTAGAACCTTAGTACACCAATGAAACAGCTTGGAAGTACACAGCCATAACAAAACACAACAAAACCCATTAAAATGTTCATACCTTCTGCTCTGAGATGCTCATTTTGAAACATATATTAAATAAATAAGCAAAGATATCAGCAAAAACTAAATGCACACTTGTTCATGATAACATTCCTTATAATATAACAAAAAGAAACAACCTAAACTGCAGGTTTAAAAACACATAAACTTTTGAAAGACTAAAAAATACACAGAATGTATAAATACCATGAGTCAATACCGATATAAACAATGGACTAGCAGACAATTGGGGGAAGAAGAGGCAAATCTATGCAGAAGAAGTCAAAAAATTTTATGTAAATACTCCATTTTTGAGGAGATGAAGTGTAGCTCTCCACTCCTGACATGTGGGCTCTGCAGAGTGGTTTCCTTCCAAAGAGGACCATGTGGAGATGAGGGTACTTCAGCCAGATTAGGCAAATGAGCATCAACAGTGATCAATTACACTGACAGCATGTGTCCTTGACATGATGTGATGAGAATAGTACACTACTTATGTGGTCTTCCTCCCCCAAAATCCATAGTCCCAGGCCAGCCACGAGAAAAAAAATATCAGACAAATCTCAATGGAGGAACATTCTACAAGGAAACTGACCAGTACTCCTCAAAATTGTCAATGTCATCAAAAACAAAGAAAGTCTGGGATTGCCGTAGCCAAGAGCAGACTAAGGAGACATGACAAATAAACGTAATGTAGTATCTTAGATGGGATCTCGAAACAGAGAAGAGACATCTGACAAAAACTAAGAAAATACGAATAAAGCACAAACTTTAGTTAATAATAATGTGTCTGTCGATATTTGTTCATTATTGTAACAAATGTACAGATGTAACAAATTAAAGTAAGATGTTCATAATAGGGAAAATTTGGTGTGGGGTGTACAGGAACTTTTTGCACTATCTTCTCAATTTTTCTATAAATCTAAATTTGTTCTAAAAAATAAAGTCTATCTTTAAAACTGCATTTAAAAACCCACAGAACGGCGTATAACTAATATGTAGCTTAATATGTGGATTACAGATTAACGTCGTCTCTTTTAATTATTCAAATTCAGTCATTCCTAGTGTCCATGTGGTTACCATGAAATTATCTTTTCCTTCCTTATCCTCCCCCCTTAGAAACAAAAAAATGTTGTGCTTGGGCCTAATGACATTGGTAATAACAATAATGATAACTGCTAACATTTACTGAGTGCCAGACATTAACTCATTGAATCCTCACACCATCCTGAGAAAGCCCTATTTTATTGCATGCCCATGATGACATGTGGCAGTTCCTTATAAAATTAAACATATACCATTTGGCCCAGCCATCCTGCTCCTATTTATTTATCCAAGGGGAATGAAAATTTACATTTATACCAAAACATGTACACGAACACTTTTAATAGCATTATTCATACTACTGAGAAACTGGAGATGACCCATATTTCCTTCAACGGGAGAACGGATAGACAAATGTAAATACATCCATACAATGGCATACACTCAACAGTATAGAAAAACCAACTATTGTTCTCCATGCAACACGATTTCATTCTCTACATGATCACAATACTGTTTAACATGCTTCTCTGTGCCTTGTGTTTCCCCTAAACAGGAATTCAGCTTGAAGAGATTCAAGTTCAGTTTTTTCCCAAGACTACTGCATAATTTCTTTTATTAGGAGAAACATAATTTCCGATGGTCTCTTTCATGAGGTTAACACTGCTGATGATCATTGCTTAGATACAGTAATTCACTAAGGATTTGCAAAATGAGGAGATTCTAATTCTGTCCTCCATTCTGGAATATTTCTGCAAAGAGAAACTTCCCTTCACTTCAACCACAGGCCCAAGGTAAATGTTGAATAGGGATTGCGCAACTTAGTGCAAAAAAAAAAAAAATTCTTAATACAAATATATATTACTTTTTTTAAAAAGATTTTATTTATTTATTTGACAGACAGAGATCACAAGTAGGCAGAGAGGCAGGCAGAGAGAAAGGAGGAAGCAGGGCTCCCTGCCAAGCAGAGAGCCCGACGCGGGGCTCGATCCCAGGAAACTGGGATCATGACCTGAGCCAAAGGCAGAGGCTTTAACCCGCTGAGCCACCCAGGCGCCCCTATATATTACTTTTGTAGAAAGAGAAACAACATATCTTTTTAACCATGAAGGCAGAAGGGATGATTCAGTACTTTATAAGGGTAAGTCCTCACTCCAGACCGGGGATCCCAGCCTCCACCTAGACACCTACAATGGTGTGAATCCCTACATCACCAGGCCAGGTCCCCAAGCTAACACACACAACAAGGTGCTTGGCTGCTAATGATGGAAGCTTGGTCCCATTTGAGGGCCAGAGGAATTCCAGGCCGGTCTGCTCAGTAGCAATACCAACATTGCTACTGTCCTTCCCAAGCCCCTAACCATGAAAAGCTTGAACCAGGTTCCTGTCTGTCCCAGAAGCCTGACCACATGGATCCTTAATGTTTCTCCAGCCACATGTCTGAATAAAGGCAGAGTATTCTGTAGGTGGCCCCATTTCCACAGGCAGAAAGAGGCAGTTAGGATTCCTTTCCACAGAAGGAACAGAGAAGAGATTGGTGAGTTCTCCAAACGTCCATGCTGGTAAGAGCAGGCTTGCACCAACCAGCGCCATTAAATTCTGGTGCTTGCTCTGGGAGCTGGGACATGCTGCTTCCTGCCCAAGCAGAGTTGAGGACAAATTCAAAAAAGAGCACCAGCTCATGAAGCATCGTAAAACCCCCACATAGGGCTTTATGGTGTGACATATTTTCCTAAACAGTCCATGAGAGACACGCAAAGGTAGAGAGAAAATGCAGTCTCTGGGAGGGGCTACAACGGGTTTCATTCTGAGTTCCAGTTGAAAGAATAAAAAGGCAGTGAAGTCACCTGTGAAACTCCTGGGATTTTTTCTAGAATTGGAGAAAAAGATGTTTCACCTGAAACCATCTGTGTGCTTTTTCTCTACTTCACAATTTCAGAATGCTTTGGGGAACTTAAAGGGGGAACTTCCTGTAACTCTTTGTAACTCTATGCTAGGGGTGACTAATAACTCGCAATGTCCTGACCTCGGGGACACTAAGATGTCTAAAGACTGTGCAGGGACAGCAGCAGGGACAGCAGCAGGTACAGTGTCAGTATTCTAACAGCAATTTAGGGCAAAGGTCAGTGCTCGCTGCAGAGCTGCGTTAGGTGAACAGTCATGTTAGCTTGCCAGAGAGAAGGCAGTGACTCACCGGCTCTTCTGCTGAGCACAGACCCTTCTTACGCCAACATAGTTCTAACTTACTCATCAGGCTAAACCTAGAAGTCAGTGTCATGGCATCCGATGTAATACTAAAGAAATGGAGAAATACAGACCTGCAGGGGCTGATAGAGCATTTCCTTCCATCCAGGGCTGTGTGTTCAGCTGGCACTGGACACACACGATGATTAATGTCATGCGTAGATCACGTAGCAAGCAACCAAGAGCATTTGGATGACCGTGGTATAACACAAGGGTGGTGTGTGCAGCCACACGGGGTAAACCAACACACAAACCCACCAAAAGTCGGGAATGGAGGGGAAATGTATATCCGTTTGGGGGTTTGGACCTGAACTGGTTCTACAACCTCCAGAACTGAATTCTCTCTGTGTCCAAAGGAAAATGAGCAGTAGGGCGGGGCTTGAAGTGCCAAGAAGAGTGTGACAATGTTTAGTCTGGAGAAAAGAAGACTGAGGCAAGACAGAAGGCTCCACATGTTTGAAGAGCTGTCACATGAAGGAGAATTTGACTGTGCTCAGACAGGGGGCAGGAGCCAGTGTGAAATGAAGCAGGGCGATTTTAGCTCCCTCAGTTCTGTAACAGATCTCTCTGAAATGGAAGGAGCTGCCTGGAGAATAGAGCTTTTCTGCTGGTGGGTGTGTGTGAGCAGACAATGGACACACATCAGGATGACTGCAGAGGCCCCATTCAGCCCCAGCCAAAGCCAGGATTGAGAATTCAGCCTTGTGCCCTCCTGGACGGCAGGTACCAGACCAAGCCCTTTGGTTATATAAATAGAACCCTCACAGGTCTGGGTTTCATCATTCCTTCCCCATTGCAGATGAAGAAACTGGGACTCAGAGAGGCTAAATGGTCGGCCTGAAGTTGCTCCACTAATATCAAATATTGCACACTCTCCATCACATTAAATAAGGCATTAGTCTCCAAGCTTCTTGAGGAAGTAAAGGTATTATTTTTAAATATTATCAAAATCCTACATTCCTAGGGCCATCAATAAAATTCTCTCAAGTATAAAACCTAACAGTTCCCTTTGGGGGACGCAGGTGGCTCAGTGGGTAAAGTGTCCAACTATTAGCTTCGACTCAGGTCATGATCGCAGGGTCGTGAGATCAAGCCCCAGGTCAGGCCCCACACTCAGTGTGGAGTTAGCTTGAAATTCTCTCCATCTCCCTCTGCCCCTCCCCCCTGCTTGTACGCCTTCTCTCTCACATAAATAAGTAAATAAAATCTTTAGAAAACTAAACAAAATGAACAAACAAAACTAGCGATTCCCCAAACATCCGATGGCATGCCAATGGCTCTCTCTGCTGGAAGTCCAATGGTTTCATCACTAACAAAAGGAAATAGAATGAACAGGCTCCTTCTGAAACGTCTACTAGGGATCACAGAAATCAAAGTTTGCGTTATTCGTACCATACAATCACTGCAACACTATTTCTTAAACCGATGATTTATATGTTTTTGTGACTACTATACTTGTTTTATTTTGTGACCATGCTGGCTCGACATCAGTCATTCTCAAAGTGTGGTCTGGGGATCCTAGGGGTTCCTCAAGATCCTTTTAGGAGGATCCACAAGCTCAAAACTCTTTTAAAACAAACATAAGTTCGTTGTTTGCCCTTTTGGACTCTTATTCTTTTCTCTCTGTGGTGGTTTTTTGCAGAGGTTACATGACTTAAGATACCACAACAGAGTGAATAAAGAAGCAGATATGAGAGTCCATGTGTCTTCTATGAAGCCAGGCATACAGAGATTTTCAAAATCATAAAATAATGCCACTTTTTGCAGTAATTTTTTTGTTTTGCAAATTAGTTATTTTCCTGGAAGTGACTTATGCTAACATGTAGTTGTTTTAAATAAACCAATGAATAAATGTTTTTAAATAGATTAATGAATAAATATTTTTAAATTTCTCAGTTTTATGTTCTAATACTATAAATATTAATAGACACAATGGCCATAAATAGGAGCTTTCTGGGATCCACCATAAATTTTTAAGAGCATAAATGTATATGTGACATGTGTTTACAGACTAAGACTCAGTTAATAGCAATTTAACTTATTTTATTTTGAATTTCTCACACCATAAAAGATGTTTACCTGTCTTCTATTTCTAACTATTGATATCTACCTTAAAGGCATCCCTCTAATGGCTTCCAGGAATCTGAATTCTCCCTGTCTCCTGCCAGATAGGACTCAGTCAAGGCACCCCAATGGAATGGCAACCCAAACACTTGGCTGTCTAGTAACTGTACTCATCTTTCTCAGTTTTACAGATGACACTAACACTTGAAGGTTGTAAGGCTCTAAGTTTATTTCTTGGGAATTTATCCATCTCATCTCATTGGTACCTCCCTGTGTTATGGACTTCTTGACCATCTGAAGAGTATGTCATTTGAATCACCATGCAAAGAGGCGCTGACATTTCTTGTTATTCTATTTGCTATATTCAAGAACTTGAACCATTTCAGATTTTGCCCTATTTGCAAGCTAACAATTTAGCATGACACAATTTCAGGGATACTGACAGAAGACATGAGACTCCTGGGTCAGAAACAAAGAACTTTATTACTCATAGTAATAGCAATAGCCTGACTGTCAGCATTCGGGCCACTTCTACCCGTCCCAATTCCCACAAGGTAATGAAAAACAGGCCAGGTGATGCTTGCACACACACTGGACTGAGTTACAGGAGAGGAGCACTGAGCGTAAGGAACCCAAATTTTTTATAATGGGCAGCAAACCTGCCTGATTTTTGTCCCAGAAGATGATCTTTATTATGCTGGACAGTAAACAAAGCTGCCCTTTCCTTCAGGAAACACTATTAATCTTATGAGGTTGTTTACTATATAAACATCCTTAAATAGATGGTATAAAACAAAAGCAGTTAGTGTCTCTGCAGATAAGACAGAGAGAAAATGGAGACTTATTTCTCAATAACCCCTCTTCTCTTTATACACAGTCATCAATCTTGGACCCAAATCTGCACCATTTTCTTCTCTTTTTTTTCCCCACAATGTTACGAACAAGCCCTAAGTCCTTCCCCTTCACTTATTTGGGTGTGATTATCCTTCCGAAGAGTTTTCTAGGTTTTTTTTCCTTTCCACCCGACCCAAGGTAGATATTAGACACACTCTCCATGCCCACAACAAAATTCAGAAACAGATTTTTTTAAAGATTCTATTTATTTATTTGAGAGAGAATATGAGTAGGGAAAGGGGAAGAGGGAGAAGGAGAAGCAAACTCTCTGCTGAGCAGGGAACCTGATATGGGGCTGGATCCCAGGACACTAGGGTCATGACCTGAGCCAAAGGCAGATGCTTAACCGACTGAGCCACCCAGATGTACCCAGAAACAAATTTATAGAGATATCAAAATAAGAACTAAAGAGTAAAAGAGGAGAGGAGAGCTGACAAAGTAAAGACCAGATGAAAAACTCATTCTAGAGAGGCCTGGAAGGGTATGAATAACATGGCTTCCTGTACTTTTCAGAAGGGGCATTCTTAATTTTCTGTACAGAAACTTTCTCCTAGACCAAATAAATATGATGGTCAATCCAACATTCACCTTTTTAAATCTACTTAAATTTTTGGAAGCATACCCAAGGAATTGCCGATAACAATGTCTTCTGGAAAGGGCAACTCTGGTCAGAGGAGGGAAAAACATTTTCACTTTATTGCATTCTATTCTGTTGACTTCTATGATACTAGCTTAACATTATTATTTGGTGTTTGCTTTATTCCCCCCATTGTGTAGGCTATCTGGCTATGGGTTTCCCAAAGGGAAGCTGTCTGTTCTCTGCATCTTAACCTAGTAA
Source organism: Lutra lutra (assembly GCF_902655055.1). Taxonomy (NCBI): domain Eukaryota; kingdom Metazoa; phylum Chordata; class Mammalia; order Carnivora; family Mustelidae; genus Lutra; species Lutra lutra. The sequence continues at coordinate 10,975,914 of NC_062285.1, read as the reverse complement.
CTAGGTCAAGTAACTAGTAACTTCGCCACATCTTCCAGCTGGTCTAGGAAAAAGCAAGGCAGGAGATATCAAGAATGTCTAATGTGAAGAACCCTAACACGACCAATCCCACTGGAGCAAGCTTGTCACTCAAAGTAGGCTGAGAAGTGCTTCAAGCCAATTTGTCCTGGATACTCTTCTTTTTTTTTTTTTTAATTTATTTGACAGACAGAGATCACAAGTAGGCAGAGAGGCAGACAGAGAGAGAGGAAGGGAAGCAGGCTTCCTGCTGAGCAGAGAGCCCGATGCGGGGCTCGATCCCAGGACCCTGAGATCATGACCTGAGCCCAAGGCAGTGGCTTAACCCACTGAGCCACCCAGGTGCCCCCTGGATACTCTTCTTAAATAGTCTCAGAAATGCAGATAGACCTCAGCAATACCAGGGGAATGGAAAGCGAAAATGCTGGATTCAAGTATTTGTATTTGAGACAGAAATACCATGAATTTCAAATTATCTCGTAACAAAGACAACATGTACTCTAGCAATCCTTGAAATGTGAAGGGGATACTTCTTGTGAAAGTCAAGGCTTGTCTGCCTTTATTACCTTTTGTAAATTAGCAAAACATTATAATGGAAAGAAGCTAAGGCAAGGAGTAATTAACACCTGGGTTTGCAACCCAAATTCCCCATTAATCAGATGTGTGACCTTGAGCAAGTTACTTGACCTCCCTGAGTTTCAATTTCTCATTGGAAGAAATGGGAGTAAGAACATCTACATCCATTTGATTGCTGTAAGTAAAGAGTTTGTCACAGAGCCTGGTACACAGTGGGTGTTCAGTGAGGGGTTGCTATGTAGACACACAGGGATTACAATTTATTTGTTATCCACAGTGTCAGTGACCTGAGTCATCAGCTCTCCTGTGCTGATGGGAATCTGTGCCCCGACTCAGAGCTCAGTGTCCACTTAGAACAGGATGCAAAGTTGGATCTTAAGAATGTGGATTCTGGGATTGCCTGGGTGGCTCAGTGGGTTAAGCCTCTGCCTTTGGTTCAGGTCATGATCTCAGGGTCCTGGGATTGAGCCCCATATTGGGTTCTCTGCTCAGCAGGGAGACTGCTTCCCTCTCTCTGCCTGCCTCTCTGCCTACTTGTGATCTCTGTCAAATAAATAAATAAAATCTTAAAAAAAAAAAAAAAAGAATGTGGATTCTGGAATCACACTGCCTGGGTTCAAATCCCAAGTCCACCATTTCCTAGTTGATAATCTTGGACATACTCATAAATTCTCACTGCTTTCATTTCTTTGTGAAGTAGGGGAAAACCAACTTCATACGGCAAAATGTTAGCTTGCTTGCCACTGAGGCAAGACTGAATAATAATACAAATAACACTATTAATTCATACTATTAGAAGGGCGAGTCCAGGAGTCAAGTAGAATCATTCCCCAAACCTGAAATTCAAAATGAAACAGGAAATCAAATGTCATTTTTAGAAACAGCAGGGGTCTCAGTGATTCGGATGTTTGGAAGAACTTTCTGAGAAGAGGCAGCTGCCAGAACGGAAGGGCTAAACTCCAAAAATTTCCTGTGCTCCTTTTGGTGTGTAGAAAAATAAATTAGTTGTCTTCATAGCTAGTTTTTAATAGACCTGTGTATGAGCCTCACATTTACATAGCAAATACTAATTAATCAAATTTGTCATACAAAATACAGCAGGTGAAGAGTTTAAACCCTTACCAGATTATGGGAGGAAGCCCTTGGGAGACATCACCAATTTAAGTAGAATCTTTCGTAAGAATGATACAGTAGAGGGGCGCCTGAGTGGCTTAGTGAGTTAAGCCTCTGAGTTAGGCTCAGGTCATGATCTCAGTGTCCTGGGATCGAGTCCCGCATCAGGCTCTCTGCTCAGCAGGGAGCCTGCTTCCCCCCCACCCCGCCTGCCTCTCTGCCTACTTGTGATCTCTCTATCTGTCAAATGTATAAATAAAATCTTTAAAAAAAAAAAAAAAGAATGATACAGTAGACCCTGGCCATTCATGAGAATATAATTATAAGTCCCACAGATCACAACACTGATGACAACACAAACAACACCAAACAGATGATGAGTTTTGTCATGCATCACATTTCTTTGAGGGTCATGTTTTCTTTGCTGATCCTCCAATCACTTGTTAACTGTCATTTAAAGGTTAAAGAAGTTTTGTCACACTCAGTGGAGATTTTTCACAAAGAAACATACCCCTTTTCGATTCCTAGAGCTACCCAATGCGGACCTGCAGCCGGGCCGCCTGGATTCAGTCCCTGCTCATACTTTGGGCCGAGGGAACGTGGGCACACCACCCAACACCTAGGGACCTCAGGTCCCCACATCCCACCATGAGACAATAGCCCCTCCATCCCAGGCTTGTTGTGGGACCAAAGCACAGAGATCTGGGGCCAGAGTCCCGCCCGTGTAAAATGTGGGCCTCAGTGAGACTTCGTTTACCCTGTGATGTTATCTCCTGCCAGCCCATAAAAATAAAAAGAGATTGTAAATCTGCAAATGTCATAGTCTAATACTATCTCTCAGAGTAGTGCAGGGGTTCCAGGACCTACGTTATTAGTTCTAAGCTCTTCAGTGCTGCTCTAAGATTATTATCTTCATTTCACAGAAAAGGCAGTTGAGGTGCGGAAAGATACATTCCCCGCTAAATGTCACCCAACCGGAAAGATCTGAGGCCGGCCGGCCCCACTGCTATGGCCCGCACACCTTTTGGTTAGGCCAGTTGGTCTTTCCATAAACCTTTATCCACACCCTGCACAGAACACCTGCTTTGTAGCAGGCCCAGGGCCACACAGAGGCATAGACCCGGGTCCCTGAGCCAAAGGAGCCCCGTCCCCTCGGTCACCATTCACTCACCTTTCCCACCAGCTCACCGATGATGACGCAGGTGGTAGAGCATCTCACAGCCCTGATGCACGTGCTTGAAGATTTGTTTGCCTTGTTAGCTGCTGTCCAGCAAGATCTGTTACCACCTGCCAGGATAGAGTTGCGGTGTCGTGCAATACCGGATAAGGAATAGGCTTTCTCAGGGAAAGGCAAAATTAAATAGGTCAGCAAGAGAGAAGGCATGACACTTTATTTCAAGAAATAGGTACAAAAGATAAAAATAGAGCAGACACAAGCAGATTTCCTAGAGAGTGTAAGAATGTCAAAGGTTGGGGTGGTCGGGATTTCTCAGAGCTTCTTAAACAATAGGAGTTATTAAATCCAGTGCTCCCGCATGTCAACGTTACTCCCCAGAAGTACTCCCAGGACGTGCTGAATACCAGTGGGACCAGGAATAAAGAATTCACTCCACTTAAGCAAAAGCGATACATCACATTGATAAGAGAAAACATAAAAGCCATATGATCATTTCAATAGATGCAGGAAAAGTATTTGGCAAAGTACAACATCCCGCAGAGTAGGGCTAGAAGGAACATGTATCTCACACCATAAAGACCTTCTATGAAAAAAACCCATAGCTGACATAATCCTTAGTGGTAAAACAAACAAACAAACAAACAAAAACACCTGAGAGCTTTTCCCCTGAGCTCAGAAACAAGTCAGGCATGTACCCTCTCACCACTTTTATTCAACATACTGCTGGAAATCCTAGCCACAGCAATCAGACAACAGAAAGAAATAAAAGGCATCCAAATCAGTAAGGAAAAAGTAAAACTTTCACTATTTATAGATGATGTGATACTTTATATAGAAAACCTGAAAGATTCTACCAAAAAAGTACCAGAACTGATACATGAATTCCGTAGAGTCATAGGATACAAAAATCAACGTACAGAAATCCGTTGTTTTCCTATACGATAATAATGAAGCAACGGAAAGTGAAATTAAAAAAAAAATCCTGTTTATAATTGCAATAAAAACAATAAAATATCTAGGAATAAACTTAACCAAAGTAGGGAAAATAAAACTGTTCTCTGAAAATTATGAAACACTAATAGAAGAAATTTCAAATGATAGCAAAAAATGGAAAGATATTCCATGTTCATGGGTTGGGAAAACACATATTGTTAAAATGTTTTTACTACCCAAAGCACCTACAGATTATTGCAATCTCTATCAAAATACCAACAATATTTTTCACAGAAATAGAACAAACAATCCTAAAATTTGTATAGAACCACAAGAGACTCAAATAGCCAAAGCAATCTAGAAAAACAACATTGGAGGTATCACAATTCCGGATTTCAAGCTGTATTACAAAATGGTAGTAATTACAATAGCATGGTACTGGCATTAAAATAGACGCATAGATCAATGGAATAGAACAGAAAACCCAGAAATAAACCCCCAACTACACGTTCAATTAATCTTCCACAAAGCAGGAAAGAACATCCAATGGGGAAAAGACAGTCTCTTCCACAAATGGAGCTAGGAAATCTGGACAGCTAGATGCAAAAGAATAAATCTGGACCACTTCCTTACACCATTGTCAAAATAAACTCAAAATGGATTAAAGACCTAAATATGACTCCCGAAACCATAAAAGTCCTTGACGAGAGCACACACAATAACCTCTCTGACACTGACTGTACCAACATTTGTCTAGAAAAGACAAGGGAAATGAAAGCAAAAATTAACTATTGGGACTTCATCAAAATAAAAAGCTTCTGCACAGTGAAGGAAACCATCAACAAAACTAAAAGGCAACCTACAGAATGGGAGAAGATATTTGCAACTGCATCCAAAATATTTAAGAACTGGTACAACTCAGTACCCCAAAAAAGCAAATAATCTAATTAAAAAGTCAGCAGAAGACATGAACAGACATTTCCCCAGAGAAGACATCCAGATGGCCAAAGGACACACAAAAAAATGTTCAACCTCACTTATCCTCAGGGACTATCTTATGATGCAGTAATTGTTCTACTGGGTATTTACCCTCAAAATAGAAAAACACTAATCCAAAGGAATACATGCACCCCCAAAATTTACTGCAGCATTATTTATAATAGCCAAACTATGAAAGCACCCCAAGTATCCATTGATAGACAAATGACTAAAGATGTGACATAAATGATAGATAAGACACACACACACACACACACACATACACACACACACACACACAATGGGATAGTATTCAGCCATAAAATAAGAATGAAATCTTGCCATTTGCAATGACATGTATGGAGCTAGAGAATATAATGCTAGGCAAAATAAGTCAGTCAGAGAAAGACAAACACCATATGATTTCACTCATGGGTGGAATTTAAGGGACAAAACAGCCAAGCAAAGGGAAAAAAGAGAGAGAAAAACCAAGAAATAGACTCTTTTAAATATATATATATATACACATATATGTATATTATTTATTTATCTGAGAGAGAGAGAGAGACAGACAGAGATAGTGACAGAGACAGCAAGAGAGAATAAGCAGGAAGGAGAGGGAGAAGCAGACTCCCCACAGAACACGGAGCTCAACACAGGTCTTGATCCCACCACCCTGGGATCATGACCTGAGCCAAAGCAGACGCTTAACTGACTGAGCCACCCAGACTGAGAAACAGACTCTTTACTATAGAAAACAAACTTATGGTTACCAGAGGGGAAAGGGGTGGTGGCATGAGGGAAATGGGGGATGGGAATTAAAAAGTACACTTTCCATGATGAAATAAAATAAAATACATTGATTTAAAAAAAGAATTCTCTCCACTTTGAGTGCAAGGTCTTTCTATGGGAACCACCTCATCTCCTGCTGATGAGACCTGCTTCACTCTGAGTTCTAACTCCCTTGTGTGACTCAGAACTGTGAGGTTTTCTCCTAAGCCCATTCTCCTCACCAAAAGTAAATCTATTTTATTACTCTCTATCGACCTCATTTTTGTGGGATTAAGCATTATGCTTTTGCTTTTCCTCCACATCCCTGTGCGAGACTATGCTTTTGCGTTCTGTTCTACTTCATTTTTTCCAATGTCCCTAACCACCCACCACATGGTTTCACAATGACCTCTGGAAAAAAAAAAAAAAAATCCTTCTATGGCAAAAGCTTCACTAGAGAAGAGGTTACATCCTTCTCATTCTCTGTCACATGTCCAGCACCAGGGGAGGGGTGGGGGAGGGGGGTCTGTGGGTATTGAATAAATGAATGAAGAATCAAATGAGTGAAAACCATAGAAGGTCCTCTTAAACTTTAAAAGTCCAAGAGAAGGCAATTTTCACCAATGTGTGGATCAGAGTTGGGCTTTGAGGGTTAATTCCTTTTTTTTTTTTTTAATCTCTTGCATTAAAAATGAAGAAATAAAACTTGATTTTGGTTTCCCACTCTCTAATACCTTCCCGTTCACCCACTTCCCTAAAATGAGTTTTTGGTGGAGAATTAGGATATTCAAGGTTAGTAATCACCACCTTAGGAGAGCCTGCGTGGCTCAGTTGATTTGGGCTCAGGTCATGATCTCAGAGTCGTGAGACTGAGCCGCACATTCGGCTACATGCTGGGCGTGGAGCCTGCTTAGGATTCTCTCTCCGTCTCCCTCTGGCCCTCTCCCCACATCTCTCCCTAAAAAACAAACAAATAAATAAATAAATAATAAAGATAAGAATAATCACAGCCTTAAACCACCTCAGAACAGAAGTCTATCAATCAACTTTTTAAGGTACCCAGTGAAACACAAAACAAATGAAGACTTCCGTGTAACACTCCCATGGGTACCCGTGGGCATGGGTTGCTTAAGATGCGGTCAGGCTATAAACAGAGGAGTGTTCTGCATGACTTCTCCAGAGGCTTCTGGTTCTGTGATGTTCTTTAGCACAGGAATGGCATGGTGGCTGAGGAGGCTGCTTATATCCCTAGGCTTTCCAGGGCGGTGTTGGAGAATAGTCTGTGAGTGTGACCACGAGCCTGAATTTTGAAAACTCAGCACTAGATGGCGTCACGTATTTGTCCAGTCACTCAAGGAACTTGTTTGGAGCTCATCTCTAGCTAATAAAATGCCATCGACATTTTTGGCGCAGTATTTTTTTTTTTTTAACTCGGTATCCTGTTGTGACTATTTTTCAATGATCATTCTATAATCAGCAACATTTAAGCCTGAAGCAGATGCACAAGAAGCCTGGGAGAGCCTGGTGTGGAAATAGGATCTCCAGATAAGTGGCCTGGCCAAAAAGCAGCTCTCTGCAAACCGTGGTTCTCAAATTTCTACCTAACCCACTTTCCTACGCAGACTTCAAAGGCTGAGAGCAGAAGGACGTACACAAATAAAAGAGGAAACAAAATTCAGGTCTGAGTAACACCACTCAGTGTTCAGTTTGTGACGTTTCCAAGGTTGAGTCTGTGGCTTTCCAACAATAGGAGAACGTCAGGTTTTAACTGGGCTCATGATATGATGCATGAGTTATTGCTCCTATTGTGTTTCCTCCCCCACAAACCTTTCCTGAATGGCGAGTCTCAAGTACATGCGTCAAGTCTAAAGACACAACTCTCTAGGGGCCAACAGGACGTGGCCCCTGTCATTGACTCTGGGGGCTAAGAATGATACTCACCAAATAAGTGTGCAGCCAAGACTCTCTATAATTCTTCAAGTCTCTTGCATGAGCCCAAAGTCTCTCCAGGCTAAAAACAGTAATCGCTAGCATTTACTGAACACCTACTGCATGCCTGGGCAGGTGCTAAGTCCTCTGAATGCATGTTTCATCCCCCAAGAAGGCTTTGAAGAAGGTACTATTAATATCACACCCATTTTATGGTAAGTGAAGAGAGGCTTACTTACATAACCTTCTCAAGGTCACGCAGCTAGGAAGTAGTAGATCTAGTTTCAAACTCAGGGTTGATTATCTGTAGGTTATGCCGTGCCCCAGACTAATAAACTGCTAAGAAATTTTTTAAAAATTCTTCATGGAATTTTCCTGTAACACAACAAGGGAAGTTTCAGGGGGATGGGGACATGGTGGGCAGAGCTGATCTTGGAGTGTTTCTACGGGCAGATCTGTCCACCATGTGGCCTCCAAGGGCCCCATCACATGGCCCTTCATAAGGACTCTTAGGGCAACTTAGGTAAGCCGTTTCCGTGGAGCTGGGAAATGGCGTATTTGCCGCTGGAACGTGGGCCCCCTTACATATGCACATGTGTCTCATGAAGCCAAGATGATATCAGAAGTGGGAGACCGGACTTAAGTAATGGAGCACCCAATGTCTCTCTGTATCTAGAGAGTGACAGAGACAGGGAGAGAGGCAGAGAGAGCCTTACACTTTTCAAAACACTTCCTCTCGCTCCTCATTTGGTTCTCACTACCGAGGTGCGAGGTAGAAGGGGGTATTGTTATTTCCACGTGATACATCAGGGTCCAGCTTCGCACAACCCCAGCTTGATTTGCATGCCGTCAGTGTGGTCACCCAGGGCTCCACACTCAGAGGGCCCAGAACGTGGGCTTTCATTCATTCCCAACCAAAATGGTGGCTACTGTGGTCTTTGAGTTTGTGCTTTATAAAGGAAGTTCAGTAGGACGGTGACACAGAAGCTGGGGTTGGAGTCTCGGCTCACCCGGGGTCTTGCCCTCCACTGGCTCCTGGCTGCCCAGTCCTTGGCCACTGCCCCTTGCTCCAGCTGCCCACCACCACCCTGGGGAGGCCTAGCAAGGACATGGACAGGGCCGGGGTAGGACCAAGAGGGTCTGTGTTCACCCTGCAAGTGTCCCTGTGCATGAAGGAAAGAGATTTTAAAGGGAAAATAAAAGGCACCGTGACAGGTTGAGAGAGAGGGACAACAGTAGAAAGGAAACAGCTTCCCCCCTAGTCCTCCCATCCTGCTTTTAGGACAAGAGGCCCCACATTTTGGTTTTGCACCTAGCCCTGACTCTCTGAGCTATTTCGAAAAGCATTGCAGAACCAGATAGCCTCTGAACTGCTGGCCTGCTATGCCTTCCATTGCAACAGGTCACGAGAGAGCTGTCATCTTTCAAAAGAAATCGGTCAAGTTTCCCCAAACCACAGTATCTCCATCCGGGCATTTAAAAACCAGGTTCAGTTAAAAAATGTATTTGTGCACATCTAGAATGAACATTTCCCATGCCAGGGATCTCAGGCCCGGGTTCATCACTGCTGTCTCCCACACGCCTGCAGCAGCCCCTCACTCATAGCCGGTGCTCAAAAAAACATTTATTGAATAAAGGAATGAGTTACTGTTCAATCATCCTTCTACCGAGAGGTGTTCTCCAGAAGGCGAGGCCTGTGTCTTTGTTCCTGTTCCTCTTGGAACTCAGCACAAAGCCGAGCCCGGCTTCATTCTTCCCGGTGGATCAGCTGGTCATCTGAGCAACATTGCAAAAGTCAACAGACAATGTTTTTCTCCGGTGAAGTCCCACTCGCTGTGTCTTCCTACCAGACAACTACCAAGGGCCCCCGAGAGTGCCGGGAGCGTGGTCCACGTGCTCACTGATGAACGGCCACGGAAGAAGCAGCTGGGGAGGGGGGGTTGGGGACCTCCTCAAGAAGGAACATGAATTGCTGGCTCTTCCCTCCTCATCTGTCTGGCCAAGTTCCTATTTGCCTTGGGTAGAAGATGTGGGGGCCAGGCGCACCCAGCCATGGGAGGCCTCTGAGCAGAGCAGCCCCAGGGCAGGAAGGCAGGAAGTTGCAGTGGTGAGCCACGGTGGTTCCAGCCTGCAGCGTTTCACAGATTTCACAGAACGTGGACGCAGCCTCTCGTAAGGGGTTGACCACAGAGCCCTCGAGGCTGGCATGCCTTGCCTGGCTTACCTGAAATCATGTGCCCGGAGGCCAGTGACGCACAGAGAAGTTCCAGCGAGGATGTCTGGGGGGCAAGCCACCTGGCCGGGTAATCCATTTCCATGGGAATGCATTCAGTTACGCAGAACTGTCAGAATAAAGCCTTCCAGATGCCACACCCAACTTCAGATGAAAATCTATTTCCCCCGCTGCTGAGGAAAAGAGACAATACTTACCTTTTCTTGGAGAAGAGATGTTAAAGAGCCATGCTAAGGATGCTAATGGCATTTAGGTGTCTAAAGACTTCACTGTTTTCAAAATGAGAACATTGCCTTCAGTTGCCCTCCATATTCACAAAGGGCAAAACAGAAGGAAATAGAGAAACATTCTGGAAAAGAGACTTCAAGTAGATGGAGCAGGAGCTTTTTAACATAAAGATGACTAATCTATGAAACAGGCTTCCAAGAAAACTATAAAACCTCCCTCACCTTTAGACAAAAAAGGCAAGGTACTTGCATATTCGCTCAACACGCATTTTAACAAGCGCCCAACAGGTGCACACCCAAAGTGTATGCAAGACTCTTGAGCAAAGTAAGTAGGAGTCCTGCTTCTAGGAATAAGGTCGACTAGAAATCCTGAAACCCTCCTGCTACAAAACCTCCACATAGTAGATGAAGTATAGAGTGCAAAATTTTCAATTCTGAATTGAGAAACTTGCAAGGAACCTAGGGAGCTCCCCCAAGAACAAGGGAGAAGACCAAGTTCACGGGGGCAAGACAACCATGCCTCCGGCTGATCCAGAAGAATCTCTAAGCAGCTGCATTTAGGGACATAGGAGACAAGCCTCGTGCACCACTAAAAAGGAGTCAGCTTGGTCAACATTCCCCATAACCTGACTACACACACACATACACACACACACACACACACACACATAGCCCAGACCCAGTGGTAATAGATGTTGACTACACTTACGGTGTGAGCGCTGAGGAATGAATAGAATGGCCAAATACCATGTTGTGCACCCAAATCTAATATAATATTGGCTGTCAACACGCTTCAGTTTAGAAAAGTCTCGCCTTGTGGCTTTTCGAGGCTGTGCACTCTACTGATGTGAGGGCTGATCAGGGACTATGAAGACTCAGGGAGGATTTTAAAACCTTATCCTAGAGCCAGCTTAGAGATAGACCTCGTCTCTCTCTCCCTCGGCCACTGCGCCACTGTTTCAAGCTCGGATGCTCTCTCTCTAAAATAAACAAACAAACAAATCTTGAGAAACAAACAAACAAAAAAACTAAAAGACCTGAAAAGAAGCCAGAGAGAAGACGGATTATGTATGAGGGAGTGAAAATAAAATGAACAGCTATTTCTTAACAGCAAAAGGAGAAGTCAGGAAACCGAGGATATCCTCAGTATTAATACAGCAAGAGAGTAAATACCAACTCAGAATGGCCTGCCCAGGGAAACCGTCTTTCAAAAAAGAGTGAAATAAAGACATTTTCAGGGAAAAAAAAAATCGAGTATGATTACCATGAACAGATCCTCCAAAAGAAACTCTTCGATGGACTTTTAAGACAAAAGGTCTAACCACAGAGAGAAGGTCTGAGATACAAGGGTTTTGCGAGTAAAGTGTAGGAAAATTATGTGGGGAAATCAAAATGAAGTGAGCCAATACAATTTTTTTTTAAAGATTTTATTTATTTGACAGACAGAGATCACAAGTAGGCAGAGAGGCAGGCAGAGAGAGAGGGGGAAGCAGGCTCCCTGCTGAGCAGAGAGCCCAATGCAGTCAAGGATCCCAGGACTCTGGGATCACGAGGGATCCTGACCTGAGCTGAAGGCACAGGCTTAACCCACTGAGCCACCCAGGTGCCCCCAATATAATTTTTAATTGTGAAGTTCCAAAGGACTGAATGGCATTAGCATGTGAAGTAGGAGTAATAGGTTGGTGCTTTAGCACTCTAAGATTCTTTGATTTGGGAGGAGAATAAATTTATTAACTAACTTTGGGTTTTGTAAAGTATTTATGTTAAATCATCAAATGTTCCCAATAAACAGGTAACTTACCAATGGTGGGGAGAAATGAATGAAAAAGGCCCTACTCCCATGAATGAGTCTCAAAGACATAATTTTGTGCCAAACCAAATTCACAGAGTAGAAGTTGATTTACATAAAGTTAAAAAATAAACAAAACTAAGGGATACACTTGTTATTTAGGGATACATAAAATTTGGCAAAATTATAAAGAAAGACAAAGAAGTGATTAACAAAATCAGGATTACTCAGCTCTGGGAAAGGAATATGAAAAGATACCTGGTCATGTTTCTTTCTTAACTTGGGGTAATACGTGTATATTCTCTTCTTAGTTTTAGTGTATTAGTATTACTACTTAAAATGTACCTCGGCATTACTGAGCTGGTTCCCAAACTTGAAATGCGTTCATACTTAATTAAATTAGCTTGCCATTGCTGAGAACACACCATACCAAACCTCAGTGGTTTTAAATGAGAATCATTTATAATTGCTCATGCATCTGCAGATTCTCTGGGGCTCAGCTAATCTAGGCTGGGTTTGACAAGGGAAGAGAAATAAATATGGTCTGTTGCTTGGGAGGAACTGTAAAGTCAGATGGCAAAAGTTATTAATAAAGAGAGAAGTGAGAACTTGAGGTCAATAATGTACCATATCACAGCTCTTAAGAAATTCAGAAGTTCAATATCTCAACACATTTATTTCCTGCTTTATTGCAGTAAAACACACATAACACCTACCATCTTAACCAAGGCTAAGTATACAATTCCGCAGTACTGAGCACACCTACATTCCTTGCCGCCATCACCACCATCCATCTCCTGGGCTCCTTTCGTGGTGAAAATCTGAAACTCTCTACCCACTGAACAACAATTCCTCAGGGTGCCTGGGTGGCTCTGTCAGTTAAGCATCTGCCTTCAGCTCAGGTCATGATCCCAGGGTCTTAGGATCAAGTCCCACATTGGGCTTATACTCATCTGGGAGTCTGCTTCTCCCTTTCTCTCTGCCCCTCCCCCTGCTCCTGTGCACTCTCTCTCAAGTAAATAAATAAAATCTTAAAAAACAAAACAAAACAGCCATCCCTCCATCACTCCAGTCCCTGGAGACCACCATTCTACTTTCTGCCTTAATGAATTTGATGTTCTAGTTCTCTCATCTAAGTGGTCTCATACGCTCGGGTTTTTTTTTTTTTTTTTTTTTTTCCTCATTTCACTTAGCATCATGTCCTCAAGACTCATGTTTCTGTACAATGTGTCAGAATTTACTTCATTTTTAAGACTGAGCAATATTCTATGGTATGTACATGTTACATTTTGTTCATCTGTTCATCCATAGATAGAGGTGTAGGAGCTTCCACCCCTGGGCTATTGTAAATAAGGCCACCATGATTAAGAGTATACAAATATTTTTTCAAGCCCCTGATTTTATTTCTTTGGGATGCATACCCAGAAATGGAAGGGCTGGATGAGATAGTAATTCTATTTTTAATTTTTGGAGGAACCACTATTTTGTTTCACATTGTAGCTGCAGCATATTACATTGCCAAGGGTGCACAAAGTTTCCAATCCCAATCATCCCCCATGCTCGCGACACTTGTTACTTTCTGGTCGCTGTTGTTTTTTTCTTTATAGTTGCCATCATAATGAGTGTGAGGGGGTATCTCACAGTGGTTTTGTCTTTATTCAATGATTAGTGACTTTGAGCATTTTTTCATGTGTTTATTGGCCACCTGTATATTATCTTTGGCGAAATGTCTATTTAAATCCTTTCTGCACGTTTAAATCAGGTTTTAGGGGGATTGTTGTTGAATGGTAAGAGTTCCTTATTTATTCTGGATATTAATCCCTTGGCAGGTGATTTCCAAATATTTTCTTCCATTCTGTAGATTGGCTTTTCATTGTGTTGATTATGTTCTTTGATGTGCAGAAGTTTTTATTTATAATGCAGTTAACTTATCTATTTTTTTTTCTTTTGTTGCCTGTGCTTTTGGTGTCATATCAAAAACCTATTGCCAAATCTAATGCTGTGATTTGGTAATAATTTGGTTTTGATCTAAGCTTTTCCACTGTTTTCTCCTAAGAGTTTTATGGTTTTGATTCTCATGGTTAGGTCTCACTTTCCGGTCTTTAATTTTTCTATATGGAACAAAGACCCAATTTTATTCTTTTGGGTGTAGATATCTAGTTTTTCCAACATCATTTGCTGAAAAGACTTTCATCCATTGAATGGTCTTGGTATCCTTGTCAAAAGTCATTTGACCATAGGTGAGGGCTTATTTCTAAAGTCTTTATTTTAGTCCATTGATCAATATACCTTTCTATAAGCCAACACCAAATTATTCTGATTACCGTATTTTTGTAGTAAATTTTGAAATCAGATCCAACTCTGCTCTTTTTTTTCAAGACTGTTTCAGTTTTTCTTGAGATTACATATGATGTCTAGGATAGATTTTTCTATTTCTGCAAAAATGTCATTAGGATTGGCTTTGAATATGTAGGTCGTTTGGGGTAGTACTGACATCTTAACAATATTTTGTCTTCTGATTCATGAAGATAGGATGTCTTTCTATATACCGGTATCTTTAACTTCTTTCAGCAATATTTTATAGTGTTTAGTATCCAAGCGTTTTGTCTCCTTGGTCAATTCCTAAGTATTTTATTCTTTTTGATGTTGTCATAAATGAAAATTTTTTCTTAATTTTCTTTTCAGTGTGTTCATTGATACATGATACACTTACTTCCTTTTTTAAACATGGGACTTAAACATATGCACAAGTGGGTAGTTCATTCCTTTACGAATTATTTCTTGAAAATAGATATGTTGTATAGTCATAGTGCTCTTAAGAAAACTAATCAATAATTAGGTATCTTACCACAAAGAAAAGTCAGGCCCCAAAATTTTACAGGCAAGTTTTATCAATTATCCAATTATTTAAAGATTCCAAAAGTTGAATAAACCAATTCTTTAAGAGGATATAAAACCAGGAAAATTCCCCAACATATTCTATGAAGTTAGTGGAACTTCATCATTACCAAATCACACAAAGAGAAAATGAAAAGGAAAATATGACTCCTGAACACAGATGCTAATTTGTATACAAAATATGTGCAAAATGAATCCAAGCGTGTATTTTAAAAGCACACTATGACCACTTAACTTATTCCAGGAATGCAGCAAGATGGCTTAATTTTAGAAATATTCATATATTTCACCACTAAATACATCAAAAGAGAAATTTTGTGTTAACTCATAAAAAGAGTTTGATCTTATAAAAGCATTTGATAAAATTCACCAGCAATGCATTAAAAAAGTCTTAGCAAATATATTAGGGCCCTGAATGCTCAAATGGGGTAATTTGAGGAGAATTTAATGATTTGCAATGGCAAGGGCCCAGTGAAGGAAAACCAGTTGAGATATTGTATCATCCAGGACAAGTTCCTTAAAAGCCTTGAGACAGGGGTTCAGGTGCATGTATTTATTGACAGTGTTCTCTGGAGAAAGGGAGTGAGGGAAGCAGGATATGGCAAGGGAAGAAGCTGGAAAGATGTGATTTACCTGGAGTCTGGCTTCAGTCTGATCCCATAGCAAGTTCTGCTGCATCGTATGCACCAGAGTTGGTCCCCACTTTAGGCAGCCTAGGGAACCGGGCTTTTGGACTCATGTTTTACTAAGTTCTTGGCTATGGGCTACCCCAGCAGGGGGAGTGGGAACCGAGAGTTTATTACATCTCTGGCAAGGCAGCTTTCCTTAGGCCAGAAGTAATTCCACCTGTTGAGGACACAGCATCACATAATGGCCATTGGTTGAAGGTTTATATCCTGAAGCATAGTTAATCTCACCTCCCAGAAG
This sequence comes from Lutra lutra, assembly GCF_902655055.1. Classification (NCBI taxonomy): domain Eukaryota; kingdom Metazoa; phylum Chordata; class Mammalia; order Carnivora; family Mustelidae; genus Lutra; species Lutra lutra. The sequence goes on along the minus strand of NC_062285.1, from coordinate 10,960,345 downwards.
GCCCACTCCAAATTGGCACCTTGGCTGCCCCTTCAAGAGGCCATTCCATCATCCTTTTGGGCTAAACCCTTCTGAATGGCACAGAATACAGTAGGACCTAGAGTCATGTACCTATCATCTGTACCCATCATCACACTTCCCTGGATATAAACTTAGTCCAAGACAATGTCAAAAAGAATCCTGCATCTGTGGATCCGACATCCTGCAAAGATTTGGGTAGTGGTTCTGGCCCAAGTTCTACAGGCAAGAAAGGCAACACCATGCCCCCAAACACACAAGAATCTCGGGGTGAATTATTGTCCTTTCTGGGATTAAAGGAGGTTGATTAACCACTTGCCACCAGTGACTGGGGGCCTAGTCCAAGGCCCCATTAGAAGCTCAGTACTGGTCTCTGTCTCTGTGAATGGCAGGTCAGACACTCACCAGTGCTGGTGGCTAGGTCAGCTGTGGTATTGTACTAACACGTGGCCTGCATCTTTCCACTGTCTCTCCTCTGAGCCCACTGCACCACCCTGCTATGTCGAGGACAGGGACTAGTTGGCATTTATTGGCCAGGTCATCCCAACCTCGTGGTACTTTATTGCCTCTTCTAGGGTAGATGCTCTTTTGAGAGCATGAACAAGGGACACAGAAAGCCTCACACTTGGCGTTCCCTCCCCTACAGTCATCCACAGGCCTCCTCTCCAGACCTGCATAACTTCAATCTTTCAATCAGGCTTCTTCAAAGCCCCTGACCAATCAGCAAAGCCATGTGGTCCACACATGCCCTTTCCTCTTCATTTTTCTCTCCTCACAAATTAGATGCCCCCCAGGTGGACTGCTTGAAGCTCGGACTAGTCAGAGGATTTTTCCTCACAACTCTTCAACTCCACTCCTGAGTGGTACTCCCGAACACCAGTGGCCCATTCTCCAGTTCCTCATCTGACTGAGCCAAACCCTCTAGGAACTGGGCCGAGGCTTTTTATTTTAAGCTGGGCCCAGGAAACATTCACCCTGTCCACCACCCACCAGTGTCCACCACATGTGTGGTCTGAGGAGATGTCTGGACCAGCCCTGGAAAGAACAACTGGTTTTGAGTTACAATGATCAATAATAAACATATTTCTTACAAAAAGTGTTAATTGGTAGATGACATGAAACTTCACGTGTCTCTTCGCTTTCTCTATTTCAATCCTAGATGTGCTCTGTCCATTTTACAAAGGATTTCTGCTGGTCTTTCTGACCGTAAGGCTTGATGGATCTGACTATGCCCACCTCAGGATGGAAAGTTTTGGCTTCATGATCATTTGGTGCCACATTGTTGGACCCTGTCTTTCCAAGGACCCAGGAATACATCAGAACCTGCTTCTCAAGTGAGTGTAATGTCCTCTGCTCCAGAATCCCAGAAACCTTTGACCTCCTACTAATACTTGCTAGAGGCTCCAAAAAGTGTTTTTAACAGTGACAGATTTTGAGTATACCAAAGATTTGAGTCATGTGTCCTAAATTTGAGGGATGTTTTGTAAGCTTTATATGCATCTTAGACCTGCTACAGATTATTTTCTGTATCTGGACTTTATCTGAAACCAGCATCATTCCACACCATGTGGGTCAGAACAGTTCTCAAATACAAAGAAACTCTCCTGTTACAGAGGAGTGAAAATGTTACTGAGGGCCCAAGAGCAAAAGACCAGGCTGGATGGCTTTGCTTAGGAAAAGTGCTGGGTCATGCTAACCGACCTACAGACTGTGGAGGAAGGGACCAAGAAAGGTCCAGGGAGGTAGGCCGGCCACTGTGGATTTGCTGTCTAAGACAGGAAAACTACCAACTGATAGTGTTCCTCGGGAGGCCCTGGAGGACTCCCTGTCTCCCAACATAATAAGGAATGTGCTGTTTAGGGGAGCACGGACATCGCAGAGAAGCTCAATGGAGGTTATCTCCTTGGGCCAGGGTGGATGGAAGGAGATATTGTTCCAGAATTGGGATTTCTTGGAGCCATGGTGATCCCAGATGGCAGCATTTAACTCTCAGAAGTCAGGTAAGCGCAATGACCAGAATAGATAGCAGAGTTGGAATGGCCTTCATCCACAGAGGCCTATAAAGAGGGTTAATAGAGTATGTCGTGCCGAGGACAAGCAAGATGGGTGTTATTCAATATATAAAATTAAAGGACCTTACAAACAGGTGGGCAGAAGGCTGAGATCAGTCACCGCAATGGAAGTCAGGCCTCTTGCTCGGTTTCTAGACTTGAAATGCCCTTAGACTTAAAATTCGTCAACTGATGGAGAGGCCACATAACCATAAAGGATCCTGAAGCATCATGGTAACTGCATAAAGTAGTGATTTCCCTAGTCCTTCCCCCAGAGCATCTACTTGGCTAATCGTATACTAAGGAAAGTGATACTCTTGCATCTTTTGAAGACTACTGGATCGAGGGCCAAGTTGAGCTGGTTCCTGCCATCCTGGGCCTGTGTTAGAGTAAGGGGCACATTGAGTTTAGGTGGTAAATGGAGTCCTAGCCCCGGTCCATCTCACAGTGGGTCCACGAACTGCACGGACTCACCCAATGGCTACTTCCTGGATTCCTGAATGTGTGGTAGGAATGAATGTACCTAGTAGTATTTGGAACTCTCACACTTGAATCTTGATCTTAAGAGTAAGAGCTATTGAATCAGAAAAAGCCAATTAGCATTCCCTAAAATCATGAAGGGGCTGGTGATCAGTGCCATCCTCGGAGACAGAGAATGCAGGAATAGTGGTCCTCATCACACCGTTTATGTTGCCAGTCTGGTCCCTACAAAAACTGGGTAGATTTCGATGGATGACAGTGACTTACTGCAAACTTTACCAAGTTTAAGTACCAACTGCACTTGCTGAGCCAGACGTGGCATTTTTATTAAAGCTGATGAACAGATTCTGGTATGCACTTATTGATCTGGCAAATGCATCCTTCCTAATATTTATTGGAAAATAGGATCAGAAAAAACTTTGCATTCACTTAAGAATGGACAACAGGATACATTCATTCACGGTCTTGCCTGAGGACTACATTAATTCCTCTGATTTCTGTCACGAGGGACCTGGACCATTTAGAAATTCCATAGAAAATCTCATCGGTTCATTATTTTGATAACATCATGTTAATCGGATGAACAAAGGTGGCAGAGATTTTGAATGCTTTGGTAAGGCATATGTGTTCCAGAGGGTAGAAGAAAAACCCTACAAAAATTATAAGAAAATACTGTTATTTCTTTATTCTCCCGTGAAGGAACAACCCGGTTGTCTCTGGTCTTTTTGATTTTTTAACAATGTTGCTATGAACATGCATTTCATGTTTCTCACTGCACGCACGCAGGAGTAGTCTTACATGGATCCACCTTGATCCTGCACCCACAAGCATTCTTGCACTGGTACACCAAGAATTTCTTGTAATGAACTACTATCCATTACCAGACCAATAATGAAAAATGAACAAATTACAGGTACCTCAATATGAAGGAATCCTCAAATTTTTCAAAACAGATTGCTGAAGAATACATTCAGTATGACGTTGTTTTTATAAAGTTCAAAATCAAGCAAAAGAAACAATGCCTGGGGACTCATACAACCATGGTAAAAACTAGAAGCAAAGCAAGGCCATTCAGGAAGGCAGAGAGGAGCACGCAGGATGTTTGATAATATCAACCCCACAAATAGCATATGTGTTAGATTGTTTTTTTACACAATACAACTCTTAATTAGCTTATAATTTTTAAATAAAAATAAAACTTATTAGGCACAATCCTTTGCCTCAAACTGTTCACAGTGTAGGAAGAGAAGTCAGACATATAAAAATAAACCCTAATACAAAATGTATGAGAAAATAACATCCAGGAAAAAAATACCTAGTTATAACTGGGAAGATCAGGGGAAGCTGGTGACATTTGAGATGAGCTCTGAGGAGATTTCTAAGGAGTAGAGAGAGAGAAGAAAGTTCCGTCTAGGGCGTGAGCATATTAGCATATTCCCTGCAGAGGATGATGGGAAACGAGGGAGCCAGTCCAAGATTCCATCTCTTTGCTATTCCTTCCGCTCCCACCCCTTAGTACAACTTCTACCACATCCAGGGTGTATTCACTTTTCTCCAGTGAAATAGAAAGAGCACGGCTTTTTTTTTTCCCCCAGTGTTCCAAGATTCATTATGCACCACAGCACAGCTTTTGAGCATAAAGAATGGTGGTTTGAGGGGTGCCTGGGTGGCTCAGTGGGTTAAGCCTCTGCCTTCAGCTCAGGTCATGATCTCAGGGTCCTGGAATCAAGTTCTACATAAGGAGGAGGGGGGGTCTCCACTCAGCAGGGAGCCTCCTTCCCACCTCCCCCCCCCGCCGCCTGCCTCTCTGCCTACCTGTGATCTCTCTTTCTCTGTCAAATAAATAAATAAAATCTTAAAAAAAAAAAAAGAATGATGGTTTGGATTATAGTTCCACCATTCAACAACGCTCACTGTACCACACTCTACTGTGTAAAATGGAGACATCATTGTTATAAAAGAGTTATTTCAAGGGATGAAAAAGGGTGGTGGATGTTAGCTCCTTATTTTCAGGATGCATGTCTGTCAGTGACTTGATTTTTGTCTTTGGCTTGACTCTATCTTTAAGTTCCAGGTAGAACAGATATGGTTTCCTTGGCCTCAGAGGGCAGGTGGACTCAAAGCCAGCCCAGTCATGACACATAGCACTGGAGGAAAGTTCATTAACTTCCCAAGCCTCAGCCTCCTCACTCGAAAAGCAAGAGGAGGACCGAATCCAGGGTATAAATAGATTTTATCTCACTTGCCACCCAAGGACAGTGGCTGCCTGGCCTGATTAAGGAAGGTTTTAGAAGCCTTTAGCTTCTGTGGTTGAGAAAATTCTTGGCCAATTCCTGTCTGATCAACAGGCCATGAGCAAGGGTGGCCGTCTGTCCTCTTTTAAAAGCCTGTGATGTCAGAGGCAAAGTAAAACAGCTCATCAGCTGGGCAGACTGTCTAAAAAATGAAGGTTATGATGAACTCCCTGCTCAGCCAGCATTTCTTTCATTTGAGTAAACAAGTCAATTTATGGTTTAGGCTGATTTCATCCCTAAAATGAATGTTACAAAAAAGCTGAGTGTACTTTTAGGAAATGTTCCCTTTTAAAGAGTTCTTATCTATGGTGACATCAGACAGAGGCTTCCAGATGGAGAAGAATCTTTTCTAGAGGAAAGTTCTGACCTTTAAAGAGGGGTATTTAAATAGCCTATACTCATTGCAACCAGGCCTCTGCGTTCCAGCTTTGATAATCAATGCCCATAACACTTAGATGTGAAACTCTGATTTGGTATATGAGTCACTATAGGCCAACATAGGGCAGGGGAATACCCTGTCCACTAGAAAGAAACAGCACTATGGCATGGGGCAGGGCGGGAAGGACGCAGGCATGGAATGAGTCAGACCCAGCTACTCCCGACAATCTCCGCGCTGATGTTTCCCCCACTTATCTCAAGTAACTGAGGGGCTTTTTCCTTTAAAACAAAAAAAGTCACTGACACACCAAATGGGATTTCAGAAACCAGTTTCCAAATGGTTCCATGCCAAATTACTTTGAAGGAATCTTTTTTTCTTTGTATTAATTTTTTATTGTGGGACATTTTTAAAATTATGTAGAATCAGAGAAAATAAGAAAACAAACTGCCCTGGGTTGATCACCAGCTTTAGTAGTTTTGAATTCAGGGCCCATCTCATTTTATCTCTGCCCCACCCCCTGCTGCCCTACCCTATCCCCCCGGGGTTATTTCAAAGTAAATTCCACATATAGCATTTTGTGCTTCCCAAGTTGAAAAACTTATGGCTGGGGCGCCTGGGTGGCTCAGTCGGTTAAGTGTCTGCCTTGAGCTTGGGTCATGATCCCATGGTCCTAGGATCTAGCCCTGCATTGAGCTCTTGGCTCAGCCGGGAGCCTGCTTGTCCCTCTCACTCTGCCTGTGCTCCCTCTGCTTCTGCTTTCATTCTGTCAAATAAATAAATAATATCTTAAAAAAGGAAAGAAAAGTTCTGACCACGCAAGTCAGCGCTGTCAACATTAATATCGCATCTGTTACTACTCTCTCTTATAGACCAGACTGCTACTGACCCTGGGTCAGAGGGATAGTAAGTGACAGAGCCGGAGCTTAAACCCAGGCAGTCCAGCTCAAACCAGAAGATAAATTATTTAAACTCAGAACCCTTATCCGATTACAAGTGACTCCCTAATAAGAAATACTGAACGTGGAAGGTAGCTGCTAGCTCGCATAATACACTGAACTAATACTTTTTCAAACACCCAGTCTGTTCACAGTAAGGGTTTATACATAAATAGTGCCTTGCAGTGTACAAAGCTGTTAAAACTTCTGGCCAGCCCTTGACTAATAATGACTGCATATGTTACAAAGTAGCAAACTAAAGTTCTGAACAGCCCGCTCAAACATTTGCTGCTAAGAGGTCTCCAACTCTGACTTCAAGGACAAGTCTCCTTTCAAAACAGGGTCTGTGTTGCTATCAACAAAAGAAGGTCATGATTCCAGGGTCCTGGGATCTAGCCCCGCATCGGGCTCTCTGCTTAGAAGGGAGCTTGCGTCCCTTCCTCTCTCTCTGCCTGCCTCTCTGCCTACGTGTGATCTCTGCCTGTCAAATAAATAAATAAAATCTTTAAAAAAAAAAAAAAAGTAAAGCCTGGAGAAGTAAAAAACAGTGTACAAATATAAGTTACATGTCTCTGTCTCTACCAAAAAAAAAAAAAAAAAAAAGATCTACCAAAAAGAACAAATGAATAGCGAGGAGCCCCTATAGGAAATTCTGAATTACAAAAAAACACTCATCTCCAGCTCAGCCCCACCCCACCCCAAGCCCCTTGGCCTGGCCCATCCCATGGGAGGAATGGGTTTGTTTGGAGATGCTAGACATGACACAAAGCCACATGGGGAACGTCTGTCTGAGCATAGCTTCAAGAGGAAGAAAAAATGCAATAGATAAAGGAATCTCAAGAGGCTACAGGAAAAAAAAAATATGAGTACTGAAGTTATATTTCCTGCAGTTTCAGGGAAAACATGCACCGTCATCATTCTGTGAAACATGGTCCACTATTCTGCCTGTGGGCAGGGAATGGGAGGAGAAGGCTGCATTGTTTCCTGCCGTCTTCACTCCTGTGAACTCACAAAACCACCCATCCAAGTCATACTCTGAAGCCTCCTGACCAGAATACTTAAGTCACTCTTTGTGCAAAGTGCTCTATCTGTACACTGAAATCAAACTATGCGTGTATTAATTTTTTCAGTGCACCCCAAGAAAAACATGTTTCCTTCACTTATGCTCCTTAAGACGGGCTTCCTTGAATTACTTTTGTATGAAATACTAAAAATAGATTTCTAAACAATCAAGTATCTACTACAAGTGCATTTTTTTTAAGATTTTATTTATTTATTTGACAGACAGAGATCACAAGTAGGCAGAGGGGCAGGCAGAGTGAGGAGGAGAAGCAGGCTTCCCGCTGAGCAGAGACCCCAATGTGGGGCTCCATCCCAGGACGCTGGGATCATGACCCAAGCCGAAGGAAGAGGCTTTAACCCACTGAGCCACCCAGGTGCCCCTACAAGTGCATTTTAAAGCAATTTAGGGTTTAGGATGTTCTAGTGAATTATTTCCTATATTGCAGATTTAACTAAAAAGAGTCTCTTGATAAGTCATGGTTGTTGTTTTTTTTTAAATAAGAGCTAAATATTCAGTCAGCTTGCTGAGTGTCTTTGGCTGTGATTTTTAACTTTTTTTTTTTTAATTTTGACCTAGCTTTTCCCCAGATATAAACCAGAAAAATCTGCTGTGTCTGGAGATACTTTTAAAGTTACAGTAAGATCACCAATTCCAGTGAGACAGATAAAACAGTTTCTTCTATGAAAAGGGTCTAAGATGTGTATCTTCCAGGAAGAGAAAATGGGGTGGGTGGGAGAATCAAAGCAAAGACATTGCTGGAAAGTCTACAATGACAATGAATCTTGTGGACAAGTGGCACGAGCTTGCTCTCATCACTGGCTTTTGCTTCCAGTCCTTAGAGGGTCATCCCCTGCTGGTTTCCTTAAAATGAAAGGTCCAAGCTATCCCTACCTCACTCCCAACCCAAAAAAACTAACAACCTAAATTTCAGTTTCATTGTTACTGTTATTCCATAGGATCCAATCAGACATTTTTTCTCACTTGAGCTTAGCCAACATTTGCTTGCTACTATATTCTGGTTCTCTGGAGCCGTCGAACCAGTGGGGGGTCTCTTGTCCAGTGGAGGTACAAAGGGTCAATAAACAGTTAATGACGATGTGGAGTTGAAGTTTATTTTTTTTGTGGTGAAAAAATTTATATTTAGATTTTGTCAGCTGGATTTAGTTTACATGATCCCAGTTTGGTTGGCAACACCCAAAGTATCATGGTCAGGAGCCAGCTGAACGTCTGTCTATCAGGCCTGATGAGAGAATTGACCTTGACCGTGGCAATGTCAACAGAGCTTCTTCACAGCTTGTTTGATGTGGTGCTTGTTGGCCTTGACATCCATAATGAACAGAAGCGTGTCATTGACTTCTATTTCCTTTAGGGCTGGCTAGGTAGTCAGGGGGAACTTGATGGCATCACAGTCAAGTTTCTTTCTCCTGGGGGTGCTCTTCTAAAGATTTCTGGGCTATCTTCGCAGACACAGTGTCTTGAGCCATCTGAGGGTTAGGTGGTGTGCAGATCCTGTTTTTGTGACTATGGACTCCTTGTGGTACTGTTTTCCTGGCCTTCAAAGCCTTTGTTTTGGCTTCAGCTTGGGGATGGGGGTGGGGTGGGGGGCAGGAGCTTCCTTCTTCACCTTCAGCGCCATCTGCATGAAAGCTACCTTGATGTTTAGATGCTGCGGACCATCAATTTATTTTTTACATACACTCTTAAGTAACAATCTAGATCTTGTGTGTTTTGAAGAACAGAGCACTAAGGAGGGAACAAAAACACATATACCAGATGTATCTCTGCTCCAGAGGAACCAGAATGAATTTGCCAACCACATCTCCTTAAATCCCCAAACAAGGGAATGAATGGGTGACCTGGTATCCTCATTTTCTGTGTGGGAGTCTGAAGATCCAAGTTCTCAGAGAGTGAAGTCCACTTCTAAAGCCATATCTTTCCCATTATAAAGCCTGGCTCTTAACCAAAGTGTAGACCACTACACACCCCACACACTGAGTTTTGTGTACTTTATGTATCTGGGCAACCTAATACTGCACATGGAACATTCGAGGGACCTTTGTCTGGTCTTACGAATACAAACAAGAACAGATAGCCTATGACAAAGAAGGAATATGGAACTTCTACTTTTTCAGAGCCATTAAGAAGGATTGCAGGCTGAGGTGTGAATTGTTATGAATGGTTATTTGCTGAATTATCTGTATGTTCAGCTAGTGCTTAACATAAGGAGTCATCATTTTGTGGCAGAGCATAGATAATAAATACAGCATATTCTACAAACTATAAGTCAGTAGTTCACCACCTTACACCAAATGCCTCCTTTACTATTGTGACATGAACTTGGTAGAAAGTAAAACCTACATACAGTGTCAAAAAAATTTAATGTATAAATACTTGGGGGGACTTAAGAGAAGTTATAGAGCTATATTGTTACAACAAAGGAGAGATTAATTGTGCTGGAAGAGTGCCTTACTGACCTCCATTTAAAGATGGTCAACTCAGCACATGTTTTAGTCTCCCTGTTCTCCTGAAGCTCCACTAATAGGAAAGGATTTCTTATAAGCATAAATAAAGACCTAAACAAATGGGGGACATTGGAAAGTTATATGGTAACAAGCTTTGCAGAACCAAGAAATTGAACACTAACCCAGTATTGAGAAAAGTCCAGAAAGAACCTGATATAAATGGTAGACCTCCAGAAGGCTGAAGCAATGGCCTCATCTGATACTTTTGAAAGACTGAACACCACAGAATTGGTTAAAAGTCTGTTTAAGTAGCAGTAAAATCTCCATATCTAATCCCTTACTTCTGAGACTGTCCCTCCTTACCTGCTGTAAGCCTGGGGGTGTATTCTCTGGAAAGGGCAGGACAGAAGGCATCTGGGCTGGGGGAAGCGAAGCATCATTGAAAGTGATGCTTCATTTCCAAGGAAAGAAGGATTCAGTGAAGACATATGAAATGTTGATACCACACTCGGCTCCCGGAGGCTGGCAGCCAGACCTGAACCACCCAGACAGCAGACCAGACAATCCAAAATCCACTTCAAGAGGAAAGACCTAGAGATACAAATCCTGGTACGAAGAGTGAGTTTTCCCCAGTGAAACAGCATATTTGGATCATGCTAAAGTGCACCCCACAGTTAGAAAGCATCCCAGATGCCCAGCACGGCCAGTCAGCTCTGAGCACCCAGCTGCTAACCATGAGTGGACAGCCAAGGAGAGGCCAATGTCTGCAGAAGTCTTTAATAAGAAAAACAGAGGTCAAAGCAAATGAATCAGCAATAGAAACATAAAGGAAAAAGAGAAGAAAACTTAAAAAAGAAACTACCGTCAATTTCTCTAGAATAAAATAAGACAAGATATTCCCCCTGTGAAATAAGGACAAAGTTTTCAAAGAGGTTTTTCTAGGAGCAAGGTGCTTTAAAATTGAAATATAATCGGGAGAAAAAAAATTTGATCTCTAGAAAGTTTTGAAGTTAAAATTGAAGAAAAATCCCGGAAATTGAAAAGGAAAAATAGAAAGAAACACACACACACACACACACACACACACACACACACACACACACACATAAACACACATACATGAAAATTGTAGAATCTAATGAAGAGTCCAGAAGAAGCTAACTGAAAAAAAAAAAAAAATGATTAGAAGAACATTACAGAACTTACGCATATACATTTCCCAAGTCTGAAAACTGTTTCCAAATTGAGAGTCTAGAAGTCCAGAATCATGAACTAAGACACTTTGTCATGAAGTTTCAGAATACTGTAGTCAAGGATCAAGAATCTGCATGACTTGAAAGTTGTCAAGAACCTACTAGAAAGTAGGATAGAACAAAATGCCTGCAAAATGCTGAAGGGAAATTTTTTCCTATCTAGGCTTCTATACTCAGCCAACTATCAGTTAAGCATGGGAGTAGAATCAAGACGTTTTCCAAAATACAGGTTCTTACAAATTCGCCTCCCACGCACTGTCTCTCAGGAAGCTCTGAGTGAATTACTCTCATGAAATCAGCAGGTAAGAAATGTACTGATGGTAGGAAACCTCTTGACGGTGAAAGGAATGCTCAAGATCTCCAGTCCCATCTCATGACTCTGTGGAACAGAAGGCACAATGTTGAGCAGAGGACCTAGAGATCAACCAGTGTGGGATGGTGGGGGTGAGCCCGTCAGTGCTTCCTTCAGGAGGGCACCTGCTGGAAAGGGAGAAGTCAGGGACAGGCTCCAGCCGCCATGTTGGGCTGTGCCCTCCCCACGCTGTTCCCGCCAACTCCTGAGCACTTCTGCCAACATGGGATTCCTCCAGCGAGGCTCTCAACCAGCCATGCTGGGATTTCCTCAGAGCTGCCCTGAAGTCTGAGTCTTTTCCTTCCCCCTTTCCTTTTCCAGATGTCAGACCTGCATCCCACTCTGAAGGCTCTCCCTGCCTCCCCCTGTCTTCACCCTCTATCTTTCCACAGGCATTTCTCCCCAAGAATCTCTCATTCTTCAAATACCATCTTCCTGTCTACTTCCTAGAGGATCAAAACTAACACAAATCCGAAACAGGTTTGGAAGCTCCTGGGAAAGATCCATCAAGAAGGCAAAATTATTTCAATACCGAGTATGTTCATTTTACTGAACAATATTAACACAAATGGAGGCGATCTGGGGATAATCAGTGATAAATACAGAGACAATTAGCCCCGCTCTGTTGGAAAAACAGAGAGATGGGAAGTGTCTAAGAATGTGGTAGTGTCGGTTGTAAAAGAGAACTAAATTTTCACCTTTGGGCACTTGGCTGGCTCAGTCGATTAAACGTCTGTCTTCAGCCAAGTCATGATCTCAGGGTCCTGGGGTCAAGCCCACATGGGACTCCCTGTTCAGCCAGGAGCCTGCTTCTCCCTTTCCCTCAGCCCTTCCCCACCGCTTATGCTCTCTCTGTCTCTTTCAAATAAATAAAGTCTTTTAAAAAATTTAAAAAATAAATCTTTACCTTTAATATTGAGAAATCAATAGAAAATGCCTACAACAGGAAGATAAAGAAGCAGCAAGCATGTTGCACAGTGAAATAAGGTGAATGTTATGAAAAGAATCAGAATCATTGAAAGTAGTTGCCCCTGGAGAGCAGATAATGCAAGGAGGTAGTTCAGGGAACTGGGTTTTTTGGGGTTAAAAGCCACAAGAAACAATTTAACTCTTAAACTATGTACAACTATAACTTTCATCCAAAAATACACTGCAAAACAAAAGAATGCATTGCAAGGAAGCTAAGTGTGAAGCAATGGGAAGGACCTAAGCAGACAGTGAAAGAGGGAAGAGTGAGCCATGAGAGGTGGGTGGGAAAAGCCTGGGAGCTCGAACCCACAGCTTATGCTGGGTCCACAATAGAGGGATTAGAGGTCAGCGTGGCTGGAGTGTGCTGAGCCGTGAGGAGAAAGGCATGCAAGGAGACTGGACACACAGATGGGGACACACAGGGCCTTGTCAGTCATATTATCTCAGGACCTTACCTTGGGACCCACGGGAAGGCTCCAAAAGGTTTTCAGTGGGAGGATGTCTCACATTCATGGTTAAGGTCACTGCCAAGGGTACTGAGAATGTGTTGAGGGAGATGGGGAGAGCAGCAGGGTGAGGAAGAGGGGGCCATCCAGAATGATGGCCAGGTGTCTTCCTTCAGGTCCTGGGGAGTGGGGGGGTGGCGGTTGGCTATGAATTACTGGGAAAGCACATGAGGCTTATACTGAGGAGTGGTGCATGTGGGACCAGAGATAAATTCAGTTTAAGTCAAGATGTCAAGTGAGCAATTAGAATCACAGGTCCCTGGGCTTAACAGAAAGGTCTCACCTACAGGCTCCTGGGTGGCTCAGTCAGTTAAGCAGCTGCCTTTGACTCAGTTGATGATCTCATGGTCCTGGGATCGAGCCCCATGTTGGGCTCCTTGCTCAGTGGGGAGCTTGCTTCTCCTTCTCCCTCTTCTCTCTCTCTCTCTCCCACTCTCTCTCTCAAGCATGATGCTGGTCACAAAATCTGGGGCACAAGAAGAAAGTTCAAAGGATACAAAAAAAAAAAAAAAAAACCAGAAAAAAAAAAGGCACTGTGACAAACTGGAAATTGGCTAAATTTCTAAGAGTTTCGACACCTGACTTCATTGGTGAAAAACTGTTGTAACCAACGGGTTTATTTGTTTGATGCATGAGAACTAACCTGTGTGATTTCTTTGGCTTTTGTCACTTATTTGATCAGATTAATGCAAATGCTCACATTGCTTTACCCTAGTCACTGATGTGTGTCATTTCTGGATGGTTCCTCCCATCAGTGGGAGGCCTGGGGCGTATATTGTCAGAACCTCCCATTCTGTCTTCTGCGCTTATCACACTCTGTGACTGAGGTCTTTCCAACTGCTGAAACCACTTCCTAAGTATGAGAAATGAGATGTTTTTCTACTCAGGTAAAACATAAAATTTAAACACAAGCCCTCTTGAAAGGGTAACTGAATAATTATATGCCAAAATGGAATACTACTTGGGAAGTATTAAAATAATTAGTCTTTTGCTGAAGAAGTCTTTTCGATTGCTGTTTTCTCTATAGACTGTCTTAATAAAACAACATTAAAAAACCTGACTGGGAGGTGTTACGATATTTTCCTTCAGGGGAAAAAAAAAATCAACACAGCTGAGTGTGCACAAGCTTCTGGTCTTTGGAAAGGGCATCTGGGTATATTCGCATGGGTTCTGTATGTTGTCTTGATTGTTGTGGATAGTAAATAAATAGTAAATGCCTTGGGAGAAGACTGCTTCATACTAATAAATGCCAACTCGTAGAAGTAAAAATGGGGTATCAGAAAAATCAGAATAGTGGTTTTGACCACATAGGCCACAATTTGTATGGTCCTATGCTGTAATTAAAGGGAAATGCTTACTTCTCTTATTTTGCTCTCCCAAAACAATGTTTGTGAAATAATGCTTTGGAAGAATAATAAAGGAATATATATTTTTCTCATCTCATCTCATCATTTCTTTACTTCTTCAGTTGCATTCCATTATTTCTGTGGCTTGAAACTGTAGGCGGAGGGAATGGGTGAATCATATCCAAAATTCAGCTACCCGGAAAAATCTGTGTATTTGATCATAGTCTTTGGTGGAAAACCATAAAAACTATCTCTGGTAAATGTATGCAAAACTTATTGGAAACATAGTGAATGGCTCTTGGCATCAGAAAATAGCAGCCAGGGCGCCTGGGTGGCTCAGTGGGTTAAGCCTCTGCCTTCGGCTCATGTCATGATCTCAGGGTCCTGGGATCAAGCCCCGCATCAGGGAGCCTGCTTCCCCTCTCTCTCTCTCTGCCTAGCTCTCTGTCTACTTGTGATCTCTCTCTCTCTCTCTCTCTGTCAAATAAATAAATAAAATCTTTAAAAAGAAAAAGAAAAAGAAAACAGCAGCCAAAGGAATCCGGGTAGCTGGGCATACTGCAGGTCAGTTTGCTTAAAATGCTGCCATTGGTCTTTGCCCCCAGATCCTGGTCATTTTCCACCTTTGATTGGTCATCCTTCTGCCGCTCAACCCTATCCTACCACCACAGTAACCTCTAACCGCCCTGAGTCTCTGCTTCAACCCCTCAGGATTCAAGGTTTTAGCTAATCAACTGTGTTAGCTTACTAATGAGCTCTTACTCTGGACTCCAGGGAGAGACACTAGAGAATATGTTTTTCTGTCTACATTCTGTAGGGTCTTGTCTTCCTCAAGTCAAATAATTGGGAATTAATTCCACAGTACCAGATAGGGTATTCCAATGCTGGGCAACCAAAAAATGATATGATCACCAATACAGGTTTCAAACTTTTTTGACAATGATTCCCAATAAGAAACCCATTCACAGCACACAGCAGCACGTGCACGCATGCACCTACACACACACACACACACACACACACACACACAGCATGCACACTCATACCTATGATATAAAGAAAAGTTTTATATGATACTTACCATTAATTATCAGACCTACCACCTTATGACCTGCAGTATGCACAAAAAACACTAGGGGCGTCATTCACATAAACTAAAATGCAAGTGACATTCTTAAAGTGTGCAGTGCACAACCTGCACAGCCATACTTAGCAGACTAGTGTGCACTACATTTTGTTCTCTTTTTTTCTATTTTGATTTTTGTAAATGTTCATTGCAAACCACTAAATTGATTTCGTAACTCATGCAATGGACTGTGTCCTCACCCCACACACACACCCCAAAATTCAGATGTTGCAGCCCTAACCCCCAATGCCACTATATTTAGGCGGTAATTAGAGTTAAATGAGGTCATCAGAGTGGAGCCTCTAATTCATTAGGACTGGTGGCCTTACACCAGGAAGAAGAGATCTCTCCCCATTTCTCACCCAACAAACACACACACAGGAAAGGCCATGTGACCACATGGTTAGAAGTTGCGATCGCACCCCTCTGCAAGCCAGGAAGAAAGCTCTCACTAGACATCCACCCTGCTGGCACCCTGATCTCAGACTTCCAGCCTCCAAAACAATGAGAAAGTAGATTTCTGCTGTTTAAGCCACTCAGTCTGTGGTATTTTGTTCCGGTCACCCTAGGAGACTAAGACAATCCCGCATGTGGAAATACCACATGACACCATGCTTAGGGTGATGCATTAGAAACTTGGGGACCCCCTTAGTGGTCCATGCAGAGTTTCCCTGATCATTCCAGGCTGCAGCTGTTTCCAAACGAACCTACCTATTCTCTTCTTCCACCTCTCATTTCTCTCCCCAGGGCTTTTTTCTCCCATTTGCTTCCCACTGGACCACGTCATTAATTCCACACGGGCAAATTAAACACGCCATCCTCCTTCTTTCCTGGCTTGCTTGCTTGTTTGTTCTTTCCTTTCTTCCTTCTTTTCTTTGCTCCCTCTTCCTTCTTTATTTCCTTTGATAAATAGATTCTTTAAGACCTCAACACTTCCCTAAGCTACAGTATCTGTTGAGAGTGTGTTCATGAACTCAACAGTGGATTTCGAGCACACAGAGATCAAGGTTGGGTGTCTGGCTTTGAGTGCTTTGTGAAGTGTCTCTTACCATGAGCACTCTCTTATTATGAGCAAAACTGGAGCTTTTATAAATAAAGACTAGAAAGGCCAATTTTGTTTCTCATTTTGAAAACAAGCCTAGCCCCACCCACTGTGTAAAATCAAATCTAATGTAGTCTAGATTACATCAAGATAGAGCCAAGACTGGTCTCTATAAAGGGAGTAATAAATTAAGAGAAATTGCCTTAAAAATTGTGTTGCTGGGGCACCTGGGTGGCTCAGTGGGTTAAAGCCTCTGCCTTCGGCTCAGGTCATGATCCCAGGGTCCTGGGATCGAGCCCCGTATCGGGCTCTCTGCTTGGCAGGGAGCCTGCTTCCTCCTCTCTCTCTGCCTGCCTCTCTGCCTACTTGTGATTTCTCTCTGTCAAACAAATAAATAAAATCTTTAAAAAAAAAAAATTGTGTTGCTTCCCCTGTGCTCTGTTCCTACTTGTCTTATCTCATCTCCTCTCAGCACTGAGTATGGGCTTGCGCTCCAGAAAAGAATGTGTTTTCAATCGCCTCTTTCATCCAATCTCTTCTTTGCCTTCCTCTACTCCTTAAAATGTTGAAAGGCGGGAAAATTATCTTGCATTGACATTTACTACATTCCAGTTACTTTGTACGTATGATCTCACCTTATCTTCACACCCGTGGGGTAAATACTCTGAACCCTGCTTTACAGGTGGGGACCTGGGGATTCAGAGAGTTCAAGTTCACGCTGGAGTGAGTTGAGTTGTGGATTCATGTCTATCCAATTCCAAGATTCACAATTCTTTGTTCTATACAACATTGTCTTCCAACTGCATCCTTTTATTCAAATTCAATCAGAGTACTGTCTTTCCAAAATTCTGGATCCGGACATCAGAGTATCCTAGAAAATGTGGATCCCGTAGCCTACTCCTCTGCAATAACTCAGGAGTCCGCGTTCTGATGTTGGGAACTGCACACAGCACCCTTGGATGGTAGCGTTCATTGCCTAAGAATTTATATTCTCCAGCCCAATGGGCTTCTGTTGAAGATTCTACTAAATTTTGAAGATAATTTCACCAGGCTAAAAGCTTCATGGTTTTCCTGTTACTGACCACCTTAAACTTCTTACATATCAATTTGAATCCATCCAGCCTCATCCTTGCACTGTGAATTATGATATGATGGGCCTCTCTCTTTGTCTTTTGGACCCCGTTGTTGTAGAAGTGGGATAGGGCCTGCAGGCAGAAAACCTGAGGCTTTCCTTCTGGTTTTGACTCCCGGTAGCTCTGGGTCTTTAGGCCATCAGCTACCTTCTTGCAAGATTGTCTCAGCAATGCTGCATAAACAGAATTCTACTAAATCCTTTCGAAGGTCTCTTTTTGCTCTGAAATTCAGTGATCTTTTCATGTTATTTACTTTCCAGGGTTTTGTTGCCGTAAGACTTCTAGAAAAGTTGCTAAACTGTTCTCTTGAGTTCAAATAGCTCTAATTCTAATTCTAAATGCAGTTGTTTTGAATCAACACTCTTTTCTGGATTAGGAAAACTTTCTCCAAAGACTTAGTTAGGTACGAATACTGTAATGTTTCTAGATTGGCAGGGAAAGCCAGGGAAGGTGTGGGAAGGAAGTGGTGATGGTCAGGAGCCTGTAATGTGCTTGAGGAGGTAAACAGTGGTCAGTGAGGTCTGGGGAAATTTCTCTCTCCGGCCCTGCAAACAGAACTGCACGCTACAGTGATTCCCCTAGACGCCTCTTCCAGAAGTGCCCCGGGTGCCCTCCCCTGAGACCTGCCTGTGGGCTTTGACTGACCAACCAGTTTACCTCAGGTGGCCCGGGAGAGCTGCTCTCACTCTGTCCACTCCTCTCTCCTTTTGAGATGCAATTTCGGCTTTTCAAGCAGTAAAACTTTGAACAAAATTCGGTCCAAATCCAAGAGCTCGTGTCCTTATCAACTTTGCAACTTCATAAAAATGTAAACAAATCCATCTTCCAGAACAGCAGTGCTCCCACATGCTTGTAAACCTTGGCACGGTTAGGGCCGCTCAGAGTTGTATGGTTTCAGGGACGTTTTCCTGTACTTTACATAATCAAACAAAACAATTTCCAAGGTACACCCACGTTCAATAGTTTATACTTGAGGGAAATTTGAGGACTTGGCCAGTGAGGAAGTTGGAGACAAGGGAAATCTGTAAAACTCTGGACAGCCTCACCGAACAGGCGGAGTACCAGACCCCAACAGGAGCCTATAGGTACTCAGAGGTCACAGGAGTGCCCGGCAGAGATATGAGATACAACAAGACCAAATAACTCCTCCTTCACCATAAACCAACCTTGCAGGTGGGTGGAGACCCAGTTGCCTACACCATGTGCTTTGAAGGGCTTGGCAAAGAGAACTCTACTTCTGTTCTTCCCACAGAACAGTCTTCCCTACAATGCCTGAAATTTCGCCACCTGTCATTTGCTCTCTTAGTCAAGCACTGCCCTCTCTCGAGTTTTCATTCAAATTATAAATACTCGGGAAATAGACCACGTTCACTCCCCAGTGCTCTGCCGTGAATTAGTCTGCTATATGGTACCGGGAAGCGAGGAAGGCCAGTGGGGATGGAGATCAGATAGGAGGGGAAGGTGCTGTCTCACTAGGGGAAAACCTCCTAACCTCACAGATGTGCCTGGAACCAGCCCCATCTCTGTGCCCATCTCACACACTTTCCTCCCACTGCAAGGGAAAATCTGAGATCGTGGGTGTGTTTTCTTGAATCATTAAAGCATCTTCCGAAGATGGCCTAGATTTGCAAACAATATGGCAAAGACACCAGATGAGAAAAAGAGTAGAGCCTCTCACACAGTGCCTGTCACTTCCTAGGTGTTCAGCAAATAAATGTTCCTTCCTTCTTTCCCTAGTGCTTCAGTGTCTCTACTGAATTAATTCATTCCCACACAGTTAGATTTCCTCACAGTGTAGCTTTCATGTCCAAATGACCAGAAATTCCAAATAATAAAGTTCATAAGAAATCGACCTTTGAGAAGGAACTGTTGCCATGGAGATCAGCAGAGCCCCACACCTGTTCATCATTGGCTGGGCTGCTTCCAGCTTCCAGTTTAGCTGGAACTGGGAGTTAAAGAAAGTCAGCAAACTATGCGGGTTAAAACGTACCTTGTAGAGAAGGCATTGGGACGGAGCTCACTTCTCTCTAGATCATTTATTACTGCAATATTTCTGTTGCCATTTCATTTCTAAGTGCTCTAACCATACAAGCCTGAGAACATAATACACTGTGATCATAGCTCCTTGGTCTCCTATAGTAGTCTGGGCATTTAAAGGAAACAGTTCTTCCCTGTTTCCTTTTCTACACATGGAATGAAGATGCCGTCTTCACTGATTCCTGAGAACGCAAATCCCCAATGGTTAAGCAGGCAGAGAAGGGGCTGGAAGGTGGGAAGGACATTTGTCAGGGCAGGATGCAAGGAAAAGTGTGTTCAATGTGCGGGGGTTGCCAGGAGTAGGGCCGGAATGGGTAGGGCACGAGGCAGGGAGGAGGTTAGGAAATCGTCCTGGAGAAGTGCCAAGGCAAGGTCATTGTGCATGACATGCAGGGTTAAGGAATTTTAATTTTATGGGAAAAGGATGTAGAGCCCTCATGCTTAAGTTGTAGAGTGATGAGGCATGCCCAGAGTCCCCAGGGAGGAATTGCAGGGAAGCAGAGGGGAGTGTGGCGCAGGTTACAAAGGCTGCAATGCCGGAGTGGGGGATACAATTCAGACATAGAAGATACAGGATTCAGTGAGCAAGTGAAAGTTGCAAAGAGGGGACAGAGCAGAATGGCTCTCAGCATTCCAGCAAAGGCAACAGGGTGCATAGTAATGAAAGTCCCAAAGACATGGGAGGAGGAGTGGGCCTAGGAAAAGAGGAGAAAAATTTCCTTCTGACCCTCCCCAGACTTGCATGATGGTGGGGGGGGGTGCTAATGGAGCTTGGTGGGGAGTCTGGCCTGGAGGGACCCAAGATGGTGTGGAGACAGGTGGGCGCAGAGAAGGTAAACCAAGGGCTCTTCTGCTCAGAGCTGGATGCCTTCTGTGACCTTGTCCCTACCCTCCCTGACTCCTCCGGACAGGACCACCACTGGGGCCGCTGCCATTTCTTGCCCGCCAGATGTGGCCAGCAAGAGAGGGCCCCCCACCCTGCAATACACCTGACACCCTTCGGGCTTCCATTAACATTTGCCAAATAAACGAATGAATAATGAATCCCAAGTCTCCACAGAAGAGGACTGTATCAGCAAGGCCCCCACGGGAAACACTGGCCAAACTGAAATTAAAGAGAGTTTAATAAAGGGACTGCTTTTTGAGATGTGGAAGAGTGAAGAGAAACCAGAAGGTATAGTTCTTTCTGTTGGGCAAGGAGGGGTGGAGTGGAGGTCCATTACCATTCCAGGGCCCAACCGGCCTGGAGGAAGGGGTCACCAGAGCCAGGAGAGAGAACAAGCTAGGGCCACATGGCGGCACCTGGGGTCTTGTTAACAGGAAGGTAGGAGTGGATCTGGAGTGGTGGGGGGAGAATGCTCAGCATGAGGAACCCAACAAAACAGACACACACACACACACACACACACACAGGCTCACATCTCCCACTTGAAACTCATCAACCAGAAGAGCCTGGCTGTATGCTCACACACATATTGCAAAGGCTCCTGGAGGCAAAGGCAAAGAGGCACCCTCACCCCTGGAGAAACTGGGTCTGTTCTAAGCAGTCAAGGGCTAGAGGGGTCTCATTTCCAAAGTACTTTCGTAGATGTGCATCTCAAAAAGAAGTTCTCTGTTACATTAAAAAAAAAAAAAAAATGGGTGCCATAGTCAAGTTTCAAAAGTCCTGGGTTAAATTGATCTTTGACTTTAAGGTGTGTGAAGCCCTTTACCATCCTAGCGTATATGGTTAATTTCCAAAAGAAAGGGCTTCTTGGTAGCATGGCATGGGCTGGTGAGTTCTAACGAATCAGGCCACTGCAGTTCTAGCTCTTGAATTCAATTCCATGTGGACACCGCAAACTGCTTAAGTCCCTGGGATCTCCTTTTCAATGCCTGCCTGTGTTAAGGGGTGGATCGTAGGTGTTCATTTGTTTAGGATTCAATGCCTATCCCAGCGCCAGCATTGCCCCATCATTCTGGATTTCTCAGAGTAAAAAGCATGAATCCTTCGGAGAACTTCAGAGCAACAGCCTCCTCGGAGGGCTCGGGTTGTCTGTTTCCTGCCCTTGACCTTAGTTCATCCCGAACTTGCTTGTCCTCAGCTCTGCACCGCTCTGGTCCCTGGCGGTGACACGCGCCCGACCCGAATGCCTGCAGCAACATACTCATCCCGGGGTTCTGCCCCGTCCGGTTCTACCTCCATGACTCATTCTTCTCCATCTGTGACACTTCAGTATCTCCAAGGTCATCCCCGCTGGGCCCAGGATCACATGTCCTTGTGGTTCTGAGCTCATCAGACCTCCTCGGCCACTCCACCTGTTCTGTCCTCAATGCTTTTCTTCTGGCTGCTGGTTTTGTCCCATATCATTTTGTTTAGTCTTTATATCTTCCTCCTTTTTCCTACCAACAGTGGGCAGCAGTTTCATTTATTCTCCCTTTCTTCCCAAAGCTGCTCCTTCCCTCCTCCCCTGGCCCCTCACTTTTCCCTGTGGCTTCCCTGCATTCCTTTGGGTGGAAGTTACCATTAACCGCCATGTTGGGACCTTGAAGCCCAACCCTCCCTTCCATCGTGACACACTAGCAAGTGAGCTGCTCGTTGGGGCCACCACAGAATTTATCATTCAAACCAGGATGCTTCGAATGTGAAAGAGGGCGCTGTCAGTTATCATGCCAAAACAAGAGGTGTAAACCAGGACTGTCTCGAATAGGGTTTTATGGTCCCCCCCAATGTTTGTAGACATATGACCTGCCTACAATACAGCTGAGATCTCATGGAATTTTCCTCTACGAGATGCAGGTACGTCCTAATCCGCTGATTTGAGTCACTGTACCTGACCGAATGGTTTCTTGAGTCACATCTTACATGTCTCAGACTGCCTCCCAGATCAGCCAGATTGCTCCCCTGAATGACAAGCTCCCCAAATGGGTGGCTAAACCCACTGTCATTTTCATGGTCATTGTCACTGAAGTTGTAGTTGCGATAACAGTGGCATCTCCTGCCTGGCCTTCTCCCCCTCCTCTTCCCCCAGGATTCTATGCTACTTCCCTTATCCCCCCTGCCCCAACCTTCCGGGCATCTGCATCAACATCCACCAGTTCATTCCCAAAGTCACGAGCAAGAACTCGTGGCTCAGGAATCCCCAGACCGTAACCAGCCTGCTTCTGCTGTGAGGTCTGTGCTCCTCTTCCTCAGCAGCCTGGTACCTTCTGGCAAGTGCCACACAGATTTCACTAGCTTCACCATGTCAATGATAAGGGATAGACCCCCAGGGCAAACTAGTTTAGCTCCAAAGGGGAATTCATTGATTTAAGGATCTGAGAAGGAAGGACAGGAATGCAGCGGGGCTGGAGGAAAGCCTGGAACGAGAGATCTGGTTGCCTCCTGGACTCCACCGGCAGTTCTGGTCCTATCTGGGGGCATCAGCTTGATGGTCTCCCCTTAATGGCTAACATTACCATATGCCAGGAAATGGAGCTTCCGAGCACCCAAGTTTTGCACCTTGGTGGGGTGTGTGTGGGTGTAGGGGTGGGGGTGGGTGTGTTTGTGTGTGTTTGTGTACCGCGACGGGAATATTTCCATCAATTCCTATGTGTGAACTTGGAGCACAACAACCCAGAACCCCTGGGGTCACAAATGGCTGAGAGGACCCAGCACATGTGGGCATGTCTCCTCTCAGTGTCCTCCCAGGAGGACTGATGAGATCTCTGCTTGGATTCAGTGGAGAGATTTCCTTACTGCTTGGGTATTAAGGTCTCTGCAAGAAATAGGCTTATCGGTGGTGTATGGACACTGGTGATGTCACTTACATTCTCAGATTCCTCTGCCAAGTTTTGCTGATACCTGGGGAAGGAAGAACTAGTTGTGTTTAACTGCTGTTCTCAGTGAGTGTCGACACACCTTAGTGCTTTTGACCCAGAGGTCAACACTAAGATCACGGCAGTGGGTTTCCAGCCCCAAGATCTGACTTTCTATACCTAAGCGAATCAGCCAAGAGCTGGAGTGAGAAGTGTGGGGCGGGGGTCATTTCCAGGAAGATGGACTTGCCAGCGGAGAGGTCCAGAGGCTCCTGGACCCCTGGCACTGCCCACCTCAGCTGGGGAAGTCCCACTTCTCATCCCCCCACTTCTCATCCCCAACCCCGAGGGCGGGCACGTGAAGCCTACCGTCAGGAGAGCTCAGGCTAGCTTCCTTTCGTGTTGTTGTGATAAGCTGTCATTACATGATTGCCCTGGCCTGCCACCGAACAAGCCAGAAGTCGTCCCCGACGCGCCCGTCCACCCAGGCTCCTCCAGGCCAACAAACACGCTCCGACTTCCGCGCCCGGGCTCGCTCCTCCCGTTCCTGCCTTCGCCCGCCCGGTTCCTCAGCTGAGTGTCCCCTCATGGGAACTCACTCATCTTCGCTCCTGTCCCAAGGGTTCTTTACCTTTGACACCTTTCCTTCTGGCACTTGCCCTGTTTTTTGGTAGATGGAATCTGATGTTCCCTTTTGTCAAGCCGCATGGACCCTTCTTTGAATTTCTCTAGGGGTCTTTTGTGAAGACCCTGTTGCCCAGGTGCCTTGTGATACACACACACACACACACACACACACACACATACCACAGCCACTAGACTTGCTCAGTTTCCCTTCTGTCCCTCTCCCTCTTTCTCTTTAGGATCTAAACCAAGCAAGGCCATCCTTGTTCCGGTGGGGCTGATGGGCTCCAGGCAGTGCCTGTGGCTTCTCCAGATCATCCCTGGTGTCCCTTCACCTTTCTCAGCATCCTCTGGGACATCCCCCATTCCTGCCTGAAACCTCTCTGGCAGGCTCTGCCCTTGGGCATTCGTGATGTGGGCTCCTGCCTGCCCTTCGGACGCGTGCTACCAGCCCCGTGTTTCATTTCCCTTCTCACTCGGCGCCCACCTCTGCTGCGGCCGGCCCATGGGTTGTTTATACAAATGCCAACTTCCCTCCACCTCAACATTACCCTGGCTGTTTTTTTTTTAAAGTCAAATCACAGTTGTTGGCACTACGCTTGAAACACTGTTCTGAATGCATGGTTGGATTCAGAGTTTCCTCTTTTCGGTTGCATTTTAAAAATCACAAAGTATGATTCTATGTCATTATTAAAATAATACCTAGTTACAACCAAAATATAGCAATTAAAATAGTAACATTTTGTTGTATGATATGCCCTTCCTGTTGTTTAAAAGTTTTTTTTTTTTTTTTAAGATCTTATTTATTTGTCAGAGAGAGAGAGAGAGAGCACAAGCAGGGGGAGTAGCAGGGAGAGGCAGAAGGAGGCTCCCAGCCAAGCAGGGAGCCCAGTTCAGGACTCAATTCCAGGACCCTGCGATCATGACCTGAGCAGAAGGCAAATGCTTAACGGCTGAGCCACCCAGGCATCCTGAAAGATATAGTTCTTAAAAAATACTTGGAGTTATATCACACATACAGTGTAGATCTTTCCATTTTCATTCAGTATGATGACTGACTCATCAAATATTCACTAAACATTTTTATGGGTGAAGGGTTGCACCAGGCTCCAAGGACGCAAGGCTCCTCACCCCCCTGACCCCTGATGTCCGAAGTAATGGGACAGTTAAGACACTGCAGCCAGCATGTGCTGTGGCCCCAGTCTGGTCTTAAAGGAGGTGGTCAGGGAAGGCTTTCCTGAGTGAGGTGAGGCCCAAGCCAGGATCTGAAGAATTAGGAGGAGTTGCCTGACCAATATGAAGGACTGTTCTAAGCAAAGAGAATAGCATGCATGCGTGCAACACAGAAGGAAGTGGACAGGAGGAGTTCTGAAGATTGATTAGAGAGATAACCGACCATGTAAACTAGGTTATTGAGTTTGAATTTTATCCTACGATCAATGAAGACTTCCTTTTCAGCAGAATCAGATTTGCTGATCACACACCTCTAGCTAAAATAATGGAGCATTGATCAACTTCTTGGTATAATTATTAACTCTTCATAATACATATTTCTTTTTTAAAGATTTTATTTATTTATTTGACAGAGAGAGAGTAAGAGAGCACAAGCAAGGGGAGCAGCAGAGGGAGAAGGAGAAGCAGGCTCCCTGTTGAGCAGGGAGCCCGATGAGGAGCTCCATCCCAGGACTCTGGGATCGTGACCTGAGCTGAAGGCAGACGCTTAACGACTGAGCCACCCAGATGCCCCCATAACACTATTTCTACTGATAATACAAGTGAATGTACCATAATTTACTTAATCGTTTCTCCACGGTTACTGATATTTTACAATGTTAAAGTTGCAATGAGCATATTCTCTTTGACTCTTCCCTATGCAAACTAATTCCAAACTAATTGAGATCCACTTTTGGATGTCAATTAAATAACCTCTTCTATGTAATTAACCTTATCTTTTCTTTGTTCCAATTTCAGTTCATATTATGCCTCCAATGCAACCCCTCACTGGTCTACATATTTAGCCCGGCCTATTAGGATAGCAGCTAGATAGGGAGTCCCACTGGGACATGACCATTGATGCCAACCTACCCACAGTCACTACCAAACTTCTCCTAGCGTACTCTCAGTGCATTTCACATCAAACAGAAAGCCCCAGGGACCAGACTGCATATGTTTGTTGTTGTTGTTGTTGTTGTTGTTGTTGTTTTAAAGATTTTATTTATTCTTTTGAGAGAGAGAGAGAGAGAACGCAAGCAGTGGCAGAGGCAGAGGCAGAAGAAGAGGGAGAAGCATGCTTCCCTTCCAAGCAGAGACCTGGACACGGGGTTTGATCCCAGCACTCTGAGATCATGACCTGAGCCAAAGGCAGACACTTAACCAACTGAGCCACCCAGGTGCCCCTGCATGTGTTTTTGTAAAGAGTTGGGAGTTGGAGTAGGGAGAAAGCATAGTGATAAGTTGCCAGTGTATACACTGACTGAAAATATACAGAAAACTCACACCAACCCTTTTCACACACTTCCTCTTTTTTTTTTTTTTTTTTTTGGACCTTTTTTTAGTTATCCCAGTTTAGTTCTTAATTACCATCGGTGAGTGTAGAAGGGGAAGGAAGTAAATATCACCCTTCTTGAGTAGCTGGGCTATTTTAGGTCAAACGTGAGGGACCCACAATCGAAGCTTTGAACTAAACTTTTATTAAGCCTCACGCCAGTGTTGTAAATTACTAAACCTCGTTTCTCCGGTTTGGGTGTCAGAGAACCAAAACGTGTGTTGTCTAGAACTCTTCACGTATGGTGATATCCCTCCCTTCCATGTGATTTCCTATTCATGCAAACTTTTTCTTATTTTGCCCTCTTTCTTGACCACTCAGCTTCCTCTCAGGTCAAATTTTATTCATTAAGGAAACACTCAGTTTTTATGGTTCATAATTTTTTGCTAACTAGGCTGTGTACAACCAAGCTATTTAAAGCCCTGCCAAAGTTTATAAAACTTCTGGAACCCCTTCACTAATAAACTCCTCATCCTTGGTGTCTTCTGAGTGTATTTTCAAATCCCTTCCAAGTCCTATTAAGATTCCACACGGTCCTTTGTGCAGAACGAGGACTGCCAGAAAGAAGAGTCCTTCATTCACTTACTTGTTCACTCATTTGTTCAAGAAATGTTCTCTTCTACCACGATCCGGCTTCAGTGAAACAGGATCCAAGCCCCAGCCCTAGTCAAAATTCAATCAAGGGTTGAGAAGTAAGAGGGTCTGGGTGGTTCAGTAAGTGGAACATCCCACTCTTGATTTTGGCTCCAGTTATGATCTCAGGGCCGTGTGGTCAGGCCCTTTATCAGGCTCTGTGCTCAGCATGGAGTCTGCTTAAAGATTCTCTCTCTCCATCTCCTTCTGCCCCTCCCCTCACTCATGCTTTCTCGCTCTCATTCTCTAAAATAAATAAATAAAAGCTTAAAATAAAAGGTAAGAAATTATTCTCTGCTCTGAATCCCTTAGCAAAAAGGACCCCTTTGTACAACTTTCAAAGGTGACTTTAACACAATGGCAGACCTGACATAGCCCTGCAGCAGATCACTATTTAATACTCACCTCCTCCCTATAGGACAAAATCGTTTTCAGTTATAAAAATAAAATGAAATAAATTAGAGTTGTGACCAGAAGAGAAGCCCAGACAATGAAAGTAGTTTCTTACTGAACTTCAACTATATAACCATGCCAGTAAAAATAAATAAATAAAAAGAGATACTACATTTAAAAGATAAAGGACTAGTATCCAACATCTATAAAGAACTTATCAAATGCAACACCCAAAAAAACAAAAAATCCGGTCAAGAAATTGGCAGAACACATGACACTTCTATAAAGAAGACGTACAAATGGCCAATAGACACGTGGAAAAAGGCTCACTGTCACTCATCACCAGGGAAATACAAATCAAAGCCACAATGAGATATCACCTCACACCAGTCAGAATGGCTAAAATTCACCACTCAGGAAACAGATGTTGGTGAGGATGCGGAGAAAGGGGAAGCTTCTTACATTGTAGGTGGGAATGCAAGCTGGTACAGCTACTCTGGAAAACAATATGGAGTTTCCTCAAAAAAGTTAAAAATAGAGCTGCCCTATGACCCAGCAATTGCACCAGTGGGTATTTACCCAAGGGATACAAACATAGTGATTCGAAGGGGCACCTGAACGACAATGTCCACAACAGCCAAACTATGGAAACAGCCCAGACGTCCATTGACAGATGAAGGATAAAGATGTGGTACAGGGGGGAGGAGCAAGATGGAAGTGGCGGAGGAGACCTAAATATCGTCAGGTCCCAGGAGTCCAGCTAGATGGTTATCAAACCATTCTGAACACCTACACACTCAACAGGATAGTGAAGAGAAGAAGAGCAGCAATTCTAGGAACAGAAAAGCGACCACTTTCCAGAAGATGGGATGTGTAGAGA
This sequence comes from Lutra lutra, assembly GCF_902655055.1. Classification (NCBI taxonomy): domain Eukaryota; kingdom Metazoa; phylum Chordata; class Mammalia; order Carnivora; family Mustelidae; genus Lutra; species Lutra lutra. The sequence goes on along the minus strand of NC_062285.1, from coordinate 10,932,047 downwards.
AGTAAATCTGGGGTGACAAGAAGAGAGATCGCAGGGGGAGGGGCGAGCAGTGGCGCCACGGAGCACAAAATCCGAACTTTTAGAAGTCTGCTCCGTAGAGGGACGTCACTTCAGAGGCTAAGCAGGGGGTGAAGCCCTCGCAGGGACAGTGTGGTCTCATGTCCTGTGGGGTCACAGAAAGAATGGGGGTGTCTGAGTGTGGCAGAGCTCCCAGGTATCCAACTGGCAGCAGAGACGGAGCTGAGGAGGGGCTCTCAGCTCCGGCTTACCTTAAACCGTGATCCGAGACACTATCCAGCTTGCTCTTTGAGCAGGGACCCCACAAGTGGTATCAGGGGAGACTCACCTTCCTTCCTCTTCCAGGAGGACAGCACAAACATGCGGCAGGAATTAGCTGGGTTTGGAGACTCCAAATGGAACCCTGCGCCAGAGACAGAAATTCTGGGGGAGCTCGAAATGTGGCTGGAAACTAGGGAGACAGGAGGGATTGACAGCTTTTCTCTGAGGGCGCACTGAGGAGTGGGGCCCCCGAGCTTTCTTGGCTCCTCCAGGGCCAGAGTTTGGGAAGCCGCCATTTTCCTTCCCATCCTCCAAAGCTCTACGGAAAGCGCTCAGGGAACAAAAGCTCTGAGACCAAAACCGTGGATTACTTAGCCTGGCCCCTGGCAAGGGCAGTCAATTCCGCCTCAGGCAAAGACATTTGGGAATCACGGCAACAGTTCCCAGAATATCAGCAAGACCGTCCAGCCAAGACCAAGTCTACCGATCAATGAGAACTGCAGAACACCACAGATGGGGAAAGCAACACACAGAATTCATGGCTTTTTTCCCATGATCCTTTAGTCTTTCAAAGTTAACTTTTTTTATTTTTTTTTCTTATTCTGCTTTTTAAATTTTTCCTCTTTCTTATTTTAACATTTTTTAACTATTTTATCTTATCAATACTTTTTTTAAAATCTTTTTGAGGTTCCTCAAAAAGTTGAAAACAGAGCTACCGTACGACCCAGCAATCTCATTACTGGATATTTATCCTAAAGATAAAAATGTAGTGATCCAAAGGGGCACATGCACCTGAATGTTTATAGCAGCAATGTCCACAATACCCAAACGATGCAAAGAACCTAGATGTCCATCAACAGATGAATGGATAAAGAAGGAATCCTATGCAGCCATCAAAAAAAAAAAGAAATCTTGCCATTTGCAACAACGTGGATGGAACTAGAGAGTATTACGCTAAGCAAAATAAGTCAATCAGAGAAAGATAATTATATGATCTCTCTGATACGAGGAATTTGTGAGGCAGGGCAGGGGATCGTGGGGGGTAGGGAGGAAAAAAATGAAACAAGATGGAATCAGTAGGGAGACAAACCATAAGAGACTCTTAATCTCACGAAACAAACTGAGGGTTGCTGGGGGGTGGGAGGGGAGGGATAGGGTGGCTGGGTTATGGACATTGGGGAAGGTATGTGCTATGGTGAGTGCTGTGAAATGTGTAAGCCTGATGATTCACAGACCTGTACCCCTGGGGCAAATAATACATTATATGTTTATATATATATATATATAGAGAGAGAGAGAGAGAGAGAGAGATGTGGTATATATCTATAATGGAATACTACTAGGCCATTAAAAAATGAAATCTTGCCATTTGCAACAATGGGGATGGCACTACAGGATATTATGCTAAACAAAATAAGTCAGTCAGAGAAAGACAAATACCATATGATTTCACTCATGTGGCATTTAAGAAACAAAACAGATAAACATAGGGGAAGGGAAGGAAAAATAAAATAAGATGAAAATTGAGAGAGAAGTAAACCATAAGAGACCCTGAACTCTAGGAAACAAAGTGAGGGTTGCTGGAGGAGAGGTGGGTGGGGAGATGGAGTAACTGCGTAATGGACAATAAAGAGGGCACTTGAAGTAATCATCACTGGGTGTTATATGCAGCTGATGAATCACTAAATTCTACCTCTGAAACTACTTTTTTAAAAAAGCAAAAATTAAAAAATAAATAAATGTAAAAAATTAATGTTTTTAATTGCATGAATGTGTTTTTGAAAGAGGAAAAAACTATTTTTTTCCGATGCAGTAAAGAATAATAAATTGTAGTTTCTGGTTTCCAGCTGTGACTCATGCAAATTGGCGATGGCAGACAGATCTTTGATTGCTCTTCTCTGTATAGGCATGTGACATGCACTCTATGGCGTGGCCAGATTGGTACATCTCTCCTCATTCATAGTTTATTAAAGAGCAACATTTATGAATTTTAATTACAAAGCTTTTCTTCCACAGGAGACAACAGATAGACACATGGTTACAAAAAGAATGCGGTTTAACAGAGATTCATATAAATGGCATTTCACAATAAGTTTCAGAAACCGGAATGTTGTCAATGTTTTCGTTTCCTGGGGGTTGATCCCAGGGGCTTTCAGAAGTCTGAAAAAATTTTTAAAATTTCCATTATCTTGTAAATACCTTCTCCAGAAAAATTCACTGTCAAGTTTGATCTGCGTTTGCGGAAAACTTCCACAGTTTTCCTTCTTCTGCAAAAATCAGAGCATGAACACCAACATTGTTTGACCTATTCTTTTTTTTTTTTAATTTTTAAAAAAGATTTTCTGTATTTATTTGACACACACAGAGAGAGAGCACAGAAACAGGGGAAGTAGCAGGCAGAAGGAGAGGGAGAAGCAGATGCTCCCCACCCCCACCGCTGAGCAGGGAGCTCGACACAAGGCTCCATCCATCCCAGGACCTCCAGATCATGACCTGAGCCGAAGGCAGATGCTTAACCTACTGAGCCACCCAGGCACCCCTGACCTATTCCTTTAGTGTCTAGTTCTTGGGGAAAACAACTGGGGCATTCAAACATCGCCCTTTGGGTTTCTTCTGGCAATGGATGGCCAGCATCCTTTGTCATTTCTCCATATTCATCTTCAAAATTTAATTCTATTTTCTTTTTTTTTAAGATTTTATTTATTTAAATTTATTTAAATAATTTATTTATTTGGCAGACAGAGAAAGAGAGATTACAAGCAGGCAGAGAGGCAGTCAGAGAGGGAGGGGGAAGCAGGCTCTCCACTAAGCAGACAGCCAGATTCAGGGCTCGATCCCAGGACCCTGAGATCATGACCTGAGCTGGAGGCAGAGGCTTAACCCACTGAGCCACGCAGGCGCCCCTTAATTCTATTTTCTATGTCAGTGGCCCTTGTTCAATAATCTGTGGCTGCAGAGTTAAAGGCTTTCTTCATGAAATTTAAGCTGTTCCTTCCAACTTCAGAATTGGGATTACTTTTTCATAATTAGTCTTATGTGACATTAAAAACTTAACTCTTGAAACAAATACCTGTGGCTGAGTTCTCCATGGGGGTAACTTTATAACTAGTTCCCCAAAGGAGCTACCACAAACTGTTTAGTGAAAGATCAGTAATGGTTCCACTCTTGGGGGCCACTTAGAGTAGTAAAATTCATAGAGACAGAAAGCAGAATGGTGGTCACCAGGGGCTGGGGGGAGGGACAATGGGAAGTTTGTTCAATGTTACTGTTTAATGGGGACAGAGTTTCAGTTTTGCAAGATGATAAAAGTTCTGTGGATGGATGGGGGTAAAGGTCACACAACCTTGAAATGCTTAATGCCACTGAACTGTGCTCTTGAAAGTGGTTAAAATGGTAAATTTTTATTTAATGTGGTATATTTTATCACAGTTTTTTAAAAATTACTAGTTTTTTTTAAAAGGGACAGGTGATTAAAATGTGCTAACTTTAAGCATGTATGTATTGTTAAAAGTCAACAGTAACCACAGTAATTGTTTGGAATTTAGAACCACAAAATAGTTCTTTCAGGAAGAAATATTTTATCACTGACCAGGCATAGTAATAATCAAAAGCACATGGACTTCTAGTTGATTTCACGATTGTCTGTGAGTTCCCCATAAACAACGCACCTTGTCCCCTGTGCTCTGGAGGACAGCTCCCACTGCCCCAGCCGTGGTGCCCCACTGCTCAGTCCTTTCATTGATGATAATCTTTGTTGCACACGTAGAGATGAGGGGATGATTAAGTAGTGAGTTTCCCAACCTCCACACGTCCCAGCCCAGCTGATCATTACCCAGCTGATCAATAGCAATGCCCACGCCTGCCCTCGAGGACCACCCATCTCACCTTCCTCTCTGGGTCAGGCACCATGCCATTTGCAGTCCCTCAGACTTAAACATTTATGTTCCTGGGCTCATTCCTTTCCTTCACCTCCACACCCAGCAACATGCAACTCCTACCCATTTTCCCTTTGAAGCGCGTCTTGTGATTACATCCTCTACCAGATTCAGATCCAGACTTGCACCAGTCGCTTCTGTATTTACTTAACCGTTTCCCAGCTAGACACCCTGGATCCAAGTCCCATTTTTTAAAAAATGGATTTATTGTTTCTGCCTCAGCAGACTTTACTGAGCTCTGCTTTCATCTCAAAACCTTCAATAGCAACCTCTTACCGGCCACACCAAGCGGAAACGGACCTGCCTGTTTTCAATGCCCTTCAAAGGATGATCCCACCCGTTTACCAGTATTTCTCATAATCCTTCAACTTCTGTTGCGTCAGGATGACCCCATTGGTGCCCCACAAACTTGCCTTGCTCATTCCTGCCCTGGGCATTTGTTTACTCTGCCTTCCTTGCTGTGGCAAGCTTCCCTGTACCCAACCATATCCTACTCATGCTGTAAAGTGCCCCCCAACCCCCGTCCCAGGGCTATAACCTTGAGCAAGCTACATCTCTCATCTAATTGCAAAAAAAAAGGCAGGAGTGAGAAAGACCTAAAGTAGGTGCTCTCTGAGAGCCTGTGCCAGAGATCTTCCAAAAGCCTTTCCAGATCAGAACTCCTCATTCTCCATCAGCTGTCAGCCCCGGGGGCGGTCACCCCCAAGTCTACCTCAGTAGAAGCTACTCTCTGGTTTCTGATGGAAGCTGATACCTTCCGAGTCTTTGTGCTATTGTTCTGGGGTTGGCCGTGTCCATCGACCAAAGGTCACTTGACTCTCTTCCTGAGTTCAGCAACTATCTCTGACCCAATTCCCTCCAGCCTGGCCTTGGTAACAGTTCTGCTACCACAAGTCCAGAGCTATCCAGTTTCCCTCACCGTGCTTCCCCTACATTGCTATCCCTGGAATAGTTTCCTCAGATTACCTCAGATTACCTTATCTCTTGAACAGAATACTCTAGAATACCCCATCTTGAATGTTCCATCTCTCTTCCCTTGGAACTCTATCAGATGCAACTTACACACCTCCTCAGATGCGCTTGACCTCGCTTGTCCCCAGTGCCCTTGGTTTGCTCACTCATGAAGACTCCCCCCCATTGCCATTGCCACGGCTGCCAGCACTGACCATCTCCAAGTGCCAACTTGGCCTCCATGGCTCCTGCTCCAGGGGGAGCCATAGCTGTTCTGATGCCCAGGCCTGATGGGACCCAGGCAGCTCCAGCCCCTCCCCCTACTCATGAATTTGGATGAAACCATAAACTGCAGCCCATGGAAACTGGCTTCCCAGCGACTGCTCCAAGGTGTCTGGAGACACAACCCAGATTGTAGGGAAGCTAACATTCCTGCAGAAACTCAACCAATGAGACAGGAAATAGGAGGGCGAGAGAATGAGTCTCTTTCCATTTATCTCTTCAGGGGGCTGTTCTGGGACACGGTGTGCTGTATGGCCCCTCAAAGATATTCCATGTGACAAAGCAACCAGCTGTGGCTTTTCCTAACGCTGTGGCCCGTTCAGTAATATCACTGTTTATTCGCTTCCTGTCATTTCCTGACTCACTTCCTGCTTCCTTCTCCTCCCTCCTCTCTCCCTCCCTCTCACAGCTCTAGGATATATACTCGCTATAAAACATCAGCACACAGACCCAGCCTCATGCTCTTTTCTCTGGGGAGCCCAGTGTAAGGAAGACTGTAAGTGAAGCAGACCCCTTCCCGCTCTCCTTACACCTTTTCCACCTTCAACTTTATATTCTCCGTGTGCACACTCAACACTGTACCGTGCAATTACATTCTTGATTACATGGTGGGACCTGGTGGCTTTGTTTATGGATTTTGTTCTAATTGGACAGCCAGACTAAATTTTTTAGGTGCTAAGACCACATTCTATACAGTTCTGTTTACACTGGAGGAGAGAAGGTGTCCATGTAAAAAATACTACAACAGGGGCGCCTGGGTGGCTCAGTGGGTTAAGCCTCTGCCTTCAGCTCGGGTCATGGTCTCAGGGTCCTGGGATCAAGCCCCGCATTGGGCTCTCTGTTCGGTGGGGAGCCTGCTTCCCCCTCTCTCTCCGCCTGCCTCTCTGCCTACTTGTGATCTCTCTCTCTGTCAATTAAACAAATGAATAATATTTTTTAAAAAAATTACAATAATTCAAGCAATGATTTCTAGAGGTAGACATAAGGTAGGAGTCATAGGATTTGGAGTCTCACCGTAATGAGGTTTGGTATGTGATCCCTTACCTTCTTCCCTCCAGTGACATGGGAAATAGCTGAGTTTAGCAAGAAGGGTGTGAACTTTGGAACCAGATGATCCTGGGTTCAAATCTCAGGTCTGCCATGTACTAGGAATATATCCTCACAAAACAGCCCCACAAAACCGTTCCCTGGTTTACTAATACACATAAATGGGGCTACCAAGATGTCAGCCGTAGTGCCTGCACTCGGTAAATGTCAGTCTCGTTTCTTCTGAGGTTTTTCCCTTGCCGGACAGAACAATGGATCAGTGACAGGTTGACCACTTCTAACAGAACAGATTTGTAAATCCTGTACACAGACTTCCCCTACCCAGGCTGGGGCTCTGGCTTTCAGGAGGCAAATAAGATCCATTCTGACCTCTGCGTTCTAAGTCTCAGCCACTGAGTTACATGACCAAAGACACTAGCACTCCCCACCATACCTGCCAACTCTAAGGTTAAAGTTAGTTCAGACGAGCTTTGCTTGTAGGACCTTTGGCATCTTTTTGCTGAATTCACAAATGATTGATTGAGTCTGTGCTTCTATTGAGTCCAAACAGAAATAATAATGCTGTGACATTGTGATGTATAAGAAGAAATACGTATTTGGTCCTTGTCCCCATATCCCATCGTAAAAACCTTGGAATTTATAAAAGTGATAAAGGGGTCTTGATATTCATACCAAACTCTTCTCAGTGGCACCTGAGTTTATGTTAATGAGAGGTCACTGTTGGAAAGCACCTAAGGATGGAAACCAGATGCCAAGAGATCGACCATGTGATTAGAGGGTTGGAAGCTTCAGTCTCACTCTCCTAACCTCCATGAGGGGAGAGGGGCTGAAGGCTCAATCAATCACCAATGGCCTATGATTTAACCAATTGAACTTCTGTAATAAACTCTATGGAAAACCAAAAGGATGGGGTTCAGAGACCTTCCAGGTTGGTGACCCAAGACACAGGAGGTACCACAACGCCAGGCTGCAAACTCCATGAGGATTAAAGCTCCTTTGTTCAGAATCTCACCCTATGTATCTCTTCTCTGGCTATTGATTCGTATCCTTTAATATCCTTTGTAATACGTTGGTAATCTAGTAAATAAAATGTTTCTCTGAGTTTTCTGAGCCCTCTATCAATCAAACCCTAGAAGGAAGTCACGGGGACCTCTGATGTATAACCAGTGAGTCAGAAGCCTGGGTCACAATCCGGACTTGCGACTGGCATCAGAAGTGTGTTTGTGTGCGGGCAGTTTTGTGGGACTGAACCCTTGACCCATGGGAATCGGACGCTGTCTCCAGGAAGGCCATGTCGGAAACCTGTCGAATTGTAGGACACCCAGCAGGTGTCTGAGACTTCGTAGTGGTGTGGGGAAACTACCCTCTACAGCAGAATCGGTGACTAGATTCTGGTTAAATGCCAAAACTACAGTGTGATTTACCTGGAAGGAGCCTGATTCCCACAGTGTTAGTTCATTGGAATATGACTACAGCCACAGCTACATCCCCCAATCCTGACACGCAGCTCGCACTTAGCAACACCTTTGTCATTGTTAACTTTAATGAGCAGCTCTTGGCTTTGTTTTCTATACTAAAAACCATTCCTTCTTCACCCTTTACCATCACCTTGAATCCACCTCCATGTGTAGGAGAATCTTTTCTCCCCTATGTCCTTTACCCCAGCACCTGTTCTCATCCCCTTAGATCACATCCCATGACATCAACGGGAGATAGGATCCAGCCTCTTGGTATCAGGAGAATGGAAACTTGATCAGTCTAGCCAGATAGTTCTTATCAATTCCCCACACCCCAAAGCTTACGTGAGTATAAACTGCTGTCTTTCTTTGGCTCCAGGATTCCCCGGGCCCTCCACAGCCAGAAGGCAGCAGTGACTATCACAGAGCGATGAGCTCTAGTGTCAAGGTCCTGATGTAGAAGGGAAGGGCTTTGATTCCCATTCCTGCTCTGTGCACAGAGTCAAACCATAGATCCATAAACTTGTTGCCATTCCACTTCCTCTCCTATAAAAAAAAAAAATTTTTTTTTGAGGGAGAGTATGGGCAGGGGAGAGGGAAGAGGGGAGAGGGGGGACATGGAGAGAGGCAGGGAAGTCAGAGGAAAAGAGAAAATCCCAAGCAGGCTCCACGCGCCCATGGCAGGACTCAACCTCACGACCCTGAGATCATGACCTGGACCAAAACCAGAGTCAGATGCTTAACAGACTGAGCTGTCCAGGCTGCCCTTAAACTAAATTTTAAAGATTTTAATGGATGGAAGCAAACTGAGAGCGCATCTAGTTCCACCCCTCATTCCCAGAGGAGGAAAGAAAAGAAGAAGGAGAGCCAGATTCAAGCCTCCCACCTTATGGCAGAAGTGGCTGGTAAAAGGCTATGTCTAAGACAGATGCCAGACTTATGTTAAGCAAGATTACTCTTATTAAAATACTTCCTTCCATTATGGGAAATATTCTGTCAAGAAAACAAGACATAAAGCCATGTATAAATCATGCTGGTAGGTGTACACATTTTATTGTTGGTTTACAAAGGAGGGTGTTACATAACCACATTTCTTTATGTGTAGAATATCTTTGCTAGCAGCCATGGCTTCTGGAGAGCGGACCTGGGGAATTAGGGAGGGGACCAGGTCTCCGGCACGAGAGGCTAGGCTGAAACGGTAGGTGACAAAGACACTTGTCAAATCTCTTCTGTTTGCTTTTGACTGCTATCCAGGTGAAAAAAAAAAAACCAAAAACCTTTGGGTTTCAGCAAGAAAATCTGAATTCATCACCTCGTTCATTCTCTTTCTTTCCTATGTAACTTAATTAAGATAGAAACAATTGGGCCTTCTTGGCTCACTGGCCCTGGCAAGTCTTGCATGCAAGTTCACACAGGGAAGCAGGGAGTGGTACAGAGAGTCCCCTTGGTCCCGAGTCACCAGCCAGCCCTGCGTCTTATTGCCACCCAAACTTTGGCAAGACTGGAATTTCCAATCAGAAGAAATACTTGGGCAGGAAGGGGTGGGAGACAGTTGTACCGGAGAGGGAATGTCTTTTCACACCAGCTCAGAAGTTGGCAGACCTTGTTGACCCAGCTCTTCCATAACCTCTCCATTATCCACAGGTGAACTCTCCATTATCCACTGCTGGGGGTTCCCAGCCCCCCAGTCCCCGCAGGCACTTTTGGGAAACGTGATACTCAACCAGAACTCAACGTCATTCCTAGCTTCAGGACTCCAAGGAGCATCCATTAACCCTTTCTCCTGGAAATTTTCTTCTCTTTCAACTCCTTGATGCCCTGGGAGAATGTTCATTAGACACCGAAGACCCCTTCTATTGGGATTTCAAAGTGGACCCACCTGTTTCCTATGCCAGTGACACGAGCAGGACCGTTCCTGCTCTTTGGAGTTGTGCACACGTGTGGGAAAGATAGACCTGAGGACAGCCGGCTTCATAGAGAGAAAATCTAACAGGAGTTAAAACAGAATAATACTAAGAGCCATGCTGTAACTCCTGCATCCTTAGTGGTATTTGTGCGATGACACTTTGTAAGCTAGCTCAGGGCACCTCCCCGCGGACGCAGAGCTGTGAGGCGAGGACGGTGTGCTCCCCAGCTGATGTCTCTCTGATCCCCAATTCCAATGGGCTCCCCTTGTCCGCTCACCAGAATGAAGGGGGTCTGGGGGCTGCCAGATAACCAGCATTTATGTCGCCAGCATTTTTGATGCAACAGATGTCTCTGAATTTCCCAGGTACCCAGATCCCTAAACTAACACTGAAAATAAACGAAACATGTGCTCTGTTCTCAGACGGTATCAGTCCGAGTGGTCGCATCTAACTGATTTTGGAGGGAGACAAAACAGGCTTCCCACATCTAGGTTAACTGTGGGTAACGCGGGAGGAGAGTACAGTCAGTCCTCGTAGAGGGACAAGCCAAGCTCCCCCTGCTGAGGGGGCAGCTGCTGCTCCCGGGCAAGGGTCCTTGAGCAGCAGAGGAGGGACAGGATTGCTGGCTGTCCCATGCTCTCTCCCTCTTTGCTCTCTCCTGGGCGCCCTCCAGAGGGCCCAGCAAAACTCCCGCTGAGGGTGTCTACAGAGGAGAACAAAAGTGCTTTGTCCATAGCTACTTTGCATCTCTCCTCACTCAGGCTCCAAGTGCGCTTTTGAAACCCAGTTACTGTAATCATGGTTTTCTTGTGCATTTGAGATTAGATCGACATTTAAAAATCTAGCTCGCAGGCAGAAGGTAAAATTGCAAATAAGTGTTTGGCCGAAGAAGTCTTTGTTGAAACAGCGGGAAATACGTCAAAACAAAAAGTCTTCTGACAATTGCAACACGGAAAGCAGACCTTTCAGAGGGGACTGGATACATGAGGGCCTGAGCCCTCTCTTACCTCTGTTCCCTGCAGGGGCCGGCATGGTTCTTTGCACAAAATAGGCCCCAGTAAGGCTCCATTCAGCTCTCCTCTAGAGCTGGTCTGCTCTCCAGTACCTAGGAATTCTCTCCCCTGGGTTCGTTCCTTCCTGGCTGCACCTCAAGGGGTTGGCCCTGGACCCGTGGCATCAGGCAATCTTTACTCCCAATCCCACTGCAGACCTACACAAAAAAAATCCCCCCGGGGCCCTTCAGAAAACACTGGTGTTTTGTTCAGGGCAAATGAAGCTCAGAGACAGAGAATCTTTGCCAATCATTTATTTGACACAGGCTCATTATGGGAATTAAAATTCATCATAGTAATATTTTACAAGCCAATAGCCTACAAGGTAATGCCTCTTAATAAACCAATATAGAAATAACATACTCCAAACCAATGACAGATTAATTACACTTTTGTTCCAGGCAGAGGGAAGGTGAGAGAAATAAAATCCAAATTTTGTCCAGGCGGCGCTTCTGCAAGTTGGTTCTCAGTGGAGTAGTCAGTCCTTCCAACTGAAAGCTGGTTAGCAGCAGCCAGGTCAGGTCCCTCACTGCTGGGGCCTGGAGCTGGCAGGCGATGGCGCCATCACTGGAAGGCAAGGTGGGCTGCTCCGAAGTCTACTAGTCCAGCGACTGTCCCACGGTTTGTACCACTGGCTGCAAGGACCTTGGCTCGCCCAGGCAGGATTAGATGTCCCCTTGCTTCCCAAGATTGTCACCACTACCGACCGAGAATATCCTGGCCACAGTAGAGGCAAGTGTCTCAAGATCCTTGGAGAGCTCTTAGATCAGCAAAGAGTAGTCTTATCTAAACGGTCCCGCTCAAATTGCTGGTAAAACCTCTTGAGGACGCCACTGCCATTACTGTGGTGTCAGTCACGTTAACCGTCCTTTCCACTCTAGGAGCTGAGAGTTCGAGACCAAAGTCCCAGTATCTGATTTCAAAACTGTTTCATCAAAACAAGTTCACTTGAAACGAGTTCAGACCACAAACAACGTTGTCCACGAGGAGCTTTTCAAAACATAGATTTGAAATCACATGACCCCCTGGCTTTCATGCTGACGCATGCTACCGACGTTTGCTATCAATAAAAGATTGATTGGCTTCAGTCTGTCTGATAAGTGGGCACGCATGAGGGGGAAACACAGGGCTGACAGTGATCCACGTCATGCATTTCAAGACCGACTGCAGTGCTTGGCACCATGGCGGACAGCTGGTGGACAGGATGGCTGACCTCAGATGGTAGCTGTCTGTCTAAGCCTGGGCAAATCCCCCACGAGGGCCAGACTGGTAGGCAGTTTTCATGACCCATTTCCAGTTCTTTTACAGACCTCAAGGCAAGCACAAGGTAGGGAGTAGTAATTAGAAGACATGGCTCCAGCTCGTGCCATGGGATGACCAGCAAGTTTATCCATAGAACACCCTACCCAACAAGCGGCTTAGACACGATCTCAGGACCTGAGCTAGAAAGATCTGGTCTGTCCTCCATGAAGCATTCCAATGTCCGAAAATAATCAGATGCCTTGGTGCCTGAAGCAGGAATTATCAAGGGATCAGAAAGAGGTTTCAGGATGTGATCATTCTGTCCCAGCTACATTGAAGCCTGACGGCCCCCCTGGTTGTCTTCTCAGGAAGCAAATGATGGATTCCCTCAGGACCAACTCGTGGCCTCCTTCTTCTCAGGAGCTGACTGTGTCTGGGGGCCCATCCCCAGGCTGCAGCTCTTGGCTTCCTAGGCTAACAGCTCTGCAGGTGCCCTGTGCACAGATCCCAGCCCCGAACATTTTCTCGTTCCCCTACAGTCCCTGGTCATCTTTCGGCAAACATCCCAGGTCTTTCCACGAGAGCTCCAATTTATTTAAAAGGCATGCTTTTTCTCCCAGTGGAGTTTGTCAACTAAATAACTCGTATTGACTGTTTCAGCTTTTCATGAAAATCATCAAAGGTTGTACACCTGGGCCCAGGGACAGGTCTGGGTGTTGTTGGACCTGATGTGGGATAATATACGAGCAGGCACAGGGCCATGGGAGCACCTTGGCAAGTGAGGGGCCCTGAGGCTGAAGCTTCATTACGTTGGTGGTGAAGGCACCTCTGCCCTTATTTGGAGAACTGAATCCCAGCGGGAGCTCAGGGCTCTCTCTGCAGCAAGACCGCCCATCACCCATGATGGTCTATCATGGGCCGGCAGCACAATATGTGCAAGAAAATGGGGACTAGAGGCAGAGAAGCCTGACTTCCATGACAGCTCTGTCTCTCTCTCTCTCTTTTTAATTTGACAGAAATCACAAGTAGGCAGAGAAGCCCGCAGAGAGAGAGGAGGAAACAGACTCCCTGCTGAGCCGAGAGCCCGATGCGATGCGGGGCTCGATCCCAGAACCCTGGGATCATGACCTGAGCTGGCACCCCCAGCTCTTTTTACCTGCTCTGTGATCTGAAGCATAAAGTGATCGAATCTCACCATGCTTCAGTTCCTCCTCTGAAGAAAACCCAGAGGCAACGGCCCATCTATCACGTGTGTGCTGTGAAGATCCCAAGGATGGCGTTAGGTCACACACGAAAAAGGGTGTCACACGGTTAACTCGGAGAATGACTGACTCTCTCATCCAACAATTTTCATTACAACTGGTCTACGGGATTGAAATTTACCTTATACAAGGAAATTTAGTTATTTTATATTTAATTATATTTAATTTTATTATTTTTTAGGGAGAAAGAGTGCACAGCAACCAGGGTGGGGGGATCAGAAGGAGAAAGAGAGAATCTTAACCAGGCTCCATGCTACGTGCAGAGCCTGACGCAGGGGCTCCATTTTAACAACCCCTGAGATCAGGACCTGGGCTGAAACCAACTGACCTGACGTTTAAGCGACTGAGCCACCCAGGCATCCCCAAGGCAAGTTAGTTATTAACTTGACAAACAACAGACACAGAAGAGGCAAGCATATATTCAAAGATAGTATAAATGTATAAAAACAAGATGTAAAACAGAACCACACTTAGCCTGAACCAATGGCTGACAAATTCTTTTTCTGTCCCCCTGCATTGAAGGGACACAGCATAATCCGAATGACAATGGCTAATGCCTCAGCAACAGAAGAAGGGCTTATAAACAATTTGCAAACCTCTCAGGTATTTTTTTTTTTTTTTAAGATTTTATTTATTTGACAGACAGAAATAGGCAGAGAGGCAGGCAGAGAGAGAGGAAGGGAAGCAGGCTCCCCACTGAGCAGGAAGCCCAATTCAGGGTTCGATCCCAGGACCCTGAGATCATGACCTGAGCCGAAGGCAGGGCTTTAACCCACTGAATGTTCTTTCCTTCCTCATGATACACATTCTCCTCCAACCTATATCCCAACCCCCATAACCCACCCCCGGTCCCAGTCGAGAATCACACTCATTCCGAGAATGAAGGCAAAATATGGAGTTTATTCAGTTGATCTGACCAATTACGTTGGATATAAGTGTTGGTTTCATTGGCCTGGTGTAAAAACATACTTTAAGTGGGGATACTCGCATATTCACAACGTTAAAAATATAGGTATAGGTAAGAAAGATTCATGGAGGCATTTGATATAAAACATACACAGTATGCTATTTCAATACACAAATGCTTGGAAGGAAGTAGAGTCAGAAGAGTTACAAAAGTAGCATCATTGAGAATTTAGAAATGTTTCCATTTTTCTTACAGGTCACATTCTCATCCTTCGGGATGTACAGAAATTATGTGGTTTACACAGTTTTATCCACATTCAAAACATCATGTTTTAAATGGTTTAAGCATAGCATATACAGTACAAAATGTTTCCATAGGAACATAACAGAACCTGTCACTAGTGGCCCACGGTCAGACGGCCCCTAGATGAACAGCCATTTTTAAGACACAAGTCCAGCTTATTGCTTTAACATTCAAGTTGTTCTACTCACCCAAAATATAAAGACTTTAATTTACACTAGAATCTACCTACAAAGGCTCAAGGCGTTATCATATAATATACACCAATATACATACACAAAACAACTATTCTGAGTTAAATGAAGTTCCCAGACTTAAATCAGAACCAAGAACAGTAATTTCAGGCTAAGACATTATCCTCGTGATCTGTAATCTTGACATTTTCTGAGCAAAGTGCGCAGTGAATGGAATCAGCAACCAGAAATGATCCTTCTAACTCGCAACTTCCTTTGAGTCGGTCACACCACCTGAGACATGAGAACCTTTAGACCTGGGGGCTACTAAGGCAGCTTCCCGAATCAAACCCAGGGGAGCCATGTGGGGTCACATTCATGGATCACAGGAGCCCACGCCACCCGCTGACAGATGGCACGATTCAGTATACAGAGCCCCAGGTTCGAGTCCGTGTAACTAGCTTCCAGGAGCCCAATGCTGAGTCTTAATTACTCAGAGCAAATGACGCCATCAATCAGCCATATTCTAGGGTTGGTGGACCCCGTACAAGGTTGAAATAGCCAGCCAGGGCCCCCAGGTCTATGTAAAGAGAACGCTGCCTCCTCAGCATCTCCGATTCCTCAGTACTTCCTGTGCATGAAGAATCTGGAAAGGGAAACGTTGAAAAAAAAAAAAAAAAAAACAATGAATGACCAGGTAACATGCTCAGTAACAAACACCTGTTTCTTCTGGGGGAAAAAACAACAACAACCTTGGCCCTAATCAAACAGCCTTTCAAGCTATATATATTTTTTTAAGATTTTATTTATTTGACAGAGAGAGATCACAAGTAGGCAGAGAGGCAGGCAGAAAGAGAGGGGGAAGCAGGCTCCCCACCTAGCAGAGAGCCCGACATGGGGCTCGATCCCAGGACCCGGAAATCATGACCTGAGCTGAAGGCAGAGGCTTAACCCACTGAGCCACCCAGGCGCCCCTCAAGCTATGGTTTTTTTAAAAACCTGCAGACTGGGGTGCCTGGGTGGCTCAGTGGGTTGTTAAACCACTGCCTTCAGCTCAGGTCATGATCTCAGGGTCCTGGGATCAAGCCCCACATTGGGCTCTCTGCTCAGTGGGGAGACTGCTTCCCCCTCTCTCTCTGCCTGCCTGTCTGCTTACTTGTGATCTCTGTCTCTGTCAAATAAATAAATAAAATCTTTAAGAAAAAAAATTTTTAAAAAAACCTGCAGACTTAGAGTTACAGACTGCGGGCTAGTTTATGTAATCTGACATAGACGAAAGGGTTCGAAAAAGGTCAATGATGACAAGAAATTAGCTAGAAATTCTGGTGTATTTTCCAACACCCCAGATGGTTCCCTTGAAATACAGAAACGTCAGACAAGAGGAGGATGAAATGCAAATAAATATTCCAGGCTTAACATCTGGGTTTGGACCTAAATGGATTAAGAATGCCACAGATTTTAGTAATAAAAATAGAAACCCTCTCCGTGCATATTCAATGTTCCTGGAATGTGCACTGACTTTCCTATGTGGGAAAGATTCATAGCTGACAAAGAGACTTGAAGCAGAGGAAGACAAAAATGCAAGTTGACTTCAAACTCCGTATTTTATCTGTGCAGAGCAGCGCCCTTGTGTCTCCAACCAAGGACTGGCGTGGCTTACCGTAATTGAATGAAACGGAACCCTGATCAGAACTGACAAGCAGGACTGCCAGGCCTGACTTGTTTTTAAAGGCAAGAGATACTCCCTGGTGCAGAAAGAAAGTAAGAGGCAATTTTTAAGGACTGTTGTTACCTACGTTTGCCCTGAAACATGTTGTGATTTGCTGGCCAATTAGCCATTTTTTTTTTTTTTTAATGCTTTTGCTAAAGTTCTTGCTGAAATTTCTTCAAAAACTTATGGCACTCAAGAATGCCTTTGGGAAAGGTGTCAGAAGGATGAGGTAGTTGGAAAAAGAAGGGAAGCAAGGGGCACTGCCCACAGCAGGTGTCCATACCCGCTATGTTCTCCGGAAGCTCCAGCTCCTTTCTACTCAGCAGCCTCTTCCGCTCAAAGAGGGCAGAGTCCAGACTCTGACAGCGTGGCTGATCCTCTCTGGGGGGGTTCAGGGCATCATGTTTGAGCAGGTCGGCTGCACTCGGACGGTGATTGGGGTTCCTCTCCAAGGCAGCCTCTATCAGCAACCTCATGCCAGGACTGCAGTCATCTGCGATATCTTCCAATGGAGGCGCCTGTTTGTGGATCTAGCAACACACCAGCTCTCTTAGCACCAACCGTATGGAAATACACCCTCACCAGTTCACGCATTCTAGTGAACAAGACCTGGAAAGTCATTTGTTTCCCACTACACACCCTGCAGTGAAAACGGTCATACCTGCCCACAAGTTTCCCTTTAATTTTATAAGCACCTCGAGCGAAACCCATCCTTTGGGTTAATGATGTTCAAGGGTCAGAGCGCTGTACTAGGGAGGGATCCACCCTTTGATCCCTCGATGGTAAAATGGAAACTGCACGTTTCATTATGTCTAGTCTGGCTTGGGGATCTATAATCTCGTATCTCCTCTCCAGAAGTGTTGAAAGAACATAGCTTCTCTGGCTCAGAGACTGATGCCACGCAGATTCTCCTAAGTGGTATCTTATGAGTCAGGAATAACAGAAGAGCATATAATCTTTGCCCCGTGCACGTTTCAGCCAATTCCGACTGCAACAGCAATGCCTTCCTTGCAGGAATGGGACTTGCCTCCCCGTGGGGAGAACTTTCAGCTTCGCCCCACGAGTCACGAGTTCACACCATCCCACTCGGGTGTGTTACAAAAGGGACAGCAGCCCTCCTAAGCAGGGGGAGCTCCCCCGCACCCTCAGCCCAGGCTGACCCCCACTTACTATGTACAGGTAGGAGGGATAGGCGGAGCGAGGGTAGCGCTTCACCCAAGGCGGGGTGCCCGTCTGCATATGGATGAGTGTGGCTCCCAGGCTGTAGATGTCCGCTTTGGTTGAATGACCTCTGCACAGGATCACCTCTGGGCTCATGTAAATCTAAAAAAGAAGAAGAAACCGTCAGTCTGACTCTCCCCCGTCTGTCTGGGTATCCATTTCCCTCATCCAGTTCTGGAAGCTGGCACACCTGCCTTTACTGTATTTATAGGATGTGCCAGGCCCTCAGGAGATCATGTTCCTGCTGTTCTCCCGGAAGCTAGGGAAAGGGACACAGACACCCTTGGGGGAGGTGGGAGGCACTTTCGCCCGAGGCGTCCCTGCAGCCTCATGAAGAGCACCATTTTTCCCCATACTGGACCCAGAGACCGCCCCAGCAGCCAAGAGCCTGCAGCCGAGAACCCACCTGGGAACCCCCAACGTGTGCATCAAGGTTCTGGAAGGCACCGACCGAGGCTTAACTTCCTTATTAAAACATCAGTTCTTGGTGCCTGGGTGGCTCAGTCAGTTAAGCATCAGCCTTCAGCTCAGGTCATGATCCCAGGGTCCTGGGATCGAATCCCACATGGGGCTCCCTACTTACTGGGGAGCCTGCCTCTCCCTCTGACCCTCCCTCCCACTCATGCGCACATGAGCCCGCACTCTCTCGCAAAAATAAATAAAAATCTTTTAAAAAATACCAATTCCTTTCAATATTTAAATGGACACTACAAATACACTTCTTCACTTCAGGTTTGTCATTAAATTGCCAAATCCCTAACTATCTGCAGTGATATAAGGTGGCAGAGATCCCCGGGGTAGTAACACCGATCATACGGGAGAGAAGCACTTAGAGTGGAATGTTTTAGAAATGGTCCTAATTGGTCATTTATACAAACTACTTCTTATTTCTACCTCCCACATGGCCTGGTGGCTAACTATTGAACACATGCCATTTTAACCATGTGTAGGTTCTGTTTGGTTTCATGCTGGAGAAGCAGGGCAAGTTTCAGAAATAGCTCCTCTTTTATGCTTGTAAAACATAAACAAAAAAAACATAAAAAACATACAAACATTAAAAAAAAGTAAACAAATGCCAACCAATGATCTGTCTTTATGGCTGGTATGGAGACGTACAGTAAGTGGTTAAAATCCTAATTATCAATATTTAACATTAAGAAATGTTTATGCTGTCCATCATTTGACTACGGAGAAAGGGATAAGTGTTCCTGGAATATATTTCCGAGTCAATACGTTAAAAAAACTGGCTTACAAAAACTGGGAAAATGTCCCAGTTTCCCCATCCTAACCATATTCGACACCGTCCTCCAACACCCTTGCTGGCTGGCTTGCTTTCGTTCCCGGGCTCATTCTGTCTGTCTCACCGAACAGGCTCAGCTGAGCTCCTTGTTCTCAAACATTTCCTGAAGTGAACACAGAGCATTTGATGTTCTTACTAAATATAATCACAAAGTTAAACAACAAACGCATGGGGAAGGATTAGCTGCCAATAGAGGAAGTTTATCTCCTCCCCGCTTGCTTGCCTCCTAAGCAAATATCAGGCAAAGTATTTACGGTTGGTGTAACCTGCTCTGCGCAGAGCGTTCTGGAGGACTCTGGGGACTATTCATTTGGGGATGCAGTGTCCTGCGTACCTGGGGACATGGCTGCTCGCCCCCCACCCCAGGCAGGTCCCCCAGCACTCCAGGGCTCGGAACCCTGGCTTCTGCAGGCTCTACACGAGCCAGAGCAGCGGGCATGGTGTTCGAGAACTTTTGGGGTTGGCTGACTGCAAGCATGAAAAAGGCCCAGTAGGAACCATGCGAGGCTCTCTGGGACCTGCACAGCCTCGGGCCCAGGCACCAGAGCAGGGGAAACTATACATCCGTCTGGGGGGGTCAAAGCACTTCACCTCTCAACACATTTATTAGAAAGGTGTTGCGTGTGTGCAAACACACATGCATGGATTACATGTTAACTTGTATCAAGGAAGCTCAAACACAGACTCAGAAGAAAATAAGAACTTTTAAAAAAGAACCACGCTATAAAAATAATTCTCGGGGCGCCTGGGTGGCTTAGTCAGTTCAGCATCTGACTTTTGATTTCAGCTCAGGTCATGATCTGAGGGTCGTGAGATTGAGCCCCACATCAGGCTCCACAGTGGGTGGGGAGCCTGCTGAAGATTCTCTTTTTCCCTCTCCCTCTGCCCCTCTACCCCACTCCCTCTAGCTTAAAAAAAAAAAATCTATTCTAATTAGCTATTTACATTCATTATTCTTTCTCTGTATGATGTAATTAAAAAATGATACATTAAATATAAACCAGATTAACCCTGTGCTTATATTGTATGGTTATAATCTAATGTTCTGAATATGAATGCCAGGAGAGAGATCACTCAGAGGGAATCAGAGTTCGCACTTGGAATCAGATGTCACCTACACCCCTGTAGCGGCCAAGTGATCAAGTTCCAGTGGGAAGTAAATCTCCGTGGTTGACTTTGACTAACAGCATCTCACTGGCTCTTTAAACAGGAAGAGTTGAAACAAACTTGCTGAAAGCTTTCAATGGTGATTTCACAACCTTGCTCATTAGCAAACCTGGACTTGGGAGCACCATACGGACAGTAAATGCAGGCTGATTCGAAAAGAATTTGTCAATCTTAACATTCAAGTCAGTTTAGCGCTTTGCAAAAAGCAATTGACATTTGCTGAGAATAACTCGGTCCAAATACTATTTAGGAATAAACATTATGTTATCATCTCATGCTCAAGCACACACTCTCTTTCTGGTAGACAGTCCTAGGGAGGGCATTTCTTGGTCCAGCCGTTGCAAAATGTTCGATTTGATCATACTGCCGGGAAGAGAAAGGTATTTTCTCTCTTTAATACCATAAATAGTTTGTTTCTCAAACTGGCTCCAGGAAAAAGGGTAGAATGTCACATATCTGAACTTCGGACTAATGCCAAAATATGCTGAAACATTTTCCAAAAAAAACATGTCTGAAGCATTAAGTCTTATTAGATTTTGTGCTTCAGTGAAGCAGTCTTAAGATCTGGGGACTAAAACATTCTTTTTAAGAAGTCTACAGTTCTCTCTTCTAGAAATCATTCTGCTCAAAAAAAACTATCAAGGGTCCTCCCTCAAGCCTTTTCCAGAATAACTTTAGTAATACCAGCAATTTCTTCCACTTCCCAGGAGAGCTCGAGAGAGTTAAGAAAAAGCTGATATAAACCTGGTTTCCAACGATGATTATTTGTTTGTTTGTTTGTTTTTCTTCTGAAGTCGGGTTTGGTGCAATATACCTACGAGCTAGACTAAGGGCTTGGTTGAACACAAAGACTGACCTGATAATCTTTTCTTTTTTTTAAATTTTATTTATTTAACTGAGGGAGGGAGAGTATAAGCAGGGGGAAGGGCAGAGGGACAAGCAGACCCATCACTGAGCACAGAGCCCAACTTGGGACTTGATCCCAGGACCCTGGGATCATGACCTAAGCCGAAGTCAGACGCTTAACGGACGAGCCATGCAGGTGCCCCCTGACCTGGTAATCTTTTTTTTTTTTTTTTTAAGATTTTATTTATTTATTTGACAGAGAGAGAGATCACAAGTAGGCAGAGAAGCAGGCAGAGAGAGAGAGGGAAGCAGGCTCCCTGCTGAGCAGAGAGCCCGATGTGGGGCTCGATCCCAGGACTCTGGGATCATGACCTGAGCCGAAGGCAGAGGCTTTAACCCACTGAGCCACCCAGGCGCCCCCTGACCTGGTAATCTTAAGGCAAAGGCTCAGTCAAGTGCCCTCTCTCCATCTGCTGTGGGCACTTAGAGCAGAGAGAGGGCATGGGGCTGGCAGGCTCTGATAATTAAGCATGGGCCAAGGAGGCAGTTTCCACCCCTATTTGCCTTCCCAGTTGCATCCAACCCCATGCCCATCATAATCTACTATGAACTTAACTGTTGCTTTTTTAATAATTGAGGTAAATTTAAAATAGGTCCTCGCGCCAAAGAACGGGGGTTGCTAACATACCACCAAGGGCAGTGCTCACTCCATGCCGGACAGATAGTGTCCGCATCAGCTTGACTGATGCTTCTACATGAATCCACCATTCAGCCCAATCAGGTGTATGCGAAATTAAATGTATTATTTGAAAGCCCATGAATGCATTCCTTGCAATCTCATTTATATTCAGAGAAGTTTTTGGTTTGGTTTGGTTTTTGCTTCACAAATGAATTAAATATTAGAGCTAGTTTATATCTTTAAATATAATTTATTTGTGCCATAATAATTTTGAGGTTTATTATAGGCTCTCTGTAATTAAAGATAAGCCTAAAAAGTTGTTGGTCCTAAACATATATTATGAACAACTATGACAATTATGACTAATTGAACCAAAACATATTCCTATGTTATATTAAGAATGTAACATAAGAACTATGTTATATTATATACACATATAATATGTAAAGATATATAAGAATATATATAACATACATTTATACTAAGAATATATACATTAGTTATATTAAAAAGTTACATAGTAGTTAGAATTCAGATTCCAAAGAAAATTGGTTTAAGTCCCAGATCTGGCACTAGCTGAATAACTTTGGGCACTTTATTTGAACTTCTTTAAGCTTATTTCCTTATTGTAAATAATAGAATTTGCCTACGACAACAGTATTTACTGATAATAGGGTTGTAACAAGGATTAAATAATATAATGCATTTAAAATGCTAAAATTAGTACCTGGCATAGAGCAAGTGCTCATTAAATACGTTTCAGTGATAATAACATTTGATGCAATGGTTTTCCTCCCCTTTATTGTCCTTTCTGCAATAATACCAGAACATTTTTAAATTTTACTCTTAAAGAGACAATGACCTTTCCTGTGGGAATAGAATTACCTCTGTTCCGCGAAGGTCCTTAGGAAAGTAGACATCTTCAGTCATTTGAACACTTAGGCCAAAATCCACCAAAACAGCTTTTGTAGACATGAAGACAATGTTGCTAGCTATAAAAAGGGGACATCTCTTTAGGATAAAATTGTCTGTATACCCATAAATAAAATAAAAACATCATCTAAAATGATAAGCCCCAAACCAGAATAGACTGAAAGGTGCTCCCTACTGAGATGACTACATTATATCAAGAGGAGGGTTAATCCGGGTGAGAATTCAAGTGAAAAGCACTTCAGATGTGCCAAGAATGCAGCCAATGTGGGTGTAAATGTTTGCACGCAATAATAACGCTCGAGAGACAATGGCCAAGTCATGGAAGCAACCTAAGGGTCCACAACGGATGACTGGAGAAAGAAAATATGATGTCTGTGTATACGCATATACAAGAGACTATTATTCAGCCATAAAAAAGGATGGAGTTCTGCCTTTTACAACAACATGGATGAAACCTTGAAGATCTAAGTGAAATCACTGAGATAAGTCAGGCAGAGGAAGAGGAATACTTTGTGTAATCTAAAACAACAAAACTCATAGAAATAGAGAACAGATCATGGTTACCAGGGGCTGGGGGGTGGAGGGCGTGGGGGAATGCAGTCATGGCGTAGAAACTGCCAGTGATAAGATGAACGAGTTTTGGGGGATAGAATACACAGTACAGTGACTATAGTTAATAATGTTGTATTATATATCTTAAAGTAGCTGAGAGAGTAGATTTGAGAAGTTCTCCCCATACACACACAATTATAACTATGTGAAGTGATGGATGCGTTAACTAACCTGGTTAGAGCAATCATTTTGCAATATATACCTACAGCAAATCATTACATCGCACACCTTAAACTTACACAAGGTTAAGCCAGTTATAGCTCAACAAAGCTGGAAAAAATATTATCATGCTCGCAAGCTGGACTTTCAAATTCTAAAGTCAAAGCCTATTATTATCGTGCCACTTTCCTAAAATAAAAAAAAGTAAAATACCCATTTTTTTTTAAGTAAAGGTTTTGTCAGTTCAGTGTAGCATTGACTATGAAGGGGTTGGTCGTGGGTCTTTGCTGTGTGTTTCCCACCATCTCTTACTCCTAAAAAGCAGTCAATGAAGGCTTGTTTAATGAATTACTACCAAAATGGTATTCAGAATGAAAAGGCTATTTGTTTCTCAAAAACTATGTAACTCTGAGTGTGTTTTAAAGTATATTTATTAAAGACTTATGAAACCAGGGCATAGCCAGTACTTAACAGATGTGTGGCTGTAATCTTCCACAATTGGATAATCACCCTTCCTCAGGACTTTGAAAGCTTTCATGATCCCGTTTGGTGCTAAAACATGTTTCAGTAGCACAGGGGAGGAAGGTGGAAAGGGCTTGAGGTCAGCTGTCCTCCCCAGCCAAGGATCCTCAAACTGAAGAGAGGAACCCATCTGCCTCTTGCCTAGCCCATCTCTAAGCCAAAAAGCTTACACATCCAAAGGTAACTCACGTTTAATGTCATGATGAATCACTTTCTTTGAGTGTAGAAAATCGAGTCCCTTAAGAACATGCTTTGTGACCCAAATAATTTCAAATTCCCTCATTGGTCCACAGCTCTCCAGTTTCTCGAGAACAGACCCTCCCTCGCCGGCTTCCATAAAGAGGTGCACAGTTTCACCCCAGAGCACAGCACCATATAACTCAGCAATGTTCTCGTGCCGGAAGCAGGCCTGGATTTCCACATCAGACGGCTTAAATTGATCTACTGGAATCTAGAACACAAACATACCAGTAAGATTCTAGACAAAAATATATATGAGATAGGTCAACTCACAAACCAAAGGGCAAATAAATGCCTTTGAGGATATCGTGATCTGCATGAAATTATGTTGCCAAGTTAAAATCTGGCCCAAACCCACTTTTACATGGTGTCAGCTTTAGGTAAATGGTTCCAAATAAGAAAATAAGAACAAAATATAAAATATTATTATCATTTAGAATGAAGCAATCCAATCAAAGAATCATTTACAATTGAATCAAAAGAGAGATCATTTCCCATCTATTTTACATGTATTTTCTATGGCACCTAGATTTTAGGTTGTCTTTTCAATACTTCCATTTGTTGTGAAATAATATTATGTCTTGGGCGCCTGGGTGGCTCAGTGGGTTAAGCCGCTGCCTTCGGCTCAGATCATGATCTCAGGGTCCTGGGATCGAGTCCGGCGTCGGGCTCTCTGCTCAGCGGGGAGCTTGCTTCCCTCTCACTCTCTCTACCTGCCTCTCTGCCTACTTGTGATCTCTCTCTGTCAGATAAATAAATAAAATCTTTAAAAAATAATAATAATAATATTATGTCTTTGGACCCCAGCTCATGCTCTGACAATGCATTTAAAATCTATTCTAAGGAAAATAAAAAATCAATAATAAAGAAAGAAGTAGATCTTTCAGTGCATATAGATATGAAATGTCTCCAAAATAAGATATCAGATAAAGAAAGCAAGATACGGAAGTACAGGTATTATGCTCCCATTTGTAAAAATCTCTTAATCTATACATAATACATGTCCATAGAAATTTTCTGGAAAGATGTATAAGATCTCATTCACAGTAGTTGCCTCAAAGAAAGGGATCTCATTCTTCAACATACATTCTTTTGAATCTGCTAGGGGGGTTGTTAATCATTTTACATGGTTTTCTTTTCAAGAAAAAAAAATACAGCTTAAAAATTAAACATAAGTATTCTAGGGAAAACAAACCCACAAAAGTATTTTTCCATGCCTTTTGTGATGAAATTGTAAAACAGGACATTTCGGTTCTAAGATCTTTCTAGAATGTCACTAGATTCTTTTAAAAGAATTGGAATATGTCTCTCTAAATGAAAGCTTCAAATGGCTTATTATAATATCTCCTTGTTTTCTTTTGATAACAGATACTCTGTTATCAGAGTATCCTTTATTTATAAAGGAACAAATGAGGCCAATACATTGTTGCTCTTTTTTTTAATTCCAATAACATAGACGAAGGCCATATTCAGCAAATCCAAAGGGAGTTTATTTTCTTGTACTCTTAAAAATCTTTATAGTGAAACAGACATACTAAAAAGCGTAAAACTGGTTACATAGCAAACTCAATGAATTTTCAACTGAACACACCCACGTCACCACCGTCTAGATCAAGAAACAAAACTCTACCGGCCCCCCAGAAACCCCTTCCTGACCTCTGCCAGTCACTGCCCAGCAAGGGCACCTCCTGTCCTGACTTCCACCAGCACGGATTTGTTTCGCCTCTCGAGGGCCCCGTACAGAAGTGGAATCTCATAGAGTAGATCTTGCTTGGGATCTGGCTATTGGGGCTTAACATATGGTGATGAGATTCATCTCCATTATTACAACGGTAAACCATTTTTTCTCTTCACTGTATAGTATCCCACTATGTAAGTATATCACACTGTAACAACTGGAAAATTTCCAGTTTGAGACGATGACAAAGACTGCTATGATGAACAGTCTAGTACATAGCCTTCGGTGAGCATGCATGCGTGCTTCTTGGGGGTGTGCCCACGGGAGTGGAACTTCTGGGTCACAGGGTGTGTACGTGTCCAGCTTGGACAGTCTTGCAAAGCAGGGACATCTCAGCAATAAAAAGAGATGGGGTCTTTGCAATAATTGGTCTATTTACATGCAATCCTTTCATCTACAGTCTTGCAAAGGCTGCAGCTTTCCCAGTTTCGGTTTCTCTGCCTGGCTCCCTCCCTCCTCCTCCCCCCCTCCCTCCCTGGCTCATCCTGGGGGGAGGTGCACACAGATCAGCTCCTGCAGGAAGAGCGCCCCTCCTTCCCACCCTTCCCCAAGAGGGATGATGTTATCCAAGCTCCTGCTAAAGAAGCCAGCAACGTTTTCTTTTTTATCGAGGCAAACTTGATTAAAACCAACTATGCACTTAAACAGACTTTGGGGCTGAGCAGCCCCAAGGAGCAAGCAAATCAACAAAGAAAAAAGAAGAAGAAAGATGTTTTTGGACAGGGCGCTCTTTCTTACATAAGATCCAGCCAAATGGTAACCACCTTTGAGTAAAGCAAGCCAACAAGGGCTACCATGCCAAACATATACGTGCAGGATGTCTGGTATAAAGTACGTACCAATTTACACGCCATTCTTTTCTTAGTCTTTATATCTTGGGCTAAGTACACTTTTCCAAAGGCCCCCCGAGGTATGAAATCAGAGCCAATATTCCGATAAGTCAGTTTCCAGGGGATAAGGAGAACATCAGAGTCTATCTGATAGCGTCCATTCTGGGGAGTGATTACCTACAACAAAACAAACAGGCAGGCGGGTGAGAATTTCAGCAAACTTCTCTTTTAAGACCCGCCCTCCAGAAACTGGTTACTTTAGATCATAAAGACACACCTTCAGAGACTGGTTACTTTAGATCACATTCCTCCTGGCCGTGTTTGAAATTAATGTCACTGTTGTGTAATCCTAACAGTGTAGAGACTATATTTAGAGTTTCAGCAAGCCAGAGAAAGCATGTAACAGAAACACGTCCCTGGTCAGACCTGATCGTATTTCCACCTCCCGGTGAGTAATTAATTGTCAAAATTTTAAAAATTATTTATCAAAGGGAGCGTGACTACCGTGACCAAAAGGCTGAACATAAAGATTGCATAAATATAAACTGTGAGGGCAAGTTGACTTGTCTCCAATTAAAATGCGCTAACCTGTTAGTCTGCATAGCTATTACTCACACATGACGCATAGAGAGAGAGCGAGAGCGTGGAAATAAACTGACGATCGTAGAGGATTCTGGAAAATAAGGTGTTATGCCAGAGTTATGAGTTGACAGTACTACATCAATACAGTAAGCGGCAGAATTATTTCACATCTACTTGCTCACTTGGTATTTTCCGAGTGCAAAAAAGCACCAGGCACTGTGTCTAGAGGGCAGCTCTGAACAAGAGAGAGGTGACCTTTCACCTCCGAGAGCTCCCAAACAGGCCAGTACTTGGAACAAGAGGTTTCAAAAACAAGTTGACTCAAAAATTAAAAGACGTATATCCCGGAAGCAGTGTGGCTGCTTTTGTTCAAACTCAACAAACTGGACATTTATGGTCTGTGTATTTTACTGCATGTGAAGTAGACCTCAATTTTAAAAGACTAAAAAAAAAAAAAAAAAAACAAGGATGGATAATTATAATGATAAATATGAAAATAAATTAATAAGATATGTTGTTATGAGTTATAACCTGCAGCACGTGCCTAAAACATGTTTAAAAAATGTTCTCTCGAGGGGAACTGAGATTCAAAAACACAAGGTTTTCCCCCGTGTAATTAGCAATATTACGACTTCAGATTATGAATTCGGGAACCGTGAAACTATGCAAGTGACACTAAAGCTATTTCAAGCGCAGAAGAGGCTGAAGGGGAATGCAGACCACATGGGACAAGAATGAACACCCGATTCCTCTGTACATGTGCGGGCCCCTCACCAGGCCACTGCCGCCGGGATAGTTGTCATCGTCCCAGGGTTATTCATTCGGGCTCCGGGACTGCTCATCTGAGCTGTCCCCTGCAAACAGATGCACGTGCTCTTAGGGAACAAGCAGGGGACAACTCCAGCCCTTGGAGACGTGAAGTCACTGCATTTATTTATTTTTTTTAAAAGATTTTATTTTTATTTATTTGTCAGACAGAGATCACAAGTAGGCAGAGAGGCAAGCAGAGAGAGAGGAGGAAGCAGGCTCCCCGCTGAGCAGAGAGCCCCATGCAGGACTCAATCCCAGGACCCTGGGATCATGACCTGAGCCGAAGGCAGAGGTTTAACCCACTGAGCCACCCAGTTGCCCCATAAGATTTTATTTATTTATTTGACAGATAGAGACCAGAAGTCGGCAGAGAGGCAGGCGGGGGGGGGGGGGGGGGGGGCAGGCTCCTGTGAGAAGAGAGCCTGATGCAGGGCTTGATCCCAGGACCCTGACATCATGACCTGAGCCAAAAGCAGAGGCTTTAACCCACTGAGCCACCCAGGCGCCCCAATCACTGCATTTAAAATGAAGTATTTACTGAGCACTCCCCTGGGCCAGCTCCAGCGTGGAGCAGGAAAATGAAGGAGCACAACACAGGGTATTGGCTTCCTGGAAATATGACCTCCATTCAAGAACTGTGTCACTTCAAGTTACTGGAGGCCTTTTTTAACAGCACGCGAAGAACGCAGTAAATGTAGTCCCTTGCCACATTTAGACAGAGCCATGCCCACAGCACCCGACTGTAGACTGTACTAGCTCATCGCCTCGTTCTTGTTACTTTGTTATCAAGTATTTACATTTCCCATTTTGCCTCGGCTCCAGCTAGCCACTCATGTTTCCTCTGTGAAAGCTTTACTCTTGTCCCACTCAACCTGTGACAGCGCCGTCTGACCCCAGGGATCAAGAAGAGTCATAGCGGTCATACACGGAGCGCTAATTAGAAGGCAGGCACCGTGCTCGGCACTCATCAAGACCTCCCAGTGATCCTGGGAGGGAAGTATTATTTTTATCTCCACTTTACAGATGAGGAAAACTGGTTTCAAGAGGTTAAGTACCTCACTAGACAAAGTCAGGATTCGAACTCGGGTCTGTCTGACCCACCCAGCCATAGCTCATGTGTGCCTTCTATCTTCCAGAAGACAGGAATTAAAGCTCACCCAGGATCGAAAGCCAGTTACTAAAAGCCTACATTTACAATGTAGATAATTACATAATATCCAGCCAAATGGTAACCACCTTTGAGAGGTTACTGAGCCCCTCAGCCTTCGCCTCTTTGGATGGAATACTGCAAGTTCCTTCACTATGTTTGACCAGCTCCCGTGTTCCAGGGACTGTCGTCCGAAGGCAGGTTCTCCCTTGACCATGGGGCCCAATGCATACAGTGTGATATGTGAGCCCAGACTAGTCAGCACCTCTGCAAAGTCCCGGGTTCTTCCCCTTAGCCCTAGAGACCTTCCCTCTTTGGGGAAGAGACCAGACTAGAGACCTTCCCTCTTTGGATTTGCAATGGGGTTTTTTCCCCCTTTCTTCTCTTAGAGGCCCTACCAAATAATCCTATGGAACTCTATGCCACTCGTGCCTGCCAATTCTCCAGCTTAACCAAAGCCACCATCAAGTGCAGATGTTATAAGCACGCTTTTGATTCCCTTCTCCACACTAGTGTCAATAAACACTGCTGGGCCCAGCAGCAGGCCTTGAGAAAAATGATTAGGTACTTCATTAGGAATAAAGTCCATCAGGAACCTGTATGATAGAGCTGCCAGACACAGATACAACCTTGGGCTACATTAAAAGAGGCACATTATCTAGAACGAAGGTAAAGGTGGCTCTTTCCTACTCTGCTGGTCACATACAAATAAACTGCCATGTTCAAGTTCGGGGCTGTAAGGCAGGCACTGACCCAGGCTTGGGTTCAAAGGGTACGGCCCAGGTGGAGGATGAAAGTTAACCCTCCAGGAAGAGACAAGTAGCAGACACAACGAGAAGTGTTTGTGACAGAAGTGAGAAGACGTGGGGAATATGCAGGTCTTAAAATATTGGAAAGACTGTCCTAAGGAAGGAGAGTAACAATTGTTTATAACAATGACTGTCACAATGGCTTGTATTCTTTCAACACTCACTCTGCATAAACAGGTCCCAGGCATGCATTATTTGTCCTCCATAGCAGCCCCAGGGAGTGAGCGCTAGGACGTGACCCATTTTACAGATGAGTAAACTGAGCCGCGGACGGGTGAATAGCCCAAAGTCACCCAGCTAACCCATCTCAAAGCTGAAATACATACCCAGGCACCATAAATCATGGGCCTGCATTCTCACACTACTCAACATCCATACTTTCTTATGGCCAAGAAGTAGGATGAGGGCTAAGGAGAGTCAGAGACGGATTTTAGTACAATACTCTTAAGGGAGGACCTTACTGCAATCAGAATTGGCTAAATATGAAATTAAATGCCCCAGTATGTGATAAATGCTTTGTCACAGGAGATTATCAGGCAGAGACCAAAATGTTCAAAACAACTATTGGATAATGATGATCAGGTTATGTAAGCATCAGACAGAGGGCTTGACTCAATTATCTTTAAGGTTCTTTTTCCAACCCTGAGAAGCCAGGATTCCATGACTAACCCTTGAGGAACAGCATTCCCATATCTCACACCCCTATCTATGAGTGAGCCCTTTGGGGCCCTTCAGCTCCCCATCTAATCACCAATGAGTTCAGTGTGTGCAACTTATTTTTGGTTATTCATTCCCCACTCTGGGTATGAATCGGTCTAGAGTGTGAGTAACTCAAAACACTCTCTCACCCAGCAACGCCTAGAGTGGTCTCTTATAGTTTCTTCCCCAGGTCCAGCTGGATGTTGGTAGAATCTTTATCAGATACTATTTTTAGAAAAAGCACACATTTGCATACACGTGCAGACCAACAATTTACATACTTATGCTAAGGGATAGTTTTGAAATTCCTGATCCTCCACCATGTCTAATTAACTCCACGGGCATTATGGTAGTTGGATGCCAGGAGCACACCAGGTCTCTCTGCCCCTGGGCCTTTGCACATGCTGTTCTCTTCATCGGGAAGACTCTCCACTCTCCATCCCCTTTATCTGGCAGACTCCAACTCAACAGCTCAGGCATCAACTCCTTTTAGGAGCCTCTTTGGCAGTCTCTCTTCCCTACTGGACACATGAGGTGTCCTGTCTGAGCATTCCCCCAGCAATCAGGGTGTAGTTGTATTGGGAAGTAGCACACCACATTATAATTGCCTGCTTACTTGCCTCGGGCCTTCACCAGAAGACTCTTCCATGCTGGGTCCATAGCATCTGGAAAAGTACCCGATATACTGTCACTATCTGACCTACGTCTAGCAAGCGAATGGGTGAAGACTTGAATGAAGGCATTTGGTCCAAATACAGATGCACTTTATAGATCAAATTTACCTTGGAATCAGTGTGCCTTTTGGTAACGAGCAATCCTCTTTTTAAAGCAGAGAGACAGACAGCAGCAAACAAAGCCCAGAATGGAAAAATCTTCACTGGGTCTCAGGGGGAGGGCCACAGGAAGACAAAGGGCTCAAACACAGGATTGGTTCCAAGGAGAGCCCCATGTGAGGATGAATGGGAGCCAAAAGCAAACCAGGCCTCCTTCATCATCTTGTCTCAGACTGCCAAAGATCAAACGTGGCAAGTCACGATTCCTATGCCGTTATGTACAAAGCATGGGCCTGGCGCAGGTTACTTGTAGTCATGGGATGTATCCGATTCTTAAGCTTAGTGACAGAAAAGTCAACCACAGCCCCGAGAGTCATCAACCACCGGGATGATCTGCCCAGTGGGGCACAGTCTACATTCCTGCGGGTTTTGAGGTTCTCCTGTTATTCTATCCTGGTTGTAAATCTTCTTGCTTGATACTCTTGAACATTTTTAAATTAAAAATCTTTTTAAAGTTTTAAAGATCCCTGCTTTTATGATATGTCCTACTCTTATATTTTTCTCCCAAGTACATGTTTATTCACTTACAGAGCACGGACTCCAAGGCGGAGACTGACACCGTTTTACTCCTAGTCTTTGCTGATAAAATTTCCACTTCCTTGTAATGTCTTTGTTTTTGTCCTTTTCTGCATTGTCTTTTTTTTTTTTTTTAACTCCAAAACCTTTAGGAAGCTATTTCTTTGTATTCCTTATAATTTTCCTGAATTCTCTTCTGTACATTCCCAGTAAAGTTTTATGGCCCATCTCTCATCAGTCTGATGGGTCAGGGGAAATGTACACAAGTTCCTACATATTTACGAGCAAAAATATTTTGATTACCTGCTTGTGTTCCTTTAAAATACCCATTTTAGGGACGCCTGGGTGGCTCAGTGGGTTAAGCCGCTGCCTTCGGCTCAGGTCATGACCCCAGGGTCCTGGGATCCAGTCCCACCTCGGGCTCCTTGCTCAGCAGGGAGCCTGCTTCTTTCTCTCTGCCTCTGTCTGCCTCTCTCCCTGCTTGTGTGCTGTCTCTCTCTTCCTCTCTGACAAATAAATAAATAAATAAAATCTTTAAAATACCCATTTTTAATAAATACACATGTGAGGGAAAAAAACACAAAAGAAAGAAAAAGACATCAACAATTGTTTCTCATTATAGATCATTTTTAACCAGAGTTCTCCAGCTCTATTTTAGTTAAGAAAATCAGGTAGGGCTCCTTGTTCAATATTACTTCCATGTATGAGAAGAAATGATACTCTCAAGGTAAAGTACTTAGTCAACTACTAAACACAGTTTGATATATCCAGACCAAAGCAAGTCATGCAGCTGTGCAAAGTGTAGCCTTGCTCCAAACTGAGCTGGACCTAAACACAACTGGCTTCTAACAAAACAAAAAACAATTTACCACATAGCTGACCTAAATTACTGTGTTGTTTTCAACTGAATGAATGTACTACATTAAAAAAAAAAAAAATTAAGTACTTTGTCCAGATTCTAATTTGTTCAACACTGACCCTCTCCCTCCATTAGCCATTTTACCCATAGATGCACCAAAAGAAAAGGAGTCACTTCCATCAATAAGCACATTTTGCAAGTTACTACCTCCTCCTTTGCAAAAAGTCCTTTTTGAAAGATTAGACGACCTCTAACCAACACCTATGTTGACCTCTGACACATTAAGACTGTCAGAATCCCAGGCACACCCAAACACATCATCTGATCAACTATTGTGACAACGTGTTGTCACAATATTTTGGATTATTTGCATACTTGGTATGACTAAGGAAGTATCTCGTTTGTCATTCATACTTTGCCAATTAAAGAGAGTGAATGTGTGCATAGCTATTTACTGCCTGCAAACTAGATTTCTGCAAGAAATGAAGTTAGGGGACACCTGAGTGGCTCAGTGGGTTAAGCCTCTGCCTTAGGCTCAGGCCATGAAATCAGGGTCCTGGGATGGAGCCTCCTTGTGCACTGGGCTCTCTGCTCAGTGAGGAGCCTGCTTCCCTCTCTCTCTCTCTCTCTCTGCCTGCCTCTCTGTCTACTTGTGGTCTCTCTCTGTCAAATAAATAAATAAAAAATCTTAAATTAAAAAAAAAAAAAAAGAAATTTAAGAGCTGAAGTTAGCCAGTATTAATACTGTGACATTCCAAGACGGGACAAGAAAGGAACAAAAAAATCCAGCTTTCAAAAATACTGATTAAAGATAAAGTATGACTCCCCTCTCAGAGGAAGGATCCTCATTAAGTCTTCTTCTGCTTACCCTATGAATAAGCCTCGTAATAAACTGTTAAAAGACGTTCTTCGTAATTACCTATTTGTACACTGTCACTGACGTATGGAAAAGACTCTTTACGTGGAACTTGGAATGAAGACTTTTCTTGCATCTTTAACACAGAGGTGATTCTTACAGATACTGTGTTTTCAAAAGTCGTACCTGGTAGCCCGTCTAAGCCAAGTTTAATTGCCCCCTCTGCATTACAGGAAGCTGCAGGAGTAAAGCACTCAGCTGATCAGGGGAAAAAAACATACCATGTTTAATAAAATCCCCGATTCCTGCGGTCGGTGTCCATAAAAACGCTTTGCGGTGTTGGATATGTGGTTTGCGAAGGCCAGCAAGTCCTCCACCGTTCCGTATCTGACCGATGACAACAAAGGCACCTCCTGGCCACTGAGCAGCAGAGACTCTGAACGCTCCTCATTTTCATTACTGTCTTGACACATGGTCATGAGACCGGGCTCGTAAACCGCTGGCTCTTCGCTGGTGTAGAGATTCTCCATAATATCTATCACATCGGACACGTTCAAGTGCTTAATTAATAAATCGATCTCGTCTTTGTTGTCACTGCCAGTGCTCATGTACTCCATCACTGTTATGCTTTCTAGAGAATCTGCAGAAGAAAAGACAAACACTTAAACTTACCCTGTTTGTATCTGCCTGTAAGATCAGTGGGAAACTGACAACAATGGCTTGGGAACCGGCTTCCGTACACCTCCGTTTATAAAATAAGGGCTCTGTGTCAACAGTGTGTGTAAATTCAAGTTGACAGATGGTGAAGAAAGGGGCCTTAGATAACCGTTAGTTAGTCCGGTCCTCCCCTTTGCAGAAGGGAAACCTGAGACCCAGGGAGCTGGCTCCTTACTCACTCACTGAGCTGGTGGCTTTGGCTATAGCCACTGAAAACAAACTTTCACTAACATAAACACAAATAAGAGCCGCTCAGAAAGCTGAAGAGCTGAGGCTCCTGCCCCTTGACAGCTCCCAACACTACTGCTCCAAGGGGGTAACCCTCCCCACAGAGGCTTGTCTGTGGCTTTCATGCCCTGGGTGACTTTACAGAAAAAAGAACCTTTTACTGGGGTGCCCGGGGGCGGGGGTGGGGGGGGCTGCTCATTCAGTTTAGTGGCTGCCTTCAGCTCAGGACATGATCCCTGGGTCCCAACATTGGGGCTCCCTGCTCAGTGGGGAGTCTGCTTCTCCCTCTCCCTCTGCTGCTCCCCACAGCTCAGGCTCTCTCTCAAATAAACAGACAAAATCTTAAAAAAAAAAAAAAAAAAAACAAAAAACAAAAAACTTTTTTTAAAAATAAAAAAAAGAACTCTTTTATCAAATTCAGGAGCTAACTTGCAAATCAAATTCAGGCCCTAGAGCCAAAAGCCTGTAAAATGCATTGGAATCTAAGGGAAGATGACAGGTCAAGTTTTCGGAATAATTCTGATGCAAATAAGTTAAACTGCTCATTTAGACCAGGGGACCCCAACCCTCAAATCCTGCCAGCTACCTGTGAGAAAGGGGAAGGTTCTTTTAGCCTGTGAATCCGCTGTCTCCTCCCGAGACCAGAATTCTTTAATAGTACAAAGCATGTACCTCAAAAACCCAAGAAAGTTTATGTAATATTTAGATCAATCACCTTCTCGAAGTTGTGGTATTACAAAGAGGCCAGGACAGCCGAATCCATCCTAAGCAAGACACAGGAAAGGCCGGCTAAGCTCACTGTACTAGCCAATACTGTGTGTTAGTTCTTGTGTGCAAATCAGGCCCTCCAGCTTGGGATCCGTAAATGAGAAAAAGAAGGTAAACCCGGAGTAAAAAAATGATGCTGTTTGTTGCTCAGGATTTTAGAAATATTCCATTCCAGAGGATTAAAGATAAAGGGATTTAAGATATCTAAGAGAATTCAGAGACAGGAACATCTACATAAACTACTGAACTCCTCAAAGCCTCTCTGATAGATGCTTCTGGTTCTTCAAAGCACGAACGTTTAACACATTCAATACTCAGTCCCCAAAGCCACGGGCCTGGGAGTGGGGGGACACCTGCTGCTCTCCTGATGCCACCATGCCAGCTTTGGCCTCTGAGCCCATTTCTTTTCTTTTCTTTCTTTTTTTTTTTAAGATTTTATTTATTTATTTGACAGAGATCACAAGTAGGCAGAGGGGCAGGCAGAGAGAGAGAGGGGGAAGCAGGCTCCCTGCTGGGCAGAGAGCCCGATGTGGGGCTCAATCCCATGACCCCAGCCAAAGGCAGAGGCTTAACCCACTGAGCCACCCAGGCGCCCTGCTCTGAGCCCGTTTCATCTGAGAAAAGCCGGGGGCAATCTAGTGACACTGTTCA
This sequence comes from Lutra lutra, assembly GCF_902655055.1. Classification (NCBI taxonomy): domain Eukaryota; kingdom Metazoa; phylum Chordata; class Mammalia; order Carnivora; family Mustelidae; genus Lutra; species Lutra lutra. Next base: position 10,895,820 of record NC_062285.1, on the reverse strand, counting down.
CTTACTTGATGACCAGGATTTCCTGGTAGACAAGCTGTGTCCGCAGGAAGCACGCTACCTCGCACACTGCAGTCTGATATTCCTTCTCCACTCAGGCTGCTTGGGCCGGACTCCCAGTCCCCTCCTTCACTGCCTACAGAATCCTGGGTAGGCATCTTACCCACTCTGCACCTCGACTTCCCCTATCTGTGAAATGGAAGAACAGCACCTACCTCATAAGGCGGTTGTGAGGTTTAAAGAAGTTCAGGTGTGTAAGGTGCCTGCTGCAGAGTCAAAACACTCTGGCATCTCTAGTCGCCGGTGTGTGCACAACACACAGAAGTACTGAGTCACACTCCTGGCTTTGCAGATACTGCCTGGGCCTCCTTTCTTATCTGCAAATCAGTTGTGGCTACCTGTCCCCTGGGCTTCTTCACAGTAAGGTTGTAAAGGCTGTTTCTAGAACAAGAGACAGACAAAAAGGCAAAAACCTCTGAAATGCTTTGCTAGCTGTTAACCAGTCACATCTAGACAGCAAAGGAAGCTCCGCTCATAGATCTCCTGTGTCTTTGAGGGAGACTATGATTTGGGCTCCTGGAGTCTTCAGTTAGGAAAGGAATTGCTTAGGTTCAAGGAGGAACATTCTACTCTGCTTTCATTGGGCCATTCAGTTGCAGTTTCTCCTTGTAGAATTTGCTGAGAAAAGGAAGTTAAAACCGGCCAGATGGAGGACTCCACTAGCTGAAAAGTTCCAAGGCTCCAGGACTTAGCTAATGGCTGGCTGGAGAGAAAATAAAGTTCCCAGGAGTACCATGACTCAAGAAAGAAAAAAAAAAAAAAAAAAAAAAAGCCCACACAGTTTACCGGTCAGCTGATCCAGAGAGGAAAGACAGGTTTTGATTTTTAAGTTCTGCAGAAAGTCTGGAGCATTTATATGTGAAGCCTAAGAGGTCTGAATGCACACACCCCTAAGTTTTGTGCCCAGGGAAACAGGGAGGAAGGAAGGAGCAGCGGGGAGGGGGAGGAGAAGGGAGGGAGGCAGGGGAGGCGGAGGAGTGCAGGACACTGATGCTAGGGATAATTCCTTAGCAACAGCAGGGCTCCTGTCACGCAAATCAGCACACCCCAGCCACCCTGATGACCAGTCCTTCTGGTCATTCTAAATGTCCCTGCAGAAAACCTCAGCACTTTCAGGCCTTCATTAAGCAGACAATATGCTAGTGATTTCTGAGTTATACAGATCAGTACTCATCTAGAAAACCCGGGGATTGTGAAGGTACTCTACTTGACCCATAAAGATTCTTCCCCCACGTGGTTTACAATAAAAATCCTCATAAAATCCCCACTTGACAGTGGAGTAGACAACTACAACCATCTTAGAAATGGAGAAATGGGCAGATATTGTCGAAATGATTTGCTTCGAGTTATTTCAGAAATCAGCAATAAACCAAGAGGAAACCCTGTTCCTATTCATTAATGTTACACTCGGGGCTACTTCCAGTTACATATGCAGAAGTGGAGAAACTCCTAGCAACGGTGATCGGAAAAAAAAAGGCAAGATTATAGATATAAACCTCTGCCTAACAAAGGATAATTATACTTTTGGTTACTTCCCATTTAATAGATTTTTCTGCCAAAATAGTACGATGCCCCTCAGGGCATATCTCTTATATTTTTCGCCAAAAGCCCCAGAATTACACATTCTAGCCACACCGCTTCAAAATCCTCTAGACACCTCAACTATCCAATTTCCCTTATAAGAAAAAGGCCTTAAGGGCCAGCGGCCACAAGTAGGGCAGACAAACCTCAGTCCATCAGAAAGCTGGGTGGGGGGCGGCTGTTATATTCCACTCAGCAAATACACGAAACAGAGGCCACAGATACCTAATGCAACTCTACGAGTGTTTCTTCCCCCCCCCCTTTTTTTTTTTTTTTTAATTAGGAGCATTTCTTTATTCCGTGCCAGAATGTCTTTCCAAAAGTGAAATGGCGGGTTCTCTCGAAGACAGCTCCTGGCCTTCCTTGTTAACTTTTGGGGCAATCCCTGTGCCCGCCGTCCTTCTTTCTAAGCGTCACTCTCCACCCAGAACTAGAAGAATTTCCGAGTCCCGATATCGCATTACGACCGGGAAACATGCATGGAATAACCTTTCTCCCCCCAATATTCTTCCTTAGACCGAAAGCCCAGCCTTCACGTTTTGGGGGGAGCGACCCTTGAGTCACAGGATAGCGTCCCGGTTACATAAACATGAAATTAAGTTTCGGCTCTTCGGAAGGTTCTCTGCTCCGCCAACGGCCACCCCCACTCCCCTCCTCGGATTCTTTAAAGCCTGGGGAAGCCGACCAAGGGCCTGTAAATTATAAAAGCCCCCACGATTTGGGCGGGCGGCAGCCGGGTCCCCAGCCTCGGAGGCGCACTCACCGGCGTCGGCGGGGGGAGTGCAGCAGACCGGGCGGTGCGCGCGGCGGGAGGCGCGGTGACAGCGGGGCTCTGTGTCCCCGTGCACTGCCCAGGCGCGCACTGCTCGCGCGCTAGGGATCCGGGAAGGAGGAGGAAAGGGGAGGAGCCGGAGTCTGCACCCCGTGAGACCCTTGCGCAAGGTGCTTTCCAGCTGTGCCGACTGCAGCGGCGACCCGCGCGAACCGCGGAAGCGCCACAGCGCGGGCGGCGGACACGCCCCCACCCCCAGAGCCCGGGAGTTCGCCCGGCGGCCGGGGGCGCCTTGCAGGGCTGCGACCACGGAGACACTCAGAAGCCCCCGAACGGAGGGTTACCTGGCGGGCGGAGCGCTGCAGCCGCGGCCCCCCGACGGCTCGGGGCGCTGCTGGTGGCCCAACCGCCAGAGTCGAGCGAGGTCCGGCGGCAGCGGAAGCTGGAGCCCGCGCGACCGACCCCGGAACGTGGCGCGTCGTCCAGATCCGAGCGCACCAGTGAACGCGGGGCCTCCAGCCCAGGCGGCCCGCCCAGGCCGCCCTTGTCCGCCCCTGACTCACGGCGTCTGAGCCGGCCGAGGGGCGGCGCAGCGGACGCCAGCCGCCGCCTCCCCGCCTTTTCCATTTCCCCTTTCGCTCCGTAAACAGAAAGAGGCTGCCGCGTTGCGGGGAAGCCGGAGCCCCGGCTCTGGGAAATTCCGCCCCCCCACCCCCGGCCGTGCGTCCTCGGGGCGCCCGAGCGGAGCGGGAGGCGGGACTAGGGAGGGGCGGAGCGCAGCGCGGGGAGGGGCGCCGGCCCAGCGCCGGAGTTGCGACTAGCCAAGCCACCTGAGAGGCCAGGGACAGCGGCCGCGGCGCCACTCCAGGGCATGGGACACTTGGGGGAATTTCCCTCGGACCTGGGGACCCGACAACCCGGTGCTGTAAGGCGCCCCGCCATCGCGCCTCTGCGCCCCTTCCTAGTCCCGGAAAGAAGATGGTGTTTCCTAACGTGCCGGCGCCCTCCGCGCTTCTCCAGTGTCCCAGGCCGCGACGGGGAGGGCGAGCGGCCCTGGCCTTTCCTGCGCCCACCTCCAGCGCCCCGGAGGACCGAGGCGCAGTGGGCTTCCCGCCTTCTCCCAGAACCACGTCCGTGCGCACGCGGCGGGTTGCGCGGCTCGGCCCGCGGGCAGGGAGTGCCAGGATCCGCGGTCGGCGCGCACGGCCTCCCGCGTGAAGGCTGGGGGGAGGTTGCCGCAAAGTGGGCCAGAACCCCGCGGTGTGGCACCTGGAGAGGGGCCTGTGTCCCCCGCTAGCAAAACCTGGTTTCGTTCTCCGCAGCCTTTCTTGGAACGGGTTATTCGGCGGCGCCGTCCCATTACGAAATGTACCTGCACGGATCGCCTCCTTCTTACCCCGACTGCAATTGTGGGGTTTTCTGCAGAGCTTGGGAAGATCAAATGTGTTCACAGTATTCTTCCCTGTTGAATGGAAATTGTTTCCTCCAGGTGAAGCAGGAAGCGAGTTCTAGGGAAAATAGCGCCTCTGTCTCCGAAATCCACTCTGCTGGGCATTCCCAGTACCTGAGTCGGAATTCACCACCCCCTCGCCCCTCAGTACTTCCCCTAGTAGCAAGCACCTACCATAACCCAGACATTTTGCAAGACGGCCCGGAGAAAGAATGTGAGGTGGATATTCTCTGGGTCTCGCCGACCCGGACGTTGGACGTCCCCAGGCAGAGCCCAGATTCAAAAGCCCCACAACTCTGAGTCCGCGCGCGGTCCTTTCCTGCACGCACTGTCCTCCTACCCTCGCGGTTTCAAAACTTCATCAGACTCGCTCTAGAGCTTTCCACGTTTCTTCTGTGGAAAGTGAGTTGCTGTTTCGATCCAGGAAAGTCCTACGAAAATTGCTGATGGACCTAGGCTAGCTTAGGTGAGGAGCAAGGCCCTCGCCGAAGGACCTTAACTCCCATCCTTTCTTTGTGCTTCCGGTCAGGCAGAGCTGAGGCTGAAAAAGTGACGAGCAGCGGAGCCCATCAGTAAAAGTGCGCGGAACGAGCAGCTAAAACGGCCAGGACTGACGGACGCAGTCGGCACTAAATCGCCACCTCCCAATTATCTTAGCTCCTGGAGTGCTGGTGACACGAATAACGCGGGATGCGTGTCAACCCCTGGAAACTTCCAGGTGGTCTCGGGCGGTGAAGGGGTCCCCAGCGGCCGGAAGAGAAGCCCTTCTAGGCGCCCGGGCTTTTACTAGTTTTGGAGGGAGGGACTAACTTTGCCTCTCGAACTGGGGAGAGGCAACGTGTGCAGAAAATTGAAATCCAAAGGGCTCTAGCTTTTTCTCTGGGAACCAGGTTGTGCCCTTGTTATCTCTAATGGTAACATGAGAGACGGAGAGACGTCCCTCCCTCATCTGTTGTCTTTGAGCAAGGAGGGATGGTCTTTATAAGCATTTTAAAAATAGAAACATGGAACCACTCCCGCTTCCACCCCGATGAATGAGCTCATTGAAACCACGCCTTATCTTCTGGGAACTAAGTGTTAGCCTTACTTCCCACAAAGAGTTCTCCCAAATACAGCTGCATTTTAGGGAGCTGGTGAGATGGCTGCCCCAGCAGGGTGTTCTGGCTGTTCACAACCTGTGGGAGAGCAGATTTCATTAGGTGGGGCGAATTAAGAGGAAGTTTAACTTAAACCCATTTTTGAAAGTCTAACAAAGATTGAATCTGGTGTCCTGGAAGAGGCTGGAGATGGGCGAGTGAACTGGCAAGAAAAAGTCTGCAGACTGTTTGCCTTTTTCTTGGTCAGGACTTTGTTGAAATAGACTTGCAAAAAGAATCCTGCTTTTTTAGGAGCTTGCTGGGAAAATGAGGTTCCAGCTTGCCAAGGAGAAACCACCTGAGCCAGAGTGTGCACAAGTTACTCAAGAAGCCATTACGATGTACGTTACAAAATAGCTCTTTGCAAGCTGTTCCAAGCCAACAAAATGCACTTTAAAGTTGAATTGCAACCCACTGCAGTTTACTTGAGGTTTTCTCCACCTACAGCCCGGTACAGGAACGGGTTTGTAAACTGTAGTTTGCAAATCAGAACTCATGTACTCATGGAAACAAAATGATTAGCAATGGGTCGGTCAGGAGCCGGAATATTGATGTCATGTAACCCCAAGTGGGGCTCTATACTAATGAACAGAATATGGGACACAGCTTTCCAATGTTTTGCGGGGTTCTTTTTTATTCATAAAATATATAATGCTTAGAGAATACTGGAATAAACTGGAATAAGTTGGGGGGATACCTCTACAGAGCTTGGTGAAAAGTGTGTTTCTTCTTCTTAAATTATAAAATATGAAGTATTTGAAGATGATAATTAAATACTGAATTTGAATAAAGCTTTAAATAAGTTTTGTTTTTTGAGAGAGAGAGAGAGCATGCACAATGCGGGGGGGTTGCAGAGGGAGAATCTTAAGAAGGTTTCATGCTGGGCACCCCCCCCCCGGGGGGGGGGGGCTTAGTCTCACAACCCTGAGATCATGGGAGTTAGACGCCTAACTGGCTGAGCCAGCCAGGCGTCCCTAAATAAGCCATTTTTAAAGTTAAGAGGAACTTGAGGCTGATTTCATGAAAATAACTTTTTTGTGCAAGTGTTTGTTGTACCAGCTATGCATATTTGCCAGTTAAGATATTTGAATAATGATTTGTTCAAACCTCTGATAATAACCTTCAGGGGAGACACTGTACAGGCAGACATGCGGTTCATAAACTTAGAATCAATTTTATAATCTTCAAAATTTTTTTAAAGTTGAAATGCCATTTTAAAAATCCAGTAGCTCGTTTTCCTGCATGGGCACCCTTCAATTTCTTATGCTGATGTACGTGGGTTTCAATTATGATCGGACTTTTTCATATTTAAGTCTCTCTAAATGACAAAGCTTTAATTTGCAGAAAGTACATGCACCGTTAAAGCAGTTAGCTTGGACAACATTGAAAAAAAACCAGTAGCCCAAAGGATGAAGTATCAGGTCAGGGAGGAGATTCAAGGCCAACTCCCTCATACCCCACCCTCACTACTAATGCTTCCGGGCCTTGGGCCACGCCCCTCTGGTACCCAAAACAAACCCTTTCCTCCAGCAAGGCCTGGTCACTGCAGCTACTGGCTAATGGATCTGCTTGGCCGCAGTCACCATCTGGAGGTGGATTCAGGATGTCCCTTAGATCTGTAGAGACCACATGCTGTATCATTAAATTCTGCTCTGCCCCAGCAGTTCCCATCCCAGATGAGACTGCAGAGGGGACAGGCCCTAGAGCCCATGGGCCCACCTGATTGCTTTAAACAATAGGGGTGAGTTCCTATAAAGCCCTCAGGGCACATCTGTGTGCAAGGCTAAGCCCTGAGCTCCTGAAGCCCTCTCCCCTGCAGATGCTCCCTAGGACTCTTGGCTGTGTGGTGCAGCCGAGAAGGAAAAGGACAATTTCTCTGTCCTCTTCCTTCTTTTTGTCTTCACCTCACGTTTTGGGACACCGTACTCATCAGCTTCTGTCAGCACTGTGCAAAGTGGGAACAGCAACCGAGTGAGGGAAATGGGGCCTGAGGCGGAGATGGAGTCCTCACGTGGGGGGGAGGGGAGAAAAATCCCCCAGTGGCCTTGGGAAGGCAGGGGAAGTTCCAGAACACTCTTAGCTGTGGGGGCTGTTTATCTATGAGGGCTGTGTGTAACTCGGGCCGGTGTGCAACTCACAGGTCTTCTGTTCTCACGTACAGAACACTAAAATTGAGGTCTTTCAAAGTGCCTCAGATGCACTGTTCTGTGTGATACGTATGATGTTTTATTCTTCGCTCTGTGCTATGACTTCCTCAAATCTCAAATCGGAGGTCCTTGAACCACACTCTGAAAACAGAAACTACTCTATGCTTCACTCTTCCACCTCCCAGATAGAAAGTCCTGGTACAGCATTTCTTAATCTCGGGCTTCCGAAATTGCCACAGGGCTGAGGATGCCCCCCAGGAACTGTGCGCAAGGCTTTGGCCTGGGGCTGGGCAAGTGCTTTCATTGTTCCCATTTTTAGAGGCAGAGAAAGACTCAGCAGTGGGACTCCCCCCAGTTGCCTGGAGCAGTCCCATGTGGATTTGTGGAGCTTATCCCCAGGCAACCTCAGGTAGCCCTTGTCACTCCTGATTAACCTCAGCCCCAGTACTGTGCAATCCCTTGCCAGTGGGGCATGGAAAAGGGACTGCCCATAAGGGGGAGGAAGTAAGTGCTGGCAAGGTATTGTTTGCTGAGTGGAGGCATTGCTGCAAAAAGGTTAAGTACAGTGAGGGGCACTGAGTAATGTACACAATTGCTGAGTCACTGACTTGTCCATTTGACGCTAATGTTCCACTGTACACTAATCATACAGCAATTAAAATTCTTTTTAAAAATACTAGAATTAGGGGAGCCTGGGTGATTAAGCCGCTGTTTTGGCTCAGGTCATGATCTTAGAGTCCCAGGATCAGCCCCACATCAGGCTCTTTGCTCATCGGAGAGCCTGCTTCTCCCTCTGCTGGCCACTCCCTATGCTTGTCTGTCTGTCTCTTTCTCTCTCTCTCTCTCTCTCTCTCTCTCTCTCTCGCTGACCAATAAATAAATAAATCTCAAAAAAAAAAAATGCTGGAATTAGAAAGTAAAAAAATAGATAGTTGCAAATGTAAATGGATAGTAGGACAAAAACTACACACACACACTTGAATAGCGCACCCTCCCCAGTGACCTTAGCTCTCCTCCTGTGAAATGGAACTCTTCACACACGTGTGAGGCAATAGGTCGCATTATTTCAGCAGCCTCTAAAAGTCGTGGTGTGCTTATCTTTGTGTGATTTGTTTTAAATCAAGTGAGTTAAACATGTTTTGTGGTTTGCCCTTCCAGTTACGTTACGACGCTAGAGACGATTGCCCACCGATTTCATCTTTTAATTTTTTAATTTTGTTATTATGTAAAGACTGTATTTGAGAGAGAGCAAGCAGGGTGAGAGAGAGCTGGAGGCGGGGAGGGGAAGGAGGGGGAACTGGGACAGCAAGAGAGGGAGAAGCAGGCTCCCGGCTGAGCAGGGTCCATCCCAGATCAGATCAGGTCAGATCATGACCTGAGCAGAACACAGATGCTTACCCGCTGAGCCACGCAGGTGCCCCCAAATTCCATCTTTTCAGAGTGTGTGTGTGTGTGTGTGTGTGTGTTTTGGGGGAGGCGGTCGACTCTCCTTTCTTAATTAAAGCCACAGATTACTGTTGATCACAACTTTTTTTCTTAGTATCAAGATACCCTGATGAATAGATTTCGTAATAACTAAGCATCATTGTCGCCTTCAACCATATTGGTCAAAGCTACTGTGTTTTAAGGACTTACCATGACTCCCTTCAGCTAGATTACTTCACAAAAGTCCTGAGGTGGGCACTAATGTCTCCTTTGGCGTGGGGGGATTTCCTTGTGTTTAATCTGTGCCTGTCTAACCCCACGTCCGAATAGTAACTTCCTGCATCAGCCAGCACATGGGTGCCCCCCACGGCAAAGCCCCTCAGGGCCTGGCTGCCATTTGTTGGTCAGCTGGAGGAAAACAGGGCTGACCATAGTCCAACTGGGAAATGCCCCGATGGCTTTCTCATGCAGGTGTCTCCTCTCCTGTCGCCTCTGGCCCCCTTCCTTGCGCCGTGAGTGAATTTCAGGCACTCCTCAGCCAGGTGTTTAAATCTTTAATCTTTGCTCTCTCTTTGTGAGAGGAGAGGTTCCAAGGAATTTCAAGAATATTCCAGGAATCCAGATCAGGGGGAGAGCTGAGCCCCAGAAAGCCTCCAGAGTAGAACATCGGTTTTGCTCATCCTTACCGTAAATTGGCTTTAATTCCTGTTGGAGTCTGCAGGAACCCAGAGGCCTTCCTGCCCCCCTCACCCCGGAGCTGGGTGGAATGTGGGCTTGTGTAGGTGCCACTGGGGCCTAAGTTGTTCTTAAGGTGGCTGGACAGCTGTTCCCACTCTCTCCCCCAACTCGGGCACAGATACACAGTCCCCAGACCAGCACTGTCCCCCCAAACAAGAGTCCTTTGCCCAGACCCCTACAGACAGTAGCGTCATGGATGGAGTCTGTTTTTACCAGCGTTAAACTTCGCAGGATCTGTGACAGCTGCTTGCTACACTGTCACTATGAAAAATAAAATTGTATGAAATCACAAGGAAATAAAATGGATATTAAAGATGAAGGTAACAAATACTAAGAGAGACACCGAAAACTTAGCCCAGATTATTTTGTTGCATTTTCTCTTTTCCCAGGCTCCTGAGTTTACTCACGTCTACTATCTGTGTGTGCGGTGGAAATACTAGACTATGACGCGCGCTAGCGCATGTCTTTGCAACTCTGCAGCCGGGGGCCTCACCTGGGTAGATTAAAATAGGCCACGGTGGGCGTATTCACACCACAGAAACCAGCAAATGCTATAAACCAGGGCGGGGCTTTGAGAAGGCTGGTTGTTAAAGAGTTAGCACACCATTGCCTACAGATGAATTTTGTGTTTTCAGGCACTTTTGAGTTTTAAGGTTATTGACTTTGTTTTTACACCTTACTCTCGTTTTTCTAATATTCCATAATACATCTGGATATCTCATTTCCACGCAAGCAGCAAAATATTCAACAAGGTAGGCTGATGGCAGTGGGAGGAGACACTTTCACTCCTAATCTGAACTCCCGGGCTGACGGGCTGGCTGGATTTGGGATCCAGGGTCCATGTACACCTCAAGGGATCGCCTGGGGAAGTCTCATTCAGTAGATGACAGCCCTAACATCTGAATTTCAGAGTTCCAGGAGAATGTTACTGGGAAATACTGGGCAAGTAGAAAGGGCACTTTTTGGACTCAAACTTCTGCTTTGTCACTTTCTGTCCATCTCACCCACGGCTAATCAGATAAATTCACAGAGCCCTGGTTTTTTATGTTTGTTTGTTTTTTGCTTTGTGGAAAGGGAAACAAAAGCTTCTTGGTTTTCATCTTACTTTTCACAATTTCAAAAGCTGATAACACCCATAGCTTTGACATTGGGAGAAAAGTTAAATCAATTATTACGTGAATTCATACCATTTTGTAAAGCTTTAGAAGAACATAATAATTTCATGTACTTATTAGTTTTTACTAATACAATAACCCTGAAATGGCCGTAATTAGCCCCGTTTTACATGAAGGCTCTAAAATCTGGAAATAAGTGAGTTACATCACTCAGATAATATACAGATCCCAAATTCTAACCCAGATGTGTCGCTTTCAGAATGAGGTAGCCATTAGATCATTCTGTTCTTGGACTTGGCAGGGGTCAAGTCACTCATTCAAGACATACGGGGATCAGTGGGCTCCAGGGACACAACTCACATTGTCCAGCATAGTCTGGACATGGGCCTCCAAGGGGGGGGGGTGCTGGCATAATGAGATGCATCTTTTCACCTTCAGTGAATTAAAGATGGGGAACCTCCAGGGGTACCACTTGGTTCCTCGTAAATCCCCCATCTCAACGTACAGGTTACAGCATTACCTGCTCCCAGAAGAACACCAAACTAGAGAGCACTCTAAAAGTTTGTACTTCTTAAAAACTTCAATCTGATTGCAAAACAATTTATGTTCAGTCAAGACATTGTAGAAAGATAGAGATGGTGAAATTTACAACCCCCCACCCCAGTCCTGGATCAGACATAATGACTATCAACGTTTGAGGGAACATCATTCTAATTTCCTTTGTCACTCACAGAAGGAAAGATTTTGTTGCTCTTATCTTGGGTAACTGCTGCTAAGATTAACTTGACAAGTGAGAAACAAAGAATGACCACCACACCATTTTACAGGGAATTTGCTCGCTCATTTGTTCATTCAACACAACCTCGCGTGTGTGTTGTTTGCAGTTCCGGCTTCTGGGAAGTAGCAGTGGACAAATTCAGTGGCCTTCAGGGATCCTACAGCTCAGGGAGAAAGAGACACATACCCAAGGACGAGCACCCTGTAGAAAATGAACAGAGTAAGGGGGAAGTAAGGGGGTGTGAGAGATGCTTATGGACTAGACCTTGTAAGAGTCAGAGAGCACTTTTCTGAGAATGGAGCCTTCACGTAAAGAGAATAATCTGTAATGAATGCAACCTGGCCCACATCCCAAGTCACTGCCTAGGAATAGCTGTTTGTCACTTAAATCCATACTTCAGTTGTGTTATTAGTTGACGTGGATAGATTCTCAAAGTGAGCAGAGAGCCTAGAGGTGATCTCATCCAACCCCTTCAACTTATAAATGGCGAAAGTGAGATCAAAGGAGTGATTTATCTAGAATCCCGTTACTGGCAAATAGCAGAAACATGTTCAGAGGCTAGCTTTTTTTGACCCACGAATCCTGTCTCTTATTATGGTAACACACAGCTCCTTTAGAGAAGGTTAATATAAAGAAATGTTGCTCTATATAGTTCCCATATATACACTGTAATCAAATGTAATCACATGCATGATCTTTTTTTTCCTGATGCAAGACGAGGGTGAAAGAAAGAACATGCATTAGTGTTACGTGGCATCCAGATGTCTTTTTTTGTTTTTCTCCTTTCACTTGCTGTGTGATTTGGAAAACCACTTAATCCTTCTGAGCTGTAGTTGCTTATTTAGGGAATGAGGATGCTTAGTAAATATGGTAGTTATTGCAATGTTTGAAAGGAGAAAGTAGGGCACCTGGGTGGCTCAGTCGTTAAGCGTCTGCCTTTGGCTCAGGTCATGATCTCAGGGTCCTGGGATCGAGCCCCACATCGGGCTCCCTGCTCAGCGGGAAGCCTGCTTCTCCCTCTCCCACTCCCCCTGCTTGTGTTCCCTCTCTCGCTGTGTGTGTGTGTCTCTCTCTATATCAAATAAATAAATAAAATCTTTAAAAGAAATAATATATGCCAAGTGTAAAAAAAAAGAGAGAGAAAGTAGTTAAGAGAATATAGGGGGGAAATGACACAGTTAGTGATAACATTTCACATCTTCTGGGCAGTGGGGGAGCGGGGGGTGGGGTAGAGCAGAATTTGGTGGTTGTTGGGTTTTTCTTTCACCTGAATAGGGCTCTGGTTAAGAACAGAAACCCCGGGTCAGTGCGTGGAGAAACCTGGGGAACCAAGTCAGTGGGTCAAAGCCCTCTTGCTGTGGTTTTTCTTTTAAAGATACCAAACCTTCCGGTTTTTTTCAGTGCTTCTTTAATTATACCTTATTTGTTGCCTCATAAGCTACGTGGTCGTGGTTTCATTTTTACCATGTGCACTGGATTATCCCACTGCAAATCTCCCTGGGGTTCTTGGAAAAATATCTAAAGCTGATAAGAAGCAGGACATTTTTAAGGAAAAACCCAACAAAGAAATTATTAAACGTTTACATAGCTTGTAGAGGTTTTACAAAGGTCTTAAGTGCCTCTTTGGAAAGGCCAGTTTAAAGGCTTATTATATATCTCAGGGGACTGCATAGAGTACTTATTTTTTAGAACACTGGAATAGACTGGAATAAGCCTAATTTTTTTAAAGATTTTATTTATTTATTTGAGAGAGAGAGAGAGCATGCACATGTGCACACAAGCAAGGGAGGAGCAGAAGCAAAGGGAGAAGCAGAGGGAGGAGTAGAGAATAGGGAGAAGCAGAGGGAGGAGCAGAGACAGAGGGAGAAGCAGAGGGAGGAGCAGAGGCGGAGGGAGAAGCAGGCTCCCTGCTGAGCAGAGATCCTAAAGTGGGGCTGGCTCCCAAAATCCCTGGGACTTTGACCCGAGCCAAAGGCAGATGCTTAACTGACTGAGCCACCCGGGCATCCCTGGAATAAGCCTAATTTTTGATGTCTTGGAGCCTTTAGCTATGAGGTTCATCAGGCCGACTTCTCTTTTTCTAACCCAGCTGGGTTGCCACAAACCAAGGAGAAGTGGCTTGATATGGGGAGAAATTGCAGGCTCCATCCAGAGGGATGGAATCACATGGTTCCCAGATACCTGTCTTCAACGAGAGGCTGGTTTCTTCTATCTTGCAGTCCCGAACAGGCATTTCTGCCCATAAGAAGACAGTCTTCCTGTAGCTTGGTGGCAGCAGCATGTCCAGAGGGCTGAGCAAAGAAGCCAGTGACAGAGGTTCTGAGAAGGAGCAGCACCCGGAGGAGAGAAACATGGCAAAGCTGTCTCCCTCCCCTCTTGCCTCTTCAAAGGATCTTTTCTTTCTTCTTCTTCCTTTCCTTTTTTGAGGAAAAGAAGATGTGAGTTAGTATTAAATGTGGCAAGAAGAGAAATAAGTATTTCTTTTTAAAAAAATATTTTATTTATGTATTTGACAGACAGAGAGAGAGAGATCACAAGTAGGCAGAGAGGCAGGGGGAAGCAGGCTCCCTGCTGAGCAGAGAGCCCGATGCGGGACTTGATCCCAGGACCCTGAGATCATGACCTGAGCCAAAGGCAGAAGCTTAACCCACTTCTGAGGGTCTAAGGTCATAGAACTCAATATTAAAGTTGGCTCCACCATCAAAATTCACATATACATGAACCCATAGAACTCTTTGTAACTCAAGTAAAAACATGAGTATAAGCAAATTTAACAAATATAGATATTATTATCATTATTATTATGAATATGGCAAAAAAAAAGAGGCACTAACCCGTTCTCCAGGGAGAAAAGGAACTCTAGCAATAACTAGATCATGTGAGGTGTTTTTCATGTGGTAAAACAATCTTTTCAGAAAAGTATAGACCTCCATGGGAACACACACATGTAGGGATGGTCTTCAGGGGCTGTTCTCAACTTATAGCACGTCTAACATCTTGTGAAAAATGCAGACCCCTGAACCCACTCCCCTGCCCCCGCCCAGATAGTCTGATTAAATAAGTCCGCAGGTAAAGCCCAGTACTCTTGTGTTGTAGTAATCTCGCCGAATGCTTCTGAGGCAAGAATCAGGTCCCTGCACCAACCTTGGAAAGCCTAGCCTCCCAAAAAGAGAAAAAAAACCTCAGTCTAGAACATATGAAGTCAAACTGCAGCCAGGTTGGTGTCATATTCCAAAAGCTGATTTTCCCATTTTCAAAACATTTGTTTGTAAGCACTGGCACGTGAGGTTAAATCTAATTGACCATTCATGTTCACCAAAAAACAGCAGCAATCACTCAGAAAAAAAAAAAATCTTACAGGAGAGAGAAGAGTTGTCAATGCTCCTCATTTACATAAAGCCCTTCAGAGGGTAGTGAAGAACTTACAGAGCTCTTTCCTTTAAGGCAACCCTGTAGCTCAGATCTCTGGGTAATTCACTAAACAGAAGGCCTTCTTATAGTGCGGGTGGAAATGGTTCTTACGATTTCCAGCTTAGTCCAAAAGTCCTCTGGGTATTCTAAGGTGCCTGAATTACTCTCTTTGAGGATCTTTGATAGCTTTGGGGGGATTTTTTCTTTTTATTTTTTTAAGGATTTTATTTATTGGTTCATCAGAGAGCGAGAGCACAAGCAGCAAGAGTGGCAGGCAGAGGGAGAAGCAGGCAGAGGGAGAAGCAGGCTCCTGCTGAGGAAGGAGCCCCACCGGGGACTTCATCCCAGGACTCTGGGATCATGAACTGAGCCGAAGGCAGACATTTAACCAACTGAGCCACCCAGGTGTCCCTGAGGTTTTTTAATATTGTTAAAGTACTGTATTTTTCCTTCAGACAGAGGAAGAGAGAGACACACAGAGATTGACCAGACTGGGACTGTGGGTTACCCTGATCACTATTCTGCCTTTACTTACAGCCCTTTTTTTTTTTTTTTAACCTCGGGCAAATTATGTAATTTCACTGTGCCTCAGTTTCTTCACCCCCAAAATGATACATGATAATAGCTTATTTTATCGATTCTACAATAAACATTTCCCCCCAATTTTTAAAATCTCTGAAATCAAAGAGTACTTCACTATGACAATGAGAAAGCATTGTGTCGTGGGTTAATTGACAACATTTTTCTTAGTGGTGCATAAAATCAGAGAGTGTTTTATAATGATGGCATCTTAGACTAGGTGAAATATGATAATAATGGCTCTACCCTAGGGTTTTGTGGGAATTAACTGAGTCAAGAAACAAAATGCTTAGAACCAATACCAATACATAGCTGGTATTATCTACTTAATAAATTAATCTATTAGTATTCTAACCTGTGGTTGGATTATAAATGAACTAGTTTCTTCTTGTTGCGCATTTGGGTTGTTTCCAATGATATCCCTGCACTATATACTGCATTGAATGTAAACCTTTATGTACATCTCTGATCCTAGAAGTGGAATTACTAGGTCAACAAGCATGAGCATGTTGAAGGGATGGACTTATAATCATGGTGAATGGATCCCCGTAACATGGTTGGGTGTAGTGCTAGTTTGGGTTAAGTGTGAGCCCGGGTTTCTCAACAGTGTCCCCCTGTGGCCGTAATGGAAGTAGCAGCTGCAGAAAATAGTGTGTAGTCAGAAAGGATCAGATTCATCAGTTCTGGTGGTGTGGGCAGGTACTGTCTATTTGGACATGGGGAGATGGAGAGAAGAAGGGAGTTGAGGGAAATTGGAAGGGGAAGTGAACCATGAGAGACTATGGACTCTGAAAAACAACCTGAGGGTCTTGAAGGGGCGGGGGGTGGGAGGTTGGGGGAATAAGGTGGTGGGTATTAGGGAGGGCATGTATTGCATGGAGCACTGGGTGTGGTGCAAAAACAATGAATACTGTTATGCTGAAAAGAAATTAAAAAAAAAACTTTATCTGTGGACTAACAGAAAAAAAAAAAAAAGAAGAAAGAAAGAAAGAAAGGGAGAAGCCTAGGATTCGTGTGTGACCCGAAACAGACAGACTCAGGAAATAGTGAATGTTGCCAATCTGTATATGAGGGCCTAAGCGATTGCTTTTAAAAAAATTTTTTTAAACAGTTTTGATCATTTTTTTTTAAAGATTTTATTTATTTGTCAGAGAGAGTGAGCACAGGCAGACTAAGAGTGGCAGGCAGAGACAGAGGGAGAAACAGACTCACTGCTGAGCAAGGACCTGATGTGGGACTCGATCCCAGGACGCCGGGATCATGACCTGAGCCGGAAGCAGCCGCTTAACCAACTGAGCCTCCCAGGCGTCCCGTGATTGCTTTTAAATACTGGAAAACGATCTCATTTTCCTATATGAACTGATGAAGAGTTCAACATCATTTCTATGGATACATCATAGGAACAGCTTATCTCTCTGCATAATATAACCATGAAAAAGCACTTTGGTCATTTTATTTGGGCCTTAGAAATCCTGGCAAACTCTAAGACTGAATTTTATTTTATTTTATTTTATTTTTAAGATTTTATTTATTTATTTGGTAGAGATCACACGTAGGCAGAGAGTCAGAGAGAGAGAAGCAGGCTCCCTGCCGAGCAGAAAGCCGACGCGTGGCTTGATCCCAGGACCCCGAGATCACGACCTGAGCCACCCAGGCGCCCCTCTAAGACTGAATTTTAGAAAGGCCTCTTGGCTTGAACTTCTGGACAAATTGGATGCCTAGAGCTTAGAAAGACAATCGGGGGCACTTGGGTGGCTCAACGGGTTAAGCCTCTGCCTTCAGCTCAGGTCATGATCTCCAGGTCCTGGGATCCAGCCCCGCATTGGGCTCTCTGCTCAGCAGGGAGCCTGCTTTCCCCTCTCTCTGCCTGCCTCTCTGCCTACTTGTGATCTCTCTCTCTCTGTCAAATAAATAAATGAAATTTTTTTTAAAAAAAGAAAGACAATCAAAAGTGATCATATAATGAGGACATTGAATATATTCAGAGCTGTAAGTGATAGTTTTGAGAAAATTTACTATCAGTAGCAAAACCATAAGACCCCAAAGAGATAGATGTAGATGATCAGTTTGAATTATAAAAAAAATTTAGAATATGTAATTATGAAGGTTTATATGATTTTTAAGTGTAGTTTGACTGTATTTAGGAATTTTTATAGTCACTTAATTAACAAAGTGATATGAAAGTTCTGACATGTTTAAAGGCACTTCCTTTTTTCCCCCTAAATATGCATGGTAAAAAATTTAAAAGGAGCAAAAATGTAGACGTTGAAAATTAATTCTCGGGCACCTGGGTGGCTCAGTCAGTTAAGCAACTGCCTTTGGCTCAAGTCATGATCCTGGAGTCCCAGCATTGAGTCCCATATCAGGCTCCCTGTCCAGTGGGGAGTTTGCTTCTCTCTCTGAACCTTGCCCCTCTCGTGCTCTCTCTATCTCCCTCAAATAAATGAAATCTTCAAAAAAAAAAAAAAAGAAAGAAAGAAAGAAAGAAAGAAAGAAAAGTAGTTCCCCCTGACTCCCCTAATAATTAGATATTGAATTTCTCTTCTGTGAAGCAAATGGTAGATCTGAAGCCTTTTCACATTTTTTTTTCTAAAGATCTTATTTATTTTACAGAGAGAGAGAGAGAGATCACAAGTAGGCAGAGAGGCAGGCAGAGAGAGAGAGGGGAGGAAGCAGGCTCCCTGCCGAGCAGAGAGCCTGATGCGGGGCTCGATCCCAGGACCTGGGATCATGACCTGAGCTGAAGGCAGAGGCCTTAACCCACTGAGCCACCCAGGCGCCCCGCCTTTTCACATTTTTAACTAAGAAGTGTTTTAAATCTTTAAAATAAAATTCAGAATTACAATGTTTTTATTTTTTATTTTTTTATTTTTTATTTTATTTTTTTTTAAAGATTTTATTTATTTATTTGACAGAGAGATCACAAGCAGGCAGAGAGGCAGGCAGAGAGAGAGGAGGAAGCAGGCTCCCTGCTGAGCAGAGAGCCCGATGCGGGGCTCTCTCCCAGGACTCCGAGACCATGACCTGAGCCGAAGGCAGCGGCTTAACCCACTGAGCCACCCAGGCGCCCCTTTTTATTTTTTTAAAGATTTTACTTATTTATTTGACAGACAGAGATCACAAGTAGGCAGAGAGAGAGGAGGAAGCAGGGTCCCTGCCGAGTAGAGAGCCCGATGCAGGCCTCGATCCCAGCACCCTGGAATCCTGACCTGAGCAGAAGTCAGAGGCTTTAACCCACTGAGCCACCCAGGCGCCCTGTGAGTTACAATGTTTTTAAATATTTAAAAATTTAAAGGAACAAAGGGTATAAATAATCCCCTTCTCACAGTTGGTTCATCTCCCGAATCAGTCAAAGCTACCAGTTTTTTGTGCATCCTTCCAGAAATAGTTTGTACACATACAAAGCAAGGGTTTGTGTGTGTACGTAGAGTGTCCTACCCTCTGTTTCTTTTACTTTGCAATTTTCACAATGTATCTTTTTTGTAAAGATTTTATTTATTTATTTGACAGAGAGAGAGAGAGGTCAAAAGTAGGCAGAGAGGCAGGCAGAGAGAGCGGGGAAGTAGTCTTCCTGCTGAGCAGAGAGCCCGACGGCAGGGCTTGATCCCAGGACCCTGAGATAATGATCTGACCCGAAGGCAGAGACTTAACCCACTGAGTCACCCAGGCACCCTCACAATGTATCTTGAAGGTAGTTTCAAATCAGTGAATTAAGATCCTCTTCATTCACTTAGGTTATCTGTTATCTCTTGCTGTAAGAAAGCAGCTCCAAGATCAAGTAGGGGCATACAATACATTTATAAAAGTAGAATTGCGGGATCAAAGGTGTCACGCATTTGCAGTTCTGGTAAGTACCGCTAAACTTGCTGAAGGACACTTTAAAAAGTTGTTCTTTAAGTACCTAAAAGAAACTCATATATTGTGATGTTTTAATTTTCACTGCAAGCCCTGCTTTCATATAACAGAAAGGTCACTAATCTCTGTCCAAACTATCTTCATTCCAAATTGGTAGAATATTGATAAATTCTTCAAGTTTTAAAGCATGTAAAATTATAATAAAAGTTATAATAAAATATTAAAAATTATAATTAAAAAGCTATCTTTAAGGGAGTACATGGAAGAAAAGGATCATCAGATAGGTTGAAATGAAAAGCAATAGGCAAGTGTACTAGAGTATGTCCTCTGTCAGCACAAGTACTTCTAAAAAGTTGTTCATAATTCAATGAATTGTTAACCTACTATGTTCTTACTGCTGGAGAAACAGGATGAATAAGTCACAGTCCCTAATATCAAACTGCTCACAACCCTGAGTGTGTACCTGTCTGTTTACCACTCTCATCAATTACACTGGTTCCCTCCTTCCCACTTCACTACACCATAGCTTTTGGGGAACATCTGCTTTCCACTTCTTTCCCCCTTTTAGCATTTACCAAAGCTAGACCAAAGTAATATACTGCCTAGTCGGGTTTTCCCAGCAGAGAGAGGACTCCGTGAGGACAGAAACACTTGCTTTAAGAAACTCTCTGCTTTTTTATTTTATTTTTGTTTGTTTGTTTTGAGAGAGAGAAAGAGAGGGTGAGAGTCTACCAGCAGAAAGGACAGAGGGAGAGGGAGAGAGCAAATCTCAAGCAGGCTCCACACTCAGCACAGAGCCCCGGATGTGGGCCTTGATCTCAGGACCCTGAAAGCATGACCTGAGCTGAAAATCAAGAGTCTTACACTTAACCCACTGAGCCCAACCAGGCACCCCTTCAAGAAACTCTTGATGTAAGTCTTGCATAACTTTATATTATTGGCACATAAGTTTAAGGGACTAGGTCTTAATTGAATTTTAAGTCTTTGTGTTATGATGAAACAGAAGATCTCGTGTTTCTCTTTCTGCAGTTTATCAGACACAAGGGACAAAAGCAAGATGTTGGGGCGCCTGGGTGGCTCAGTGGGTTAAGCCGCTGCCTTCGGCTCAGGTCATGATCCCAGGTCCTGGGTTCGAGCCCCACATCGGGCTTTCTGCTCAGTGGGGAGCCTGCTTCCTCCTCTCTCTCTGCCTGCCTCTCTGCCTACTTGTGATTTCTCTCTGTCAAATAAATAAATAAAATCTTAAAAAAAAAAAAAAAGCAAGATGTTGAATTCCTTTCCTTAAGGACGAACAGAGCAGCTTCCTGGTAGAGGTAGCGCTAGAGTCCAGCCTGCTAACTCCCAGGCCAGTGCTCTTTTCTCTGTCTTGACGCTTGTACCTGAGGCTTCAGCTCATATTCAGGGATTGTCCTTCTGCCAGGCATGAGGCTGAGCCTGGAGGTGCTGAGCTATGTGATGTGCTCTTTGCACAGAATGAATGAATGAATGAATCAATCAATCAATGAACGAATGGCATGAATAAAAATATTTATCTCTATTTACCTGATAACTAAGTCAGTCTTTGTACATGTATTAGTCTAAAGCAAGTGAAAGGAGTTCGTGAGTTTTCCTCACTCACGTGGAATGAAACGTTGGGCAATGTCAAACACTTCATTTACTAAGGGCCATTTACCCACAGGGGTCTCCCCTTATTAGATGATGGCACTAGAAAGTGGTGGAAACATTCAGGTAAGTGTCCTACTGAACACCCAGGCATTTCATAAAGGAGCTCAAGAAGTCTCTGGCATTAGAGCTGTACCTTTCAGATGAGAGGGTAGGAATCTCAGGCATTTGGGGATGGGGGGGGCGGGGAGTGGAGAGCATAAAAATCATGGAGTGTCAATCCAATTTTACTCAAAGATGATTTGAAAGGAAAAGTCAAGTAAATTCAAATGCATAGTGAGAAAAGCATTATTTGTCCTCTGTTCTAAATACGTAGATATTGTAGAGAATGCAACATTTCCCTGATCTTAAAGATAAAAGATACAATTTCACAGAAACTGAAAAATTGCATTGGTGCATAACTTTCAAAAGTCCCAGAGCTTCCGAGTTTGCTTTTCTCCGCTAGCAGAATTTTCTCTGGCGCCTCTGCATGCTGAGATGTTCTTAGCTAATATATTTGGCTTTGAAAGAGAAAATCCTTCTTGGTGACTCGAACAGGAAACCAGGATCTGAAAAGACATTAGTAAGTTGACCTTGTAATTTATTGCCCAACTGCAACACTTTGAGAGTAAGAGTGATTCAGTAATTACGTGGTCGCAAACAATATATGTGGTCTCTGAGCCCTTACTCACACATGTTCACTTTTTATTAAAGACTAACTTAACTTAGAGTAAGTATTTTAGTGACCTGTGAAATGTACACACAATTTTTCACTCTTTTCCCATTGGCTTCCCAATCTGCATAGGATTCCCTTCTCTTTTTGATGATGTGACAAATATCTGTTTGTTTTTTAAGATGGTGATAGGTTAAAAACTCCCTCATTTCTATGCACCTAAGTCTCTGATTTCCCTTCTCATAGAGAACTGTCACTGCTGACAGCTTGGAGAGTGCCTTTCCAGACATTTCCAATGCTGTATTTCACAGGATCTTTCAAAGGACAGACGGGTCCCTCAGCTTCATTGAATCTGATTGATGTCTATTGTCTGATGTCACAATAATATTGATAATAAGTATAAGTATATGGCAGGATTATTAGTTTGCCAGTCTTTCTCTTAGCCAAATGGCACCACTGAAGTGGCTTGAAATGACAGAAATGTATTGTCCTACAGTCCTGAAGGCTAGAAATCCAAAATCAAGTGTTGATGAGGCCATGTTCCCTCTGAAATCTGTTGGGGAATCCTTCCTTGTCTCTCCCCCGCTTCTGTGGTTTGCTGGAAATCTTTTGCATTCTTTGGCTTGCAGCCACACAACTACAGTCTGTGCCTTGTCAACATATGGCATTCTTTCGGTGTCTCGATCTTCACATGGCCATCTTCTTGCAAGACCCCAGTTGCATTGGATAGGGGCCCACGCTACTCCAGTATGACTTCGTCCTAACTAATTACATCTACAACAACCCTATTTCCAGATAAGGTCATATTCTGAGGTACAGGGAGCTAGGACTTGAACCTATCTTTTTTTTTTTTTTTTTTTTTTGAGGAAACAATTCAGTCCTCAGCAGTCAATAAACTTTGTAAACCAAAAAAGGGAGGCCACTGTCTAACAAATATTCAGGGATATCCAGAAGCTTGATTCTTCTTCCCATGTTCAAGAGAATCTATGTGGGCAATTTTAAAAAATATTTTATTTATTTATTTGACAGACGGATCATAAGTTGGCAGAGAGGCAGGCAGGGGTAGGGGGAAGCAGAGTCCCCACCAAGCAGAGAGCCCAATGCAGGGCTCGATCCCAGGACCCTGGGATCATGACCTGAGCCAAAGGCGGAGGCTTTAACCCACTGAGCCACCCAGGCACCGCTATGTGGGCAATTCTTGATAGACATAGAGAATGAATGAACTGACCTCAGCTAATAGAACCCCCAACTCTTTGACAAAGATTTATTTGCACTAGCCTTTTCGAAAGAGAAATCATTAACAAGAAAATAATCAGATATCATGGGTATAAATTTTTATTAAATATTGAATAGATACAAAATGGTATTTACAAATATGTGTATGATAAGAAGAATTCTAATACAATGAACACCCATGGCCCTACCACACAGTGTAAAAAATAAAAAATAAAAAATTACCATATCTTTGAGGTTTCCTATGTGGAATTTTTTAAATGATAAAAGTTAATATACTGACACACTCTTTTTGTAAAAATTTGTGTACAATTAGAATTCTATGATGTAAAAATTTGAAGTCTTTTCATGCCAGAGGTATCCTCTGGACAAAGTAACTTATTCTTCATAATAAAGAAGAGAGTATCATGGTATGTCTCTACCCTAGTTGATGTAACCAACGATTGATGTTGGAGTTATTTCCATTTTTTGCTTTTACAATTAATGCTGCAGTGAACCTCCTTGTACATATAACCTTGCACAGTCATACAAGTATATCTATAGGGTAAATTCCTCGAAGTGGAAATGTTGGGTAAAAGTCATGAATGTGTTTTTTAAACTTACATAATTTGAGTTGGTTTTCTGATATATCGTATTAAAATGCTTCCAAGTAAAAGAATTGTTGCAACAGTCTTGAGAAAATGAGAACAAGTTAGCACTTAAACCCAGATTTAATATTGTGGACTGTAACCGAGTTGACTATTTTACATACAAAGATGATCTCAGTTCACCAAGGACATCAGGGAAAGCCCCATGATGTGAGGCCACTTGCTGGAATTTTCCTGGGGCAAGTACTCTACTATTATGATCACCAGTGAATTATTCATTTAACAAACACACCACCTATCTACATCATCTTCATATAGTCCATATTCTGAGTCTGATCTCTTCACTTGGGAACTAGACACATCCTCTCTCAAGAACTACTAAAGGACATAGCTCAGCAATTTTCTCTTCTGGCTCCCATAACATCTATTTTTTATCTCTACTGGGATTGTTTGAATCAATGTACAGATATGTTATTTCTTCATGCACCATTTCTCTATTCACCTTAGTAGTAAGATTCCTAAAGTAATTTTATGTACCATCTGTTTTAATTTTTCTCCTCTCATTCATGCTTGAACCCATTCCAATTGGATTTTCATATCCACCTTCCATTAAAATAGCTTTTACTAAGAATATTA
Organism: Lutra lutra; assembly: GCF_902655055.1. Taxonomy (NCBI): domain Eukaryota; kingdom Metazoa; phylum Chordata; class Mammalia; order Carnivora; family Mustelidae; genus Lutra; species Lutra lutra. The sequence continues at coordinate 10,872,006 of NC_062285.1, read as the reverse complement.
GTGACCTCCATATTTCTTGCAAAATCTTTCTCTATTGTACTCATCACTACTGACATACTCATATTTTAATTATACTAGTTTATTGAATATCTCTCCCTACTGAAAGATAAGCCCAGAGGGCAAGGATTTTATCTGTGTGGGTTTTTTTTTTTTTGCATTTTACCTCCAGCACTTAGAACATTGCCTATAGTAATAAATCGATAATACCTGTCCAATAAATATGTAAATATATTTACTTGAGCTTATGCTGTACTTAAGGAAAGACAGTAAGTAAAACAAACATAGACACATATATAGAGAGTGTCAGATGGTAAAATTTGCTATCAAGAAAGAGCAGGTAAGAAGAATGGGAAATAGGGGCACCTGGGTGGCTCAGTGGGTTAAGCCTCTGTCTTCGGCTCAGGTCATGATCTCAGGGTCCTGGGATCGAGCCCGGCATCGTGCTCTCTGCTTAGCAGGAAGCCTGCTTAACCCGCCCCCCCACCGCCTTTCTCTCTGCCTACTTGTGTTCTCTCTCTCTGTGTCAAATCAATAAATAAAATCTTAAAAAAAAAGAATAGGAAATAATAGGCTATACTTGAGGGTAAAAGCATTGTTATTTTATAAGATGATCTGAAAATGCTTCTCTATTGAGGCAACAGTTGAACAGGGGCCTGAAGGAAGTAAGAAAATAAGCCCTATGGGAGAAAAACAACCAAGGAAGAGAATATAACAAGTGCTAATGTCCTGAGGTGCAAATTTTCTTGGATTTCTGAGAAATATCAAGGAGACTAGGGTAGGAAGAGCAGAGTAGATGAGACAGAGAGTGCCAGGAAATGTGCTCTAGAAGAATTGGGAGGCTCATTTATACCAGATCTTGTAAGATTTTAGCTTTGACTCTGAAGTGGGAAAGAAGTCCATAGAGTGTTTTGAAACGAATGACATGATCACAACACTGTAGCCAGAGGAGTGAGAACAGACTGTATGGAACGTGGTAAAAGAAGGCAAACCAGTTAAGAGGTTAGAGTAGAAATACAGGTTAGCTGAATGCAGCAACATGTAAAAATGATTATACACCATCACCAATGGGATTATTGCAGGAATGCGAGATTGGTTTAACACCTGAAGATTCATTAATGTAATATATATATCGTATTGAATGAATGCAAGACAGAAGTGTAAGATCATCTCAATGGATGTAGGAAAAACAACAACAACAACAAAAACAATCCCACACCCTTTCATGATAAAAATGCTTAATAAACAGTAAGGGGAGGTTACTTCTTCAACCTGGTAAAAGATATCTACAAAACACCCACAGCTAACATCTTAAACTATAAGAGAAGACCGGAGGCTTTTCCACTAAGAACAGGAACAATACAGGATGTGCATTCTCACCATCTCTATTCAACACTGTACTGGAGGTTCTAGCCAGATGAAGTAGGTAAGTAAATGAAATAAAAGCTTCCAAACTGTAAAGAGAGAAGTGAAACAATTTCTCTCTGCAGATGGGATGAACTTATATATAGAAAAATCTGATGCAGCTCCAAAAGAACTATTAGAACTAAAACTGAGTTATCAAGGTTACTGGATACACTATTAACATACAAAAATCAATTTTTGCAATGGACACTCTATTGACTGTTTTATCTACTTGCAATGAAACATCCATAAGCAAAATAAAGAAAACAATTTCATTTATATTAGCATCATAAAGAACAAAATACTCAGAAATAAATTTAATAAGTGTAAGATTCATACAGTGAAAACTGGAAAACACTGTTGAAAGAAATTAAAGGAGACTTAAATAAATAGAAGGGCCTTCCATGTTCATGTTTTAGATTTGATATTGTTAAGCTGACAATAGTCCTGAAATTGATCTACAGGTTCAACACAATTCCTATCAAAATTTCAGCTATCTTTTTGGCAGCAACTAAGAAGATAATCATAAATTCACATGGAAACCTAGGGGCCTGATAAAGCCAAAACAGTCTTGGAAAAGAAGAACAAGTTTGGAAAACTCATACTTCCTGAATTTAAAACTTACTACAAAGCTACATTGATCAAGGTAGTGTGGTCCTGGTATAAGGATAGGCATATTGATCAATAAAATAGGATTGAGAATCCAGAAATAAGCCTGGTATCTATCGTCAACTGACTTCAATTAATATGCCAATACCATTAAATGGATAAAGTAGAGTCTTTTAAACAATAGTACTGGGACAAATTGAATATCCACACACAAAACCATGAAATTGGATGCCTACCTCATACCATCTATTAAAATTTATCCAAAATTGATCAAAGACCTAAATGTTAGAACTGAAAATATTAAAATCTTAGAAGCATACATAGGGGTAAAGCTTCACAGCCTCAGGTGAGGTACTGTTTCTTAAATATGACACTAAAACACAAGCAATACAAGAAAAAAAATAAAGAAATTAGATTTCATCAAAATTAGTTTTTATGTTTCAAAGGACACCATCAAAAAAGTGAAGTTCAACCCACAGAATAGGATCAAGTGTTTGCAAATCATGTATCTGATAAGGACTTACATCCAGAGTATATAAATAACTCTTGAAACAGTAGTAAAAATAATCCAGTTGAAAATGGGTGAAGGGGGACGCTTGGGTGGTTTAATCAGTTAAACTGCTGCCTTTGGCTCAGGTCATGATCTCAGGGTCCTGAGATTGAGTCCCGCATCAGGCTACTCACTCAGCGGGGAGCCTAGTTCTCTCTTCCCCTCTGCCTGCCGCTCTGCCTACTTGTGCACACTCTCTCTCTGACAAATAAATAAATAAATACATAAATAAAACCTTACAAAAAAATGGAAGAAGGATCTGAATAGATATTTCTTCAAATACACAAATGACAGGAAGAGAGCTTATCATTCATCAAATGCAAATCAAAAATGAGATACTACTTGTACCCACTAGTGTGACTATTAAAACAAATCGGAAATAAGTATATGAATTCTGCAAGAATATGCAGAAATTGGAAACTTTTTACACGTTAGTGGGAATGAAAATGGTGCAGCTGTTTTGGAAGATAGCCTGACATATCCTGGAAAGATTAAACACAGAGTTACCATATGGCCCAGCATTTCCACTCATAGGTATATGCTCAAGAGAAGTGAAAACATATGCTCACACAAAAACTGTTACATGAATGTTCATAGTAGCATTATTTATAATACCCCAAAGGTAGAAACAGCAGAAATGGATAAGCATATGCAGCATATTCATTGTTAAAAATAAGACAACGGGGTGCCTGGGTGGCTCAGTGGGTTGAGCCTCTGCCTTAGGCTCAGGTCATGATCTCAGGGTCCTGGGATAGAGCCCCGCATCGGGTTCTCTGCTCAGTGGGGAGCCTGCTTCCTCCTCCCCCTCTGCTTGCCTTTCTGCTTACTTTTGATTGATCTCTCTCTCTCTCTCTCTGTTAAATAAATAAATAAAATCTTTAAAAAAAGATAAGACAACAGGCCCAAAGAAAACAGAGTCACTTGTGTAAACCCCATATAACCAAATCAAGACTTAATTAGTTTCAACTGTCTGGGAAATGGAATCTTAATCCAGTCAATTACGAATCACCTGATCAGCGCTAGTTAATTAATTTGCGGGATAGAACTGGGACAGCCCCTAAAGGAAAGTAACTTTGCAATAACCAGCGGGCTTTTGCTTAGTATAACTTCCTTGTTCCTCCTGCTCTCCTCTTCTTATAAAAGTCTTTTGTTTTTATTTTCAAATCTTCCCTTCAGGCTATGAGAGTCCTTTCTATCTGCTAGATTAGATGGTGCCTAATTTGAATTGATTTTTTTGCTCAAATAATCTCTTAAAACTTTTAATATGCCTCCATTTATCTTTTAACACCATGTAATGGATGGTTATTTTTGGTCACAGAAAAGAGTGAAGTACTAACAGATGCCACAACATGGAAGAACCTTGAAAGCGTTACACCAAGTGAACGAAGCCAGCTGTAAAAACCACATGGTGCATAATTCAATTTATATGAAATGTCTAGAATAGACCACAGTGTAGAGACAAAAAGGAGAGAAGTGGTCCTGTAGGGCTGGGGAGTGTGGTGATTCGGGGAGTGATAGCTAAGGGACAGGAGGTTTCTTTTGGAGGTGATGAAATGTTCTAAAAATAATTATGGTGATTGCTGCACAACTTTGTAAATATACCAACAACCGTTGAATGGTACACCAAAAGGGGTGAACTGTGTAGCATGTGAACTAAATCTTAATAAACTTGTTACAAGAAAACAAAAAAACAAAACCAGGGGCGCCTGGGTGGCTCAGTGGGTTAAGCCTCTGCCTTGGGCTCAGGTCATGATCTCAGGGTCCTGAGATGGAGCCCTGCATTGGGCTCTCTGCTCGTAGGAGAGCTTGCTCCCCCCTCTTCTCTGCCTGCCTCTCTGCCTACCTGTGCTCTGTCAAATAAGTAAATAAATAAACAAATCTTTTTTAAAAAAAGAAAAAGAAAAACAAACAAAAAACAAAACAAACAAAAACTTTGCACCAGATAATCTAGGTTTAACTCCCATCTCTGCTCCCGACTGGCTGTGCAACTTCAGAAATGTTCACCTAACTTCCGTATGTCCTAGTCTCCCCATAAATAAACGGAGATAATCGTTCCTATCTCACAGGGTTGTTGTAAGGATTGAGAGTTAATACGAGCAGAGCACCCACAACACCGTCTGTTAAAGAAAAAGTGCTGTCATTTATTATACTCTTAAGTGTAGATTCCCAAGTCAGTGCTCCTTCCTCAGGACCTTGCTCTTTGGTTCCATTTTCAGGACTATTTTGAAGAGCAGGGGGTGGGCTTATTCTCTTGCGGGGTCTTTCGGAGAACTGTAGGAGAGCGGAAAGCAAAGGCAGATTCCGTCGGGCAGTTTTCGCCTAGTTTGACCCTCTAGGCTTCCCATTCCTTTCGCCTCAGCGCGCACGCGCGAGAGCCCGTGCCCTTTCGTTTTCCTACTTCTATTGCTTTGGCAATGGCGGCTCGCGGCGTGGGGATGTTGGCACGTTTACCCCTCTGTGCTCAGAGAGGTCAAGTCCGACGTCCTACCCACAGGCTTCTCAGTTGCCCAGGCACTGTGGCCGCAGACGTTAAGAGAGAAGAGCAGTCTTCGAGGAACGTGGAGACTGGTGAGGGCGCCGTGTCCCCGGTTTGCTGTTTCGGGGACCCACAGCGGGCCAGGGAAGGGGGGAAGAGACTGGGATCTTGGGCGAGCGCGTGGCTTGTGTATACGTCCGTGGAGCCTTTGGCAATAGGGTGAGGCCGTGTCCCGTCCTCCTCTAAACTCATTAGGGGTTCGCAGGGCCGCTCCTTGCTCATGGTGGGAGTGGGTTGGGTGATGTTTGGTTGAGGGCGCCTGTCTGCAGTAATTAAAGTATTTAAATAGGCCTGCTAATATTTTATAATTTGGCAAAACAACGTTCCCAATGAAAACAGCGATGCCACACATCAGTCAGTTGCTTCATTTACAAATGTATTTGATTTTACAAGTTGTTGATGGAGGATGAGGATAGTAAAGCAATAATGAAATAGCATTATTCGCGGCTCCCAAATACAGTGTTCTGCTTGTGGAAATTACTGTCCTTTGGTTTATTCTTTTGGCCATTTTGGTAACATGGTAACAGATGTGCATTCACCGGAACAGGCTGCTGTCCCGCAGACGTTCTAAATTTATATGCTGCTTTGTGTATGGAGGAGCTCACTATTATTGAACTCCTTTTGTGACCCTGGAGCTACGGTATCTGATTTACAATTTTTAAAACAATCTAGCAAAGAATGTATCTACTCTCGCCACTTAACAGGCGTACAGAAAGGCTCAAAGAGCAAAGTAACTTGTGCTGGGATACATAGGTGAGTTCATTTAGACCTCGAGTAGAGTTAGTAAGCAAACTGTCGATTTCTGCTGTAGTTTTAAGAGATGAAATTATTTCTGGGAATATTTTTATAGTAGGCTAAACAAGTAAAATGTTCCCTAAAATAAATGGTAGGTTTGCTCTTCTCATCAGACTATATAAAATGAAGATTCATATGGACAGGGAGCAGGAATTTTTACTTAATATGATATTTCATTGACATACTGATGGATTGTATTTGGTAGAAGGTGGTTCTGTTAAAAATTCTCAAGTTACTGAAAATTTGAGTAAGGATTCTGCCAAGAAGCTATTGTTATTTAACATCTGTATAGTGGTATAGATTTGGGAGTTGTTTTTTTTTTTTTTTCTTCTTATGCTCTTTGAGAACTAAAACTCTGTCAGGTTGGTGTGGAAGGAGTTATTACAGCAGTTTATAGATGAAGAAACAGGCTAGTCCAAATGGCTAGTTCATACTTACCCATCTGTTAAGTAGGTAAGGAAAGAACCCGATTCCCAGGTTATACTCTTCATTTTGTACAGCTTTGTTGTTTTTCTTAGGAAATGTGTTTCATTTTGTATCATAACTGGCTAAACGGTCAGACTCTTGTGGTGCCTAACAAAACATTCCTATAGATTTCCATTTTTAAAAAGAGAAGAAGGTAACTGCACTTTATACTCAGAAATATGACATTTTATAATTGGAAGGGACTTGAGAAATTTCCAGTTGAGGTTTCCATTTAGTGTGAGAACTTGATGGAAAACATTTCTAGTAATATTTTGTAGTAACAAGGAACACACTAGTCCAAAATCAGTCAATTCCATTTTTTGGTCAGGCTCTAATGGTTGGAAAATGTTTGTAATGAGCTAAATAAGCTTAACATTGACATAGCTTTTATTTAAGTAGTGGAGAAGAACCTCAATTTTAAGAATGAGAATATGCAGTGTATTATTCATCCCTCTTTGGGGTCCAGGTGACAGAAGCTAACTTGAATTAGCTTAAGTAGATGGGGGAGGACAAACCAAGCCATGTCACGAAACTTCAGAGAGAGCTAGGTGCATTAAGGTCAGCTGGATGGATATGGCCAATGTAGGGTCTTGTTGTTTTCCTCAGCTGTTGTTTGGTGGCCTCCTGATCTCAGAATCTTCTCCACAGAGGCATGGCCACCGCAGCTTCATGTTTACCTGTTTGTAGCATTCACCAGAAGGAAGCATAAGATCATCTTTTACCTGAATTTGTAGAATTTGAAGAAAGAACTTTTGATTGATCACATCCCGTGCCCACCCCCGCTTTGGACCCAGAGGAGCTTTCCAAAATAGTCTCATAATCTTAGACCATCTAGTGGAGTGAGGGTCAGTGTCACAGGTAGGATAACTGTATTGACTGCCCCCCCTCCCCACTTCATACAGTGTTTTTCTACAAGCAGGGATGTCTTGTGCCTCCAACAAGGGGGACCATTGGTGGTAACCAGACAACAGATTAATTCTATAAATGGCTACCTACCTTATTAGACATTTGATTTTGTGCCATTTTTTCACCAGTTATGAGACCCGCTCTATCTCAGAGGTTATTGTGAGAATCAAAATATAGAGTATATATGTAAAAGTGCTTGGAAAACTAAAGTGCTGTGGCGAATGGAGGGCTCACTGTTATATTTGAAGACAGCATTTGGGTTCTCAGTAGTTTTTTTCCAGGCTGTAAATCCCACTTTATTTATAGTAATTCTCTGTCAGTTTCTAGACCTTTTATTACTATTCTCCAGATGTTCTCTGGTTTTTGTTTTTGTTTTTTTTTTTTTAAAGACCTAATTTATTTGACAGAGCAAGTGCGTGCTCAAGCAGGGGGAATAGGAGAAGAAGCAGGTTTCCTGCTGAGCAGAGAAGAGAGTCTGATGCAGGACCGGATCCCAGGACTCTGAGATCACGACCTGAGCCAAAGGCAGACAAAACCTACTGAGCCACCCAGGCACCCCTATCTGGTTCTTTAATATCCTTCATATCCAGTATGTCCAGAGGAGAACATATATTGCATATGTGGCCTGGCCAGTAAATAGTAAAGAAATGCTGTTATCTCTTAGATTTGGATTTTTGAAAATATTTGCTTTAATAAAGTTTGGAGTTTTATATATGTTTCTCTGTTCTCTTCCTATCCATACCCCCAAAATTAAGACATTTCTTTGACTAATTCTGAGCTATGATCAAATCGAAATTTTGGGCCCTTTATATGCAACTACTCCTAAGTTGATTTTCTTCCCCACTATGTCATTGTATCTTTATGTTGTTTTTAATTTTAGATGTAGAACAGTATTTAGCCTTATTTTTTGTTTTAAGTTTATGCTTTCCAGATTAGGTCATCAGTACCATAAGTTGAGTCGGTCATAAAACATTAGCACTCACTACTTTTTACTCTAAACTTTGTGTCATTTGTAGCTTTGCTAAGCCTTTTGTGAGATAATAAAAAAACCTGAATTTTTTTTTTTTAAGATTTTATTTATTTATTTGACAGACAGAGATCACAAGTTGGCAGAGAGGCAGGCAGAGAGAGAGGAGGAAGCAGGCTCCCCGCCGAGCAGAGAGCCCGATGTGGGGCTCAATCCCAGGACCCTGAGATCATGACCTGAGCCGAAGGCAGAGGATTTAACCCACTGAGCCACCCAGGTGCCCCCTGAATTTTTTTTTTTTTAAGATTTTATTTATTTGACAGACGGAGCTCACAGGTAGGCAGAGAGGCAGGCAGAGAGGGAAGCAGGCCCCCTGCTGAGCAGAGAGCCCGACGCGGGGGGGCTCAGGCGGGGGGCTCGATCCCAGAACCCTGGGACCATGACTTGAACCGAAAGCAGAGGCTTTAACCCACTGAGCCACCCAGGAGCCTCAAACAACCTGAATTTTTTGTCCCTTCCTTCACAACTTTGTCTTGTCCTCATCATTCTTACCTACTGTTGTTCAAGGCCAGAACGGTTAATTCTTTGGTTTCTACCTCTCCCATCTTCTCAAGCACATTTCTTGATCTTTTTATCAGACTTCTCTATCAATCTTAAATTCAGTCTCTCCTCTTCCTAGTGACCAACTGCAGGGATATACTTGTATAAAAGTGCAAAGACGTTGTGTGCAGTTGATACTGCAGTATTGTTAGTAGTAGTGAAGAAAGGAAAAGCACCTGAATATTTATCAGCAGAGGATTGCTAAACTATGATAAATTAACAAGAATACTTAAACAGTTACTTAAATAATGAGGTAAACATATACAAACACAGGTGTCCCCGATGTATTAAGTCTTCAGAAGTATATTATAAAACAATGTATAATATGATTTCAGTAATCTTTTAATTATGTAAAAAATGTTTATCTGTGGAGAAACACAAATGTGTATGTTTATATGTGCCTTAAAAATGTCTGGAAGCTTAAATACCAAACTTAATGGTTGGGTGTTACTAGGGACAGAGAACAAGGGAAGGAGTTATACTTTCACTTTATAAAATTTAACAATTTGACTTTACTTTTACAGTAAGCCCTTAGACATCAGTCTAGACTCAGTGAAAAACAGACAGGAATATATAGGTAGTAATTACAAAGGGAAGAGTGGGTGAGGTGATCTAGGCAGATCCAGTGTAAGAAAAAAAAAGGAAATAGGAAAAATTGGAAGAACTGTCAGTAGACTGAGATCAAAATAATAATAGTCTCTCTCCTCAGTATGGAGGACAGATATTTTTCCATCTTGTTAAGTAAGTACAACACCATGAATTACCTTCTTTCACAAGTGTTGAAGTTCAAGGTAATACGGAGTGGAGGAGATTCTACCTGGAAAGTCAAAAGTCTTCACAGACTTATGGAAAGGTGAATAGAGTTTTTGAGCAGAAAATGAGAAAGTGGGCATTCCACTCAGAGACAGGACAATTTTAAAAGTTCACAGTATGTGGCAGTATTGTGTGTGGAGTAGCTTAAGTGAACAGTGCAGAAGGAGGAAATGGTAGAAATTGACTTTGAAAGGGAGTGGTAGGACAAAATGCCAATAACTATACCCATGCTATCAGGGTTAGACTTGATCTTGAATGCAGTAGGGAAGCTACTGACGGGTTTGAAGCAGAGAGGTCAAACAATGAGACTTCTAAAAGATTAATTTATAAAGATCACTTTGTCAACAAAGAATGGCTTGAGAAGGAAAAGACTGGTGTGAATGAGACCAGTTTAGGAATCAGACCTTGAAATAAGAGATTGATGTTAAAGAGTTGGCATTCAGAATGGAGATGTGGACCCCTATTTAAGAGATGCGTTTTCAGCACCTGCTGAAATCAAAGAATTTAAAATCCAGTTGCTGCCCATAAAAGTTCATGATAATTTTACTAACAAAATACAGGGTTATTTGTATGTAGTGAATGTAGGAAAGGTACTCAATATGTGTCTGATCAGTTGGAAATGTGGACTGTGTCAGGGTCAGGAGTTCTGTGGTGTGCCATTAGAAACTGCCTCTGGGTCTGTGCTATTGAACAGAAGTTAGGGTTCAGCAAGCCCTTACTGGTTAAACGCATTTGTCTGTCTGGTCTGTGAGGATGTCTTAGAGTTTGCTGAAATTAAGGTGCAGTGTGTTTGTACTATTCCTTGATCCATCAGTATTATAATCTTCTGAAGGAAGACAGGTCTAAAAGCATCTGCCAATTTCCATATAACAATTCTATTTTCTGTACTATTTAATTTCTTTGGAAGTCTTTGGAGTATCGATACCAGACTTGGTGATTTATAATCTCTAGAATCTATCTCCAGATTTCTGGAAACACTTTTAAGCCACCCAACTAGAAGTTAAATAGATTGGAGGAAAAAAATTACTTTCTAAAACTCAGTGTTTCGTTCTCATATGCTCTTAGAATTTGAATGATTTTCTTTTTCCTTATACTTAGTTGGCGATCTTTCCTTCTTGGTCATCGATTATTAATACCTAAATCTTGATTTTCACAGCTCTTGTCTTCATTTCCTTTGGTTGTAAAACACCTAACCTTTGGGGTGGTTCCCTCCCCCCAAAGATTTTATTTATTTGAGAGAGAGAGAGAAAGAGGGAGGTGGGGGGGGGGTCAAGCACAGAGGGAGAATGAGAGGGAGAAGCAGACTTTTCTGAGCAGAGAGCCCAATGTGGGACCTGATCCCAGGACCCTGAGATCATGACCTGAGCTGAAGGCAGATGCTTAGAGCCACCCAGGTACCCCCTGGAGTGGTTTTGATGAAAAAAGAAATAACCCTGTATTTTTTTTTTTTTAAAAGATTTTATTTATTATTTATTTGACAGAGATCACAAGTAGACAGAGAGGCAGGCAGAGAGAGAGAGAGAGGGAAGCAGGCTCCCTGTCGAGCAGAGAGCCCGATACGGGACTCGATCCCAGGACCCTGAGATCATGACCTGAGCCGAAGGCAGTGGCTTAACCCACTGAGCCACCCAGGCGCCCCAAAATAACCCTGTATTTTGTTAGTAAAATTATCATGAACTTTTATGGGCAGCAACTGGATTTTAAATTCTTTGATTTCCCTGTGATACACAGCATGGTAGTTGGTAACTCATTGTTAATTGTTTCAGCCGGATCAAGGCCCAGGGTGAAGAAGAACGATAATAACTTACTTTAATACGTTAAAGTTCTAAACTCATTCTCATTACACTCAGGCTTGTAATAATTTCCTTTAGGCTTTGGAATGTTATACTTTGTACAGATTTTGTATGTGTGCATTTGGGAAGGTGTTACACAAGTGATTTTAACGTTCCTGATTTTGCTTTTAAAATTTTGTGGATCTCTCTTTTCAGTGCTGGCATTGAATGCAGTAAATCAAAACCAGGAGAATGGTAAAATGAAAATTGGAAGTAGTATAGCTTCATTCTTACATAGGTAAAGAAGAAAGAAGATGAGTTTTGGATTTAATGGTTTTAGTCAGCTATAAAATCTTTATATACCTTTTCAAAATATGCTTTAAATTTTATATCTGTGTGTGTGTGTGTGTGTGTGAGAGAGAGAGAGAACGTGCAAGCACACGCATGCACTGGAAATGTTTTTGTCTCATTCATAGGCTCTGAAGACAGGACTCCCAAAAAGAAATTCTCTGAGGTGCAGAAAGAAAGACGAGAACAGGCACAGCGAACTGTTTTAATACATTGCCCGAATAAAATCAGTGAAAAAAAGTTTCTGAAATACTTATCTCAACATGGACCTATTAGTAATCATTTCTTCTATGAGAGCTTTGTAAGTATTTGAAAACAATTTACCATTCATGCCTTTGAAAGAAAAAGGCTCTGTTTGTTATTTGCAATATGGTAAAGTTAGATTCTCTTTTGATATCCTTAAATTTCTTAAATGATTTATTTGGTATGAGAATAGACATCCTTATGGCATTATAACAGAATTATAAGTAACTTAAAGCTGACTGATTCCATCATTTGAATACTTTAAGTAGTCTGTTATCTTAGGGATAAAGGCCAGGGGTGAGGGATTTTTGTTTTGCCTTTTTTTTTTTTTAATTTGATTTTATTTTTTTAGTGTTCCAAGATTCATTGTTTAATGCACCATACCTAGTGCTCCATGCAATACGTGCCCTCCTTAATACTCACCACCAGGCTCACCCAACCCTCCACCCCCCTCCCTTCTAAAACCCTCAGTTTGGGGACGCCTGGGTGGCTCAGTTGGTTAAGCAGCTGCCTTCGGCTCAGGTCATGATCCCAGCATCCTGGGATCGAGTCCCACATCGGGCTCCTTGCTCGGCGGGGAGCCTGCTTCTCCCTCTGCCTCTGCCTACCATTCTGTCTGCCTGTGCTCATGCGTGTGCTCTCTCTCTCTCTCTCTCTCTCTCGAACAAATAAATAAAATCTTAAAAAAAAAAAAATTAAAACCCTCAGTTTGTTTTTCAGAGTCCATAGTCTCTCGTGGTTCATCTCCCCCTCTGATTTCCCCCAACTCACTTTTCCTTTTCTTCTCCTGATGTCCTCTATGTTATTCCTTGTTCTCCACAAGTAAGTGAAACCATATGATAATTGACTCTCTCTGCTTGACTTATTTCACTCAGCATAATCTCCTCCAGACCTGTCCATGTTGATACAAAAGTTGGGTATTCATCCTTTCTGATGGAGGCATAGTACTCCATTGTATATATGGACCATATCTTCTTTATCCATTCGTCTGTTGAAGGGCATCTTGGCTTTTTCCACAGTTTGGCGATTGTGACCATTGCGACTATGACCGTTGGGGTACAGATGGCCCTTCTTTTCACTGCATCTGAATCTCTGGGGTAAATACCCAGTAATGTAATTTCAGGGTCATACGGTAGCTCTGTTTTTAATTTCATAAGGAATCTCCACACTGTTTTCCAAAGTGGCTTGAGCAGTCTACGCTTTCAATGCCATCCTGATAAAAATTCCACCAGCATTTTTCAAGAGCTAGAACAAATAATCCTAAAATTTGTATGGAATCAGAAAAGACCCCGAGTTGCCGAAGAAATGTTGAAAAAGAAAAACAAAGCTGGGGGCATCACGTTGCCTGATTGCAAGCTTTACTACAAAGCCGTGATCACCAAGACAGCATGGCACTGGCACAAAAACAGACACATAGACCAGTGGAACAGAGTGGAGAGCCCAGATACGGACCCACAATTTGATATGGTCAAATAATCTTCAACAAAGCAGGAAAAAGTATCCAGTGGTAAAAAGACAGTCTCTTCAATAAATGGTGCTGGGAAAATTGGACAGCTACATATAGGAGAATGAAACTCACCATTCTCTTATACCATACACAAAGATAAACTCGAAATGGATGAAAGACCTCAACGTGGGGTAAGAATCCGTCAGAATCCTAGAGAACATAGGCAGTCACCTCTTCCTCATCGGCCACAGCAACTTCTTTCAAGACTTGCCTTTTGATTTTCTGTTTCGTCATTGTTTTCAGCTTCTGTCGGCTAATATTCCTTCATGGTGTTCCTTTTCTTAGTTTGCTTAAAATGATTAGAACCAGCGGTTGTGTTAGAAGTGTATCATTTGTAATGAATCTTTTTTAGTATTACGATAATCCTTCGGATATTTGAACTGAAATACTATGTCAACTATTATCCTTCTGAGATATCTTCTGTTTTTCCTTATGATTTTGGCTTAGGGTCTTTATGCTGTTGTGGAGTTTTGTCAAAAGGAAAGTGTCACTTCACTACAGAATGTAACTCGCACTCCGAGTATGGACACAGAGGCTGCAGTTCCATTCAAGTCACGTTTCTTCAACGTAAAGATGAAGAATCCATCAAACCAGACTTCAGAACAGTCCTGCGTACAGTACAGTAATCATACCCCTCCTTCAAGCAAGAAGCTTTCTGAATTACTTTGTTATGCAGAAAGTGTAAGTTTTTAAGTATACTTCCCAGGTTTCCCCCAATTTCTGAAAATATGTGTGTGTGTGACATTAGTTTATATATTATGGGTTCTTATCATAAGACAGTCAGACTAGGGAATATGTTTAGTGAAAAGTAAAAGTAATCCTTCCCCACTCCCTGCCTCCACACCCTTCTTGTGCTCCTCCCAAGTAACCACATTCTTCCAGAGTTTTCAGCCTTTGGTCTGTACAGGTTTTCTTTTTCCAGTCAGCATAATGACATACAGTTGTACCTGGCATTTTTCTAGAAATTTAAAAATATCTCAGAAAAGATATCATTTCTGATTTAATCTGTTTTGCTGCCCTAACATTGTTTATATTAGTTAATTTTTTCTTACAAAGCCTTGTCAGAAGTTTAGCTAGTTTAGTACTTTCAAAGAATTAGTTCATGATTTTTATCGAAATGCTATTTTTGATTTGATTTTCTAATTATAAAAATTTTATTCCTGGGGCACCTGCGTGGCTCAGTGGGTTAAGCCGCTGCCTTCAGCTCAGGTCATGATCTCAGAGTCCTGGGATCGAGTCCCACATCGGGCTCTCTGCTCAGCAGGGAGCCTGCTTCTCTCTCTCTCTCTCTCTGCCTGCCTCTCCATCTACTTGTAATCTCTGTCAAATAAATAAAATCTTTAAAAAAAAAAATTTATTCCTAACCTTATACATTTCCTTTATTTTCTTTTACTTTTCTTGAGTTGAATGCTTCTTAGTTCAATTAATTTCAGTACTGTTTCCAAATATGGGCATTTGAGGCTATGATTTTTATTTTAAATACTTCAGTGCAGTTTCAAAATGTGATGCCTTTAACACCAGTTTTCTGGTGAAGATACAGGATTATTATTCTGAGGAGTTGAGGAATCATGGGCCTTCGTTACCTGAAGCATTGCTTATTTCTAGTGTTTCTTGCCTTTAACATTGGTTCTTCCTTCCCCCAACTTCATTTAAAATGTCTAGCTTTGTGGTTGTTTTGATCTCTTTCTGGAGCTTTTTACTCTTTTCATTTTCCTAAAACAATACTTAATTGTAAAGTAATAGTGAGTTTAGCTGTAGCCAACTTTGATTTTGCCAATGTTATCATTCCCTCAGTTCTTTTTAAAGGAATATTTTTAAAATCTTTTAAAAAAAATTTAATCAACTTCTACAATTGAAGGAAAAAAAATATGTTTTTATGGTAGGTCTCCAAAGCCATCAGATCTCTGGAAGTAAAATGACAGTTATTTTCTATGACCTGTACATTTTCTGTATTTTGTTGGTTTTGTTCTGGCCAGCTAGATAGATGATCAGCTGAACACTCTCCTGAAGGAGTTCCAGCTGACGGAGGAGGACATTAAGCTCAGATACCTCACCTGTTCTCTTATTGAAGACCTAGCAGCTGCGTATTTTCAGGACTGTACAGTGAGACCCTTTGGCTCCTCTGTGAACAGTTTTGGGAAATTAGGATGTGATTTGGACATGTTTTTGGATCTAGGTGAAATTGGAAAATTCAACACCAACAAGGTAATTATATTTCATTAGATCACTAAAGATATTTTAAAAGTAATCTTTGGACTTTGTAAAATTATAACTGTTGGTTTCTAAACTTTAGTAAACATTGTGGCTAAAGAATATGATCTATTTGATATTGATTCTTCGGAATTATAAAGTCTTTCTTTGTATTGATAAAATATATGATCATTTTTTGGTAAATATTCTACACATACACAATAAAATGAATTATTTTTTTCCAAGGATTCTGGAGTTTTTCCGTTAGGCCTAGGTTATTTATTGTGTTATTCAGATTGTCCGTATCTTAACTAATTTTTTTTAATCTGTTTATCTAGTCATTGAAATATTCTGAAATCTCATGATTTTTTGGTTTTGTTAAGTTTCCTTAGGAATTCTTTTGATGTTTGTTTTATTTAAAGGCTATGTTAGCTTCATGTGGGTATATAGGTATATGATTATTATATCTTCTTACTGTTCATTTATCATTAAATTATGTCCTTTATTTTTATGTATGCTTTTTCCTTACATTCTTTTTTTGTATGTTAAGATAACCACTTGTTATTTGCTTCGTGTGTCTTCTTCTATATCTTCATTTTGACCTTAAATATGCTGTTATATTTTGGGTGTCTTGCAAAAACATTCTTTGTTTTCTAGTACTTTACTGATAAAACTTTTTGTGTGTAAATCTGATTTATGTTGAATTTACTTTGGTTAAGGGCTGAAGTCAGGATCCAGTTTATTTTTTTCAAGGGCCACTTGACTCATTTGTTAAATAGTAATTTTAACCCAGTGATTTATGGAATCATTTGTATTAAATTCCTATATATAGTTAAAGTCAGATTATAGTTTGTTTTCTTTGATTGATTTGCTGTTTGATTTGATTTGTACATGTACTTCCTATTCTAACTACTGTGGGCTTAAAACATCTTTTATGATGTAATGGCTAACTGGGAAAAGGCAGATAGATGGTCGCTGAATTTATAGAGTCAGTGGTTCTACATGTAATGTTACTTTGTGTTATATGATACATAGTGGCATATCAGTTAATTGTACAAAGCCAGTGATTTTTTAATTTAGTACTTTATACTCTGAAGAAACAAAAGACAACTGAAGATTTTTTAAGTCTGCTGTTGGCTTTGATTTCATGAAGAACTTTTTGAGTGTGTGTTTCTTGTTTTCTGGTTTCTGTTGTGCCAAAAATGATTTAGAGCATCCTTCTAGAAAGTTTAAGAAATTCCTTCTTATAAAAAGCTCCCATTTCAAATGTTTTTATTATTCAGACCTCCGGAAATTTTCTGATGGAATTTCAAGTGAAAAATGTTCCTTCAGAAAGGATTGCAACTCAGAAGATCCTGTCTGTGATAGGAGAATGCCTTGACCACTTTGGCCCTGGTTGTGTGGGTGTACAGAAAATCTTAAATGCTCGGTGTCCTCTTGTGAGGTTCTCACACCAGGCCTCTGGATTTCAGTGTGATTTGACTACTAATAATAGGTATGATCTCTTGAATTTATCATCTTAAATGTGAATATTATGAGGTTTTAACATAGTTTTTCTTGTACAGAAACAGTGGCTTTGGATTCATATATGTTTTAATAATAACTTTTTAAAGTTTTGGACACTTAGATTTAAAAATTGGAAATGTTTTCTCATACATATCTATTGGCTTTTTGGTTTTCATGAATAAAACCTTAGGATATTGTGTTTAAAGTGTTATCATACCTAACTAACATCATCTTCTGAGAACTGTGTTTCATTGTTCTTAACTTACGTAGCCTGATAACAACATGAAAGCACTAGAGCAGATGTTCTGTATGTAGTCTTCCAAGTATATTTAGAAAATATAGTAGCACCTTTAGAAAATAAAGTAGCACCTTGAGTTTGACCTTTGAATTGGCTCTAGATATAGTTTGGGTCCTAAACCTGTATGGTGTTTGCTTAGGTCAGAAAGCAGTCTACGCAGCTTCAGACCGCATAGTTTCTTCCTTTAGCATATTTTCATTTCATTATCCTAGCAACCTGCTTCCTTAAAAAAATGGGGTGCAAATGACACGTTTTTTTCATACTCTGATTCCTTTTCTTTCATTCTTAGTCGGGCAAACTTCTCAATTGAATTTATTTCATAACTCTAGTATTCTCATTGCATGCATTAGATTTCACTATATTATCTGTTAGATAAATACTCTTTACAAAAAACAGATTTAAAAAATCCATTCCAGAGCTGTTTCGCTTCATCTCATGTTCACTAACAAGTCAGTGCTGAGTGCTTTGGAGTTTCTCTCAAGTAGTTCAGAGAGTAAAAATAAATAAAAATATATAATGCACTTCCTATCATTATTACATTTTTTTTAATAACATGTAAACTAGAACAAAATGACATCTTTGTTTGTAGTAGTGTTATGTTTATTGTCTTGTCAGGATAGATTTTTAAAATTTGTTTTACTATCCTTCAGGTTTTTATACTCCTGCATTGCTTCTTTATATAAAATACCTTGCACTATTTGATACTTATTTTCAGCTTAATTTAGATTTATTTATATGACACATTTAATCATGTGGAATTTCTAATTTGCCGTTTCTTCTTTTTTCTTTAAACTTAGGAAGTAAATGCCATGATGAAACTTTATAGGTTGAAGTTGTTACTGTTAATGGTCTTGTGCCCTCTGTTGGTTCTTTGGGAAATTACATGTTTGATCAGTGGGAGCTTAATTTTAAAATATTTTTGATTAATAATTTTTTGCATTGTAACATTATGACTAGGAAACTTACTGAAAATAGGGTCTGAGGAGCGGGTTCCATGGTGTAATGGTTAGCACGCTGGACTCTGAAAATAGGTTCTGAAATTTGATTTCTTTTTTTTTATTATTTATTTTTATAGATTTTTAAATATTTTTTTTTTATATTTTTATATCTTATAAAAAAGACTTTATTTATTGAAATTTGATTTCTTTAAAAGACATCTTCATGGGTTTTGGTTTTTATAAATGTTAGACTTACATAATTTTGGCTGAATTTTAAGACATGTATACTCTCTTGATAAAATAAGTAGAATATTTTCCTTGCTTGCGAAAGGACTAGATAACTAAGGTGTGAAAGTGAGGTGTAGAGCCTCTCATTTACAAATGTGTCAGTGTCTTTATTGATAGTTACTAAAGAACACAGATGTAGTCATGTTTAGGAACTTTGATTAAAAGTTCTGAGTTTTACAACTGCAGTAGGACTATCAGCATTTAAAAGAGTGTTTTAATGTTAATGAATGTATTTGATATTCAGCCATTCACATTAAATTTTATATTGCATATACATAATGCTTTTGATTATCTGATCATGGTGTTCTGAGTATGCGTAGATAACAGTAAGATATTTATGTATGTTTCCAGGTATGTGTTTTTACTCTACTCTGGAGCCATAATTTGGGGTTTGAAAATTCTTTTTTTTTTTTTTTCCTTTTTCCGTTTAAAGGATTGCCTTGAAAAGTTCTGAACTCCTTTATATTTATGGTGCTCTCGACTCAAGAGTGAGAGCCTTGGTGTTCTGTATTCGGTGTTGGGCTCGAGCACATTCATTAACGAGTAGTATTCCTGGTTCTTGGATTACAAATTTCTCTCTTACAATGATGGTCATCTTTTTTCTCCAGAGGAGATCACCCCCTATTCTTCCAACACTTGACTACCTAAAAACTCTAGCAGGTAAGACTGGAAGCAGTCTCTTCTCTTTCTGACATTTTAAAAGAATATAATTACCATGTGTTGTCAGACACGTGTGTTTGTTTATTAGTCATAAGATTTGTCTCCTGTGTTTTTAAAACTTTGTGAATCTAAAATTAAAGTGCTTTGTATTTTTTAATGCCCACAAGGGGTCATGAGAGCAGATGATTTGCGAAGCTGAGGCCCTTAGAGTTCTGTCCTGTTTGTGTCAGTTGGCAAGGTTCTTTACAGCTATCATGAAACAGTTGGAGCTTCTCTCTTGACCAAGCCTGGAATGATCTTGGGGAGAAAAAAACATCCCAGATACAACTTTTGAGTGGATCAGAGTTTCGGTGATGGCTTTCCAAATCTGAATTTATTTCCAGATTTTTCCTGAAGTTGCTAAAATGTTTCATAATGTTTTAAAGATCCTAAATGTGTTTTTTAGTTAAAAGCTTACAAGCAGTCATGGGTGAATTATTGTAAAATAAGTATATTCTTTATGTCACAAATGAATTGACATTTTGGTAGACTGCAGAGATACTAAAGGATGAACAGTTCTAAATTCTAAAAGGAAGGTAAGTAAGGAATATGCTCACAGAGCACAGCCACTGTGTCTTCCCCCATCCTTGGTGCTGTGGCCACAGCAAAGTACATCTCTGAAGCTTCCTGGTTTAAAATAACCTTAAGGGGATTTTATTCCCTATGGAATAAATCTCCATTTACATAGCTTGGTATTGAAGATCTTCACTTATCTAGCCACACCGACCCCCCAGCCTCTTCTCCTGTCCCTCCTCCTGTGCGCTCACGTTGCGCTCAGTACCGTGGTGCCTCTCCTCACGCTCCATCTTAGCTCTTTGGTTCAGACTCTTTGTTTTTCTGCCTGGACCATGTCTTCTCTCAATTCTCTCTTCTGTGCCACCTTCTCTCATTATCCAAATTAGAAGTAATTCTTCCTGTGAACCCTGTTAAGCACTGGTGTAGCTTGAAACCGAGCTTTAAAAATGCTCAGTGTGATAGGGTAAGGCAGAGTAGGAAGTTTTCAGAAGGTAGGGTAGTGGTCATGAATCTCTCTCTTGAGGTTGAATTAAAGAGGCAACATCCGTGGCTGTGCTCTTTCATTGTTTGGGGTCATTCATTCACTCAATATTTCCTGGTTGCTTATTGTACATTGGCTTGTATTTTTGGTACAGTGAGGATATGGATGATATTCTTAGGTAACACACCCTGGTAGAGGCATAAGGCAGACACGCAGACAGACAGACAGACATAAAATGTGGGTATTTCTTCACAATAAACAACCTGTAAATAGCACTTCCTCTTCAACCTTTGTGTGTGTGCTCATGCCTAAAACTGCCCTCACAGGGGTGCCCCGGTGGCTCAGTTGTTAAGCCTCTGGCTTTGGCTCAGGTCGTGATCCCAGGGTGCTGGGATCGAGCCCCACATCCAGCTCTCTGGCCAGCAGGGAGCCTGCTTCTCCCTCTCCCACTCCTTCTGCTTGTGTTGCCTCTCTTGCTGTGTCTCTCTCTCTGTCAAATAAATAAATAAAATCTTTAAAAAAAAAACTGCCCTCACAGAGACCATTTTGGGGAAAAATCATGGAACTCTTGGAGTTTAGGAGCTAAGGAAAGCAGAAGCTATGAAAAGGAGGAAGAACAGAGGCAAGTTGACGTAGGGGGCAAACTGTTCCTAATAGCCTGTTGCTGTTTTCCAGCCGCGTGGGAACTGCCACCCCTGTCAGAGTTGGGCCCTTGACAGACCCTTCCTGGGAGCAGTTCTACTACCTTCTCTCCTTACCTCCATTTGTTTCCCACCAGTCTAATTATAACTAGCAGAATGATTATCAAAAATTCATCTCTTACTATATTATTCTCACTTGAAATCCTTAGGTAACTTCCTAAAATCTTTTTGAAAAAATTTCTGCTAATTATTTTTAGAAAAAGAATGTGATTGATGGACAAACTTAAAATGACATGTTGAGGTTTTATTCCAGATCTATTTTTTAAAACAATTTACCTTTATTCACATCTAATGGCATCAGAACAGACACAACTAGTTTTGGAATTCTTTAATTTTCTATTTTAAAATACCAAATTGGGGGGCGCCTGGGTGGCTCAGTGGGTTAAAGCCTCTGCTTTCGGCTCAGGTCATGATCCCAGGGTCCTGGGATCGAGCCCCACATCGGGCTCTCTGCTGAGCAGGGACCCTGCTCTCTCCTCTCTCTCTGCCTCCCTCTGCCTACTTGTAATCTCTGTCTGTCAAATAGATAAATAAAATCTTTAAAAAAAAAAATATACCAAATTGGTTGCTTACAATTTTTTGTGCTAGCTTTTTTTTTTTTTTTTAAAGATTTTATTTATTTATTTGACAGAGAGAAAAAGCACAATCAGGGCGGCAGCAGGCAGCCGGAGAAGCAGACTCCCTGCTGAGCAGGGGACTCAGTGTGGGACTCAATCCTAGGACCTGGGATCACGACCTGAGCTGATGGCAGCCGCTTACCCCACTGAGCCCCCCAGGCACCCCTTGTGATAGCTTTTAAACACTAAGAGAAATTTTCAGGATGCTTTTTGCAGCTTAATCTCCACACAGAGCACATTGTGGGCGTGAATTGCCAATAAACGAATACATGAATTTGATTAGCATTATTGTTACTTTTTTATCTTTGATTTTTTTTGAAGTTCTGATAATACCTTGAATTTTTTATAAAAGGATTTTTCATGAATGTATATTAAGGATGCGAAGATTATTTTAAGGAGACTTTATAAAAATATATTTTTTTATTCATTTAGGTTCCATGTGTTTTATACTTTCTGATTTTAACCAGTGGTCCCACATTGGTATATATGCTACAGGACCTAAGAATAAAAACAATGATAAACTCTGAAACTGTCAAAACCATCTCGGGTGCTCTGTGGTTGATTGGCTGAGTGAGTTAAGTCTTGTGTATAATCTACATTGTGCCTCTGCCTCGATTTTCAGATAGTGGCTCTCAATTTGTCTTTTTTAAAAAAAGAAAAATATTTGCTTGCTCGCTTGTTTATTAATAGAAGGCGGCATGAATTTCTGGAACACCTTCTATCACTTCTAGGGCCTTATAAACCTGGTTGGAACTTAGAATAATCCAGAGGTCGTAGAGTTATATTTAGGGTCCCTTTGATCTTCCCTTTCTTCGTCATCTCTTACATTCACTTCTGTGTGCAAATCTGGAGACTCATGGTTCTACCAGCTCCTTGCTGGTCCTCATGTTCTGCTCTTGTGTCCCTGTCTTTGCCTGATACTGCCTTCTTCTCACTGCCTCCTCTTCTCCAATGGAGAGAAGCTCTTCAGCGTTCCGCCAGGCAAGGGAGAAGATGAACCCAGATCAAGATCTCATTTGTTAGGTCACTCCTGGCTGGCTCCCCGCTGCCGGCCTTCCCGGAGGTAGCGCTCTGTTGGCTTCCAACACCTGGTACACATGTATATTGTAACAGCTGTCGTGTTGCCAACTTATTTACCTGCCTGTGTTGGCCCAGCCTTTTTAGGGCCGGCAGTCTTTGATTCATTTCTGCATCTTCCGTTCCTGGCATAGCATTGGGTTCGTAGGAGAAGTTCAGTAAACAGATTTCAGAGGATAGGCTGAGCTTTTTACAGTTGAGAGCTTTTTGTACTGAGCATGATGGAAACTTTTGTATTTTGGTTACTCTTGAATTTCTGTTTCTTTGTGTTTTCTTATAATCTCTGCTCCTTTCCCCATTATGTCTGTTATTGTGTGTTCTCTCCTATTTTGGCTTTGCTGCCTTTGTTAAATTTACTTCTTCACTTAGTGCTTTCTGTGGCATTTTCCTTTCATAAACAGTTGTTAGGTTATACCTTTTTGTTTGGGATCCCTGTGCTTCCTTCCTGCGATGAATTAAAGGTTTGAGGAAGAAATGACTGGGTATATTATCTTTGGCAGTTTTGATGCAGAAACCCCAGGATGGAAGAGAGTTTTAATTGTTAGTTCTGTGTGATGCAGGAACAACTTACTGGGTGCTGACCCTGTGCTGGGCACTTGGCTAAAAAGTCATATACACCATCTCATTCAGTCCTCCCAGCAAATCTCATAAGGCACATTTACTATTTTCATAGGTGAGAAAACTTTGAGAGGTTTACCAAATTTCTTAAGGTAACTGAAATATATTACATCTAGAAGTACTTGCGTGTATGTGTATCAGTTTTCACAAACTGAACACACCCATGGAAAGTCCTCCCTGAGTGAAAATACCACAGAAGCACTAGCTGTCTTCCCTTCGGGCCCCTCCACGCCCTCCCCACCCCACCCCACTTCCACAGCATGGGTTCATTTTACCTGTTTATGTCTCATAGAGAATGTATTGTTTGGCATCTGGTTTCTTTTCTCTCAATATTATGTTTAGGAGATTCATTCCTACTCTTCGTGTATTTGTGGACCACTCGTTGTCATTGTGGCACAGTGTTCTACGGGAACAAACCAAAAAATATTTTTAATTCTACTTTTGATGGGCATATAAATAATTTGTAGTTTGGGACCATTACAGGTAATTACTAATACCATTCTAGCACATCTCGTCTGGTGAGCACAGGCACTCCTCTATCAAGTATAAACTAGGAGTAGAATTTCTGAGTCTTGGGATTTGGGTATATTCAGCTTCAGTAGATACTGCCAAACAGTTTTCCAAAGTGTAAACTCCCACAGGCATTGTAGACGAGTTCTAATTGCTCTGTATCTTTGCCAACACGTGCTGTTATCTTTTTCTTATGGTAGCTGTTCTAAATGTATGCGTGGGGGCATCATGGCTGTGTTTTGGTTTTCTTTTCCCTAATGACTAATAAAGTTGAGCACCTTTTCATCCCTACATCAGTCACTTGAGTAATCCTTGTGATGTTTCTTTAAGTCTTTTGCCAATTTTGCTCTTGGCCTGTCTTCTCCAAAAATTCAGTTGTAGGAATTCTTTATATATTCCTCATGAGTCCTTGGTCATACATTGTGGATTCATGTGTATGTCTTTTTTTTTTTTTTTTTTTTTTAAAGATTTATTTATTTATTTATTTGACAGGCAGAGATCACAAGTAGGCAGAGAGGCAGGCAGAGAGAGAGAGAGGAGGAAGCAGGCTCCCTGCTGAGCAGAGAGCCCGATGCGGGGCTCGATCCCAGGACCCTGGGACCATGACCTGAGCCAAAGGCAGAGGCTTTAACCCACTGAGCCACCCAGGCGCCCCTCATGTGTATGTCTTTATATCTCAAATAAATACATACTGTGGTTCCCTTTTCATTCTCTTAATGGTGTTAAGTGAAAAGAACTGATTTTGAAAGTTCAGTTCTACCAAAGTACAGATGCACATAATAGGTGAAGAATAAAATACTCTACGAACTTAGTAACTCACACTCTGAGCCTCTGCCTCCTGTTCTTTTTGCCTCTCTCTGTAGGTAACCACTTTTAACTTTTTTTAGCTGATCTGTTTGCTGTTATAAACTATATTTTCAAAAAGTGTCATAATTTCTCTATTTAACTAGGGAGTATAATTGGCATATACAACTTTATATGGGTTTTAGGTATAGAGCATGATGATTCGGTATTTGTATATGTTGCAAAACGATGACCATGTTTCTTGATTTTTAGTTTTAGGCAGTATGTATAACTTCCCTTTATGGAAGAAGAGGAATTACCTTTTTTCCTCACTATACACACATCTCTTCCATGCCTCATATTCTGAATATGGCTATGGCTTAATTTTGCTATGCACTCTTTATACTTTTATGACTGTGTAAATGCTGTTCCTGTCTAATCCATGGAGTAAACTAAAATTAATTTTCATTCCTGCCCAACTTTTTCTGTTCTTTGGAATTAATAGTTTTTAATATTCCTTATTTTCTTGTTTGCTTAGTTTTTCATGTACTTAACATTACTGGAATCTCCAGCTTGCTGCTAGTTGTCTAAAATCTTTTGTCAAAACAGTCATCAAATATTCTATTAATTAATTTTTCCTTATGTAGCTTCTGTTTTTCTAAATTTTTTTTTTCATTTTATTCATTTTTCATTTTAAGTTTAGTGTCATGTTAGAGGCTTTCCTCAGGTGTTTGGTAGTCTTTGATTATCTGCTCATGTTTGAGTTAGGAACTAAAAAGTCCAGTTGATGGGGTGCCTGGGTGGCTCAATGGGTTAAAGCCTCTTCCTTCGGTTCAGGTCATGATCTCAGGGTGCTTTATGTCACTGTCTGGGTCATTCCTCTTGAGCTATTCAGATTCCCCAGAAATGACTCTTATTTTTCTGGAAGAAAAGACCCTGATACTAGCATGCTGTCACGTAGACATTGACTACGCTTTTGTTTACTTACTGTTCCTTTTAGAACATTGTTCCTACCCTCAGCTGTGTCTCCTGTCTTCCTGTGTATAGATATCCTTTCTTTTACCCTGTCCAAAGTAAGCCTAAGGTTTTCTTTCCAGGAGGAGGAGATCTGGGGGAGTCTAACTGCTTTCTCAGCCATCAGGCTCCCAGTCTTGGTGCTTCCAGTTAGCCCTGGTACTCACAGCTCCTGAGTTGTTGGGAGCTCTGCCTCATAGATCGGGTTTTTTCTTGGCTTTCTTTACTGCTAGTTCAGTATTCAGTCTTTTCAGATCTCCTAAGTCTTTGCTGCTTGTCCATCTGTTCTAAAACTGAAAAGTTTTTGGTTCATATTTCTTCTGTTCTCCATCTTTAAGATTTCATTGGTGTTTGGGGAGGGGAAGAAAGAAAGACGCTTGTGTTCCTTTCATCATCTTTACCCCATATTATGTGCTCTTAATCAGAATATTGGCTCCCTCCTGGAGAGGCCGAGTGTTCGTGGAGCATATGGCATGGTGGGATAAGCAGGTAAAATTTTACCCTGTGCGTTGATGAGCGTGAGTGATTAATAGGGAACGATCTGTATATAGATGTGCGTGTGTGAAGAATAGTATCTGAGTCACATTCTGGAGTTGAGTGAGCTACGAGGCAATAAACAAAGCTCCTTCGATAACACAGATATCACCATAACACATTCTTCACAAGGTTAGGTCCAAGTGCTTGAGAGGCAGTTGCCTGGATGGGCATTTCGGAAAGCATTCTGGCTGCACAGGTTAGAAGGAAACAAAACGTCGTTTTGTGAATAGCACCTCTGCCCCCTCGTGTTAAACTGTCTGCATTAATTATACAATACGGATCACCTGTTGGCTTCTCCCATTTAATTACTGCTGATCCATGGCATACTGGAACGTTTGGACCTCTTAATAGTTCTGCTAGAAGCTGAATATAGTTACGATTTTTAGCTCTTCAAGCTGTGTTCCAGTAAGCTCCTCTTACAAAAATGGGACAACACAAAAGATTTGTTATCAAAGAAAAAAATAGTAAGCCTTCAAATGAACTTTATTCCTGTTACGCCCCTTACATATGTGCCTGTCAACTTCAGGTGACTTACTAGAAATACATGTAGCTGGCACAGTATAGATTTTGTTCTTTTGACCAGAAAGATTAACAAAATAATTATACAGCCTGTAGACATGATTATCTGTGCTGCAGCCCCTCAGTAATCTATTAAGAGTGCCAGGAGTGATCCCTGTTACTAATTATCAATTCCTATAGTGTGGATATTAATTGCCTGGAAGACTGTGGGTAAGTTATCAATGTAGCTGTGTCTCTGGGAACATTACTCAGTGCATTTTATTTGTCATGTATACTGTGCTGAAAAAGAGTTGTGGATGTACCAATCCATGAGGCTCTGAGGTTTCCAAAAGAAGCGAGGAAATCATATTTAGTAAATACATAACCTTATTTTTTCATAGTTTCTAAGCTCACTTAAGGTGAAGGTGGGGGAATGTGTCATCAAGCTCCTAATATGGGTTAATTAAGGTGCTTAGCTGGCTCTTTTCCTCATGACCGGGAGTTTGTATTTACTTAGAAGTTTTTGTCACTATGTTATACAATACTTTTAAGAAAAGAGTACCACAGGTTTAAACTAATAGTGATACGGTTCATATGTCTGAATAGGTTGGGAATCATTTTTCTATTACAGTACTATCCAGTAGAACTTTCTGTGATGATAGACATGTTTCAGATCCATATTGTACATAGGAGGGTAGGCACTGGTCACTTGTGGCTCTTAGGCACTTGAAGTATGATTAGTGTGGTCAAGGAAGTGAATTTTTTATTTTAATAGCCACATGTGGCTGGTGGCTATTATATTGGATTGTGTGCATGTTGTCTAGGTGTTACAGTAGATAAATGGGGCAGAGACGATAGGAGGGGAAATACTTGACAGCCAAGCTGCTAGGTTTGAATGCCTTAGGAATTTTGAAAAAACAAAGATGGCCCTATCTTAAATTAGAGGATACTTTTTTTGTCCTTCGAGTTTTAATACACTCTGTTAACCCTTTTAGTGAAAAGTAGCGGTCACAGAGACGGTCTCGGTTTTTCATTATTGTACAGTTCTTGAAATGTTTTAATGTGGACCTCATTTTTCTATAATGCTTTAATTGGAAATACCTTCCTGAAAAAAGACAAAATAGCTAAAAGAGCATCAATATATGTGACTGTCAATATGTCACAAGAAATATAACTGTCGATAATTTGAAAGAGTAAAACATGTGCCTGGGTCCCATTAAAAAATAGATCTAAGTGGGGCACCTGGGTGGCGCAGTGGGTTAAAGCCTCTGCCTTGGGCTCAGGTCATGATCCCAGCGTCCTGGGATCAAGCCCCGCATGGGGCTCTCTGCTCAACAGAGAGCCTGCTTCTCTCTCTCTCTCTGCCTGCCTCTCTGCCTCCTTGTGATCTGTCTGTCAAATAAATAAATAAAATCTTAAAAAAAAAAAAAAAGATCTAAGTGTGGAATGCCTTGGTGGCTCAGTCGGTTAAGCATCTGACTTCGGCTCAGGTCATGATCTCAGGGTCCTGGGATTGAGCAGAGCATCAGGCTCCATGGTCAGAAATCAAGGTTGTCCCTCTTCCCCGCCCCGTCACCCCCCCCCCCCCGCCCCCGTTCATGCATATGCTCTCTTGTACACACACTCTCTCTCTCTCCTTCTCTCAAATAAATAAAATCTTTAAAGGAAAATAGATCTAAGTATAACCGAGTATAAGTTCTTCAGGGTACTTTAAGTAATGTAATAGAGGACATAAAATATGCTATTAAAATAAATATATGGGGTGCCTGGATAGCTCAGTTACTGAAGCATCCGACTCTTTCTTTCCTCTCAGGTGATCTCACGGTTCTGGGATTGAGCCCCACATCAGGCTCTGTGCTCAGTGCAGAGGCTGCTTCCCCTTTCCCTCTCCCCCTGCCTCATCATGTACATGTTCTTTCTCTCCCTCTCTAAATAAATAAATCTTTTTAAAAAATAAGTAAAATTAATATGTTAGGATCTAGAGTAACTTGAGAAATTCTTTTAGTGACCAGGTCTTACATACTGTCTTGGCATACTGGAATGTTTGGACCTCTTAATAGTTCTGCTAGAAGAAAAATACAAAAAACGACCAATAAAGGGGGAGACAAAAATTTGAAGGACCCTTATTTATCTCTTTCTGATTTCTATATTTAATCCCTTCAAAATATCATTCAGGTTACTGGTTATGTGCCTGCTGTATGCTAGACATTTGTGGCTAGACTGGATGTGGAGAGGGGGAATAGCGAATGGGACAGCGACATTTGTAATCCCAGACTGGGGTAGGGGCGTGGGCAGCATGCATACACAATCACAGGACAGTCAGTTAAGTGCTCATGGAGTGTGAAATAACTAACAGAGGATGGCCAACTTGGAGTTGGGAAATGCTTTCAGATGAGGTGGCTGTTGATCCGATTTTCGAAGAGTGAGAATTTGCTTGCTTACTGTGCAGTGGAAGGTAGGTTAGAATGGGCGAGGAATTTCATGCTGGCTGTATATTTATCATGAAGGGGATGAATCCTTCTGAAGATACAGATACTATAAGAAGAGGTGAATGCTTAAGTCTAGGGTGCTGTTTACTTTGTGGTTGTGAATTCTAGTTTTGCCAGAATACTGCATTTTTAGAAATCACCAGAAGTTCTTCAAAACTCTTAGACCATTCAGTTTGTGTCGTTGTTGCAAATACATGCATGAAGGGGTGATGAAGATAGAAATGGAGAGGAAATTCAATATTTTGATCAAAGATAGTGCCAACATTTGAGTTGGTGAAGGATGGGAGCTATCTACATTTTCGTTTATAACTGAAAAACTGATAACCTCAAAAGATAGATTAAGAATCGTTGGGTTGGGGGCACCTGGGTGGCTCAGTGGGTTGAGTGAGCCTCTGCTTTCAGCTCAGGTCATGATCCCCATGTCCTGGGATCGAGCCCCGCATCAGGCTCTCTGCTCAGGAGGGTGCCTGCTTCCCCCCCTCTCTCTGCCTGCCTCTCTGCCTACTTGTGCTCTCTGTCTGTCAAATAAATAAAATCTTAAAAAAAAAAAAAAAGAATTGTTGTGTTGTTGATAGACAACTTCAGTATGCTAAAAAAAAAATGTAATGCTAATTTCACTGTACTGTAATTAGTCTCAAATCTTTTTGGTAAGGAGTTTTAAATCCTATTCAGTGTAAATATGTATAACACTAATAATAGGATACATTAATCTGTAACTTCAATTTAGTTAATTATCGAATCCTTTCTGAAGTAGACAATATCTTTGAAATGTGGAAATTTTCCATTTCTGTTTTTTGAAGGTGCAGAAGATAAATGCATAATAGAAGGCCACAACTGTACGTTTATTAGTGACTTGAATAGAATTAAACCTTCAGGAAACACAGAAACACTAGGTAGGTGTTTTTTTCCCCTTTTTCTTTGTTTTTAATTGAAATAGACCTTCCTCTTATTTTCCTTGTTTTATTTTTCTTACAGAATCACTACTGAAAGAATTTTTTGAATATTTTGGCAATTTCGCTTTCAATAAAAATTCCATAAATATTCGACAGGTAAATAATATTTTAATATTTAATGACTAAGTGGTCTTCTGCTGTACTAGTGTTTAATTAGTTTTCAAAGCACTCTAACATGTTATTATATTTCAGCTCCACAGTAAGAGATACTAATAAGGAAATTGATGCCTAAAGGAGCTATGTAAGATCATTCATCTAGTTATTTGGAAGAGCAAAACCCAGCTCTTTCAGCATCTAATACTGCCTCCTTCAAAATGTGGAATATATTCTGAAAAATCTTCTGGAAAAGATAATTTTATATACACTTCTTATTAAACTGCTTTTGTGTTCATGGAAGAAGTAGGATACCCAGCCGTTTTGATTTTAGTGATTGTCTCAATTTGAGCTCTAAATTTATTTGGGCAAATGAATTTATGGTTTGGATTCATATGAGTAGCTGGAATAAGAGACTTTTATTTTTTTTTTTAAAGAAAATCCAGAGCAGAATCCTAGGCAAAATTTTTTACCAAATGAGGGATACTTGAGGTAGCTCTTTGTTTGGGTTTATTCTGTTTAGCATTTGGGTACTCGGTTACAACCATTGTAAGATTGGCTACATAAAACATATAATCAGATACTCTCTTTTGTTGTTTTATTTACCTCTTCCTTTTTTCATTCTTGCCTCTTATCCTGCTTATGGAGATTTTGTTTAACAGCAACAACAACAGACAAGTGTGGGGAACGGAGAAGGAGGGGACACAGAGCTCTGGAATGCAAGCTCTTATGGCTTAGATTCCATATGAGAGGAAGGTGACTGATCACATGAAGTTCTTTATCCTTTTTGTCCTCTGACCCCTGGGCCTCAGGGGTGATGGATAGGCAGGACCCCTGCTGGGCAGGGCTTGAGAGCAGTTGGGGAATAAAGAGGTGCTGCTCACATTGGAGAATCGTGGCCCTGTGTTTTGTTACTATTTTAGTAATATGTGTGATATCATTTGAAAGAGAAGATTACATATACTAATGCATCACTGCTGGTCGGATGAATCACAGCTTTAGCTTTTCTTTTATTTCTATGGGATGTGGCCTTACCTGTCAGCAGCTTATAGAAGTTGGATCTTTAGGCATATAATAGAAAACTTGCAGTGTTTTATAGTGAATAATGAATAACCTTTTGTTCCTTCTCTTCCTTTCTGACTTTATTCTTGGGAAACGTTAATTACTGTATTTAATTTAAGGATATTCTAATTTTGTGTGCTTCTGTTTGGTTTTAGCAAGTCTCAAAAATAAGTGTGTCTTCATTTTATTTTCTGCTCTTTTTCACTTTTTTCCCTTCCTTGCTTTATCCTCTTAGGTCAGTTGATACTTTAAAAATATTTCTGTTGATTGAGTTAGTCTAGATAACTCCCATCTGAGCATCATCATCCATAGCTATAAACCTAACTTATATTTCTCTAAAGAAAAATCACAGAACTACAGTGGTAAAAAAAACCCAATCAGAAGTACGTACGTACGTACGTACGTACGTACACACACACACACACACACACACACACACACGACATGCACACATACCCAGTTCTCTTAGGAAAGCAATTCTTTACTCTGTAAAGTAAATGCTGGGATTTTCCCTGATTTTGACATTTTATTAGACTAAATTGTTCTTATAGCTGAGCCTTTCATATATTTATACATTTTTTCTTCTTTATAATAATCTGCAGGGAAGGGAACAAAACAAACCTGAGTCTTCTCCCCTGCATATTCAGAATCCTTTTGAAACTTCTCTCAACATCAGCAAAAATGTAAATCAAAGCCAGCTACAAAAATTTGTAGATCTGGCCAGAGAAAGTGCTTGGATTTTAAGTCAGGAAGATAAAGATCGCCCTTCCCCATCAAGTAATCGGCCCTGGGGGCTGGCAACGCTGCTGCTTCCTTCGGTGGTAAATAGTGTGTCTCTTGCCAAGAAGAAAAGGAAGAAGCCTGCAAGTGAAAGAATTAAAAATTTGCTGGAATCCATAAAAAGTAGCAGTCCAGAAAATGACACAAACACCAATGGGAAAAGAACAGTTAGTACTCAGGCATAGTGGCTCCTCCTTCGCTTTAAGAACTGGTTTCTCCCGAGAACATGCGCTTTGGGGCGCCTGGAAGAATGGGTGTGAAACACTCATAGATGCCCGCTGTCATCCGATGTCCCTTTTCATGATTTTCTCACTGGGCCTCCTCCTCGTCTGAAGTTCTGGGAGTTTTCAGCCTGATAAGCCTCAGATCCATCAGCACCTAGAACGTCCGCCACAAGGAATGGGTGACAGAGGATTGGAATGCACTTTAGATAAACTATACAAAGCAAGAGGTAAAAAATCAGTTTTAGAATCAAACCATTATTGATATCAACATTAGGCCCCGGATGGAAATCATTTACAAGGACTTTGGGTATGTACATATGTAGTCATTGAATTTAATAAAGCTTCAGAATTTGCTATTACCCTTTAGTATGTAGTTTTATATTCTTCAAAGTATTCTTATTCACATATAAATTAAAACAGGTTTTCCTGTTTTATTTCATATATAAATTAAAGCAGGTTTCCAAAAAGGTTCATGTTTTTATTTTTTATTTTATTTTTTTTTATTTCATTTTTTTTTTAAATTTTTTATTTTTTCAGCATAACAGTATTCATTATTTTTGCACCACACCCAGTGCTCCATGCAATCCGTGCCCTCTACAATACCCACCACCTGGTGCCCCCAACCTCCCACCCCCCACCCCTTCAAAATTCTCAGATCGTTTTTAAAGGTTCATGTTTTTAAAAGATAGGAGTGCGAATACTTCAGTACATTCATGGTGTTCTAAGCAAGATACATAAAAATATTGGTACATTGTATTCTAGAATGTTAGGTACTTTTTCTGTTTTCAAAAATAAAACCCTGTTTCTACTATATGATATTTGCAGTATTCTTTTTCTTATTTTTTGAAACCTCCTTTCTTCCTGTTCAAAGCAGATATGTATTGAAATATAATTTCCATACATTCCCTGTGGACTTTCAGGTTTAGAAGCCAGCAGAGTAGTGCTTGAAAACAGGGGACTTGAGCCAGACTGGCTTCCCCTAAATTACTCAGCCTCTCAGGGCCCCCCATTGTTTTCTCTGTAAAAGGGGGACAATGATAGTGCCTGCTTCTCAGATTTTTGTTGACAATTACATGAGGTGCATAGGAAAGTGCTAGGTCAAGAGTCTGACACATTAAATGTGTTATTTATTTTTTATTTTTTGTGATATGTAAGTTATCCTTGCTACTCAGAATTCAGATTTACAGTTTAGGTCAGAAACTAACGAGCTCTGCTTGGGATTATTTTGGGGGGCTCACTAATAGAATTGTTATGAAGCAGCGGGGTTCTCAGAGTGCTCATGTGGCTCTGCTCTTTCGATTTTACATCCGAAACCAGCAGACAAATAGCCGTATTCTTGCATATATGTATGGCGTGCTTTTATACAGACAAGTAGCAACGTTCTTTTATACAGTTCTTTGAAAAGCCATTTTTCATTTGTTCTTCAGTTAAGTTAATTCTTTTGGGCTAGAATCTGTACTAGGAATTGAAAAGAGGTTTAAAAAGCATAATTACGTTAGAGTTTCTAAATGAAACGATCCCAGATATTTGATTGGACGTTTTCTTTTTTAGGTTGGTGTTAAGCCTAAAATGATCATTTAGGCACATAAAGTGTGTTTTGGCTTTTTTTTTTAATAATCTATACAACAACTTGGGCACTGTAAGTTTGTGTTACTTTTCAGGCTGAGATTAAATTATGTGATGAATTTTAATCTACAAAGATCTTTTAATCTAAAGTTTTGTTGAAGTCAACTGAACATAGACTACAAGCAAATTTAATGTTTTCTCATAAGTTCTTTGTATCATCTCCCAAATTCTTAAAACGTGGTTTTTATTGCATATTAGAGATAATCTGCACTTGTCATTGCCACTTCTTAAAACTGATTGTAGTGATAAGGTCAGGAAGAAGTTTTGTTCAGGGTGTTTCTTTTCTAGCTATTTGTTACTCAGCTTCCATTGGGTCGCCTTCATCTAACTTTTGCTAAGTATGTGAAAGAATTTGGATATGAGCCTACCTAGATCAGATCGATTTCACTTCTACTTCGTTCCGGATTTTATGGTCCACTGGTATAATTCCAGTCCTTAGGAAATTAGAGAATTGGCCAGAGGCATTCTAGGAAAAAAATCTGTAATCTCTCTCATTCACAAATCTCTAGGGATCATAGAGGAGAAGAGAAAATATAGTCGAAGTAGGACTTCCTGCTGTCATTACTACGAGCCCCTTCTTCCTTTTGCTCAGGGGCTATAGTCAGGTGAGAACAGAGTTAGAATTGTCTCAAGTTATGTCATGTTCCTAGAAATTCCTTGGCCTTTAAAGTACAGCTCTGTTCAATTCCTTACAGCCTGCTGGTGCCACAGTAGGGAAAAGCTACATTTGCCTGTGTCTTTTAAGCCAGCACAGGGAACATCGCAGCAAAGCCGTCAGGAAGAGCAACCAAGCAGTCACAGCTTGCCCATGTGGCAACTTTGCACTTGCCAGAGTCTGGCATTCGGTTGGTGAGTAGCTGTCCTCAGTCTCCGTTCAGTCCCTTCGGGAAACCTTGTAGGAGTGCAACGTTCAGAACGCCGTAGAAACAAATCATTTTTGCCTGAGATGATCAGAGAAAGCCTCACTGATGAATGGCTCAGGTAGATCTTGAAAGTACAGGTAGACAGAGAAGGGCATAGGGCTTATTGTTTGGGAAATCACAGGACAGCCTGAGGAGGAGTCAGGAAGAGGGAAGAGTATTTGGAGAACTGGCAGTTTGGGTGGGTTGGGATGCAGTTTTTACTGGGATACTCAAAAGAGTTAAGGTTGGGTGAGTTCACGAAGGGCTGCCAATGGCAATTTAAGGAAGTTGAGTGTGTTTTCAGTGGTAAGCTACTGAAAGTTTTTGTGTAAAAATAATAAAAATTAAA
Organism: Lutra lutra; assembly: GCF_902655055.1. Taxonomy (NCBI): domain Eukaryota; kingdom Metazoa; phylum Chordata; class Mammalia; order Carnivora; family Mustelidae; genus Lutra; species Lutra lutra. The sequence goes on along the minus strand of NC_062285.1, from coordinate 10,836,745 downwards.
GCAGTGCTTTTAGATGATTCATCTGTTCATACCCACTAGTTTTAGATCACTGCTCCTTTTTTGCAAGTTTGAGTTCCATGGATCTCATCATTAAGTCAGATAAAATTCAGCTGTTCAGTTTTCCGTGAAGGTCCAGAAGCTGACCCCCATATACCTCAGAGGAGTTTTTCTTCTTAATATTTAATAAGGAAGTAAGGTTTAAGTAGTTTTTAAAGTTATCAGGAAATATCAGGTCCTGACACACAATTTCATGTAAAACCTTATTAATGAAAAATTCTTTGCAATATATACTTGGAATGAAAGTATAACCAAAAATCACTTTTCACCTCGGGATGATGTTGGAAAATTTATTTTAAATACTTGAAAGGCTTATTTTGGTTTCATGCAGAGTTCAGTTACTTGGGATACATAGTCCAAAGAATATAAACGTTACAACGTTCCTCTGGAATTCCCATGGAACAACTCCCAGAAAATGTCTATTTTATATAGGATCTTTAATCTATAATATGTATAATACAGGATGTGTAAAATCACCAGAAGTTATTTAAAAATATACTGTTCATATGTCATCTGTGATATGTGTATCCCACCCACCTGTAAGAACTCAGTGGAGTCAAAGCTAGATTAAAGGCATTATTCACTTTCTCTTTCCACTCTTAGATAAATGCACTTAAACTTATCCTCCCCCTGTGGTAAAATTTCAAAGCTGTTAGCACATAGAGCTAAAGCATTTTAAAAGAGGGTATTGGAAAGATTCACCTTTAATAATAAATGTTCTACTTTGAAGCCAGTATAGCATGGCAAAATACCTAATTTGGAATAGGCCAAGGCAAAATTAACAAAAAATGTAGGTTATAGATTGAAAACTTACTGTGATGGAATGCTGTCAAATAAAATAGCTTCAAATTAATGACAAGATTACAGATCAGGTCTCTGTTATATTTTGGGTTACCAAAATTCTTTAACTTGCTAAATTGTTAGGTATGGTGAAAGTCTTACATTTTTGAAACTTTTCCTGTTACAAAATTACTGGTATTTGGCTTAAATTAATGCGTTTTAATGATTAGAGTTTTAATGAATCTTTGCTGAGTTTACGCATGGACTTAGAGAGTGGTGTAAAATAACACATTGATGTGTTCTCTGCCCGAAAAATTAATAGTAAAAGATGGATTATGAAGCTGACGGGTGTTGTGAGATGGAATTTGAAACTCAAAGCCTGTGTTTTTTTTTTGTTTTTTTTTTATTCCATCTAACGTGTATTGTAGGATGCCTGGATGGCTCAGTTGGATAAGCAAATGCCTTTGGCTCAGTCATGATCCTAGAGTCCTGGGATCGAGTCCCACACATTTGGCTCCCTGCTCAGCAGAGTCTCTTTCTCCCTCTGACCTCTTATTCTCTCTCTCTCCCATTCTCTCTCTCTTAAATAAATAAAAAATCTTTAAAAAAATTTATCGTAAATCTATAAATACACATATCAATATAAAACTTGCACAAGCTTCACCTAAATTAGGAGAGGTAATCAAGACATGAACTAAGCTAATGGCAACAGAAATAGAAAAATTTAACCAAACAAAGGGGGAAAAAAAGAGAGTCTGAAAGGATCCCACATTTGAGCCAAGCTTCACCTTGCTATTCTTCATTAACAATTTTGGTGATTTAGAAGGGCTGTTTGTTAATGATTTATGCGATAATGTCCCTTCATATCCCCTTCTTTCCCATTCTGTAATAGACCCCAACAGTAAACATTTTTGGAGTTTCCTGCTTGATTTCTTGGCATTACTGATTATAAAATTCAGTTATCAATATTGACTGGTTTCCTTTAACTTTGTGTAATTGAGTTTTTTGAAAAGAGAACCATAATACCTTTTGCATATTTTTATATTTGACTCATTCACCTTTTTAATTTTTATTTATTTTTTAATTTTTCTTCATGCACTTTTTTTTAATAAAGATTATTTTTGAGAGAGAGAGAGAGCTAACACACGAGTAGGGGTAGGGGCAGAGGGAGAGAGGGCCCCCCCTGAGCAGGGAGCCAGATGCGGACTTGATCTCCAGACCCTGAGCAGGAGGCAGACGCTTAACCGACTGAGCCACCCAGGCACCCTATCATTTACCCACTTTTTTTTTTTTTTTTTTAAAGAAGTAACTACATTTGTATTAACGGTGAGCAGTAGCACTTCGCTTATCTTTGTTAACCAGTAAGATGGGTTCAGATAAACAGTTTTCAGGTAACACTGATTTCCATAGCTTCATCATCCCTTCTGGGCATATGACAAGACCAGTTGTTGTAGTCCCACCTGCTCGTACTTGATCTTGATTGTGCACTGGGCTTTGTGTCCTGTGTCCTCACCTCCAGTGCAGCTTGCATTAAGTTAAAATGATCTTCTTACTTAAAATTGACTTAACCTCATAATTTGCCTTTTTCTGTGGTTAGTGCCATTATTCTCTGCCACCACAGCCCAAAGCCTGGGACCTTTTAGGCTCTGTTTTTTCCCCTTTGCTTGGTTAATCTTTTTCTATTTCTGTTGCCATTAGCTTAATTCATGTCTCAATTACATCTCCTAATTTAATGCAATAATCTGTTAGCTTGTTTTTTAACCTAATGATTTCCTTCTTCTATCTACCCATTTGAACCGTTAATTTCCAAATGAGTAGGATTTAAGAGAGACTTGTTATGATAAATGAATATTAAATTATGGGTGTGTATTTGTTATGTTTCTGAGAATACCTTGGAATTGTACTTAGGGTCATTCTGAATATCCATGCAAATTTTTGTACAGGTGTACGAAAAATATAGTGATTAAATGTTTTAATTAGGATTTTTTTCTGTAACATCCAAAAGGTATTCTTTGTATAAGCTCCACTGATTTCTTAAAGTTTTCAGACTTCTCTAATAATGATACTTAATCCCCAAATACTGGCTCAATAGGGTCATTCATTCAGTAACCATGTTTACTATGTACCAGACACCGTAAGTCAAGACACCGTGCTTACTAAGAGATACGAGAGGTTTGAATTACTGGAAAAAATGATTTTTGTTCTTGTATAGAAAGGCTTAGTATAAAGGTAACAGTTTTACTCATATTTATCAATTAATAATGATGCAATCAATTAAAATCCTATAAGGATTTTTAAATGTGAAAGTCATCAGAAGTGTCTCAAAGAATAATCATACAGGAATAGCTAGGAGAAATTTTTAATTTGGTAAATAACTTACTGCAGTATAAGACATAAGTAAGTGAAACACAGTGCTGCTGGTTTGTGATAGACAAGTCAATGAAACAGCCCAGAAACAGATTCAGGATATATGTGGGAATTCAGTAACCTAAGCACAGCATTTCAAATCAGTAAAAACATGGATTATTCGATAATTTGTGTTGGGACAGCTGATAGCTATGGGGGGCGTGCAGCTTGATCCCATTCTCATTCTTATAAATTCCAGATGAGTTAGGATTTAAATGTGGAGGTAGAGAAAGTGAAATCCTAAAGTACTAAAAGAAACCGTGGATGAACATTATAAATGTGAAGTAGGGAAGTATGTCTTTACAAGTATGACGTGCACTGATAAAAGAATATATTGATAAATTTGACTACTTTAAAATAGAAGCTGTGCCACAAAACAGCCATAAACAAAATGAAGAATTCTGGCAACTACTGAGAAAGGACTAATCTTTGTAATACATAAGATCTACAAATCTATAAGTAATAGGCAAAAACAAAGACGTCACAGAAGCAACGAAAATGCATACGTAAATAGTAAAGATGATCAAGTGTACTAATAATTCCATAAGACTTTATTGTTGAGAATTTTGAACAAAGTAAACTGAAAAGTACAATGAATTTGCATGAATCTGTCACTTATTTCAACACTTTTGGCAAATTGTGTTTAATTTATAACCCTGTTACTTGCCCCTTTTGTATGAAGCAAATTTCAGTCATTCTACCATTTCATCTGTAAATCTGTTTCTCCAAAAGATACTTTATCTAACAAAATCATAAACCATTATTAAATCTAAATGGAACAAGGAAAAACAATAATTCCTTAGTATCATCACATCCGATTAGTGTTCAGGTTGTCTTACAGATCTCGCAGTGGTTTTCCCCAAGGACATTTGTTTGAGTCAGGACCCAGTTGTTGTCCACATACTCTGGTTGACGGGCCTGGTTCTGGAGTCTCTTTTTTTTAGATTTCCGTTTCCTCTCCCTTTGTCCTTGCTAGTTACTGAAGATAATGGTTTGTCTTAAGTTTCCCACAGCGTGGATTATGTGGATTATGTCAGCACATATGATTATGTGCTGTGGACTTGTTCAGCATGAACTTAATGACCTAAAAATAATTTTCACCAGTTTTAGAAAACTTTCAGCCATATTTTATTCTGTATTTTCTGTCCTTTTCTTCATCTTCATTCTGGATATTTCTTTCTGAAACCGTGTTACAGTTTACTATTTTTTTTTCTTAAGCTGTGTCTAATTTTTAAAATCCATTCACTGAATTATCTATCATCTTTAGTAGGTTTTGGTGTTTTGGGGTTTTTTTTTTTTTTTTTTTTCGAGTTCTAGAGTATCCAGTTGGTACTTTGAAATTTTTTTTTCTAATTTTCTGAAAAAAAATCTGTCTTGTCTGCTTTTCTTGTATTAAACACTCACTTTAAAGTCTGTGGGTGGTAATTGGATATCTGCTGCCCTGTGTTTCTCCGTCCTTCGTGGTGTGGATTTCTCTGCTAGTACACCTAGGTGTTATTTTGTGTGTTACCATTGTATGTGAAAGAATAGAGATTATTTCCCAGAGGTTGGTGTCATCCTTCAGAATGGATTTAGTTTTGCTTTCAGAAGGAGGTGGGGATACTTAGGATCTTGAATCACCTTAGTCGAGAAAGGGCTTTGAGATTTTGAAGTTGGTTTCAGCTCCTGATTTTAGTTACTCTTTACTCTCAGAGCGTGTCCCCAATCCAAAGCCAGAGCGGCCTTTACCAGCGTCCTTTGTCCTTGGTAAGCCCCGAACTTCAGTTTTTGTCCCCTTTCTGTGAGTCTTTTTGAAAGCTCTACTCAGCTTACCTCATCAGCAGATGCCCCTATGCGAACAGTAGAGATGCTGGGCTTACCTGAGTCCATTTACTTCTCTGTCCTGTAATTTTTCACTGCCTTCTTGGCATTCGGTGCTTTCAAGTAATTGCCCTCAGTTTTGCCCCCCTTTTTTAATGTTCAGAGTTGGTGTTTATTACCTGGTGTGCCATTACATTGAATTCTTTGTGATTCCAGCTTCCCATCCGTGTGTGTGTGTGTGTGTGTGTGTGTGTGTGTGTATTTTTTTAACCTCATAGAAATGATAAATACTATTCATTTCAAACGCTTCCTCGTAAGAAGCTTCCAAATGCTGTCTCACTTAACAACATGTGTTGAGTTAGGCCTTGGGTAACAGTGTGAACACCTGTCTGCAGTGAATGCCTAATTCCCCAGTAAGGAAACAGGGCCCTGCAAATGCTGTTTCGTGCTGTGCTTCAGAAATTGCTTTTATTTCTGGACTGTGATTATTTCTGGACTGTGATTTCCTCATACAGGATTTTGTACATGCCAGTTCAAAGTTTAAATTTATGCCATGTGTGAATGTGTGCAAAATGCCCAAATAAGAATGGGGAAAATATCTTCTTTTTCCAACCGTCTTGAGACACCTCAGACAACTATGAAATATAATTTTTCTTCCAGTTTTCCAAAACATTTCTCTGGGTTGAGACCAAGAATGAGGCATTTTTGGCCATAATGCTTCTTAAAATTTTTATGATTTTATAAGAAGAAATTTTCTTTTGAACTTTGAGCCTATGTTATTATCATATCTTATACGTGAACATAAACATCTCAGTGCATCTTTACATCAGTGAAATAATATAGGTGTTCTGTCTTATTATGAGTCAGTGCTCTCATGTTCAGCCATTTCATATTTGTTGTTTTTCAGCTGTCTTATCAGCCTGTGTTTGCATAGATAACAGAACTGCAATTAAAAATAACCATCATTATTTTGAGTTTTCATTATTTTTGGTTTTCAACTTGTGTTTGTGACTTGCTGCATATATTCTAACATTACTGTATTGCCAGAGACATTCATACAGGTCTTTAAATATTTATTAAAACCGTTTTTGGTGAAAACTGAAATTATTTGATGTTTTTATCTTGATCGCTCTGCACAAAGACCATACTTCAAACTTCCCCTTGATGCTTCAGGGTGAAAGTCGGGTTAAGCAATATTTGAATTTAAATGTGGTTTAAATGTTTTTTAATTCTGAAGCCCTTTGTAGTTTTTATTTTCCAAGCAATATTAGCTGTATTTGATCTTCTAGATGAAGAAAGATTTGACTGGAATTAAATACGTGCAGTGCCATCCTGGAGTGAATTTTATTCATAGATTAATAAAATCTGTCCGGCATGATTCAGGAGAAGGTATTTTAGGCCATTAAATTTAGTTACGTAAGCTACAGTCTGTTTTAAATTCTGTGCAACTAAAATCTGGTTTGCTTTTTTAAAAAAATGTTCATTACGCTCGGAAATGTGGAGTATTTGTTTTCCAAAACCATCAAAAGCATGCTCAGTCACTCATTTAGGAAAATTTGGAAGTACTAGTTTTAGCCTTTCAACTTAATGACAGTTACTATCATTATCTAATTTTTTTTCCCTGTACTTAAAAGCCTTAAGAACATGCTGATGACTGATTTGACTACAAGCTTTTTTTAAGTGCCTCTGTGGTTCAAATGTTATTCTTTTTCAGACAGGAAGTAAACTATAAGGTAAAGGAATCTAGCACCCTACCTGACATATATTTGGTAATCAGTAATTCGCCGCCCCCCCACCGCAAACCTCCACCACACACGCATTTTTAGCTCATGATTTTAAACGTGTTAAGATATAAAAACAGTAAGAAGAGTTTAAGAGCTCAGCCTCCATGTAAATCTTTAAACTTCTTTTTCTAAAACAAAGATTCAACATTAATACATGATATTGTAGGCAGAACTCTGTTGTGGCCCCCAGAATTCCCAGGCCCTGGAGTATACACCCTGTAGAACCCTGTGTCCTTCAGTGTGATCAGACCTGTGACTAGGATGGTACCCTCACTGTCTTGGTTGGGCTGCATTAAACGTCACAGGTGATTGTTGCATCATGCCTGTGATTATGTTATATGATCTAAGATCCTTTTGCTGACTGGGGAGAGATTCCTGCTGGCCTTGAAGAAGGAAGCTGTTCTATTGTGGAGGGCCATGTGGCTGGGACCCAAGGATGACTTCTGAGAGCTGTTAGCTCTCCCCAGCCACCAACCAGCAAGAAATCAGGGACCTCCGTTCCAGACAAGAAAAGAAAGACTGTGAGATATGAATGAGTAGGCTTCTAAGAGGCCCCCCACAAGCCTCATGTGAGATCATATCCTGGTCAACACCTTGATTTTATTGAGCCTTCTGAGACCCTGAACAGAAGACCAGTTAAGACCAGTTTCTGAACCCCAGCCACAGAAACTGTGAGAAAATAAATATATTGTTTTAAACTGCTTAATTGGTGGTCATCTGTTAGACAGTAACAGAAAGTTAATTCATTTGGGAAAATCTTTTTCTTCTTCGTCTTTTTTTTTTGGTGAAAGTTAATTATCTTAACATTGCAAGTATCTGTGTTCAGGACCAGCAGTGAAAGGATGAAGACGGAGTAGGTGGACTCCTCGGTAAACAAAGGTTACTAGATGTGGTAGGCGTGTAATGGCCCCAGCTGTGTCTACATTCTAATCTCCAGGAACAGATTATGTTCCTTTACATGGTAAAAGGACTTTGCTGCTGTGGTTAAGTTAAAGATCTTGAGATGGTAAGATTATTCTGGATTATCTAGGTGGGTCTAATATATCCAGGGTTGGCCCAATGGTTGGCCAATATAATCACTTACTAGAAGGAGAGAGAGGAAAGAAGATGTGATGATGCAATCAGAGGCATCTGAAGATGATACGCTGCTGGCTTTGAAGATGGAGGAGGGGTACCTTGTGAACCAAGAAGTGTAGGTACTTCTAGAAGCTGGAAAAGACAAACAGATTTTCTTCTAGAGCCTCCACAAGGAATAACAGACCTGCCAACACCCTGGTTTTAGGACTTCTTGACTGTGCTGCTTTAAGCCAGTAAGTTTGCAGTAATTTGGCAATAGGAAAATAATACACAAGGTATCCGAGAAACACTTCTAAAGTGGGAGAAGCCAGAACAGTGATTTATGGTACATATTCCCATCCAAGAGGAGGGACATCTGAAAGGTAGAAACTTTCCCTAACATGCTTGTAGAAACAAGCGAATGTATGCATCCCTGAAAGAACAGAATGATACATATACATATAAGCATGCAAAAAAGACCTTAAAAATAGAAATATAATAGAATTTTAAAACTCAATATAAGGTTTGGTAGATGAAGTTAAACAAATTGCCCAGAAAGAATTAAAAAAAAAAAAAAAAAGAAAACAAGGAAGAAAAAGGTAAGAAAATTAAAGAGCAAAAGCAGTAGGTCCGAAACCTGAAGAGTAGAACTTCCATTGAGAGGAAGGAAGAAACAGACGGAAAAAATTCATTAAGAATATTTGCCAAAGTTGAAGGATAATGAGTTTTCAGGTTGAAGGTGTTTGCTGAGTGACCAGTAAAATGGGTAAATGAACTCATCCTAAGCCACATTATCATAAACTTTGATGGAAGCAATTAGAAAGTTCTACAGGCCTCCAGAGAGAGAGGGAGTGAAGAAAAGGAAAGATCAGTACAAAAAACAATGTCTACCTACAAAGGAATATTATAAGGAATAAGAATAGCTTTGATCTTTTTTTTCTTTTTTTTTTTTTTAAGATTTTATTTATTTGACAGAGATCAGAAGTAGGCAGAGAGAGAGAGAGGAGGAAGCAGGCTCCCTGCTGAGCAGAGTCTGATGTGGGGCTCTATCCCAGGACCCTGAGATCATGACCTGGGCTGAAGGAAGAGGCTTTAACCCACTGAGCCACCCAGGCGCCCCATCTTTGATCTTTTTAACAGTAACAGAGAAACGAGGTAATAGTCAATGCCTTCCAAGTTCTGTTGGACAAGGAATTCTGACCCAAAATTCTGGCCTCAGCAAGCTGTCATATAAATACTGTTGAGGTAATTTTACAGGAGTGTCATTTCTCACAGTATCCTTGAAGGATGTCTTCCGTAACATCAGAGAGCAAACCAAGAAAGAGGAAGACAGGATTCAGAAAAAGAATAAAAAGAGGAGAAAACTGAAGAGAATACCTAGAATGATTGTCGGGCGGGGGGGCAGATCCAAGAAATGATCCAAAGCACAATCCTTAGAATTCTTTTCTGTCAATAAGTAATCAAGGTGAAATATTCAATCTTTTTTTTTATTTGAAGCACAATTTCCATATAAACCACTGCACACATCTTAAGTGTAAAATTTCATAAGTTTTGACATAGGCATGCACCCATCCCCAAAATGAAGATACTGGATATATTTATCATTTCCAAAAGTTCCATGTTGCATTTGTGCAGTCCCTTCTTCCTGTGTCTTCCCACCAGCACCTGTGTTCCATTCCCAAAGTGGTCTCCAGGCAGCAACTTCCTGCATTCTATCCTGTAGATATTTGCAAGTAGAAATTATATAAATGGGAAATTAAGTATGTACTCAGCTTTTGATCTGCACAATTTTTTTTGAGATTCACCCATATTTTTGCATTTATTACCTGTTCAGTTTTTTTTAAGTTGCTGAATAGTATTCCATTTTATAAACTATTTGGGTCATTTCCAGCTTTGGACTATTGTAAATAAGGCTGCTAGGAACATTATTTGAACATATGTTTTCTTCTGGCCAAATGCCTGAGAGTAGAATTTCTGGGTCATATGGCCAATGTCTATTTGGCTTTGTAAGAAACTGACAAGTTATTTTCCAAAGCAGTTGTATATTACTTTCTCATTATATGTGTTGGTTCTACTTCGTCCTCATCCCCACCAACATTTAATATAGTCAGGCTTTCTAATTTTAGCCACATTAATGGTGATTCGGTCATCTGGTACTAGTAGGATGGGACCCCAGCTAGTTTGGTTTGGATTTCAACACTGATGATGTCATACACAGACCGAGGAGGTATGAAAAGGTTTATCACATAATAAGACTCTCTGAGTCTTCAGAGAGGGCAGGCTTCCTAAGCTGCTTTGAAATTAGCTTGAGATAACAAGAAAGGGAGAGTGGCTTGGGGTTTTAGTGAGATTAAGGGGTGAGGTTGGAGTGAACGTTTCTATAGATGGGCTAGATTCTATAGATGGGCTATGGTTGTGTGTTTTAAACTTCTCACTGGCACTAAGGCTGGGAACACCTGTATTGTTTGTGTTTTTGTTTTTAAATCCACTTTCCCAGTTGTGGGCAGAAAGGGAAGAGGAAAAGATGGGCTTGAAAACTTGGCAACCAAACATCAAAATTGGAGTCAAGTATTCCATTACAAATGATCACGTAGAATAAATCTTTTAAAAAGGCGGGGGGTGGGCACCTGGGTGGCTCAGTGGGTTAAAGCCTCTGCCTTCTGCTCAGGTCATGATCCCAGGGTCCTGGGATGGAGCCCCGAATCAGGCTCTCTGCTCGGTAGCGAGCCTGCTTCCCTTCCTCTCTCTCTGCCTGCCTCTCTGCCTACTTGTGATCTCTGTCTGTCAAATAAATAAAATCTTTAAAAAACAAACAGATGATCATGTAGTAGGGTCTTATTTTGGTGTTTGATTGTATTTTCCCAGTAACTAATGATGTTTAACATGAGCTTACATGACATATTTATATATTTTTAATATTCAGTGAGGAATTTGAATGTACAATAGATTTTATGCTTGAAGTTGGACCCATAATCCCTGGTGAAGTTCCTTTAATATGATCTCTTTATTTTCTTCTTTTTAAACAGTTTTTTTTTCTTTATAACTCGTTTTAGTCCCTTCAGCTTTTTTGAGATATATTTGACAAATAGAACTTTATATATTTAAGGTATACAATTTGGATGTTTTGATGAGCATGTACATTGCAAAATAATCACCACGATCAAGCTAATCAACATACCCATTCCCTCACATAGTTACTATTTCCTCCCTCCCTTCCTACCTTCTTTTCTTCTTTCCTTCCTTCTGTCTTTTCTTCCTTTCCATCCTTCCTTCCTTTTTTATGTTGAGGATATTTAAGATCTACTCTTCCACCAAATTTCAAGTATACCACTCAGTATTAATTATAGTACCACTAATGTACACTGTATCTTGAACACTTACTGACCTTGCATAACCGAAACCTTGCACCCCTTGGACATCTCCCCATTTTCTCCTCCCTCCAGCTCTTGAGAACCACCATTCCACTCTGCTTCTGTGAGTGGGACTGTATGAGATGTCACATATACGTGAGATCATGCAGTATGTGTCTTTCTGTCCGACTGACTTTATTAACATAGTGTTCTCCATGTTCATCCATGCTATCACAAATGACAGGGTTTCCTTTCTTTAAGGCTGAGTAATATTCCTGTGTGTCTGTATGTGTGTTTTGAGTGTGTAATTGTACTTTCTTTATCCATTCATCCATGGATGGACATTTAGGTTGTTTCTGTATCGAGGTGGTTGTGGATAGTGCCGTGATGAATGTAAGATCACAGATATCTCTTTGAGATACTGATTTCATTGTCTTTGACTATATATCCAGAAGTGGGATTGCTGGATCACATGGTAATTCTATTTAATTTTTTTGAGGACTCACCATACTGGTTTACATAATGGCTGTATGAGTTTATATTCCCATCAGTGTACAGGGGATCCTCCTTCTCCACATCAACTCCAACACTTACTATGTTTTGTTGTTGTTAATAGCCATTCTAACAGAGCCCTCCCAGACCTTCATTAATCTGTGAGTAGTTGTTAAATGATCATTTTTATGAAGAGTTTGGGTTGGAACTCCTAGTCTGCCATGTTGCTGATATCCAATTTATATCTTCTTTATTCTTATTCCTAAAAAATATATACTTTATGTATGTTTTATATTATATATATTCTTTATTAAAGTGTTTGACCAAATATTTTATGATTAAAAAATTAAGTTCTTTTTAAAAAATTGGGGTATAATTGACTTATAACAACATTATGTGAGTTTCAAGTGTACACACAATGATTTGATATTTGTATATATAGCTAAATGATCACTACAATAATTCTAGTCAACATCTATCACCAAACATACAATTTTTTTTCTGTGATGAGAGCTTTTAAGATCTACTCTTAGCAACCTTCAACCTTTTGTTTCTTATTACTGAGTTTTAAGTATTTTATTTTTGTATTCTGGGTATACGTCCTTTATCAGATACCATGAGCTGCTGATATTTTCTCCCATTCTTTATGTTTACATTATTTTAACAGTATCTTTTTACATTATTTTAACAGTATCTTTTTTTATGTTACATGAGTTTCAGGTATACCACATAGTGACTTGATAACTCTGTATGTTGTGCTACCTTCACCACAAATGTAGTTACTATCTGTCCTATCATCCTACAGTGTTACTACATCGCCATTGACTGTGTTCCCTATGCTGCACATTTTATCTCCATGAGGTATTAGTTATGTAACAGGAAGCCTGTATCTCCTATTCCCATTCACCCATTTTGCCCATCTCTCCACTTCCCTCCTCCCTGGCAACCACAAATTTGTTCTCTATATTTATGGATCTTTTGCTGTTTTGTTTGTTTTGTTTTTTAGATTCTACATATAAGTGAAATCTTATGGTATTTGTCTTTCTTGTCTCACTTACTTCACTTAGTGTGATATCTTTTAGGTTCGTCCATGTTGTCGCAAATGGCAAGATCCCATTCTTTTTTTATGGCTGATATCCTGTGTGTGTGACACACACCTTTTCAATCCATTCGTCTGTTGTCCATCATCATATGGACACTGGGGTTGCTTCCATATCTTGGCTATTGTCAATAATGCTGCAATAAACATAGGAGTGCTCATATCTTTTTGAGTTAGTGTTTTTGTTTTCTTTAGGTAAATATCCAGTAGAGGAATCACTGGATCATATGATAGTTCTATTTTAATTTTTGAGGAAACTCCATACTATTTTCTATAGTGGTTGAACCAGTTTACAATTCTTACAACAGTGCACAAGGGTTTTCTCTACATCTTTACCAACACTTATCTCTTGTCTTCTTGATGATAGCCATATTTAGAGGTGTGAGGTGAGCTCCTTGTGGTTTTGATTTGCATCACCCTAATGATTAGTGACGTTGAGCATTTTTCAGGTATATGTTGGCCATTTGGATGTCTTCTTTGGGAAAATGTCTAATTAGTTCCTTTGCCCATCTTTTAAATTGTATTTTTTAATATTTTTGTTACTGAAATATAAGAGTTGTTTATGAATTTTGGTTTTTAACCCCTTATCTGATACATGGTTAGCAAATATTTTCTTCCATTTTGTAGATTACCTTTTCATTTTATAGATGATCTCTTTTGCAGTGCAGAAGCTTTTAAATTTGATGCAATCTTACTTTGTTAATTTTTTTTTTCTGTCCTTGTTGCCTCTGTTCTTGGTTTCCAATCCAAAAACTCATTGCCAAGATCAGTGTCAAAGACCTTCTTCCTCACTTTTTCTTCTAGGAGTTTAGTTTTAAGTCTTATTTTTAAATCCTTGATTCATTCTGAGTTAATTTTTATGACTGATGATGGTGGGAGTCTAATTTCATTTTTCTGTATGGGATTTTCCAGGTTTCCCTGCACCTTTTGTGGAAGAAGCTATCCTTTCTTCATTAGTGTACTTGATTCCCTTATCAATATTAGTTGACTCTACATGTAGGAGTTTAATTCTGGGCTCTCTATTTGGTTCTGTTGGTCTGTGTGGGTTTTTTTTTTTAATGCCAGAACCATAATGTTTTAATTATTATAGCTTTGTAGTGCAGTTTGAAATCAGGAATTGTGATGTTTCCAGGTGTTGTTGTTTTCTTATGATTGTTTTTGCTATTTGGGGTCTTTTGTGGTTCCATATGAATTTTAGTGTTTTTTTTTTTTTTTTCTTTCTCTGTGAAAATTGCTATTGGGATTTTTATAGGGATTGTACTGAATCTGTATTGGCTCTGGCTGGAATGGACATTTTAACGATATTAAATTTTCCAGTCCATGAACACAGGATGTCCTTACATTTGTTTTGTCTTCTTCAGTTTCTTTCAGTGAAGTGTTACAGATACTTCACTTCCACGATTAAATTTATTCTACAGATACTTCACTTCCTTGATTAAATTTATTCCTAGGTATTGTTTTGATTCTGTTGCTCATGGAATATCTTTTTCTAATTTTTCACTTTGAGTCTAAATGCATCCTTAATTCTCAAGTGGGTCTCTTACAGCTAGTAGTAGATAGTTGGGTCTTATTTTCTTAAAATACATCCCAACCACTTTATGTCTTTTAATTAGTGAATTCAATCCATTTACATTTAGAGTAATTACTGATATATAAGTACTTACTAATGCCATTTTATTAACTACTTTCATTTTTTGGTTACCATGGAATTTACATAAAACATCTTATAGATAAGACTGATAACATTTTAGACGGATAACAACTTATCTTCAATCACCTATAAAGGCTTCAACATTTTACTCTTCATGTTTGTATTAATGATGTCACTATTTACTTATTTATGTCACTATTTATGTTGTGTTTTTGTTAATAATTTATATAGTTAATTTTACTACTATTTTCCTTTAATATTTAAACTACAGTTGAGTGGTCAATACACTATCCTAATAAAGAGTTGCATTTTTCTAAGTCTGAGTGTATATTTTTCACCTTTACCAGTGTGTTGTATACTTTCATATATTTTCTCTGTGTTGTTGCAAATAAATTTCATTGTTTTTTCATGGATGAGTAACATTGCATCGTATGTATATACACCACATCTTCTTTACCATTCATCTATGGATGGACCCATAGAGTTACCATTCATCTATGGATGGACCCATGAGTTACTTCTATAATTTGGCTATTGTAAATAATGCTACATAGGGGTGCATGTATCATGAAATTTCTGGATCATGTGGCGTTTCTGTTTTTAATTATTTGAGGAATCTCCGTACTGTTTTCCAGAGTGGCCGCTCCAGTTTGCATTTTCAACAATAGTGCACAAGTGTTCCTTTTTCTCTACATCCTTTCCAGTGCTTATTGTTTCTTGTGTTCTAGAGATTAGCCATTCTGGAAGGTATGAGGTGATAGCTCATTACGGTTTTGATTTGCATTTCCCTGGTTATGGACGTCAAACATCTTTTTATGTGGCTGTTGGCCATTTGGATTTCTTCTTTGGAGAAATGCCTGTTGATGTCTTCTGCCCATTTTTAAATTCAGTTATTTGGGGTTTTTTGGTATTGAGTTTTATAGATTCTTTATGTATTTTGGATACTAACCCTTTATCAGATACGACCTTTGCAAATATTTTCTCCCATTAAGTAGGTTGTCTTTTAGTTTTGATGATTGTTTCCTTTACTATGCCGAAGCTTATCTTTATAGAGTCCCAATAGTTTATTTTTACTTTATTTTCCCTTGCCTCTGGAAACATATCTAGAAAAATGTTGCTACAGCTGGTGTCTGAGAGATTACTGACTGTGCCCTCTTTTAGGATTTTTATGTTTTCGGGTCTCACATCTAGGTATTTAATCAATATGGGTTTTATTACTGTGTATGTGTAAGAAAGGGTCCCGTTTCATTCTATTGCACATCGCTCTCTAGTTCTCCAACAGCATTTGTTGAAGAGACTGTCTTTCCCATTTTATGTTCTTGCCTCCTTTATCAAAGAACAATTGGCCATATAATCACGGGTTTATTTCTGGGCTCTCTATTCTGTTGCTTTGATATATGTGTTTGTTTTTGTTTCAGTACCATACTGTTGATTACCAATGCTTTGTAATGTATCTCAATATCCAGGTTGTTCATGGTGAATGATTTTTGCAATGTGTTCTTAGATTTGGTTTGTTAATATTTTGTGAGGACTTTTACATCTATGCTCAACAGAGATATTGGCCTGTAGGGTTTTTTGTTTTGTTTTGTTTTATAGTGTCTTTATCTGATTTTGATATCAGCCAACTTCTAGAATGAATGTGAAAGCTTTCCTTCCTCTTCTATTTTTTGGAATATTTGAGATGACTAGGTATTAACTCTTCTTTAAATGTTTGGTAAAATTCACCAGTGAAGCCGTCTGGTCTTGGACTTTTGTTTATTGTGAGTTTTCTGATTATTGACTTAATTTCATTGCTGGTAATTGGTCTGTTCAAATTTTCTAATTCTTCCTGATTCAGTTTTGGGAGGTTATATGTTTCTAGGAATTTATCTGTTTTTTCTAGTTTGTCCAATTTGTTGCCATATAATTTTTCATAATATTCTCTTACAATCCTTTGTACTTCTTTGGTGTTGGTTGTTATTTCTTCTCCTTCATTTCTGATTTTATTTGAGTCTTTCTCTCATTTTGATGAGTCTGACTAAATATTTATCAATTTTATTGATCTCTTTAAAGAACCAGTTCCTCATTCCATTGATCTGCTCTACTGTTTGTTTTCGTTTTTATTTCATTTATTTCTACTCTAATCTTTATTATTTTCTTCTACTCGTTTTGGGATTTGTTTGTTCCTCTTTTCATAGCTCCCTTGGGCATAAGGTTAGGTTGTTTATTTGACATTTTTCTTGCTTCTAGAGGTAGGCCTGTATTGCCATGAGATTCCTTCTTAGAACTAAAGCTTTTGTTGCATCCCAAAGATTATGGACTCGTGTTTTTCATTTTTTCCATGTGTTTTTAGATTTCCTCTTTGATTCTTGGTAGAACCATTCATTGTTTAGTTGCATGTTATTTAACCTTCATATATTTATATTCTTCTGAGATTTCTTCTTGCAATTGATTTGTAGCTTCATAAGGTTGTGGTCAGAAAAGATGCATGGTATAACTAAGATCTTTTTTGAATTTGTTGAGTCTTGTTTTGTGGCCTATTATCTGATCCATTCTGGAGAGTGTTCCTTGTATCCTTGAGAAGAGTTTGTGTACTGCTGTTTTAGGATGGAATGTTTTGAGTATGTCTGTTAAATCCATCTGGTCTAATGTGTTATTCAAAGTCACTTTTTCCTTGTTGATTTTCTGTTTGGATGATCTATCTATTGATATAAATAGGGTATTACAGTTCCCTGTTATTATTATATTACTATTGATTACTTCCTTTGTGTTTGTTGTTAGCTGCTTTATGTATTTGGGTTTCCCCCCATTGGGTGAGTAAATATTTACAATTGTTATATCTTCTTGTTGGATTTTTCCCTTTATGATAATATACTGTCCTTCTTTGTCTCTTGTTACTGTGTGTTTAAAGTCTGTTTTGTCTGATGTAAGTATTGCTACCCTGGCTTTCTTTTCACTTCCATTTGCATGGTAAGTGCTTTTCTGTCCCTTCACTTTATTTTTTATTATTTTTTAAAAATATTTTATTTATTTGTCAGAGAGAGAAAGAGAGAGAGATCACAAGTAGGCCGAGAGGCAGGCAGAGGCAGAGGGAGAAGCAGGTTCCCTGCCGAGCAAGGAGCCCAATGTGGGACTTGATCCCAGGACGCTGGGATCATGACCTGTGCTGAAGGCAGCCGCTTAACCAACTGAGCCACCCAGGCGTCCCTGTCCCTTCACTTTAAATCTGCATGTGTCTAGGGGCGCCTGGGTGGCTCAGTGCATTAAAGCCTCTGCCTTTGCCTCAGGTCCTGATCCTAGGGTCCTGGGATCAAGCCCTGCATCGGGCTCTCTGCTCAGCAGGGAGTCTGCTTCCTCCCCCTCTCTCTGCCTGCCTCTCTGCCTGCTTGTGATCTCTGTGTGTCAAGTAAATAAATAAAATCTTTGAAAAAAAATCTGCATGCGTCTATAGTTTCTGAAATGAGTCTCTTGTAGGCAGCATATAGATGGGTCTTGCTTTTGTATCCATTCAATCACCTTATATCTTGTTATGGGAGCATTTAGTCCATTTACATTCAAAATAATTTTTGATAGGCATATACTCATTGCCATTTTGTTACTTGTTTAATGGTTGGTTTTGTATTTTTTCTCTCCTTTATTCTCTTGCTTTCTTCTGTCACAGTTTGCTGGCTTTCTTTAGTGATATATTGGATTCCTTTCTCTTTATTTTTTGCATATCTAGTACCAGTTTTTGATTTGTGGTTATCATTAGGTTTATAGTTACCATCTTCTGCATATAACTGTCTATATTGAGTTGATGGTTGCTTAAGTTCAAACCTGTTCTTTACTCCTCTCCCCCACATTTTAGGTATGTGGGGTCATATTTTACATCTTTTTATTTTGTGAATTCCTTGACAGATTTTTATAGATTTACTTTTTTTTTTTAACTGCTTTTTACTGCTTTTGTGCTTTCTACTTTTCTTACTCCTATTTATGGTCTTTCCTTTCCATTCAGAGAGTTCCTGTCAACATTTCTTATAGGGCTGGTTTAGTGATGATGAACTCCTTTAACTTTTGCTTGTCTAGGAAACTCTTTTATCTTTCCTTTTATTCTGAATGATACCTTTACGGGTTGAGTGTTCTTGGCTTCAGGTTTTTCTCTTTCAGCATTTTAAATATATTATGGCACTCCCTCTGGCCTGCAAAATTTCGGCTGAAAAATCAGCTGATAGCATTATGGGGCTTCCCTTCTATGAAACTGTTTTCTTTCCTCTTGCTACTTTTAAAATTCTCTGTCACTACTTTTTGACATTTTAATTGCTGTGTTTCTTAGTGTGGATTTTATTGGAGGCTCTCTGTGCCTCCTGTATCTGGATTTCCTGGTTTCCTTCCCTGATTTAGGGAAATTGTCAGTTATTATTTTTTCAAATAAATTGGGTGCCCCCTGTAATGTGAATGTTATTGTGTTTGATGGTGTCACAGAGTTCCCTTAGTCTGTTTTCATTTTTTATTATTACTTTTTCTCTCTCTCTTGCTCAGCTTGATTGCTTTCCATTACTCTGTCCTCCAGGTTCACCGATTAGTTCTTCTCCTTTCTCTAGTCTACTATTTATTCCATCTAATGTATTTTTTTTTAAGATTTTATTTATTTATTTGACAGAGAGAGATCACAAGTAGATGGAGAGGCAGGCAGAGAGAGAGAGAGGGAAGCAGGATCTCTGGCGAGCAGAGAACCGATGTGGGACTCAATCCCAGGACCCCGAGATCATGACCTGAGCCGAAGGCAGCAGCTTAACCCACTGAGCCACCCAGGCGCCCTCTAATGTATTTTTAATTTCAGTTATTGAGTCCTTGATCTTTGATTTTTTTTTTAATGTTTTCTTTCTCTTTGTGGAGGGTCTCACTGAGATCTTCACTGGTCTTCAAGCCCAGTAACTATCTTTATGACTATTATTTTAAATTCTCTATCAAACATATTATTATCATCTCCATTTCATTAGCTTTTTTGCTGTGATTTTGACCTGTTCTTTCATTTGGCATATATTCCTTTGTCTCCTCATGCACTCTAAATCTCTGTGTCTGTTTCTATGTGTTAGGAAAGTCAGTGATGTCTCCCACTCTTCAAAGTAGTGGCTTTATGAAGAGTTCCTGTAGTGCCCTACAATGGAATGTCCCCTTTTCCAGAACTTGGTGTTTCAGGGTATGTCCTGTGTGTGTAGTGTGTACCCAGTGTGTGGCTGAGCTGCATTTGCCTTCAGTTCAGTCATCTGCAGTCTCTTTGTCTGTTGTGGGCAGTGTTTGGTCCCTATGTCATTAGCAGGTCAGTATGGAGCCACCTTGGGCTTGAATTGTATCAGACTAGGCATTTGCCAGTGTTGCAGTAGCACTGATCTGCAAGGTACTTTCCCTGTGTTGTCCCTTGAGAAGCTTTTGTTGCTGGGCAGTCCTGAAGTCAGACCGATGTCTGCCTCCAGCCCACTGCTGGGGCCAAAGTTGGATGGTGCGTTCTTATCCTCCCCTCTCCCCAGGGCAGGAGTCCGTTTGGAGTGGTGCTAGCTCCTGTCAGGGCTGTTTGTGCACTGCCAGCCTTGTGGCCCTGCTTTAGATGGGCTCCAGCCAAAGGCAAATTGGGGGCGGGGGGCAAGTCTACAAGAGAATGTGGGGGCCGGGTGTGCTGTGCCAGCAAGCTGCGCGCTGGTGCATTGTGGGAGTGGACCTGTAGCCTCGGCTGAGGCGGACAGGGTTGGAGGGGGCAGATTTGTAGAAGCATGTGGGGGTGGGCTGTACTATTGGCAAGGTAGGTGGAGGTGTTCCCTGTATCTAGGATGTGGGGGTGGAGGAATGAAGTGACACCCACCAGCTGTTTTGTTCTTGAAGAAGTCTCCCAGAGATCCCTGCCCTCCAGCGCACACTCTAAGATTAGTAAATAAATCTTCCCAGTTACCACAGGTGCTTTCCAAACCGCTGCCTCTAGTGCTGATCTTAGTGGGGCTGTTTGCTGTGCGCTCTTCAAGGGCATGGACTGACTTCCCAGCTCTCTCACAGCTGAACCCTCTGATTTTTTCAAAGTTCCAGGTGTTAAGCTTCACTGATTATTAGACCCCTTAGGTTTTCAAAGCAAATGTTATGGGGATTCGGCTTCCTCATGCGGGTCCCCTGCGGGGTTGCCCCTCTCCGCTGAGACGGCCGCATCCGTCCTTCCCGCGGACAGTCCCATGGGTCTGTTCAGCTCCCACCACATCTCCACCCTTCCTACCCTCGAAGATGCGGCCTATTCTCTGCTGTGGAGAATCTGTTCTGCCAGTCTTTAGGCTCTTTTCTGGGTTCTTTACACTGATGTGCGAGTTATCTAGTTGTATTCGTGGGAGGAGGTGAGCTTAGAATCCTCCTACTCAGCCATCTTCCCCGGAAGTCACCTCAGCTGTTAGTTCTTTAAATGGACTCTCTGCCCACTTCCCCTTTCTTCTCCTTCTGGAACCCAAATTATTATTATTTTGTCTTTCTGGTGGACTCCCATAGCTCTTGTAGGCTTTCTTTACTCTTAAAAATCTTAGTTCCGTTTTTTCTTTTATTTGTGTTATTTCAAAATTCCCACTCTCCAAGTCATTTATTTTTTTTCTTCCTTCTGGTCTGCCCTGCTACAGGCCCTTTGTATTACATTTGTCATTTCACTCATTACATTCTTCAGCTACAGATTCGTTGTTTGATTCTTTCAAATAATTTCAATATCTTTAAGAACTCATTTTGTTAATATACTTCATTCCTGATTTCGTTGAATTGTCTTTTGGAGTTTTCTTGTAGCTTGTTGAGTTTCTTCGTAACAACCTTTAAAAGTAATTGAGGTTATTTAATATTTTCTTTAAAAAAATTTTTTTTAATCTTCATTCCAGTGTAGCTAGCATACAATGTTATATTAGTTTCAGGTGTACAATATAGTGATTCAACACTTCATACATCACTCAGTGCCCATCACCTATTTCACCCATCTCTGCTACCTACCTCCTCTTTAATATTTTCTAATAGCCACATTAAAAAGATAAGAGAAGGGATGCCTGGGTGGCTTAGTCAGCTAAGCCGCTGCCTTCAGCTCTGGTCATGATCCCAGGGTCCCAGGACTGAGTCCCATATCGGGCTCCTTGCTCAGTGGGGAGCCTGCTTCTCTGCCTCTGCCTCTGCCAGTCTGCCTGCTTGTGCGTACTCTCTCTCTCTTCTGTCTCTGACAAATAAATAAATAAAATCTTTTTTTAAAAAAAGGTTAGAGAAATAAGTGAAATTAATTTTAATATATTCATATGCATATTTTAAAGATAATTCATTTTTTAATTTCATTTTTACATAGCTATGCATCACATACATTGTGGGTGCTGGGTGATATAATGGTGACAAAGTCATGGCTTCTGCTGTCAAAGAACTTAACAGTTTTGGGGGAGAAGATAGACATTAGTTGAAGATCTACAACAGAAAAAAGTCCAAATATCTAAGAGGAAGAATTTCATTCAAAACCATAACAACTATTTTGAATTTTTTATCAGTTAGATCACAATATTTATGTCATTGAATTTGTTTGCTTAAGAATTATCATTTCTTTTGTGATGCCATATTACCTTGATTTTTCATATTCTTTGTAGTTATGTGCTTATGCTTTTGCACTGGAAGTAGCAGACACCTTTAACTCTTTGCCCTTTTCCTTCAACAAATGGAGTGTTATGTTCTATGGTGTTGTTATTATCTAAGGGTTTTGTTGTTGTTTTTTTTTTCTTCTCTGTCTCTGTGAAAGTTTATCTGTCTCACTTTTCTTGTTCCCTCTTGTGGATGAATTTTTGAACTTTTATGTCTACTCTGATTCTTATAATTCACCCTGCTGGATATTGGAAACCTTTCTTCCTTCCCATCAAGTGGCCCTACAGTTGAAGTTTGTGGTCTGCCCCTTGCCCACAGCCTTGGCCTTTTTCCTTAGCCAGCTCCTTGTGTACTGGACCTTGTTCTCCCAGGTGCACACCTAATCGTACACAAAGATCTGGTAGCAGAGTTGGTGGGGAGGTGTGGGTTTAGCACTTCATGCATTGGGGTGCCCCTGGACCTAATAGAGAGATCTCCAGGGGTGGTACTCCGAGAGGCTTGTGGGTGGACTTTCTACTGAGCACAATCTAATATTGTTTGAAATTCCTATCCGCCTCTTTCTCATTATGCTCCCTTCCCCCATTGCAGAGCTCCAACCAGGTATTGATGGGGAGAAATATATCTCCCAAATGGTATATTTCAGCTGTCACTCACCACTTTCCTATTTCCCTGTGGGAGAGTTTGCTTCCTGATAATTCAATCTGTGTCAGTGTTTCTTTGAGAGAGGCATGGCACTGGGAAAGTTTCTCTTACTGTCTCTACTGCGACCAAATTGGTATCTCTTCTCTTTCCTTTTTTCTTTTCCTTTTTTCTCTTCGCTTTTCTTTTTTTTCCCAGTGGTGTCCTGGAATCTCCTTTCAGGAAGTCCAGCCTCCCTTTGGGACGTCCACTACTTCTGCAGATTCTCTCTCGTGCATCAGTACCTGTCCAGGATGGCACTCACCTGGTTTTTGTCCTGACAGCAGTTAGAAGGCTCTATGCAATTTCACTGGCTCCATGGGTTCTGCAGCCCTTACAGAGTTCTGTCTGTATCTTACAGGCTGGGCTGTACTCGGGGCAAGATTCCTAAAGAGCCTCTTGGGGTAAAGTACCCGGTCCAAAAATAACCACAAAAGTACTTTTGTTAGTGTATGGATGTTTAATCGTTTTGCTAAAAAGGTTGATAAAAAGCAGGAACATATCCCACCATGTTGTTGACATCACTCCCTATACTATGTAACAGTATCTTTTGAAGAGCAGGAGTTTTAAATTTGATAAAGTCCAACATACAAATACTTCCTTTATGGATCATGCTTTTGGAGGCATAGGTAAATAATCTTTGCTTAATCCAAGGAAATAGATTTTTCTCATTTGTTTTCTTTTAACTGTTTTGTTATTTTACATTTTAAATTTAGTTTATCTTTAATTTTGACTTAATCTTTATATATGGTATAGAGTATGCATTGAAATTCATTGTTTTGCATACAGATATCCATCAAATTGACTTTGTATCTTTGTCAAAAATCAGTTGTCTGTGAGTGACATTATTCCTGATCAGCCACCATTAAAATGTTTTAGTAGGGAACTCCAAAATTCCATCCCTTTCCTGAAACAGTGATTAAGCTAGAGATAATTTTCAGAATCAATATTTCTGGAAGTTTGCAATCTAACAAACACTTTATACAATGTACTGAAGGATACATAATAAAGGAGGAAGCTGATGAATTTCAGTAAGAGAACTCTGTGATATTTTCATTCACCTGCTTACTATTCCCTAGTCTTCAGCTTGACAGCGGCTATGAAAACAGCAGCCTGCATTCTTTGTGTAGCTTCCTGGTGCAGAGGGAATAATACAGACCCTATTCTCAAAGAACTGTGTTATGTGTTTGACTTGTTTGGTGACTCCCTGAAGAATCAACTCAAAGGCTTGTCTTTCATTTGTTTTCCTCAGAATTTATCAGAATCAAAACAGAGTCTGGGAAGCATTTGTCAAAACACTTAATAGCAAATATACTAGCTACAATTGCCTGGGGCAAGAGATAACAGTTACACCAAACAGTAGATATGCTGAAAAATCCTGCGGAAAAGGGGAAAAGAGGATAGATATGTAGGGGTGTAAGAGCTATGGGAAGCTCTCAGGTATACAGAAAGTCATACACACAGGACTGGAGGCTTGCTCAGAAAAGACCTGAGCAGATCCTGAACTTTTATCTCTGGCTGACTTTTAGGCTCCTGAAAGCAGGAAGTGAAGTTATACACAGCTTGACTAAGAATTGAAGGAGTGTCCAAGTGGAGCCAGTCTGCAAAGATTGGGAGATGATGAGGAAGAGGACGATGATTACTGGCTGTAGTCACTTACAGAAATCTTTGGCAAGTCACTAGCTGACCAGTAAGCTTATATAACAGAGACTAATGTGTGTACTACCAAGAAAGAATATAGTCTTTAAAAATTAGTTTAGAAGACTCACTAAAAAGCCAATAAAATCCTCCTGAAATAGCAACACCAAATCATGGGGAGGGACAAAGACCTGATTTCCAGCTACCACACTATAATATTCAAAGTGTCCATATTCAAAAAATTATGAGCCATGTAAAGAAACAAAGTAGCACCACTATTAGGAAGAAAAGAAATTAACAGCAAGTGCCCCAGGGAAGCAGAAATTGCACTTACCAAAGTCTTTAAATCATCTTATACATGCTGAAAGAGATAAAGGAAATCCTAGACAAAGAAGTAAAGAGAACAAGAAGAAGTGTCTTACCAGATAGAGAATATCAAAGAGATTAAAAACTGTAAACAGGAATCAAATGAGCTAAAATTTTTTGGATCTAAAAAATTATAACAATTAAAATAAAAATGCTTCAGAGGGGCATAATAGTAGATATGATCAGGCAGAAGAAAGGATCAGTGAACTTGAAGATGGGTCAGTTGCAATTATCCAATCTGGAGAGCAGGGAAAAAAAAAAATGAAGAAAAAGAGACAAAATCTGACCAACTTGTGGAAACTTACCATGCTTGCCAACCTACACATAATAGAAATCCAAAAAGGAGAGGAGAGAGAGAAAGGGGCACAAAGATTATGTGAAGAAATAATGACTGAAAATTTCCTCAAATTGGTAAAAGATATGAATCTATGCATCCAGGAAGGTCAACAAACTTTGGGTAGGATAAACTCAAAGAGATTCACACCAAGACACATTACAGTGAAACTGTCAAAGCCCAAGAGATCCTTGAAAGCACCAAGAAAAAAGTGACCTATTATGTAGATGGAATCCTCAATCAGGTTAGCAGCTAACTTCTTACCAGAAACCATGGAGACCCGAGGTAGTGGATGGTTAATTTAAAGTGTTGAAAGAAAAATACCTGTCAAACAAGAATACTGTATCTGGCAAAACTACCCTTCAAAAATCAAGAAGGAGAAATAATACTTTCCTGGATAAACAAAAGCTCAGGTAGTCACCTGTAGACCTGCCCTATAAGAAATACTAAGGGGAAACTTAAGGCTTAAATGAAAGGATACCAGACTTAATTCTGAGCCATATGAAGAAATAACACTGATATAGGTTAACTACATGGGCAACAGAGAAGCCAGGGTTAAATTATATTTTTTGTTTGTAATTCTGATCTTATTTTATATACGATTTGAGACAAATGCATAAAATAATAATCATAAAATTATGTTATGGACACACAGTAAAGATACAATTTGTGATATTTATAAACATAGGGGACAAAGCTGTATAAGAACAGAGATTGAAGCTACTTTTCTACTATTGAAGCTAAACGGGTGTTAATTCCAACTAGGTTGTTTTATTTTTAAGATGTTAATTTCAAACTTCAGGATAACCACTAAGAGAACAACTATAAAGTATACAGAAAAGTAAGTTAGAATACAATAAAAATTTTATCCTACAACAAATAAACAGGAAAAAAGGCAGTAATGAAGGAATTGAAAGAAAAAAAAAGATATGGCATATATAAGACAAATACCAAAATGGCAGAAGTAAGTACTTTATCTGTTATTGCTTTAAATGAAAATTAAAAGGCAGAGATGGCAAAATGAATTAAGAAACAAGATCCAACTATATGCTGTCTGCGTACCAACATCCTAAGTATTCTGCACTGCAAACTGCAGTGCCTTGATTCGAGAAGTCCTCATCATTCTGCCTGATTTCCCTTGCCTTGAACTTCAGCTGGAAACTCTCAAGACAGGAGGCTGGGAAAAACTTAGGGCTCGTTTCATTTCTTTCCCATTTCTCAGAGCTCACTTACTTTTTCCTTTAGGTCCAAAGTCATAAAAGCAATTTTTTTCATTGTTGTTTTTGTTTTTCCCCATATAGTTTGTTTGGTATTTTAGTTATTCTAGGGGAGGGAACAAGTCCTATCCCTGTTACTCCATCTTGGCTGGAAGCAGAAGCCATTGTTAATTAAAATTTATTCATTCATAAAAGTCACATAATGGGTTAGGGTTATAATTTTTTCACATATTAAATTTGGATCTTATTAGTAAACTTGGGTTTTTACCAATTATTCTATAAACTAGACTAATATTGATAAACTTACAATTGTTCAAAGCAAAAGTATTTCTTTGGCCTTTAAAAAATCATGTTTAAAAAAATTTTATTTTTTCAATGTTCCAAGATTCATTGTTTATGCACCACACCCAGTGCTCTATGCAATCCGTGCCCTCCTTAATACCCACCACCAGGCTCACCCATCCCCCCCACCTCCTCCCCTCCAAAACCCTCAGTTTGTTTCTCAGAGTCCACAGTCTCATGGTTTGTCTTCCCCTCCAATTTCCCCCAATTCACTTTTCCTTTCCTTCTCCTGATGTCCTCTGTGTTATTCCTTATGCTGCACAAGTCTGCGAGGGTCACAGGGAGAGGGAGACTACCTTGTGGGAGCTCGATCCCAGGACTCTGGAATCAGGACCTGAACCAAAGGCAGATGCTTAATGGCTGAGCCACTCAGGCCCTCTTCCCCTAATTTTTTATTACTAAGCCCTTGTTCTTATTTCTGGCAGATAACTTCCCATCTCACCCGCAGGAATGAACTTTTATGTTGTTGGGGGTTTCAGGGATGTCTTCCTAGGAACAGAGGAACCCCAGAGGGATCCATACATTTCTGTCCTCAACTCTAAAACGAGATGCTAACAAGAGTGAGAGAAAAAAATAAAAGTTACTTCTTAATAGGTATAAGGTGCATTTTAAGATTAAAATGACTGAACATGTAATACAAGTATTTGTCTTGAACCCAATTTGCATATCTAAATTTTATTTTTGATATCAGTAGTCACTCTGGCACCCAGTTCTTTGTTGTAGGAGGATCTATAAGTGTACTGATGTCACTGAAACTTTTTTTTTCCAAAAATGAAAATCCATATAAGAAGTTAGGTATTCTTGTTTTATAAAGACTGCTAGTAGTTAAAAGTAACTAAAGTAGTTCCTTCGTGTAATAATTTCAACCGAATGAATTTTAAGCAACAATTTATTATGCATCAAAAAAATTTATTTTGGGGGTGCCTCAGTGCTCAGTTGGTTGAGCATCTGACTCTTGGTTTTGGCTCAGGTCATGATCTCAGGGTTGTGAAATCAAGCGCTATGTCAGGTTCAAGGCTCAGTATAGAGTTGGCTTGAGATTTTCTCCCTCCCCCTCGTGCTCACTCACCTGCTCTCTCTCTCAAGTAAATAAATAAATCTTTTAAAAGGGCATTTATTTTTTGATATAATAGTATTAAATCCCAAATATAAAATATAATTTTCTATAATCCCTTATATGGCACTTAAAACTCTGTATCTCAGAATGTTTGAGTAAAAATTATCAGTCTACCTTTAATTCTAGGCAAAGTATTACTGAGTGAAAGAAATTGATATAATTGCTGACTGAGCATTATTATTAAAGTTGACAGGAATGTAACATAAATTTTAAAATGTTTTTCCATTGATAATTTTCCATTAATGTGTTTTCAAATGGACAAAAGAAAAAAAATGACAAATCCTTTGTGACCACAAACTCCAATTAGTTTAGTTTATTCAGCTTTCAAAATATTGAACACCCAACTTAACCTTCTATTCAATGTTTAAGAACCTTATCATTTATGTTTTACCAAATACCAAAGTAATCCCAATTTGTGTCAAACCGGACCATAGACAACGAAGCCAACAAAACCATTCTGACTTTCTTAACTTGTAATAATGAAAATGGGAGAGACAACCAAACAGATGAAAAGAAAACCATTCTTTTTCATTTATCAAAATGGTTATTTTTCCACAATAAATAAAGGTCTTATTGTCTTTGAAAATAAAGTCATTTGGCTGATTTTTTTTATGTAAAAATCTAATTTCACTAATAAAAATTCTTAAATCATTACGTACTACGATTTTGATGGGCAGATTTAAGAATGTTATTCAAAATAAAGTTGGCTGTTTCTTTTTTTTTTTTTTTTAATTTATTTATTTGATAGAGATCACAAGCAGGCAGAGAGTCAGGCAGAGAGAGAGGAGGAAGCAGGTTCTCCACCGAGCAGAGAGCCTGGTGCGGGGCTCGATCCCAGGACCCTGAGACCATGACCTGAGCCGAAGGCAGCGGCTTAACCCGCTGAGCCACCCAGGCGCCCCAAGTTGGCTGTTTCTGTTACATTTTGTGGTACTTTGAAAAAAAAAAAAGAATGGTTTGTTTTTAAAAAAATTAGCACCCAGTTCTGGCAAAGATGAGGAAGAACTCATAAATTGCTCGTGGGAATGCAAAATGGTACAGGTATAGCCACTTTGAAAATCAGTTTGGTGATTTCTTATAAAGGTGAGTGTATACTTGCCATATGATCCAGCAGTTCCACCTCTAGGTAGTCACCCAAGAGGAATAACACTTATATTCACATAAAAATCTTTATGTGAATGTAAAAGACCAGCTTTATTCATAATCACCAAAACCTGAAAGCTGCCCAGTTACTCATTAGCTGGTGAATACATAAACAGACTGTGGTGCATTCATACAATGAATACTATTAAACAATAAAAAAGAAGAGCTACTGATACATGTAACAACATGTGTGACTCTCAAGTACATTTTCATATTTAAAATATTTTAAGAATCTTTTAAAATGAATTGCTGAGTTGCCATGCATGATGGTAACCTTCAAGGGTGATGATTTACCAAAAAGATTTCTTACTCCATTAATACTCAATTTGTATGTACTATGGAAAAGGCAAAATGATAGCAGTGGAGAGCAGAGAAAAAGCTATAGCAGTGGTTCCAAGTATTTGGTGGTTGGGGAAATGTTTCACTCCAAAGGGGTAACACAGGAATTTGGGGGGGGGATGACAGAACTGCTTAGTGTCCTGGTTATAGTTATGGAGACACTACGCTGTATGTCTGTTAACCTGTAGAACTGTATATCACAAAGACTGAGTTTTACGGTGTTGAAATTTATCAAAAACTTTAAAAATTATTGATTTTAAAAATCTGCCCTTGAAGATTTTTTTTTGGATCACATAAGTGATATGAATTTGGACAGCAGACCCATATGAGAAGTGGCTTATGATTGTGATCTCTCTAGTTATTTTATTTCACCACTACCAGCTGGTATCAAAGTTGAGTTAATTTCATGTGGTGAGTTTGTTTCTTGAATATCCATATATTGAAGTTATACCTCTTAGAGACTTCAGGTTTATGTAATAGGTTTCCTGCTATCCTCTCCATTTAGGTTTTCCCTTCTGTAATTAGTTGGGGTTGGAGTTCTCCAGAGAAATGGAACCAATACAGTGTGTGTGTTGTGTGTGTGTGTAGGCTTGAATCCCAAATCTGATGGGGTAAGCTGGTAGACTAGAGACTCTGCAAGGGATTGCATTTCAAGTCCAAAGGCAGTCTTCTGGAAAACCAGAAAAAGTTGATGTGGCAAATGAAGTCTAATGTCTGTCTGCTGGCAGGAGTTTGTTCTATTCAGAACTTCAACTGCTTAGATGAGGCCCACCCACCATAGGGAGACCAATCTGGTTTATTCAGAGTCCACTGACGTAAATTTATCCAAAAACACCCTAACAGAAACATCCATAGTAATGTGTGACCAAATGTCTGGGCAATGTGGCTTATCCACATTGACACATAAAATGAATCAATACACCTCCTATCCCTCCAAGCCCATGTGGTCACTGAAGCAGAAATTCAAGTCTCTAAGGCTCAGTGGAAACATTCAGGATAAAAGCCTATCTCATTATATATTTTTTACTTCTGATGTATACTTTCATTCAATCTAGTTCAACAGTTCATTTAAAAGAATCCCTAATTTTACTGAGATTTTTATTTTTCAGTTGGGAGGGATATTCAGACTTTCTACCATATGGCTAGAAACAGAAATTCTTCAGGTCCTTTTCCAACTTATTGTTGCCATTTTCTTTACTTCAAAATACCATACTGGTTTCTATTAGGAAACTTGCATTAAGTATTTCATGTGCCTAATACATGCATTTCCATTTTTGTGGATCTCCTTCTTGTCATCTTTCAGCTTAAAGGTGCTGTCAGAATTTGTCCAGTAAACACACATGTGCATGCATGCCTCAGTTCTGTTTGCGTGGTCTCCCACGTCTCTCAAGTCTGGGTTAATCTATTTGGTTTTGGTTTCCCAGTCTTATAGACAGTCTCTCAAAGGTATTTCCTCCCTCTCAATTTTCGTAGCATGAACGCCATGATTCAATTTTCTGTCTTAAAAAAAAAAATGCTAGCTGATCATTAGAGGTTGATCCAAAGTCGTGTTTAATGTAGAATCCAAAAATATTGAAAGAATAGTGAGGAAGGCCAGGCAGAGGTCTTATTGCGTGCCTGGAGGGTCTCCTTCAGGGAGAGCAGAGGCCACCAGCCGCTGTGACCAGGTGCAGAGTTCTCATCCCCAACGGCAGTGCTCACTCATTTTCAGCAACCCTTTGCTGAGCACCGGCTGTGTGTTGTGTTCCGTACTTCATGTAAAATTATCACCTCTAAGCCTTCTCCTGAGATGAGCTTGAAGATTCACCCATTTTAATATAATTCAATTCTTTAGTATATACCTTAGTGACATATATTATTACCATAGATTTGGTGTTTTTCTGTTAGGGCTTCTCAGAATCTCAAAACATGACCTTTCATCAAGGAGAATAATGCAGGGTTATCAAAGAGGTGACTAAAAATTTATAGGTGAAAGAAGGAAAAATAGATTCTACTTGATTCTGTCACTTCTGTTTTACCAATTCCTTCTCTGTGAAGCAGCTTGAGAACATGGGGGAGGCCTTTGTCTGTCGGAGCTGGAAATAATGTCTTGCAGCCCTGGTTTTGGCTTTCTAGTTAGTATTGCTATTTTAATCACCCCCTGCTGAATTTTTTCATAGAATTGAAATTTTATAAGGGTTGTTTCTATTTCCTATTCTTGTTTAAATGTTATTTTGCTCTGTTACCATAAAATGCACAAGAGAAAGGTTTTTAATTTAGTTATTTTTATTATTACCATTACTATTATTATTAGTAGTAGTAATAGTATCAGTACATTTCATTTTCATTTTAAAATAACTGCAGTTTTGTTGATAAGGGTCTCAGATTCTTTCAAGGAGACCAAGAATAGAAAGCTGGCCAGTTAATGCTAGCGTTCACCTGCAGAGGGAGCTCAGTGCTTTTCCCCCCACCTTGAATTAGTTAATGTAGGTTTTACAGCTGTGTATCCATCACACCGTGACTTATGAACTATATGTTTTTAGAGAGTCAAGGTAGTTTTTGCTTTATCTACTGCTTCCCCAGTAATGGATTACCACCCTGGGAGCGGGGGTCAGTGCATACAGGGTTTTAGTCAAATGTGCTCCAGAAACTTCCAGAGCTTCTGAAAGTCTCTGAAAATCTCTTCTAGGGATAGGCCACAGGAAATCTGGCTTGCAGAGACCTCAGCATTTTTGGGGTCTCTAGGAAGAGCCATTGCCTTTTCTGTATAGTTTGCCATCTGCCCTTTAAATTAGTTTTTAAAAATTATACATGTAATGCATGCTTGTGGTAGACAATTTTGCACTTGATCTTAGCCAAAAGGCTGAGAAGCGATGGGGGTAGACAATTTTGAAAATTGAAAACACATTAAAGGAGAAGAAAAAAAGTTACTCATAATATCCAACCCAAAGCTACCCCCTGTTAATATAGTTCCTTCTAGTCTTGTAATAGAAAGCCTTACTGCTTAAAACATTTCAGGGTGAGCAATTTTACTTGAAAAATCATTTTCTCACTGAAATCCTGTCCCAACAACTTCCTGAGCTGGGGAAGGTCGAGGCAAGAACGTCTTGGCATGCACAGAAGGCTCTGTCACTGAAACCCGCTTAACTGAAATAAAACACTTCTCTCTCAGGGCCCTGATTCAGCTGCTGGTCTGAGCTTGAGTGGTTGGCTCTAAGGGTACGTGAGACCTCAGTTTCCCAGCCTGCCATACGCAGATGTTGGGAATCCAGTTCTTGATCTTTATGCTGTCTCTGATGGCAAAGCACAGTGCCTGGTCACAACCCTGAGATTCCACATGACGTGGCAGGACACACCTAGCTTTTGAGGCAACAGATGTCGCACTGGGAACTCACCTTTGACATAACCCACCAAGCCTGCGCACAGCGCCATACTGCCTGTCCACTCTTATGTATCTGGAGGAGGTAGGCAGGTGTGAAGACTGTACCACTGGAACTTGCTAATGTCCATGGGGAGAAAATGTGAATTTTTTAAAAACTTGTTGCCCATACTTTTCTCAAGGAGGAGATATTTCTTTGCCTCAGAGACACTAGAGGTTAGAAAAGAGCTGAGCATCATGGTCCCCTAGGGAGAATGGAAGTACTTTCAGAAGTCTCCCAATCCCGTGACATTTGTGACCTGATGTCTGTTAGTCTTCTAGCTTTGAGGGAGTGGATGCTTAGACCACTGCAAGCAGGATGCCTGGGTCTGATTTCCAGATGCCTGTTCATTTCTTCATATGAGAGGGAGATGGACACAGGAAGACAGGGGTCAGCATGGATCATGCTTCCTGAGTCTTTAACCCAGTTAAACACCATATAGGACTTGACTTCACGGGGCTTCTTTCAGTATTTGCTATGTAAGAAAAGACAATTTTTTTTTATTTGTTTATTTGACAGAGAGCTAGAGAGAGAGCACAAATAAGCAGAACGGCAGGGAGATGGGGAGAGAGAGAAGCTGGCTCTCTGCCGAGCAGGGAGCCTGATGCGGGGCTTGATCCCAGGACCCTGGAATCATGACCCGAGCCGAAGGCAGCCGCTTAACCAACTGAGCCACCCGGGCGCGCCCCGAAAAGACAATTTTTTTAAAGTTAAAATCACCTTATATGAATCCTTAATAACTATGGGGAAATACCTACCTCCCCACCCCACCCCCCAAAACTCAGAAAAGCAATAATCTACTCGGAGTTCAGTTGAGACCAGTGTATGGGTCCTGAGAAAGTAGAGTTTATGATGATGTAGTTGCTTTCTAAATTACTTAAATGAAATCAGTCAATAAATATAAATATATTAAAAGGTAGGTGTAGAGCACAGGCTGAGGGAAAAGAAAAAAAATCATTTAATACATTTTATTTGCATCTTCTGAGATTGATTTCTTATTGAGATGCTTCCCTGCTTTACTGGGGTCTGCTTAGCATCTCAACAATTAAGAGATAGAATTTGTAACGGCTAAAAAGCTAACCTCCATTATCAGCAGCATTTTAATCGGTGGAAAAGCATACCTGTGGTAAAGAGTTTGGGATGCTCTTGATGCACCTGCTGCTTTTGTAAGAACTGCTACAAGGTCCTAGATGAGTCAGAAAAGATTAAAAAAAAAAATGTGGTGCTTGCTGGGAAGACTGTCCTCAGGTTTGCATCCAAAAAGGTCAAGTGTATTTCCTGAGGGTGTGGTTGAACCTGAAAGGGCTGTCAGCCTCCTACAGACTTGGGTAGAGTTGGAGATGAAAAATGTGCTTTCAGCAGGAAGCATTTTCTAAACTTATATTATACAGGATATTTCCATCCGAATGACACTAACAGTTCACTGCTTAAAGAGTGAGGCTAACAGTCGCCAAACCGTGGAAAGAACTAAGATGCCCTTCAACGGGTGAATGGATAAGGAAGATGTGGTCCATATACACTATGGAGTATTATGCCTCCATCAGAAAGGATGAATCCCCAACTTTTGTAGCAACATGGACGGGACTGGAAGAGATTATGCTGAGTGAAATAAGTCAAGCAGAGAGAGTCAATTATCATATGGTTTCACTTACTTGTGGAGCATAAGGAATAACACAGAGGACATGGGGAGCTGGAGAGGAGAAGGGAGTTGGGGGAAATTGGACGGGGAGATGAACCATGAGAGACTGTGGACTCTGAAAACCAATCTGAGGGTTTTAGAGGGGAGAGGGGTGGGAGGTTGGGTGAGCCTGGTGGTGGGTATTATGGAGGGCACGTATTACATGGAGCACTGGGTGTGGTGCATACACAATGAATTCTGGAACACTGAAAAGAAATTCAAAAAATAAATAAAAATTAAAAAAAAAAAGAGTGAGGCTAGAAAGTAATATTGTAGGTGAAGATATCCAATGTGCACCAGCCTTCATTTCATTTTAGTGATAGGAATGGATGCTGGAGAGCTTAACTAAAGACTGAGGAACTTAATTAAGAATCTTAAGGAGTTGCAATCAAATAATTACTTGAACATTTGTTAGTATGCATGAGCTTATCATCTATGGATCAGAGAAGTCTTACTCTCAGACATAAAACTTGTATACTGTTGCCAGGGGAAGAGATTATGATTTTATCTATGTCAAAGGCAACTTCATTGTTGGGATCTTTATTTAAAAAAAAAAAAAAAAAGGCACCAGAGCTGTATATTGGAAGAGGCAGATCTAGTGGACTTCCTTGAATTCAAGGTTGCTTGACCTGAAAGATGGTGTCCTGTCCCATGGTAGGAGTTCAGTAAACATTTGCTGAATGTATTTAATGAATTGCTATTGTCTCCCACTGTGGGCTGTAACCTGGGCTCATTTCCTCCCATGACATGAAGGAAATACCCATGTGACCACCTCCCCCCCAAGTAATTTAGTGGCTTGGATTGGATCAAGGGCGAGAGGCTAGGGAGCTGACCCAGGAGAACAGCTACCAAGAGCTGCAGCTGGACAGGCTCGGTGGGGCAGGGGAGGGAGGCAGTGACGGAAAAGAACCTGGCTAGCTTGGGTGCCAGGGAAGTGTGGCTGCAGGTTCGGCAGGACCAGGGAGCCTCAGAAAACAAAGATGTTTCCTACCACACAGGGGAGGCAGAAGATGTCTTCCTTCTCCTACCCCACACACGCCCTGTCAGTCACGACAATTTCTTTAACCTTTGAAACGACAATTTCTTCATTTCAAATTGCATGAGAATATGTTTTTTGTAGAAATATGAAGAGCAAGCAGAAAAAGCCTTCTATAATCCCAGGATTATAAATTGTTAATATTTCAGCATATGGTGTATCCTGGCTTGTTCCTGCATATATATGCCTGCACATAAATAAGATTTTTATACTAAGATACATACTTGTGTGTGTTTACAATACTAGGATACATGCTGTTTCATATGGTTAGTGTTTGTTAAAATATAATACTCCCTAGAATATATATATAACACACACACATATATATATATGTATAGTGTATTTTTGCTGACCACGTAATATAACAAATATGTATACTACGGTGGTTCTGAAGAACCCAGCCAAATTCATGAAGAGAGGACATGGATTTCTTCTCTTAAGGGGAGAGTAGCAAGATTCTGGAAGAACACATGAGGTGGGGAAAATATCACTGTGACCATTTATGGAAAATCTGCCCTCGTCAGCGTTCACTGCTCAGATTGGCTATCACACATGCTACCCAATCTTACCTGTTTTCCAAGTTCCTTCTGTCTTCTATGAAAGGTTAATCAGCAGAATGATGTAACTAAACACAGAGGATGAAAATAGAGCAGCTGGGTTCAGACTGAGGGAGGAAACTGAGAGGGGTTGCATACAAACCATGAGGGTTATTACCACAATTTCAGCGCCATCATCTGTGCCCATGGCCTTTGGCTCTCAACTGTGAGGAGTATCCCGAAAAAATCAATTTGAAATTGGAAGAGACAAACCACTAAAATAAAAACTTCTTAAAAAGAAAAAGAAAAGAGAAAAAGAAAAAAGGGGGGGGGGGCTCTCTGATTGCTGAGTGACTTCAGGCAAGTCACGGAATTTCTGTGCCTGAGGTTTCCTTATCTGTAAAATAAGGATGATAATAATGCCTAATTTATACAGTTATGGAGATCGAAATGTGTTAAGAAAGTATTTAGAACAATACCTGCTGTTTAGTAAACTCAATAAATATGACCTTTCATTAGCAGTATGAGCAGTAGCAGTGGTAGTAATTTGATGACTTTTAATCATTGGATATTTAGATTTCAAGTTTTTGATATTATACATAATTCATTAGAACATCCTATCAATAAATTTTTGCACACATCTGATTATTCCTCAAGGTGTAACTGCAAGACATGTGTACTTAAGCCTTTTGATATAAGTTACAAACAGTACCCCAGAAGATTGTACCAATTCATTTATAGACAATATTTTAAAAGAATGCCAACTGTACCCACTCCCTTTAGCACTAAGGATTGTCATTTTAAAATCAATATGTGGGGGCGCCTGGGTGGCTCAGTGGGTTAAGCCGCTGCCTTCGGCTCAGGTCATGATCTCAGAGTCCTGGGATCGAGCCCCGCATCGGGCTCTCTGCTCAGCGGGGAGCCTGCTTCCTCCTCTCTCTCTGCCTGCCTCTCTGCCTGCTTGTGATCTCTCTGTCTAATAAATAAATAAAATCTTTAAAAAAAATAAAATAAAATCATATGTGAATTCATTTTTCTTTACTGGTGAAGCTGAGAATTCCTTCCATATGTTTGAGGTCAGTTGTATTGGATCTTTGGTAGGGTCGCATTCTTTTTCATGGGTTGAATTAAATCTAACATAAATTAATCCAGTCATATTTACTTACTGTTATATTTTAATACATATTTATATATCCATATTTACTGTGATTTAAAAACTTTTTTCCTGCCATACTGTATTTTCTGTTTATAATATATATACAGATTTTTAAAAAAGATTTTATTTATTCATTTAACAGAGAGGGAGAGTACAAGCAGGGAGAGCAGCAGGCAGAGTGGGAGGGAGAAGCAGACTCCCCACTGAGCCAGGAGCCGGATGTGGAACTCCATCCCAAGACCCCAGGACCACGATGGACCAGAGCTGAAGGCAGCCGCTCAACAAACTGAGCCACCCAGGCATCCCTAATATAGATACATATTATATGTAATTTTCTTTAAAAATTTTTTCCTGCTTTCTGCTGGAATGATTCAGTTTTCTTAATTCCCTTTCTTATTTTGCTATTATTGCTTTAGAAGTAACATATTCGATTTCTATTCTTTTAGCACTCACCTTCCAATTTTTAACTTGTATCTCAATTGAGTCTGTGTTCATTCTTTCTGCCTTCTTGCATCATTCTCAGTCCTTGGAATGCTTCACTTTCTATCCCTCCTCCTCAAACGTTGCTGTTGTCTAGAATTTTATCCCACTCTTTATGCTTCTTTCCTAAAACCTATCCTTGTTTTTCATGGCTGAGTCTTGGTTAGGTTTACCTGAATTCTTACCAATGTCATTGCTTATCATGACTTTTTTTTTTTTAAGATTTTATTTATTTATTTGACAGAGAGAGATCACAGTAGACAGAGGCAGGCAGAGAGAGAGAGAGAGAGAGAGAGAGAGAGAGGGAAGCAGGCTCCCTGCTGAGCAGAGAGCCCGACGCGGGACTCGATCCCAGGACCCTGGGATCATGACCTGAGCTGAAGGCAGTGGCTTTAACCCACTAAGCCACCCAGGCGCCCTTATCATGACTTCTTATATCATATTCGTTTCTTCCGGATTTGATTGCTTCTTCTTAAAGAACATCCTTTAGTGATTCCTTCAGTGATAGTTAAGGAGCTAATGGTTCTCAGTCTTGGTTTGTCTGAAAATATTTTGAATTTTTTCTCACTCTTGAACAGTAGTTCCAATGGATGTAAAAATCTACATTGAGAGGTTTTATCAGTATTTTGAAGATGTCATTCCATTGTTTTAGTTTTTAATTGCTGTTATTATAGTATATCTGCCATCAGTCTAAAGGATGCTCTTGCTGGTTGTTTTAAGGTTTTCTTTTTGCCTTCTGATTTATAGTTTTACCATGAATGATGTGTTCAGGTGTGTGGACTTGTTTTATCTATGTTACTTAGAGTATGTTGCACTTCTTGAATCTACAGATTCTTGTTTTTGATGAATTCTGGAAAGTATTCATCCATTTTCTATGAATACTGGCTCTCCTCAGTCTGTTGATTCATTCTGCAACGTTACATACACTTGGATGTTTTCATTTTATTTGAATATTTTTAACTTCTCTTTGATATTTTTCATCTCTTAGTCTGTGTATTACAGTTGTTTCCTTATATAATAACATATATATTTTATATATATAATATATAATAACATATAATTTCCTTATATTTGCTTTCCAGTTCATAGATTCTCTGATCAGCTGTGTCTAATCAGATGAAACCTAACGACTGAGTTTTTAATTTCAATTATTAGATTTTTATGTCTAAAACTTTTATTTGGTTTTCTTTTTTTTTTTTTAAGGATTTTATTTGTTTATTTGACAGAGAGATCACAAGCAGGCAGAGAGGCAGACAGAGAGAGAGAAGGAAGCAGGCTCCCTGCTGAGCAGAGAGCCTGATGCGGGGCTCGATCCTAGGACTCTGAGATCATGACCTGAGCCGAAGGCAGCAGCTTAACCCACTGAGCCACCCAGGCACCCCTGGTTTTCATTTTTGATCATGGTTTATTCTTTATGTTTTGTTCACATCAGATGTCTTATGTTCATCTTGTCTGCTGGCTCTTAATCATAGCAGGTTATTTCCTCTGGCATTTTAAGAGTTTCGATGGTAAGCTCATCCCCTGAAAACATTGTGCCATCTGACTTCAGTTTCTTGTGGGGTTTTATTGGCTGGAACAATTTTCATATTCTTTTCTTAAATTAGGTTTTCCTGAACCATGCTGTTAGTATGAAACAGAATCCAAAATCTGCATGAAGTACAGTAATATATTCCCAGGAAAGATTTTTTTTTTTTCCTTCTGACTACCAGGGCAGTAAGTCACACATGAGCTTTTTTGTTTTTGTTTTTTCTGCCTCTGTGATTTTTATGTGGATATTTATCTAGCTTAATTTTTCACTGAGGGTGTTGTTCTTTAAGGGCCCCCACTTGCTATGGGAATCTTGATCTTCCTTACTCATATGGGACCACAACTCTGCCTCCTGTCTTGGCAGGAGTATTGAAATTCAAGCCTCAAGATTATGGAGGCTGACCACCCTCCCTCTGAAGTAACCACAGTGTCACTTCATATGCCCACTGCTTGCATGTTAGCTTATTCTTTATTTTTGACTTCCAGGATTCCCTTTACTTTTTTTTTTTTTAAGCTACATTTAAAATCACATTTGTCCCATTTTATCCTGCATTACCAAATATTTGAAATGGCTTGGTTTCTCAACCATTTCACTAAAAATCGAAGTCTCCTCACTTTTTATATTCTTGCAGCTGATCTAACTTAACCTTTAGGATGTCACTGGAGCTTGAAAAACCACCCGTGCGTGCTCCCTAAAGATCTGGAGGCCTGAATTCACCTGCAGTCTCTTTGAACTTATATGAGAAGTGGGGTGGGGGGGGCTTCCCACTGCGCAGAGAACACAGTATGTGCTCTAGAGTTCTTGGGTAAAGATCAAAAGTGCAGCTCAGGACTTTATGGGGTGCCGCTAAGTCACGAGGAGGAAAGAGAAAGTATCAGCAGACAGACTTTTCTGAGCTCCCGTGCTTTGAACAAAAGTCTGGTGAGGAAACTGTACAAATCCAAGGAGTCCCAGACTTCGGACAGCCGGAACTTTTATAATCCGCCTGGTGAAGGACACTGCTTGAGAGACACATGCATAGGGCATTCACCTTCTAGGTAGAAGTTGCCCTAACAGGTCACATCAGTCCCGGCCCTGAATCTGAGTATGAAGTGTTTCAGTTCAGAGAAACATCGGTTATTACTCTGTCATGTTCTTCTTAGACAGTTGGCCCTTGAACAACACAGAGGTTAGGGACACTCACCACCCTTGCAGTTTGAAATCCAAGTATAATTTTGCCTCCCCCAGACTTAACTACTAATAGCCTACTGTTGACCAGAAGTCTTACAGAGAATATAAACAGCTGGTTAATACATATTTTTTATGTCATCTGTGTTATACACTCTTTTCATGCAACAAAGCAAGCTAGAGAAAAGAAAGTGTCATTTAGAAAATTCTAAGAAGGAGGAAATATATTTACATCACTGCACTGCATTTATTGAAATCCATGTATAAGGGGACCCACACAGTTCAAACCTGTGTCATTCAATACAGGGTCAACTGTATTTTGCAAAAAGGAAAAAGTTTTTACAGATGATTATTCTAACTTACAAAACCAGAAGACACAATAATGCTACTCCAACCAAAGATGTGAGGAAGGTAAACTTAGTAGGAGAAAATATTATAAGTGAAGGATCATGAGATTATTTGCCATTTTGAATTAGTCTCATTGGTACTTCCCATGCTCCAGAGAAATGCTTATTAATACTTAATTTTAAAAGGTTAAAATGAAGACAGTTTTAGGGAAAAATAATTACTTCTTAAAGTGACAATTTTTTTTAATTGCATTACGGAAGGCCTGGAATTAACTGAATCAGATCAAAGCATGGGAAAAATTAATATTCAGAAAAAGTGCCCATAAACTTTCCAATAGCTCATTGATTTGGGGCAGAATCTCTTGAAC
Organism: Lutra lutra; assembly: GCF_902655055.1. NCBI lineage: Eukaryota > Metazoa > Chordata > Mammalia > Carnivora > Mustelidae > Lutra > Lutra lutra. The sequence goes on along the minus strand of NC_062285.1, from coordinate 10,795,824 downwards.
ATAACTAGAATATTGAAGACGGTCTAGAGTCCCCCAGAAATGTGTCAGTGTTCTGCATAGCAACTATCTCATTATTTAATCTATCTGAAATTAATGTACACAGTTTTGTGGGATTTCCTGGCCTCAGATGTTATGGCAAAAACTGCTATTCTACAAAAATCTGTGTTTCCCTTTTCTTCCTGAACATACACATAAATTCCCTTTCCCAGTCTCCTTGCAGTTCGTGTGGCCATGTGGCTGAGGGGCAATGAGGGAATGCGAGCAGGAGAATGTGACTGTCCTTCCAGGCCTGGCCTATAAAAACTTAGCGTTCATTTCTCTGGTGTGCTCTTTTCCTCTTCTGGGGGACTGAGGCGGTCACCCCCAGGTACCTTGGAAGTCACATGTTAAAGATGGCAGAGCAGCCATCAGCCTGGATTCTTGTATGACTAAGTGGAGTAGAACTACCTACCTGAACCTTCAGGACTGTTCTATTTCTACTGTGTGGAGCCATTGCGTGTTTGTGTCTGTTTTGTTAGCACAGCCCAGCCTACCTGAACTAATGCCGACCGTAACAAGGACCCCAAGGATACTGGCACCCCAGGAGACCCCCGTGTGTGTACCCCCAAATGGAATGCTCTTTTCTAGTGTGACTTACGAAAGGAACTCTGCAGTGTCTCTGACCATACTCTTGAAGAGAGGTTCTTGAAAGAGAGCAGTCCCTTTGTCACCCAGAGCCCAGGATCTGCAGTTGCTGTCTCTGTCACCCAGGACAGCCAGATCATCAGCCAACAGTTCCTCTAGAAGCACACATTCTGGATACCTGATTATTTAAATCCCTGGACACAGGAAACTGGGTGACGTGTTCCCCTGCCCCACCTTCCCGGAGCCCTGGGTTTCACTTGAAAATTTTGGAGGAAGAAGAGTATTATTTTCATATTAAAATAAACATTAATGGGCAGAATGCCCGTTGGATGAATTTGGATGAATTTCAAAGACCAAGCATAAGACTTCAAAGAGACTTCAAGCTTACATTTGCAGTTCTGGATCAAGTGCTCAGAGCTCCCCTGGGGTACGCCTTCACCGTGCTTTGTGTTGTCAGCATGGTACTTTATTTATTGTTATCCTAAGGGTTTTTAGGTTTTAATCCAATGGCCAAATATTTTCTTCCAGTACAGTGCAGACACCTAATTCAAGTGTTGCCAGATATTATCAGGACATCAGATTATTTGTTATTGGCTCCCCTTCTCTATCTCCCCAACCCCGGAAAAAAAAGAAGGAAAGAGATGAATTTACTATCCAAGCATATGAATGATGTAGTAGATTTTAAACATGAGTCTTCCAGCCAAACCTGGAAAGGGCCACGCTTACTTCCAGCCTGTGGCCTCAGAGGCCTCCTCCACTCCTCTCCCAGCTCTCCCACTCCTGCCCCCAACTTTTCATTGAGGTGGGAGTTTTCAGGCCCAGGTCTCTCAACCCAGGCAAGTGCTGGGTGTGTGAGCTGGAGTTATCTGTGTTCTGGCCATATGACATAGAACGGCCAGCTTCTGCTCTGAGTGGACTTGTGTTTAACACCCTTGCTGGGCATTTGTTTTCTTTTCTTTTGTTTTGTTTTTCCTAAAGTGTGTGTCCCTTCTGATAGCCTGTATATTTTCAGTTAGCAGCCACTTGGGAAGGAAACAGGCTCTGAATCTCGCAGCAGCTTAGCAAAGTCTTTCTCATTTTCGAGGAGTGGACACCCACCAGCAGCTCATTTCGGACTCTCGACCCGCATTCCTCTTGCTGCACTCACAGTCCTGCCTTGTGGCGCCCTCTCGAATTGTTGGATGTGTGGCTTAAAGTAGGGAAAGTACTCCAGGGTCAGATTTGCTTTCAGAAAGGGCCAGAATGAAGTGGAAGGGAGTAGGCCAGTGGCAGGGAGGGGTTTGGGGAGTGGCTTCTTGCCTCAACTCCCTAAGGACTGAGAGGTCTGAGAAGGGAGCCTGGCCAGTATCAGAGGAGCTGGGACCAATCTCCTGGGCTAGATCCCAAGGGATAAGTGCTCTGCTTGGGCAGGAGACAAAAAACCAGCCAACAAGGGAGAGGGGCATCAGGGTCAGGTACAGAAATAGAGACCATGTGGGAGGGCTGGAAGGGCAGGCACTGGAAGACAAATGGAGAAGCCAGCATCTTGCCCTGGAGTTGGCCAGCCAGAAGGCAAATTTAGGAACATATGCCTTTTTATGAGTTTTAAATAAGAAATCTTAGATTAAGTGCCTAGTATATCATTAAAGCTAAATAAATATTAGTTATCTAAATGAAAAATTATAGAGAGAGGGGAGTGTGGAATTGCTACCACTTCCAGAGCAAAAATATACTAATAAGAATGGAAGATTAAAAAAAAAAAAAAACCAAGCCTTCTATAGGAAACACATACTTTACAGGGTTATAAAAATAATGTTAAGTCTTTTAAAAAAGACTTTTTTAGAGCAACCTTAGGTTCACAGCAAAACTGAGAAGATACAAAGATTTCCCATATATTCCTTGCCCCCAGATATGTAGAGCCTTCCCCATTAACAATATCCCACAACAGAGTGACACATTTATTACAACTCATGAACCTACACTGACACATCATTGTTACCCAAAGTTCATAGTTGACATTAGGGTTCACTCTGGGTATTATATTTTCTTTGGGTTTAAAAAGCATATAATGACATGTATCTATCATCATAGTATCAGCCAGAATATATTCACTGATTCTCTGCACTTTGCCTACTCATTCCTTCCCATTTCAACCCTTGGCAACCCCTGATCATCTTCCTGTCTCCATGGTTTTACCTTTTCCAGAATGTCATGTAGTTGAAATCATATATTATGGAGCCTTTTAAGATTGTCTTCTTTCACTTAGTAAGATGCATTTGAGTTTCCTCCATGTCTTTTAGTGGCTTGATAGGTCAATTTTTCTTTAATGCTGAATAATATTTCAATGTCTAGATATATCACGATTTATTTATGCATTCACCTTCTGAAGGACATTTTGGTTGCTTCCAGGTTTTGGCAATTATGAATAAATATCCACATGAAGATTTTTATGTGGAAACAAGTTTTCGACTCCTTTGAATAAATACCTAGGAACCTAATTATTGGATCATATGGTAAAGGTATGTTTAATTTTGTAAGAAACTACCATGATGTCTTCCAAATTGTGCTAGTTTGCATTCTTAAGAAACTGCCAATATCTTCCAAAGTGTCGTAGTTTGTATTCCTTTGTGAGCTCCTATTGTTCTGTATTCTGGTCAGCACTTGGTATTGTCAGTGTGTTTTATTTTGGCCATACTAATAGGTATGTAGTGGTATCTCATTGTTATTTTAATTTGCATATCCTTGATGACATATGATGTGGAACATCTTTTTCCCTGTTATTTGCCATCTGTATATGTTCTTTGATGAGGGGGTCTGTTAAAATATTTTGCCCATTTTTAATTGGGTTGTTTGTTTTCTTGATTTTGAGTTTTAAGAGTTCTTTGTATATTTTGGATAACAGTCCTTTATCAGATGTGTTTTGCAAATATTTCTCTTAGTTTGTACTTGTCTTTTGCAGAGCAGAAGTTTTTAATTTGAATGAAGTCCAGCATATACATTCTTTCTTTCATGAATTGTTTATCAAACAATTTGGTGTTTTATCAAAAAGTCATTGCCATATCAAGGTCATCTAGGTTTTCTACTATGTTATCTTCTAGGAGTTTTATAGTTTTCTATTTTTACATTGAGGTCTATAATCCACTTAGAGTTAATTTTTGTGAAGAGTGTAAGGTTTGTGTCTAGATTCACTTTTTTGCATGTGAATGTCCAGTTGTTCCAGCACCATTTGTTGAAAAGACTGCCTTTGCTCCTTTGTGAAAGATCAGTCAACTACATCTGTGTGGGTCTATTTCTGGGCTCTCTATTCTGTTCCACTGATTTCTTTATTCTTTTGCCAGTATCACACCAACTGGTTACTGTAGCTTTATAGTAAGTTGTGAAGCTGTGTAATATTAGTCTTCCAACTTTCTTCTTCTCCTTTAATATTGTCCTGGCTATTCTTCATCTTTTCCTTCTCCATTTTAACTTTAGAGTTAGTTTATTTATATCCAGAAAATAACTTGCTGGGATTTTGTTTGGGATTGTGTTGATTTATAGATCAAGTTCAAAAGAACCAACATCTTGACAATATTGCATCTTCCTATCCATGGACATGGAATATCTCTTCATTTATTTAGTTCTTCTTTGATTTTTTTAAAAACAGAGTTTTATAGTTTTCCTCATATAAATCTCATCCATATTTTGTATAAGAATTTTGGGGGTGTGTACTAATATAAATGGTATTGTGTTTTTAATATAAAATTCCACTTGTTCATTGTTGGTAAATAGGAAAAGAATTACCTTTTTTATATTAAGTTGGTATCCTGCAACCTTATTATAATCACTTATTAGTTCCAGAAGTGTTTTTTGCTGATTCTTTGACATTTTCAGATAAACGATCATCTCATGTGCAAAGATAGTTATGTTTCTTTCTTCCCAATCCGTATTCCTTTTCTTTTCTTTTCTTTTCTTTTCTTTTCTTATTGCATTAACTAAGACTTATGCTATGATATTGAAAAAATATGGTAAGGGGGTAGATCCTTGCCTTGTTCCTGATCTTAGCAAAAAAGTTTTTTGGTTCTGACCATTAAGTATGATGTAAGCTGTAGAATTTTTTGTACATAGTCTTTATCAGTTTGAGGAAGTTATTTCTAGTTTATTGAGAGGTTTTTTTTGTTTTTTATCTTAAATGGGTGTTGGTTCTGTGAAATGCTTTTCTACATTATTGATATGATCATGTGGTTTTTCTTTTTTAGCCCATTGATGTCTGGATTACATTAATTTATTCTTGAATATTGAACCAGTCTTGCATACCTAGAATAAATCCCACTAGGTTATGGTGTACAATTCTTTTTATATACTGTTGGACTTGATTTGCTAATATTTTGTTGATGATTTTTCCTTATATTCATGAGAGGTATTGGTCTATAGTTTTCTTCTCTTATAATGTCTTTGTCTGGCTTTGTTATTAGAGTAATGCTGGCCTCATGGAAGTGTCAGGAAGAATCCCATCTGTTTCTATTCTCTGAAGAGGTTTTAGAAAATTGATAGTATTTCTTCCTTATGTTTTGTGTAATTCATGAGTGACCCTACCTGGCCTGGTGCTTTATGTTTTATAAGGTTATGAATTATTGATTCAATATCTTTAATAGATAGAGGCCTAATTAGATTGTCTTTCTTCTTACATGAGCTTTGGCAAATTGTCTCTTTCAAGGAATTGAGTCATTTGGTCTAGGTTATCAGATTTGTTGTCATAGAGTTGTTGAAAACAGTTTTTAAACTATGAAGAACTGAGTAAATCTGAGGATATTTTATTATTTTCATTGTTATAGCACTAGTCTGAATTTGATCTTCATTCTTTAAAAGAGATTCACTCATTCATTCATCAGACATTTATTGAGCATCTACTCTATGCCAGGCATTGTTTAGACTTTAAGCAGCAACCAGTGAAGATGTGGCATCTGCCCTTATGAGTCTAATGGAAGAGACAGACGATAAATAATCGTGTGGAGATGAAAGTTAAAGAACCACGTGGAGATATAGCAGAGCTCCGTAACAGAGGCCCAGCTCCCTAGAGAGGTCAAGGGGCCTTCAGAGAAGTATGGACTTGACTAAACTAGAAGAACTACCTGACAGTCAAAGCCAGGGAGAGGACCTGTGGGCAGTGTCCTGGGCAGAGAAAACAGCTTATGCAAAGGCTTAGTAATAGGAAGAGCAGGGCATCGGTAAGAAGTTAAAGAGACCAGCATTAATAATATCAGTATAGAAGAGGGAAGGGGATCCAAAAGAAGGAGGAAAGGATCGGAGTCTTATTAGAAAAAGAGGAGCATAAGAATTCTCTTTGGAGGGGAAGGGAAATGATTTAGGACACACCTGCTGGAACTGAGCAGTCTGAGAAGTGAAGGGTACAAGCTCCGAAGCAGGCTCATTGAGGGCTCCCCAGGGAGCTCCAAGGGTTATTGCACTTACAGGCCAGTGTGCTATGGCCTGCATCCGCAGCTCCTTGGGTAGGAGGAGAGGGCTCTCCATGCCCCACTTCCACCTGTGCTCAGAGCTGACTTATGGGGCTGGCAGTGCAGGACACTGGCATTGCACTGTGAGCACCACGGTGGTGGGCCCCACTGCTGCGCTCAAATGCCATGCTTACAAAAATCTGCGACTTCTCTAGAGTTCCCACAAATTTTTATGACAGCTGTGTAGGCCAGAGGGAAATACCTGTCCTTTGACATTCATTCCCCAATTCTCACAGGACCCCACATCAAACCAGGTAGTCATCCAGTAGTTCCTTGGCCTCATTCCACTTGGTTTCATGTTCATGTTCTTTTCCTCCAAAAGAATAAAATGCTTTATAGACTTCATGTAGTAGCCTCATGTGGGATCAGAGAAGTGGCATTTGGCATGTGACATATGGGGAAACAGAGGCAGGAGCAGGCAGTGGCCCTGCAGGCTTGCTACAGTAAGGCAGCACCTTGACTCAGACCCACCAGGGTTGGACTTGTGCTTTGCCATTTTCTTGCAGCTTTATGACCTGTTCTATGAGCCTTGGGCTTTTTTTGTGTGTATGAGTAGAGCAATCAGGTTCTATTACAGAGCTGGTATAGAAAGTATGTGGTTCATGTAGGTCAAGTGCCCAGCACAATTAGTTCCCGTTTCTCTCTGGTTCCTAAGCACTGTTTGTACATCATAAATAGGTGTGCAAGTTTACCGCTGGGGGAACCACTGCGGCCCTGCGTTGCTCCCAGATGTGGTGTGGGGCTCGGAAGAGCCAGGATGCTGGCTTCCTTCATTGGCTTTGCGTCCCATGAGGTTTGCCTCCCTGGAACCTTGGCTGCTCTGAAAAAGTGTTCCTTGCTTTCATAGCGACTGCTTGGGAAGATGTAGATCGAGTTTGCCCTTTTAAATTAATGAGGTGCACGCAGAATCACAGAGTGAACCTTGACAGTGACAGTGATGGGCGTTCCTCCCCAGCTGTGGGGGAAGTTACTATTCTTATCTAAGAACAGGGATCAATCATTTTTCTTTCCTGCAGCAATTTAACTTGATTTTTACAAAAGTATTTCCATCCATTCTCCCCCCCACCCCCAACTTTTTATTTTGGAAAATTTTTTTTTTTTTTTTAAAGAATTTTTTATTTATTTCTTTGACGGAGAGAGAGAGAGAGATCACAAGTAGGCAGAGAGGCAGGCAGAGAAAGGAGGAAGCAGGCCCACTGCTGAGCAGATTTTCAAATAAGCAAAAAAAAGGGGGGGGGTTGGAAAATGAAACCCATATACTCTCGGCCTAGATTCATCAATTTTCCCCATTTGCTTATTGTCTGTCCTCTGTGCCTTCATGCTCTGCCCCCCGGCCCCTGCTCTCGTTTTCTCTGTGTATGTGTAGCCGTACATCTGCTTTTTTCTGCTTCCCTGTTTGAAAGTGGATTGTAGTCATCACAGAAGTTCACCTCGAAATCCTTCAGCACAAATCTCCTTAGCTATTCTCCTATGTAACTAATAATATTATCATACCTAATAAAGCGAACATTTCATTTTATCATCTCAGGTAGAGTCTATATTCCTTTGTTCAGTTCAGGATCCGATTAAGGCTCAAGTCTTGCGTGCCTGTTAGTGTTCTTAAGCTTCCCTACCTTCTTTTATGTCTTTTGTGACACTGTCGTTTTTGATGAGTTGAAGTCAATATTCTTGTACAATGACCTACCTTCTTAGGCTGATCTGATCACCTCCTCATGGTGCTACGGAATTTGTTCCTGATAACTTCTGTGTTTTTCTTGTACGTCAGGGTAAAATCCAAGTGTATGGTTATATTCCGATTAAATAATTTTGGTAAGAATGTTACACGGGGGGTGTCGAAGGCTTGTGACTTCATCGCATCAAGAGGCTGTGATATCAGATTGTCCTAATATTTGTGACGTGTTTGCTTTTTGTTGTGGCCATCTGATCTCCCTGCTGTGTAGATATAAATTTCTTTTTGACATTGGTAAATAATTGGGGAATCATGCCTTCCTTAGTCTATCAGTTCTAACATTAATCTCATCAGAAACACCCTCACGGGCCTATCCAGAGCATTTGGGCACCCTGTGGGCCAGTCCAGTGGAGACATAAACTTAACCGTCACAAATACTAATATTACTACTCTCAACACCTAGCAAGTAAAGCTTCAGGTTCTTAGCTATTCCTCTTGGCATTAGAATATATCCCATTACAGATGTCAGAGATAAGAGTGACTTGAATTAGTCAGAATCAAAAGTCTCTTGAAATCGGCACTTACTTGAAATAACTCTTTTCTTTGGTTATTTTATCAATTTGATATATTTCAATTGTTTGCTTCTGTTGGTATTCAATTTAGGATATTTTTTAAAAATCCATTTTGATTTCTTTTTTTTTTTAAAGATTTTATTTATTTATTTGACAGACAGAGATCACAAGTAGGCAGAGAGGCAGGCAGAGAGAGGAAGGGAAGCAGGCTCCCTGCTGAGCAGAGAGCCCAATGCAGTTGGGGATCCCAGGACCCTGGGATCATGACCTGAGCTGAAGGCAGAAGCTTAACCCACTGAGCCACCCAGGCGCCCCTCACCTCTTACATTCTTGATCGCCAAAGTATTATGTTTACTGTAGACATTTCACAAAATGCAGAGAAGTGCCTAAACAGTACAAAACACTTTGGACGCCATGTTGTATGATAAATTCTTGTTAATGAACTGAGCTTTGCTCGTATTCACATGATTAAGTTTAGATTTGGTTGGGATTTTCTTTAGTTTCTTTTTTAATCCCATACACATTTTGTTATTTTGATTCAGATGACTTAATTATTATTTCTATTTTAGCAAACACTTCCTCTCACATTTCAGTATTTCCTTAAAGGATGAGACCCCAGAGAATACCGTACAGGAAGTCATGTGGTACTTTCTTTGTCTACTTAGCAGAGAAAATGCTTCGGTTGTACTAGTACCATCAGGAAAGACCTCCTCCTTGGCCCCACCCTGATTCATGGGAGGAAGTGCTCATCTCCACATGCCAGGATATAGTCTGACAGCCAACTCCCTAGAGGAGAGAAGGATTCTTTGAAAACATGCCGCATTTCAGTAGCTTCTTGGTATTGCTTTTACCCAAGCCAGGTGGTGTAGACGGGCCATCGGTCATTTTTCTCAGGCTCAGTATGACAGCCCAATTAGGTTGTACAAGAGATGGATGTGTTTGAAGGAAAAGAACAGAAAAAGACCATAGAGCCAGCCCTGGCTTTTAAAAACTACACATTTCATGTTCATACAGTACTTTACTTGTTGGAAGTTTTTTTCACATGTATGGCTTCAACCGTGGGTGATGGTACCTCTGAAAAGTAGGGCAGGAATTGTTATGCCTTTTAAAAAGAGGAGGAAACTGTAGGTGGTTAACCCAGACATGCCTGGCCCACCAGCCATGCAGGTGGACTCAGGGTGAGATTTCCTGACTTCTTCTGGGCTGGAGTCGTTGATCCTTCCTTTGTACTCAAGTGTGGTCAAACGTGGACCAAGGGCGCAAATACTGTTGAAGCCAGAGTCTTACACAAAGCCAAGTACCTTGTATTACAAATAGTGCGTTAGTTTCCTGTTGCTACATACCAAATAATCCCAAACAAGCGTGGATTTAAACAACATGTATTATCTCAAGTTTCTGTGGGTCAAGAATCTGGGTACTTTGGCCAAGTGTCTGAGTCTCTAAGATAAGATATTTTGTCTCTCTATAAGAGAAAACAAATAAGGTCTCTCACAGACTGAAATCAAGGTGTCAACCAGGGCTGTGGCCATCTCAAGGCTTGACTAGAGGAGTATCTGCTTCGAAGCGCACTCATGTTGCCATCAGCAAGCGGCAGGGCCTATCAGAACATTACATCCTTGCCATGTCGGCCTTCCCATAGGGCTGTTCGCAGCATAGCAACTGGCTTGACCCAGAGAAAAAGCAGAGAGAGACAGAGAGAGAGATGGAGAGAAATACCGGGGAATGAGAGAGAAACTGAAATCTTTTTATAATAGCCCAAAGTAACAGGCCATCACTTTTGCCGTATTCTTTTTTTTTTTTTTTTAAGATTTTGTTTATTTGACAGAGAGTGAGATCACAGGTAGGCAGAGAGGCAGGCAGAGAGTGGGAAGCAGGCTTCCCCTGAGCAGAGAGCCCGACGTGGGACTTGATCCCAGGACCCTGAGATCATGACCTGAGCCAAAGGCAGAGGCTTAACCCACTGAGCCACCCAGGTGCCCCATATTCTTTTTTGTTAGAAGGGACACACAAGGTCCAGCTCACACCCATGGGGAGGGGTTTATACAAAGATGTGAATATTAAGAAGGGGGGCTCACTAGGCATTTTAGAGGCTGCCCACCCCCTTCGTGATTTACTTGAGGATTTTATTTTAGCCCAGCCCTTATAGGGATGTTTTCAGAATTTCAATAATTCAGTAGAATCTATTTCAAGGAAAATCTAAAATACTAGTGTCATTAGTGTTAAAATCTTTAACAAAATACTAACAAAAGAAATTTGAAAATACATTAAAATGATCATACACCATGATCAAATGGAATTTATCCTTGAGATGTAAGGATGTTTCAACATTTGCAGGCTAATAAATGTGATATATCACATTTTTAAAAATGAAGGATGAAAAGCATATGATCATTTCAGTAGATGTTTAAAAAAGCATTTGACAAATAAAACATCTTTTCATAATAAAAACAAATCCTTGATCTCAACAAATTAGGTATAGATGGAGTTTACCTCAACATAATAAAGGCCATCTCTGACAAGCCGATAGCTAACACCACACTCAATAGTGAAAAGCAGAAAGCTTTTCCTCTTAGATCAAGAACGAGGCAAGGATGCCTGCTCTCATCATTCCTATTCAACATAGTATTGGAAGTCCTAGCTGAAACAATTAGGCAAAAAAAAAAAAAACAAAAAAAAAAACATACAAATCTGAAAAGAAGTAAAATTTTCTGTTTTCAGATACAATCTTATATGTAGAAAATCCTAGACTCAACCAAAAACCTATGAGAACTAATGAACAAATTTATTAAAGTTTCAGGATACAGTCTGCAAAAGAAAAAGAAATCTCATTTATAATAATGTCAAAGATAATAAAATACTTATGAATAATTTTAACCAAGGATAAGAATGATCTGTACAATTAAAACTGTAAAATAGTGATGAAAGAAATTGAAAACACAAATAAGTGGAAAGATATCTAGTGTTCATGATTGGAATAATTAATATTGCTAAAGTGTCCTTATTGCCAAAAAATTATTTAAAGATTCAATGCAATTCTTATCAAAATTCCAATGGAATTTTTCAGGGAAATAGAAAAACTTATCCTAAAATTTGTGGAACTACAAAAGAATCCAAATAACCAGAACAATCTAGAGAAACAACAATCTAGAGAAAGAAGAACAAAGCTGCAGGCATCACACTTCTTGATTTCAAACTATATTACAAGCCTATAATAATCCAAACAGTCTGGAGCTGGCATTAAAATAGGCTCATAGTCCAATGGAAGAGAATAGAGACAAGAAATAAATTCAGATATGTACAGTCAGCTGATCTTCAAGAAGAGTGCCAAGAATACACAATGGGGAAAAGATAATCTCTCCAATAAATGTTGTTTGGAAAAGTGAATATCCACATATAATAGAATGAAATTGGACCCTTATTTTAAATTGTCCACGAAAATCAACACAACACAACATTAAAAATTTAAATGTTAAGTTCTGAAACTGTAAAACTCCTAGAAGAAAATACAGGGAATAAACTCTTTGACATTGGCCTTTGCAGTGATTTTTTTGGATTTGACACCAAAAACAAAGGCAATGAAAAAAAGTTTCAAAGTTATGGAGTATCTCTCATGAGTCATGCACTGTTTTAGATGCTGAGGTTGGATGGTGATGAACATGACAGACTGAATTTCAACAGTCATGATTTTACATCCCAGTAGGCTTCAGATTGTATATTACTTAGAGGACTTTATGTTTGGTAAAGTCAGTAACTTAAAGAGACTTGCTTGAGTTTTACTACTTTTTTTGCCAGCTTTATTGAGGAATAATTGACAAAAAAGGGTATATATTTAAGGTGTATATTAGGGTGTTTTGATATAGAATAACTCGTGTTAATGATTACTACAATCAAGCTAATTAACATTTATCTCCTCATATAGTTAACCATTTTTGTATGTGTGTGGCCAGAACACTTAACATCTACTTTCTTAGCAAATTTCAAGGAAGCTAACTACTTTATAGTTTATGTAATATAATTATAGCTTATGTAATTCTGTATATTTTATATAAATATATGTTATGCACAGTTGACTAGTTAATGCAATGTATTATTGTTACTGCAATGCTGTACATTAGATCTCTAGAACTTCTTCATTTTATAACTGAATGTTTGTACCCTTTGACCACCAACTCCCCGTCTCCCAGTTAACCTGGCAATCACCATTCTACTCTCTCTTTTCCTAAATTCAACTTATATAGATTCCACATATAAGTGGTACTATGCATCACTGCCAAAATTTGTTATCTTTTGTGGTTTTTTTTTTATATAATAGCTATCCTAATGGGTGTGAGTGGATAACTCATTGTGGCTTTGATTTGCATTTCTCTGATGATTAGTGATATTGAGTACCTTTTCATGTACCTGCTGGCCATTTGTGTCTTCTTTTGAGAAATGCCCCTTCAGTTCCTTTGCCCATTTTTAAAATTGTTGTGTTTTTACTATTGTAGGAGTTCTTTATATATTTTAGGTATTAATCCTTTATCAGACACATGGTTTGCAAATACTGTCTCACATTCTGTAGGTTGACTTTTCATTTTGTTGACTGTTTCCTTAAGGCAACTAACCTTGATTTAGTTGATAATGAGGCTTATGAGCAGGTGTATGGGACCAATGTAAGATCAATCAAGAAGTGGTGTGTAGGAAAGGAGGACAGAGGTATTGGAAGGAAAGAGACCCATAAAGGTATTGCTGAAATGGTCCAAACCAGATAAGGGCCTGACCAAGGCAGTGCTAGTAGAAAGGGCAGGAGGCACTATGATGAAATTATTGATTTTTCCTGGCAATGATTAAGGGTTGAAAGTGAAGGGCCTGGATCATTTTAGGAAGTAGAGAACTTGACAACCCAAACACAACATCTAAGTGGGCAGTTGGAAACAGAAACCTAGATCTCAGGAGATGAGTTCCAGGTCGATCTGGGAATTAGAGATCACTCTTAACTGATCTAACCCAGATTTGGAGTCATGAAAGAGGGTGACATCACCAAGGGATAAATGAGTACAGCAAGAGAAATAGATCAGAAAAATAATTTAGAAAATGTTGTTTACATTTTATGTAGTTCTAATAGGAGGAGACTAGTTGCACCAAAAAACAAAAATGAAAACAAACAGCCCCCATGTCCTGCAGGAAACCAGGGCAATGCACAGATGCAGAAACCAAGGGAGATAGGAGGTCACCATGCTGCTGAAGAGACTGGGTGCAGAAGTGTGCAGTGAGTTTGGCCATTGGGGGCCATTCTTAACTGATTATTAAGGGTCAAGAAAGGAAAGCAAATGGCAACAAGCAGAGTGAAGTGGGCATGGGGGAAAATCGACAACAGCCTGCGAGAACTGTTGAAGCAAATGAAGGACAAGAACGGGCAGGCGCTGCAGGCAGAAGCCGATTTAAGAAAGGCTTTGTTGAGGATGGGGAGGTCTGAGCACATCTGCCCCCATAGAAGGGGGCAGAGCCACCGGAGAGAGATCAGCTGTGCAAGGGAACAAGAGCAGAGAACTCTTGGAGCCAAGGGGTCAAGAGATCAGGAGGGATGGAAATGAGAGCAGGTGCAGCCTGACGGCCTTTAGAGAGTTGCTAACCCCTTGTTTGTCAACACTAACAAAGATATTTACCTATCTTGTCCATACTTCATGGTGTGGCTTCAAGAGAAGGACAACCTCTTCCAATTGCCCTGCTTCTCTGGGTCTGATATCTAGTCTGATAGCAGGAAAAAAGAAAGGAGACTCTTAATTCAAGCCCTGATGCTGGTGAAGGTATCTATTCCTACTTTCCAGACGTTCCATGCATGATTAGTCTATTTTTTGAGCAGAAGGTGGGCAGGTCCTGTTCTACTAATTGTGAGTGCCAAAGCTGGGAGCGCAGATTTGATGTTAAAATCAAAGTCACATAACCAGGAAAGGGGGCCATGTTTCTGTTTGTCCCCTAGATAGCCTCACATTGCTCTGCAAAACCACTGTGACATAATGAACCCCCCAACACACACACACACACACACACACACACACACACACACACACACTCAACCAAAGGAAAAGCTTTCACATAATGCTAATTGTTCCAACACAAATACTTGAACTTTTTGTAGTTCCTTTCATCTGACCCTGATATTTTCCTTGAAAGTGAACCACAGTAGCTCCAAGGAGCATGGAGAAAGAGAATCTATGGATAATGAGATAAAGGAGTTTGGATTTGCCTAAGAAATACAATTAAACCTTGGGATTTCCAGGCTTTTCCAACTACATAAAAACTGCCAATAATCTAATTATTAGAAATTGCTCTTAAATAGTCACTTCTCTGGATGATGATAACATAGGGCTTACTAAGTACTGGGCACTGTTTCAATCTCTTTATATATATTATCTCACTTGATCCTAGCAAGAATTATGTGGTGAAGGCAGAAGTACCTTTTCCTCACTTACTGATGAGGAAAACTCGCTTGGAGAATGTGAGGCTGCTCACGCTTATAACTGGTGGGGCCAGGATTTGAACTCGCAAGTCTCACACCAGAGCCTGCCTCTCAACCACGAAACAAGGCCATGTCTCCAGAGACGGGCACAAGTCACTTTTCTTCGTTATACTGGAGAATTACGAAACCTACTTTGAACTTCATAAAGCCATCTCCACCTATGGTTAGGGGCCACTTGTTTAAATGAGCATAATATCATGTCTTTTTTTTTTTTTTCCTCCCTACCCAATGAAGATTAGGGCAGGTTAGTCAGTCATTTTGGTCTTTAAAAAAAGTTAACTCAGTGGTTACCTGGCATACCACCTCCATTCCCGTCCTCAGCATATATGAAGGCAGCAAAGCGTGCCTGTCACTTCTGATTTTATGGTCAGCAAACAACGCAGTAAATTCTTAGGCTCCAGAACAATGTCAATCCCAAGAGGAGCAACTCACCAAATGGGAGAAAATATTTCCAAATCATATATCTGATAGGGGACTAATATCCAAAATACATAAGGAACTCCTACAACTCAGTAACAACACCCCTAAACAATCCAATTTAAAAAATGGACAGAGGGGGGCTCCTGAGTGGCTCAGTCCATCAAGTGTCTGACTCTTGATTTTGGCTCAGGTCATGGTCTCAGGGTCCTGGGATCCAACGCTGCACCCCGCTGGGTGCGTAGGCTGCTTAGGATACTCTCTCTTTCCCTCTCCCTTCCCGTCCCAACTTGTGGTCTCTCCCTCTCCCTCAAAAAGAAAAAAATGGACAGAGGATCTGAATAGATATTTTTCCAAAGAAAACATACAGATGGCCGACAGACACGTGACAAGATGCTGAACATCACCAGTCACCGGGAAATACAAATCAAAACCACAGTGATCTGTCACCTCATACCTGTTAGAATGGTTGTTACCAAAAACAAAACAAAACAAAACAAAACAAAAACAAAAAAACAAAAAATAAGAAGTGCTGGTGAAGATATGGGAAAAGGGGGGACCTTTGGTGGGAATGTAAGTTGGTGTAGCCACCGTGGAAAACGGTACGGAGGCTTCTTGTTAGTTCTGCCACCTTGGGCCTTTGGGGGAGACTGACAGTTGGGAGGAGGGTAAAACAGGCTCCCTCCTGGTTTCCGGTTCCAATCACTGTGCTGTTGCAGCAGCAGAAAGAAGGCTGAACCTGTCCACCTCTTGACTGTGACTCACCATGCTCACATTCTGCCCGTCCAGGGATGCGAGCAGCAGCCAGATCGCCAGCCCGGCTGTCTTCTCTCCCGCCCTGCACCAGCCCCCAGGGAGTATTTGAGCATCTGCAGGGCACGCTGCCAGCTGCACCAGTGATCTGAATTCCCACTGAGTTATGCCTCCATCCAGAGATCCAAACTGTGGCTATAAGCACCTCCGGACAGAAACCCACCTCCAAATCTGGTGGTCAGCCTCAATGTCCTACTCAGAGGTCAAGGCAGCAGCAGGGCAAGGCTCTGCCCTCAAGATCTCCTCTCTAGAGCCTGATGTGCTGTCTTCAGAGGCTGGGGTGTTGGCTGTGTAGAAACACCTCCCTCCCTAGAGGTTTGGGTGAGGCCCTCCTCCAACCCCTGGGCCCCGGTAACAATACCTGTTCCTGTACCTGGTAATAATACCTCAGCCCTGCAAGGTAGTTCCTGCTGTGTTTTTCTTTCCGCCTTCCAATGTCCATTTTACAGTTTCAGCGCATTGAAATACCTAACATGCTTTCTCTTTTCCTGACTAGAACCTAACTGATACTGCGTTTAGGGTCCCAGAAGGGGGGAGTCCCAGGAAATAGAACCTCAAAATGGGAATCTGCAGTTGATTTGGCCCTGTCTTTGGCCCTGAAAGCAATGCTGAACCCTTTGCCAATGAAACACTGGGTGCTGGCAATTCATGCATGCACAGTGGCATTATGATTTTTTTTAAGGTTTTATTTATTTATTTGACAGACAGAGATCACAAGCAGGCAGAGAAGCAGGCAGAGAGAGAGGAGAAAGCAGGCTCCCCTCGGAGCAGAGAGCCCGATGTGGGGCTTGATCCCAGGACGCTGAGATCATGACCTGAGCCGAAGGCAGAGGCTTTAACACAGTGGCATCATGATTAAGTGATATTACCTGCGGTTGCTTGCAGCAAAGTGGCCATTGAAGGCCAGGTTCTGAGAAGCCAGGTGGCTGCTTCTGATGACACTGGAAAATTTACGGAAAGGAAATGACAAGGTCGGGTCTTTCAACTTTCAGCTCTGTTTCTTGGTGGAATCACACACAGTATGTAGAGTGTATACCGGCTCCAGTGTCTGAAGGTATTTCTCCCTGTAGGAAGTACAAAGTGCAACTCTTACCTCTCACTTTGGAGCTGATACCCGGACATGCTCTTGAGTGCCGAACCCCCTAGAAATGAGAAGAGGTATGGTGGTGGACATCTTAGAATGAGCACCAAGTGGGAGGCTGTCTCCATCCTGTGTGAATACAACTGAGTGGCATTTGCAAGAGGGTCCCAAGAAGCAGGTGAATAAGATGACACACGCTGTGGATGTTGGTCAGCTTTTCCTCTCAACCACAATGGTGCTTAGTCAATGGGTCCATGTTTAAAGGCCATGTTGGCAGTGTTGGAAGCCCCACATCTTTTCACACCTGCATTCATCTGGCTGTTGCCACTGCTGATAGCAGAAGCGTGTACTGAGCCCCTGATATGACATCATTTCTGGAGGCCGTCAGCAGGCACCGTGATTATGTTGGATCCCTTCTACTCTCTTAAGAACAGAGAAGCAATTTATACAACTGGAATAAGCCCTTGTTCTAGATGAGGGTTTGTCTTTCGCCTGTAGTACTTCTGCAACATCTTCATCCATGGACTTACAGAACATGTTATTATCTATCATGGTGCCCCTCACAACTTTGTTTCTGGCCAAAGAACTCATTTGTAGCAAAAAACATACAGCGATGGGCTTATGCCTATGAAATTCACTGGTCTTAATATGTACCCCATTACCCAGATGCATCTGGCTTCATAGAACATCGGAAGGGCCCTCAGGCAAGGCAGGTATAGTGCAAGTTGAGAAATAACACCTGAGATGTGGGAACACAGTTCTACAGTGTGTGGTAATTAATATATGGTGCTATTTCCCCCATAACCAGAGTATAAGTGTCTAGAAACCCTTATCGGGATGAAGAGAGACTTGGCTCCTATCATTAGCAAACCCACTGGAGAAATGTTCCTTCCCATGTCAGCAACTTTGGGTTTAGAATTCTAAGTTAACAACAGATTCATGCTTCCACTGGGGACACGATGATGCCATCGAATTGAAAGTCGAGACTTTCACCTGGACATTTTGGGCTTTCATGCCACTGAACTAATGGGCTACTGGCTGGGACAATTGTCCTGTTTACCAAGCACAAAAGGTTGCTGCTACACTCCAGGCACAGGAAGGACTATGTCTGGAGCCTAACGAATTCTCTGGGGACAGCTCTTGGCCCCATTAAGTCCTATAACAATCGCTGGTGGAAAATGCTAGTAACCTAAGAACAGTAGGACTACAGAAAATTCAGTCCCTTTGATACAAAAATGAAAGAAACAAAGTAGAGAATGCTGGCTAACTGAGGGGCTGTGAGGAAATGGCCTGTGGAATGAGAAATAGAAGAGGAAAGTTCTAGAAACCAACAGTGGTCTTGTGTCTCATACAGAAATGAAGACTGTCGCAGCTGTGCATTGTCCCCTTTGCTTGTGGTTGCGTCATTTTATGTAAGTCTTGCTGTGGATGGTTGGCTTTCTAATCTCACCTCTAGGTTATGGAAAGGCATATGCTATTGTGACTGAAGTAGAAAAGGAACTCACCAGAATCTGAGGTGGGTAGAGGACAGTTGGGACCGTGTGTTTCGCCTTTTGGGGGAGACAGTTAGAATGTCTTCATTTGTAAGAAAGACTGATGCACCTTATAGGGCAGAAGCAAGTTGTTATTGAATGAGATCTCAGGCAAGGGTGGAAGGTTGTGTATGGTTGTTGCTGGCCAGAGCACTACTTAATTACATCTTGTCTGTTAGCCTGAGGCCATTCTTTTATATTCTGCTCTGTGACTTTGGGGCTGAAGCCCTGCAAACTGCATTTCTCAATCTCCCTGGCCAACTTCCTATTAGGTCAGTCAATGGTAAGTCCTAGAGGGGATTTGGAAGGTAGAAGAGGAGGAGGAAGGGACATCTGGTAGACTCCTAACTCTATGTGTCTGGATATCAGCAGGGTAGGACTTCCCTTCAGAGGTTGTGTAGCAGTCCTACAAGGCCCCTCACCCCACAGCCCATAGTTTGATAACTTCACCTCTTCCATTTTATTCCCCCAGACTCCTTCTGCAGTTACCAGTTTCTGGGTTATTCTAGCATCTCCATTTTGATCTTTCAGCCTTCTAACCCCTATGTAACCAGTTCCCTGTATTACTAAATCCTCTGTGTGGTAATTGATAGATGGTGTATGATTTCTGCTTTCCTAACTGGACTTCACTCTTACCACTCTCCACCCTACTGAAACAGTCATGGCCATCTCTCTCTTTGTTTATCCATCCATCCACCTATTTAATATATCCTAATTAATTAGCAAGGATTGCAAGCAAGATGATTTTCATGAAGAATTCTTGAGTGAGGTCAGAGGGCTTTCAGCGGAATTCTAAAATGACAAAGCTTGCCTTTGCCTCTTCTCTCCTTTTTCTTTGGTCCTGTCCCTTCATCCTGAAACTCCAGAATCCCAGTATCCCCTCCCTTGATATTTGTACTTCCTTCTTTTAAACGTAACTAACATGTGAAAGCTTCTGGAGAATGGTGCAAAGAATCATTGGTACTTTAACAACACCCTTGAAGCTGCCAAAGTTTTTTTTATACACAAAGGAACCCAGAAAAGTGTGAGGGTAACATGACCTGACAGGTTACCTTGGAAAGGCTACACTAGTCCACCCTGATCAAGAGAATGAGTGGGTTCCATGGTAGTTATCTGAAATTTTGGAACCTTGGAGTGGATGATATGCAAAAATAAGACAAAATAAATGACTTTTCAGGAAGATAAATCAGATGCAAAATATTTCAGCACTCTGGAACTTGGTATTCTCTTCCTGGTAAGGACAGGGAGAGAGAGTGGCCAAGGACTGGCAACCTGAGTGCATGTAGAAACCAAGGGCTCTCTCTCTGTGTTATTTACTTTAAAATAGATCATTTAGGTTGGTTCTGCTGCAAGTAACAGGCAAGCCAACTTACAATTACTCAAGTAACCTAGCATTGCATCCCTAGATATATATGCAAGAGAAATGAAAAAAATACGACCACATGAAGCCTTCTACATGAACATTCATAGCAGCACTATCCATAGTAGTCAAAAGGTAGAAATGACCAATGTGTTCATCAAATGAGGAATGGCGGTATATCCATATGCTGGAATATTATTCAGCTGTAAGAAGGAATGAAGTTCTTTTATATCTGTTTTAATATGGATGGAGCCCAAAAACATTATGCCAGGCACAAAAGAACAATTTATTGCATGAGTCCATTCATTCTGAAATGTCCACAATAGGCAATTCCAGAAAGACAAAATAATGGTTGTGTAGGACTGTAGGGAATGGGAGGATTAAGGAAGTGAGAACTAAAAGGTATATGCGGTTTTCTTTGCAGATGATGAAAATGTACTAAGAATGATTTATGGCGATGGTTATGCAATTCTTTTGAATAGATTAAAAACCGTTAATGGTGCACTTTCAGTTGGATGATTCTATGGTACGTGAATTCTACTTAAATTTATTATTATCAAAATAATTACTTAAATAATAAGGGGGTTTATTTCTTTTTTTATTATAAAGTACTTTTTTTCCCTTTTTTTTTAATCGTTATGTTAGTCACCATAAAAATACATCATTAGTTTTTGATGCAGTGTTCCAAGATTCATTGTTTATGCACCACACCCAGTGCTCCATGCAATATGTGCCCTCCATAATACCCACCATCAGGCTCATCCCCCCTCCCCCCCCCCTCTAAAACCATCAATTTGTTCCTCAGAGCTCACAGTCTCTCGTGGTTCATCTCCCCCTCTGATTTCCCCCAATTCACTTTTCCTTACCTTCTCCTGATGTCCTCCATGTTATTCCTTATGTTCCACAAGTAAGTAAAACCATATGATAATTGGCTCTCTCTGCTTGACTTAGTTCACTCAACATAATCTCCTCCAGTCCCGTCCATGTCGATACAAAAGTTGGGTATTCATCCTTTCTGATGGAGGCGTAATACTCCATAGTATATATGGACCATGTCTTCTTTATCCATTCGTCTGTTGAAGGGCATCTTGGCTCTTTCCACAGTTTGGTGATGGTGGCCATTGCTGCTATGAACATTAGGGTTTATTTCTTTTCTAACAGGATGTCCGGAATTAGGTCATTTAAGCAGTTGATTAATTCATTGGTTTAACCACGTCATTAGAGACCTAGGTTCTCTTCATCTTCCTGCTCTGCCGTTTTTAGTTAGCTGTCTTCATGGTTTTACGACAGCGACAGTAGCTTCAGACACCCTGGGGTCGAGACAGGACTGTTCTTTACTTATGCCTCTCTATTTCCCAAAGAAAAGCCTTTGCCAGTGGTGTCCAAGCTAACCGTCCATACCTCATGAACTAGAACTGCTCTCCTACCAAACAGTAATCCAGTCCGCAGGAAGGGGAGGGATGTCACTCTGACTGGGTCAGTGCGATCAGGTTTAATCCTGAGTCCTAAGGAGGAGAGGTGGACGCTGGAATTTAACCAGGGCTCTGTCAGCGTGGAAGAGGGGGACACTGGCTGCAGGGAGACAGCCCCAGCAGCTGCCAAAGAGGATGTAGGAAACAGAATTTCCTTGCAGGGAGAATGGAATCAGAGTTAGCTGTGAATTTACTTCTGTCTGTCTGTCTATCTGTCTCCATCATCTACCAACCTACTTATTGACCTACCCATAAACACACAGATTTTAAAAATGCCTATATTTTTGACTTCTTGTAACTAAAGGGTGTGTGTTTTTACCCTTTTCTTTTCTTAATCTTCCAACATTTGCATTTCCATCAAAGCATCCCATGTCAGGAAAGATTAGAAGGACTCGCACTGATGTGAGCTGGCTCGGCGGCACCCCCCAGCCTCGAGTGGCAGTGTGCCCCGCCCCGTGCCAAGTCTGCCCAGCTGCCTCTCAAGGCACAGTTGTGGCTGAGCAGGGGCAAGCCAGGAGGAGAGAGCACTTGGCTGAGGTCTCCGTGGGGTGGAGTGCACACCCTAGGTCTTGGCCTCGCCCACCCCTCAATCGTTTCCAGTCCCGATGCTGCCTTTGCTGACGCGGACAAGGGGTCCCTGTGAGCTGTCCCCTGACATGTGGTTGTGTTTAACTATAGAACTTTGAACCAACCTCAAGCCGAGCCAGTGGGGAGATCAAAGTCAATAAAGTGTATGTATTTTATAAACGGTGAACTTTTGTGAAGAAACCAAACTCATTTAAGCCAAAGCCAAGGGGAGTGTTATGTTTTGACTGATGCATAAAACAAAGAAAGAACGTTGTTTCCCCCTGTGTGTTATTTGTTGTTTTTTTTTTTAAGAATGTTTATTAAAGTCCATACTTTAAAATAAACATAGAGAACTCTCGTGTTCTCTTTGTAAACACATCGGAGTCCTTTGAAGCCATGGATAATGAGTACGATAGCAGATGACTGTTTATCCTCTCCTGGGCTCCATGTTTAGTTAGCTGGGTCTTGAAAATTTTAAACCTCCTTCTCCTTGAGAGAGATTTTCAGAATTGACTCTGGTAGAGCAGAGAGAGAGGGAAAAGACCTCAGGAGTTAGTTAGCATCTATATTCGAACTTCTCTGCAAACATGGTCCCCCCGGTCCCCCAGGGGGCCACACAGCCTGGGCCACAGGCTCCTCTCTCCCTGAGTTAGTTAGTTAGCATCGAGCAGAAACCCACTGGAGGTCCCCTACTTGCCCAACTGGCTCACTTACTGGTCTCTCCACATAGCAGCTTGCTGGTATATGTTAGAACCTTGTCTCAGGGAGGTGACAACCCAGAGTTTTTGACACTTGCCAATTTCTGGTGCAGTAACTAGTCCCATCATGGCCCATCTCAAGTCACCCGTGTCACCATGGAGCACTGGGTGTGGAGAGATGGGCACAGTGCTTGGGCGGCAGGCCTCTATCTGGCACCAGAGCCCCTACCCCTGTCCTTCTCTGCCCACATTTCCCCCCTGTACCCACGAGTCAGCAGACTTCATTTCAGTAACTGTTCCTAAGGGGCAGTCTCCCCTACTGTGGGGACACACTCTTTCCTTGCTCGAATGGCCCTCTCCTTGTGGTGCAGAGATAGTGGCTTCCATTTTCCCTGCTCCCCCAGCCTGCAGAGATCTGCCAGGCTATTCTGGTCACTTCCTTTGGACAGTTCCTTGAATTGTTTTGATGCCATTGTATGATTCACCGACTCCAGCTTCCTTTCCCCTCTGAGGCATCTGGGAAAATCAGGCTCCTTTCATATTTTCCTTTGTTAATGGCTGTATCCTGAAGTCATTCATGCCTGGTTGGGCAGGGGGTGGTGTGAGCCGTGGGCCCAGCGCCCAGGCCTCCCAGGAACCGGCACTGTTCCTGGATGGGTGGAAAGCCCTTCCAGTAGGAGGCTACTGCCTCTGGTGTAAGGCAGTTTTTCCACGCAAGTTCCAGGTGTCAGTGGGTGAGGGGGATGTGCCACTCACATCCTGGCGTTCATGTGGAGGTAGGACACCTATTCAAGACAATGAGAGCTTTGTCCAAACACAGAAACACAGATCTGGACCTTGTCGTTTAAAAGCTGGAAGTTTATGTCCTGCCTTGCTCGGAGACTGGACCATCACCCGATGGTGCATGGGGCATTCCTGGGGCCAGCTAGGCGGGGAGACAGCTGTGGTCCGGCATCCTTGCCTCTTGGAGCTTGACTCTTCATCAGCCCGCTGGGGTTAAGAAAATCATTTTAGAAATCAAAGATGGCATGGCTTTCTTAAGACCATTTGGGCCAAGGGACCCACTGTGGTTCCTCAGCTGAGGTGGTACCTGAGATGAGAGATGGCAGGAAAGCTCACCATGGCTTCCTCCCGCCCTGGCCACGCTGTGATTCTGTAAGCACCTGCTACCGGCTCAGGTTCTGAGGGGGAAGGGAGAAGGGGTGATCCTTTGGAAGGGCTTACGCCCATGTAGTTAGAAGTAGCGGGAGAAAATAGAGCTCCACAAATAGAGTGACAACTTTGTCCTGTCCCCTCCTGGCCACTTCCGGTCAGTAACTGCTGTGGACCCTGATCATAACAGCAGGAAGAGAGCTCAGCCCAGTGAGTACGTGTGAACCGCCCTGCACCTGTCCCAGCATTTAACGAGTGCATTAACCCAGTGAAGTATGTGTTTTGTTATTATTCCCATTTTATAGCCAGGAGACTGAGGCTTACAGGAAAGTTACTAATTTGTCCAAGGTCACAACAGAGCTGAAGTCTGAGCCTGGATTTAAGTGGCTTCAAAGGTTTTCTTCCTGTCACTATACAACCATGCTTCTTTGAACCCCAGTGTGTGTGTGTGTGTGTGTGTGTGTGTGTGTGTAGTGTTCTGGGATTCCTGTTCTGGTCATGTCCTCCTAGAACATACTAGTAATGAGAACATATCCTCGCTTCGGTACCATATCCTGCCAAGCCAGCAATGAGAGGAGGAATAGAACATCCCCCCATTTTTGCCCCAGAGACTCAGCAACCTGCAGGTTTCCCAGAAGAAGCGGCTCTCTCTGGTGGGTTCTAGAACTGCCCTATGTCTGTCCCCATCTCTCCCAGTTTCCACCTCTCCCCTGGAGTCCTCATTTCCAGCTGGCTGATTCAAACCTGCATTCCTCTGTCCCATCAAATCTTCTTGGGAGATGACCCAGCCAGACAGCCAAACTGGCTTTTCCTTTCACTTTGGCCCTTGGACTCTGAGCCTGGGCCCTGTGCCTCCGCTTGCACTCTGCTGTCTGCACGTGAGGCCTGCTCTGATCCTGGACCTGGCACGTTGCCCACCAGGCCACACACTGCAGGGAGGAAGGCGGATGGAGGCCCAGCGGCTCTAACGGCTTGCTCCTGGAGCCGAGACCTGGACCCTGGCTCCATTCTCCTTCCCTCTCCTCTGTGCCTGACTGTCTCACTGAGTCTCCTCATGGTGGCAGCACCCATTCAGCCACTGGCAAATCAGCTCTGCTAATTGTCCAGTTCATTAATGATCATGGCTGGCCATTCCCAGTGGAGAAGATGAGACAGGGACTGGGTCTGTATGTGGTCTAGTTACCCAGGGGTGACTCGGGGAAAATGACTTACCTCTCTCTTCTCATTTCCGTATCTGCACAATGGAGAGATAATAATAGAATTTACCTCATGCAGTTGTTTCAGGAATTAAATGAGCTAACATATGCAAGGGACTTAGAACAATATTTGGCACAGGGTCATCCCTAGCTAAGTCTTAGATAATTCATATGATTGGACGTATGTTACTTCACTTCTTCTGGGGTCCTAATTTGTGGTCACGAATGGATGGCCAGCTCAGTGAACCAAAATAGACTAAATGTGTTCAAGCCACATTAGTAACCAATCCAATCCAGAGCATGGCAATAGGATGAATTAACTCTGGCTGACACTTCATTCTGGTTGACCCAGAATTACTGGACAGTGTTCAGGGGTCTGAATTACTTAAGTGTACCTCCAAAGGTAAGAAGGAACTTCTAGCAAAGAGATAATCTGGTCTCTTTAAATTCTTAAAATTCCCCGTGTAGTCTTGGACAAATCACACAGTCCACCCAACATTATCATGTCCAGATGGCCTCATGAGTGCTCAGCATTTTCAATGAGCGACATGGGAATGTATCTTCCGTTGGATTTGTAGGTGTTTGCAATCTTTAGATAAGCTATTTAGCTGATCTCCCGCTACCCAAAGTAGTCTCAGCTGCTACTTCTCCGCCATCTTGACTCCTCCCCTGTATCTTCAAAATCAGAAAGAACAGCCCCTGCTTACTAGTCCACTATATAGACCACAAAATAACAGTAAATTACAAAGCCAGTAGTCAGTGGTATAGACTGAAAAATGAGCAGTGTGGGAGGAGTAAACTTCTTCATCAACTCGGTATAACGAATCCAGTGGGGTTTTGGTGCTCTGAGCTGGTGACCCGTTTGAAGCCACTGTTGGGTTTGCAGTATCTCTGGTCTCCACTGGGTGGGCGCAGGACCTGCACGGGGCAAGGCAGGTTCTCGGAACCCCGCGTGGGCAAGGCAGATTCTCGGAACCCCAGCAGGAGCCTTGGCCCTCCTGCCACGGGATTTGCATAGCGGCTCTGAGCGCAGGAAAGAGGCTGCCGGCGCCTCCCAGCTCTGGTTTACTTAAGCTTACCACTCTGCGACTTGGTGAGCTGTCCTGAGCGCCTGGTAAATAAATAGCCCACCCACCGGGAGGACAAGAAGTTCTTGTCCCTCCACCGTGGAGAGGAAGAGTGACACAGTCATAGCCGTCAGCACCTTCTCTCGGCCTGGGAAAAAAAATCAAGGAGACCTTTATTGTAATGTAATTGTTAAGCTGACTGTACACTCACAACGAGGCAGTGTGTTTCGTGGCTGACCTTAAAGATTCTGAGGGCCATCTATCCCGTAAGACACGTGGTCTCAGACTATAGTCCCCCTTGCTACAGGGTCGGATCCTGGTGCTCATTCCCAGGAAGCTGAATGTGGCTTCTCACTGGGCGCTGGGTTTTGAGGTGTGATAGAAGTCTGAATGTGTGTGCGTAGGAGCATGTGTGCGTGTGTGCACATGGGCATGTCTGGGTGTGCAGGGCACCCATCATTGTCGCTCAGGAACCTGAGGCCAGGGTCTGGGGTCCTCAGACTTACGGCTGTGCCCCCACTTGCTTCTTTTTATCAACACGTGAAAACGACCATGAGGACCCATGAGAAGTTAGGTCCCAGCATTTTCAGAGTAGTCACGCGTCAGACACGTGGAACGCTGGCTGGTGGAAAGCACAGGATGGTATTTCGAGTGGGGTTGGGGCCAAAGCCCACCCGGCTGCTGGGAACTCAGATCTAAGAAACCATCTCCCTCACGGCAGACAGAGACTTTTCCCTGAGAAACACTGTTGTGGAATGTGTGGTCCGTGGGAGGGCCCTCATCCCCTCTCCCCCGACGGCAGGTGGTCGGGACCCGCCACTTCCAGCACACCCCCAGCAGCCCAGTAGATCTCTTTTTGGAGCCATTTTCTTCATGTGCTCAGCTCCTGTTTCCATCCTCAGCATTCTCATTTCCTCCCCCCTTTTCCTCCCATTAAGACCTTCTCATGAGGAGAGTGTGATGAACTAATTTCCCCTATGATGCCAATTACTGATCAAGCCTGAAGTGCTATTCTCTCCAAGATAATGCTCTCTTAAGAGGCAGGAAGATAATAGGTCTTTAAGTGTAGAATTAAGTGTGGAATTTTGAGGCATCAGTGAGCGGGGAGGGAAGGTGGGGTTTCAATACACACACGTGTGCCCATGCGAGCATGCACACAATCGTGTACGATGGGCTCATCAGCTCTGCTCACTGGAAAGGGCGGTGCTGGCTCTTCTCACGGTAGGAGAAAAGACAGAAGACATTGTCCAGACCCCGTCTCTCTGTCATTCCTTCCTCCCTGGTCCTTACTGAGGGCTTTGCACTGACAGGCACGGTCCTGGATGCTTCCTTTCCTCTCTTGCTCAACGGACGACTTGAGGCTTGTGGCTTACACAGGGCAGCTCCTCAGCACTTGGGCTGAAGGAAGGAGGGGAAGTTCCTTCTGGAAGCGCTGGCCTGAGGCCCGCTCTGATGGCCAGCACTCCCTGCCCCTGTTGAGGCCCCCTGTCTAGGGTGCTGTGGCCCTTGCCTGAGTGCGGGTGTCCTTCCCCAGCCCTGTGGCTCCTCAAGCCCACATTCTTGAGTCGGAGAGAAAGCAGGGGCTGGAAGCAGGTGTCAGGTTGCACAGCCTTGGCCCGGAGTGCTGTTCCTGCGCCCTGCCCCAGCGCTCTCCCCCTGACTGCTGGGCGAGCACAAACATTCCATTTCTTCCCTCTATCAGTCCGACCCTGCCAGAATTCCTTTCTGAATTCCTCTTCATTAATAGTGATGTGCTCTCCGCCCGGAAGTTCCTAAGAGCTCGTTGCAGTGGATAATGATTGTTTTTGCAGGAGGGACCCCGATGGTTTTTCCGTTTCTGTTTCCATAATATGTCCCGAAACCCACACTTCATTGAAAGCAGATGGCGAACACGTCCCTCAGCGTGCAAGGAGAGACGCCGGGCTGGGATGGCTCTGATGTGTCTGCCTGCTGGGCCGCCCTGGCACGGAGAGGGGCTGGGACGACGGAGCCCCCAGCCTGGGCTCTGGACAGTGCACGGGGCTCGGGGGACACTAGGCCAGTCTGGGCGGCTGGGAGGAAGATCAGAAATGGTAGGCGTGGGTGTGGGCGCTCGGCGGGGGCTGTTAGGGTGGGGAGAGATGAAAAGAGAAGAAAAGAGAAAAGCTAAGCGGGGGAGACAGCCTGGACTCTCCCGGTCCATTCTCTCATTGACCTGCTCTGAGTCTTGCCAGGTCAAATTCTCGGCAAGTGCAAGCATCAGGCCGCTGCCCTTCTGGAGAAAGTGGGTACTGGAGCCTCAGCCACGGAGACCCCAGCCTGACCCCTGTACTCATCTGCCTCCATGTAATGTAACGAGAAGCCGATTCTCTACCCCCCGAGAACATAAACCCTACTTCTCTGTCTCCAAACAAGGCAGAGGGGGCTTGCTGCTACCCATGCTGCCCAACAGAATCCTGCAGGACGCCAGCCCTGCCCGGAGCCCCAGGCCCCTAGGACAGACGGTTGTGTGTTGTGCTGTGGGTCCCGTGGTGCCCCGACCAGCCGCTCAACCCCAGGGTTGCAGCACTCACGCCTGCACACTGCTCGCTCGTTGGAGGAGGCCAGCGCCGCAGAGACACCGGGCACTGTGGACAGCTCCTCTGGGCACTGGGCGAGCATGCCTCCCCTTGGTCCTGACCCCACGTGTCAGCACAGCTGTCAAGGGCTTCGAGAACCCTCCCAGTCTCAAGGCTGCACGTAGCACATGCTCCACACGGCCCTTCCCCTGCATGCACACCCGGGTTCAACACAGCCCACGTGGAGGTTTAGACCTGTCCACGAGGGACCTGGTAAAGCTGGCTTCCCCAAACTTTCTTTTAAATGCATGATTGAAGTACCTCTTGGGGGAAAAAATACTTATCTTCAAGGGTGAGGGCGCATGGCAGGACAGCTTTGACTCAGAACAAACACAAGGGGAAAGTAGATGGAGGTGTGAGCAGCTGGGGGGGTGCGGTGTGGGTTCAGTTTGCCTCCTGTCCAGCTTGCTGTGGGCTCATGGCTGAGTCCT
Organism: Lutra lutra; assembly: GCF_902655055.1. Taxonomy (NCBI): domain Eukaryota; kingdom Metazoa; phylum Chordata; class Mammalia; order Carnivora; family Mustelidae; genus Lutra; species Lutra lutra. The sequence continues at coordinate 10,766,606 of NC_062285.1, read as the reverse complement.
CCTGAAAGCGGGGGTGGTGAGCCCATGGATGGATGGATGGGCCCAGCAGGGCCCAGCTGGTGGAATAGCACACAGAGGAGGAGAAGCTGGGCCCGGCTGGTGGAGTATCACAGAGAGGAGGAAAAGCCTTCCCCACCCAGGTAGCAGAAGAGTGAGGCTTGGGCTCCAGTCTGTGGGCACTGCCTGGAGGAAATTGGGGGGCTGGGAAGCTGGTGGGAAGTGGGAGGGCCAGAAGCAGGGAAGGAAAAGCCAACTACAGCCAGTAAGGCTCAGTGCACGGGGCAGCAAATAGGCGGCCAGCTGCGATGAGGAGATTTGCAAGATTGCTCCAGAAGTGCTAGAAGGCTCAGTGTGTGCGGGTCCCCAAAGCCAGCCAGTGGTGCAAAGCATTTCCTTCTAGAGTGTGACATGTGCAGGGAGGGCCACGGTGTTGGAGGATTTGCACACACGTGGCATTCCTTTCCATCAAGCACCGATGATTTTACTTTGCAGACCATCTTGGACAGAATCCCCTGCCTGGTCTTGTGAAAATCTAGCTGGTAACCCGGTTTAATTCCACACGCCCCCGATTCAGGAAACCCAACCTGAGGGCAGAGATGTCATCTGTTAGGGTGACTGAAAATCCGGAGCCCGGAAGACATCAGCTTCAGAGAGGAGAAGTTGGCGGGCAGTTGCTCAGGAAGTCTGAGAGGAGTTGTTTGTGAGGGAGACAGGGAAGGGGAGACAGAGGGCCCAGAAGGGTCGTGTGGCTGGAGGACCCCAATCCTACCAGTGACATTGTGATTTATCATGAAAAATACATACAGTTGACCCTTGAACAATGTAGGGCTTGGGGTGCTGACCACCTCTGTAGCTGAAAATCTGCATATAACCTTTGATTTCCCCCAAACAACTATTTCTAGCCTACTGTTGGCCTTTCTGATAACATTAACAGTTCATTAACACATACTTTGCGTGGTTCATGTACAATATATTGTATTCTTACAATAAAGTGAGCTACAGAAAAGAAAGGGTTACTGAGAACCCCTGCATATATAAATAGGCCCATATAGCTCAAACCTGTCTTATTCAGGGTCAGTTATAATTGGTCTTCATCAACTTTTCTGGCACAGAGCTCTTAAAACCTTTGGCATCTCCTAAGCAACAAAGGTGTCTTCCGTTATGTGAACCAGGTGACTTTGGGACCAGGAGAACCAACTGCGTGATTAGAGGGTTGGAATTTTAAGTTCTACTTGACCCCCTGGGAAGGAGGAGTGGCTGGAGATTGACTCGGTCTCATTAGTCATGCCTATATAATGAAGCCTCCGTAAAAACGAAGGACAGGGTGTAGAGACCCTCCAGCCCACATTTTCAGCCATTCAGTCAGAGCACAGATGGCAATCTAGACTTGCGGCTGGTATCATCTGAAGTGGGGGGAGGGGCATTCTTGGGGGACTGAGCCCTCAACTTGTGGGATCCCGCGCTGTCTCCAGGTAGATGTTGAGAGAATTGAGTTGAATGGTAGGATGCCCAGCTGGTGTCTGAGAACTGCCACCCCTCCCCACCCCACACACCTTGGAACCAGGTGTAGAACACCTTACCACCCATATTCTCAACGTCGAGGACATCTCTTACTTTCCCTCTAGGCTTTGATGATCCCTTCCCCTTCCAAAGTCTTCCTTCACTTCTGGCCGGCCATTCTGATTTGATTCTTCACAGAGCTTGTCTTAGGTTGTTCCTTTTCCTGAGGAGAACCCGTGTCCTCCCCCAGAACCACTCACAGTGCCTGGCATGGAATGCTGGCCTTTCTTGGGCACATTGCCCAGTAAGAAGGGATCACCTACATCGTTGACCAATATGTTGATGGATTAAGGGCTGTTGAAAACACCTGCACGTGGTGTCCCCAACCCCATAAGGTGACATATCTGGGGGTAAAGGGAGGACAATTTGACTGTCATCAGCCCTCTACCCTTGGTGTCTGTCAAGGCTCTTTGAGGGATGGGAAAGCACAAATCCACATGTGTCGAGTTGGCAAACCCGGGAAATGCTAGTTTTCTTGAAACTTGAAACATGTAGCAGAAGGTCTAGGTTCAGGGCCATGTTCTTGTTCTCTGACCCAGAACAGCTTTGTTTCAGGTTCTGAAGACTTGTAATTTTTCTCTCCTAGAAGGATAATAATAATAGTACCAACCATTGACTACTTACTGTATATTAGATCATGCATGTGTGTGTGTGTGTGCACGCACACACACACACACACTTCACAATATCTAATTCTATAGCAAATGTATGAAATGGGTACTATTATTATCCTCAATTTTCTGGTAACTAGAGGACCAGAGAAGAGGACGTTGTCTGAGTCTAAACAACTAGGAAGTGGTGGGAGCGGGCGTGACGGGGCTGTCCGCCTCTCACATGTGGCACACACATGAGCGCTATGCCCCACGCTGTGCTGGGAAGGCCTCAGAGATGAGATGGGGCCATGCTCGTGTCCCACGACTCTTCCCGCCTCTCCATGGACTCTTAGAGCCTTCCACCGTGGATGACGGGTGGGCCTGCAGGGCCGCTGACCACGTCAGTCCTCTGGGGGAAGAGCCATACTCAAGTCTGATTCATAAGCTCTGCTGTTTGCTTTGTTCGCTCTAGGAAATCCTGTTCTCATGGTTTGCCAGGCAGAGACCTGCTGGTGTGGCGTCCAAACTGGGGCCTGGCTGATGTTTTGGTCCAGGAACTGCACGCCTCCTTGGGAAGTCACTGCCCCTTCCCTGATAAGAATGCCGCGTCCCACACAAAGCACCTGGTCAGGGGCCAGGAGATGTCAGCCGGGCTTCCCTTAGGCAGGCCTCTTACCTCTCTGGGCCTCAGTTTCTCCTACTCTACCCAGCGGCCCAGATGCAGTTGGTCAAATTCCTCACAGCGCCTAATGTGTGATGATTAATCAAAACTCCAGGACATTTTGTTCCTACAATTTTTTTTCTGTCCAAGTGCATCTGGCTAGACACAACATAATAAAAATACCCCCTGAGATCAGAACTGTGAAGGGAAGGATGCCTACAAGGTCAGACTTGTTGGAATCTCTCTTTTCTGTGAATCTCTTTATTATCCTCTCAGGGAGACTGAGTGAGATGCTGTATTCCAGGGATTTTGGTGGCAATTTTTACGTACCCAAATGATGTACAGTTGACCCTTGAAAATGCAGAGGTTAGGGGAGCTAATGCCTTGTGCGGTCAAAAACCCCAGCATAAATTTTGATTGCCCCCCCAGAACTTAACTATTAAGCTTACCGTTGGCTGGGAGCCTTACTGATAAATGACTGATTAACACGTATTTTGTACATTGTGTGTATGATACACTGTGTACTCACAATAAAGTAGGCTAGAGAATTTAAGAAAATTGTAAGGAGAAAATACATTTACAGTGCTGTATGACATGCATCGGGAAAAATCCATGTATATGTGGCTTCGGGTAGTTCAAATTCATGTTGTTCAAGGGGCCAACTGGACAACAGACGATCAAGAAGTTAGGGTAAGTCACGTAATGCACCCACCGCCCAGCTCCAGAAGTCCAGCTCAACCCGTGCCCACAAAGCCCCTCTCCACCGTTCCCACCATCTGTTTCCCGCTCTCCTCCCCAAGGTGACCGCTGTCCAGAGTCCATCTCTGTCACTGTCATTCATGTCACACTTGACGGCACGCTAGAGAGGTAGGACATCACGTAAGCAGTATCACGTGGCATATTTCCTTTTTTTTTTTTTTTACCCTCTGTATTTTGTGATTTTTATCCATACGGATCCATTTCTAAGCCTTATGATAGTCTATTGTAGGGATCGGTCAGAGTGTCTGTCCATACAGTTTCCTCTTGGAGAACTTCAAGCCTGCTTCCTTCCTATCTTCTGCCTTGACTCTCTTTCCTTTCTTTCCCTTCTTCCCTCCCTCTCTCTTTCCTTCCTCCCTCTTTCTTTCCTTCCTTCCTTTCTTTCTTTCCTTCCTTCCTTCCTTCCTTCCTTCCTTCCTTTCTTCTCTTTCTTTCAATTATTTACTTTTATCACTTTAATTTCCTTTTCCATTATTTACTCAGTGCTGTTCTGAACATTCTGTATATGTTTCCTGAAAATACATGAAAGCAGTTTTTCTAGGAGGGTTGTTGCTGGTCTGACATTATAAAGTATTTCCAAATTGCTTGTCAAGGTCGACTAATTTGCCCTCCTACCAGCAGTGTCTGCCTCCCTATCTCCAATAACATTTGGTTTGGTTCTGTCAGACCTCTCTTTATAAACAACAAAGTTCTTTGAGTAAGTCAAACTTTCAAGTGCTTCAAAATTCAAAACCATGACAGGGCAGAATGGGAGGAATCTCTGTTCCTGTCCCCAGGACCCCTGGTTTCCAGTTCAGCGGACACTGTTGCCAGTGCGTCCTTCCCAACATGTTATATGTCTATAGACAAAGGTGCTCCTATGGGAGTGGGCTCTCTCTGACCGCTCGGCTCGCTCCCTCCATCGTAGGCATCCTGGCCCTGGCCCTTCCTGACAACATATCCTACAGATCCTTCCCTCCCTCTGTGGAGCTGCGGCATTTTTTTTTTTTTATTATTTTTTTATTTTTTTGGTTTACATCATTCACTGCTACTTGGCTCTTTTTTAGATTAGAAGAGTAATTTTTTTTTTTTTTTTGCAAAATGTATCATACATAATAGAATATAAAACATTTATGTACAATCAGAAAAGGATAAAATGAACCCCTGCATATTCTTGTCTCAGGCTCGGGAGGATTGTGTTGGTATCTTCAAAACCCTCCTGGCTCCTCTTTCCAGAGACCTCCCCTTCCCCCTACCCCCAGCTAATCCCTCTGCAGACTTTGGTGTTAATGATTTCTTCACTTTTCTTTATAGATTTACAACTCACATATGTTCCCCAGAGGAATCATGGCTCAATTCTGACAGCAAACACAAATTTAACTGGAATAAAAAGTAAAACTGCCCCTTGGGTCCCAGGAGAAGATACATTCAGTGGAATCTCTGGGTTTAGATTCCCCAAGTTTAGATTTCCAGAATGACCCCCCTCTGGAGAGGTTGTGGGGAGCAAGGCCACGGTGAGACCTGGGATACGTGGGCTCATACCTTAAAGCATCTGGTATGGAACAAGTTCTGGGTCCCAGAAGTGATGTGACCGGTCAGGTAGGCCGCTCAGAATTTCCTGGGTCTAAACTCACCATAGCCCACCTCCAGCTCCCAGGTGTCCATCAAAGGAGCATATTTCTGGGGGGGGGGGTTGGAGATGGGGAACCTCAGCTGGTCCAAGCAGTAGGTCATAGAGGAGGAGGAAGGAACATCATCAGAACATGGACAGAATAAGTCAAATAAGTTCAACTGGACCTTGATAAGTTTCACAAGATGGCAGTGGAGATGTTCTGATGACCCCAGTGGCATATCCCATGCTGCTGCTTTCCTGGTTTACTCTCTCATTTTAGTGGAGTGCTTTCTGTGACAGTTTCCTGAGAAATGATGTGTAGGAGAGACATTTTTTGAAGATTTGCATGTTGTAGGATGTCTTTGTTTTATCCTCATACCCAGTATTCTTGCTGGTATAGAATATAGGTCAGATAGCATTTTTCTGTAGAATATCTTCTTGCTTCTAATATCATTCTCAAAATCCTAAAACCACGAGTCCTGATCCTTTGTGTGGCCTTTTTTTTTTTTCCTCTCCAGAAACCTGTAGGTTCTTCTGATGGTTCCTGGAACTGGAAATTTCACGTGACATGCTTTTGTAGGAATCTCAGTGGGCTCTCACCATTTAGCCATACATATCCTTCCATTTTGAGAATGTTCTTGAATCATTTCATTGATTTTTCTCTAGTGTTTTCTGGAAGCACTATTCAGTTTTCCATCATCGCTTTTCCTCATCACTTTTCCCTAGTGTTTTCTGGAACTCCTGTTCTATATCAGTCTTGAGCCAGCTGGGTCAGTTCTCTAGTTTTATTATTTCACTTTCTATTTTTCATCTTTTTGTGATTGTGACTACTCTCTGGGATAACTCATCAAATTTAACTTCCATCTAGCTTGGTATTGTTGCTTCTGCAATTGTATTTTGAATTTCCAAGATCTGTTCTGTGAGCTCTGAATGATTCTTCTTCCAAAAAAACCCATTTTTCACGTCATGAATGAGAATCTTCCCTATTGGTCGGATGGTATTAATCGCACATGTGTGTGTGGGTCCATCCTGGCCTGCACAATTTGAGTTGAGGAATGAAAGGCTGATTAGAAGCTCCAAGTTCATGATGGGGACTTGTTGGTTTTTCACACTATAATGTGACCTAGAGGGACCATTTGTCAGGGACCCCTGGTATCAGTATCTTTTTTTTTTTTGAAGATTTAATTTTTTTATTTGACAGAGAGCAATCACAAGTAGGCAGAGAGGCAGAGGGGGGGTGGGGGAAAGCAGGCCCCTGCTGAGCAGAGAGTCCGATGCGGCTCGATCCCAGGACTCCGGGATCATGACCTGAGCCGAAGGCAGAGGCTTAGCCCACTGAACCACCCAGGCGCCCCCTGGTATCAGTATCTTAAGAGCTTTCCTCTTGGGCTCGTAAGATTCTCCATAGAGAGTCTCTCGATCCCCTGGCTGCAGACTGAGTCTGGCCATCTGTGTTCTAGGGGCGGAATGGAAGAAAGCGGCTGAGATGTGTCTGTTTGAAGCATTCAGGATGCATATTGTACCTGTACCCACAACTGGGATGGACGTCGTTCAGCCCCGGGACCTTCTGTTTTACCCTCTCCAGGGAGATGAGGAAGGAGTGGCACCGGGGCAGAGAGTGAACAGCTTTCACCCAGTTCTTACCTCGTCACCCTCTCCAGCCCAGTTCTGATGGCTCCTTCAGGACAGCTGGACTGGCCATATCTTGATGCTGCTTTCAAATGGGAAATCTTTGGGAAGTTTCTCTCTGTCTTGCAGTTGCTTATCAAATGCAGGCAATAAAAGCCAACTTACAGTACGGATGTTTTGTTTCTCTACCTCTTAACTAAAACCACACGTTGGTTTGGTGCATTTTTCTTTGGGTAGGCAACAACTTGTTTCCGGCAACGTGCTATGTATTCTGGGGTTTTTACTAGATCAGCACCGCATTTCTGGTTCTGATGTCTGTATCCATCAGCTTAAGCTAAACTGTGTTGCAATAATAGAGACCTCCTCAATCCTAGTGCCTTACAACATCAAATATTTCTTGCTCGTGTGCATATTGGCAGTGCATCTGTATTCCTTGTTCTGTGATCCTGCTGACCGAGAAGCCTGTATCTTAGTCCTGTGACAAAGGCAACAAAGCAGTGGCTGGACCATGCAGTGACCCTTAAAACATCTGTTCAGACAACGTGTGAATTCCATCAGACAAAGGTGTCCCCTGTGGTGAAACCTGACTTCCATGAGCAATGTGTAGGGTCCTCCCATGAAGAAGGGTCCCCAAAGGCAGGTCCCTCTGGGGTTGAATCTAGAAGGAGGAAACAGCAAATATCTGTAATAAAGGATGCAATAATGCCATCTGTCACAGTTTCTTTATCATTATTATTTTCTCGTCTTCTTGAAACGGCTAATCCAAAACTGGGGTTGGTCTTTTTCATGCTATGATATTGTAATAAGGTGAGACGTAGCCGTTGGACTTCTCTGCCCTTCCAGTCCCTATCCCTTCAGGGGGGCGGCACATTGCCTGGATTCTCGAAGACTACTGACTCTTAGATTGACTCTGTTACCACCATACATCCTGACCTGTTAGCACTCGATTACAGGATAGGAAGGGGATACCCGCTGTGACCGGTCCCGGCAGGGCACCAGCCCTAACTGTCAGAGCCCCACTCGGCCTTGGAGGTTCTTTTAGTAGAACCCCGTTCCTGCTGCTGTGGAGATCCTGGGCTCACGTCAGATGTCTGTGTGCCTGCTGCTTTCCAGACTCGGGTTCCCATGAGGTCCCTCTTGATCTCATTACTCATGGAGAGCCTCAGAAGAGTCTCCCGTAACCTGAGGTAGCTCGAGAGAGACTGTATTTCAGCAAACAGAATAACTGAACACCGCTCTTGTCTCCAGATGTTCCGCATTGGAACACAAGGCAGGTACTGGTTCCCTCCTGTTCTCTAACTGCTGACTGAGCATGAATTAATTTGGTTTACATTTTTGGGAACAATAATTAGCTCATGATTCATGCTGAAGAAAATGTCCCTATCTCTTCTGCTCCATGAGGGTTTATTTTAGTTTCCTCATTGTTTATCTTGAAGGTTCCAAGATCCTTTGGCCTCACGAAATCTGCAAAAAACTCACTCTCTAAACAAACAGCACCTTTCTCTGGGTCTGTAGGATACAGGCTATTTATTTTGATCTGAAAGTGACCAGCATTAATTTATGCATTTGTTCCAGATGTTGCACCCAAAAGGGCTAACCTAGCCTGTGGGCAAGTGTCATCTCGGCTTCCGAAGTGAGGATAGAACCTTCGCCCGCTGGAGGACAGTGGAGGCTCCGGAGATTTGTGGGTGAGCTCTGCTGTCTAAACATCTCTCCCTACAGATACTCAAACTGACCACATAAACCAGTCACATGGATCTACTAGTATGTCTGGATTGGGTTACTTTGCTTGTGAATGTGTTAGGGAAAGTCACAAAATTGGGGTTAATCGAAAAGCCGTTCTTCGCCTGGACTCCCACAAGAGAGAAGGAGCCCGTGGTGGTCATCAGGGCTGTCTGCGCATGCTCGCTTGTCATGGGCTCACCTGTGACACACTGCCCCACCACGTGGCACTCAGGTGGACCACGGGTCTCACTCTGGCCAATGACGTGTGAGCAAAGCCTCCAAGCGCCGCTGTGGAATTTGCCAGGGGTCCTACTCCTGACGCAGTGATCTTGCGTGCACTTGCTGGTTGGGTCCCGGGGTGAGAGGAAGCTGAGCTGGTCTACACTGGACATACGGTGTGAGCGAGAAATTCGCTCTGCGATGTTAAAGCACTGAGATTCTGTGGTTATTTATAAGTATAGTTAAACCCCCGGAATCTTGGCTGATGAACTCACCTGGTGACTAAAAACCCAAGCTTTTTCTAACTCTGACGCAAAGCCCAGGAAGCCAAGAAAGAGAAGATTTAAATAGGACTATATTTCTAAAAGTCAACATTTTCTCGATGGTAAGAATCACCAAATAAAAAGGAAAAGAGAAAAGGTGAACTGAGCGAAAGACGTTTGCAGCTCAGGGTCCAAGGGCCGGTTTCGCTGGTAGAGACCCGTACTTGCCCCGTCTCCACCTGTGATGCCCCTCCCCCATACAGCCCCAAGACTCAGCTTCTCCCCTGCTTCTAGAATTTGCTCCAATGTTATCTTCTTGGTGAGGCTTTCCTGGCCTCATTTGTTTCAAATGGTAGTTCTCACACAGCCTCTCTCCTCTTCTCTGCTTTATTCTTCCGATAAACGCAGTAGTCCAGGTTTGTGTAGACATATTTGTCTATGTTGGCCTGTCTCAATCCAGGAGAATGTAAGCTCCATGAAGGGAGCTGTTTTCTTTGTGTGTGTGTTTGTTTTGGTTACCGTTCTATTTCCAATATTTAGAAAAGTGTTAGGCACGCATTAAGTATTTAGTCAATAGATCGATGAAGTCCGTTAAGTGAAAAGGTACAGAGTATGAGTTCTCTGTTACTATAAAAAATTTTCCCTTTTACATAATAAAGACGGTTGGAAATTTTATAGAGTGAACAAAGGCTTTCTCCAACAAATAAATTGCAAGGAGTATAAAAGAAGGAAAGTAGAGGGAGAATCTGGAGATTAAAAGAGACTTAAAAGGCCTAACAATAAATTTAAATAAATAAGTTTCTGAAAATTTAAGGCATTTATGAAGCAATTGGACATTTGAATACTAACTGGACATTTTTTAATATTAAGGGATTTTTGTTGACTGTTAGGTGTGCTTATTGTATTTTGGTTATATTTTAATAGTCTTCTTTTAGACATATGCCCCGAAATATTTATGGATGAAATGCTGTGATGTCTGGGAGGGGACGGGTGGGTGTGGTTGAAACAAAGGTCTTATTGTACTGATACTACTGGAAGCGGGAGGTGGGAACATGGGGGTTCCATTCTAGGATTTGTGCCCACTTTTTCTTTTTTTTTAAGATTTTTACTTATTTATTTGACAGAGAGAGATCACAAGCAGGCAGAGAGGCAGGCAGAGGGAGAGGAAGGGAAACAGGCTCCCTGCTGAGCAGAGAGCCCGATGCGGGGCTCGATCCCAGGACCCCGGGATCATGACCTGAGCTGAAGGCAGAGGCTTAAACCACTGAGCCACCCAGGTGCCCCGGATTTGTGTCCACTTTTATATATGGTCAGCATTTACAAGAGCAAACATTTACGAAAGAATATACACATGCGTGCACATTCACACACATACACACACATTCTATTGACTTGTATATGCGTAAAATATCTCTAGAAGGATCCTCAAGAAACTTATTATGTTATCTATGGGAAGGGAAAGTGGGAAGCCATGCTATGAGTAGAAGGGAGTGAGGAGTTTTTAAAGAAAACCTTTACATAGTTTTTGAACTTAGAACACAGTGAATATATTATCTATTCAAAAAATTAAGTTAAAAGGGAATCTTTTAATCCAAATTGTGAAACCAGGCAGCCTGAGATCACACCCCCAGCTCCATTATTATCAGCTGTGTGAATTCAGGCTCGTTGTCTAACATCTTTAAGCCTCAATTCCCCTCCAAAAAATGGGGAGAAGGTTATCTCCCTGCTGGAGATGAAGAGTGTGAAACACTTCACATACTGCTCGAGACACGGCAAACTCCTAGTACATCTGAGCTCTGTTCATTGTTACCCGTCTGGAGCAAGGGCTCGTGGGGGGCCAAGGGCAGGAATGAGTACCATCACTGGCTTAGGCCGAGAGCTCCAAAAAAGAGAGACGCTTGTTTGTTTTTGATGTTCAGATGGTCTTGCCTTGATTAATATCAGCTGCGTGAGAGAAGACTGTTATTTATCTTAGAGAAGACGACTTTGGTTGGTACTCTGTCTGATTTTCATGGGCCTTTATTTTAAAATTGTGGTTTGAGGCCTGCCTCAGGAATTGGAAACAGCTGGGGCTGAACCTCTGAGCGGCTCTGCTGTGGGCAATACTTAACCTCTCTCGGCCACTGCGCTGTCTTCATCTGTAAGATTCGTGAGCGGGGTCAGACGACTCCAGCTCCAACAGCCTGTGATCCGCTTACGTGTTACCTCCCGGAAAATATTCAGAAGTCTGTTTCCAGTGGGCTGTGAGTTCAGTGGTCGGTGAATTCAAATTCATTCATTCCTTCATTCGTTCATTCACTCCATTCATTCATTCATTCACCAAACACATGCCAGGCATGAATCTCAACCCTGGAAATCCAGCAGTGAACAAAGAATGTAAGTGCTCTCATGGAACTTAAATTCCAATAGTGGAAGCTAAACAATAAGCAAGCGAACCAACCACCAATCAACAAATTGGAATAATTTCTTTCTTTTTTTTTTTAAAGAAGAAGTTTTTTTTTTTGTTTTGTTTTGTTTTTTTGGTTTTTTTTTTTAAAGATTTTATTTATTTGTCAGAGAGAGAGAGAGAGAGAGCGAGCACAGGCAGACAGAGTGGCAGGCAGAGGCAGAGGGAGAAGCAGGCTCCCCACAGAACAAGGAGCCCGATGTGGGACTCGATCCCAGGACGCTGGGATCATGACCTGAGCCGAAGGCAGCTGCTTAACCAACTGAGCCACCCAGGCGTCCCTGGAATAATTTCTGATGATTATGTGTCCTATCAGGAAAACAAAATAGGGAGGTGGCATAAAGAACAGTAGGGTGGTCAGGAAAGTTCTCTTTCTAAGGGGAATAGTTGTGCTAGACCTTATAGATAAGACATGAGTCATGCAAAGATCTGGGAGATGTGGTCTAGAAACAGGCGGTTCAAATGAAAAACAAACGAACAAAAAAAAACCCCCAACGTACTTCCCTGGTGTGTTGGCTTTTAAGGGAACTCCCTGTACATTCCCCAGTCTGCACCACCCCATCCCCGCCCCCAAGCCCACAGAATGGCTGCAGTAGAGAAGGTTTATTCCTTTACAAAATAATGCATCCTAAGGTTCTTCTGGGAACTTCTCTAAGGGACTCGATCTTCAAAAAAGTAATGATAGATCAATTTGGTAAACACATGCCTTGCTTTATTCTGAAGGCTGTCCTATGGGGCGCCTGAGTGGCTCAGTCAGTTAAGCTTCCGCCTTGGGCTTGGGTCATGATCCCAGGGTTCTGGGATCAAGTCTCATATCAGACTTCTTGCTCAGCAGTCCTGCTCTCCATGCTGATGCTCTCACTCTGTCAAAAAAAATAAATAAATAAAAAATAAAATCTTACAGGAGAAAAAAAAAAAAAAGACTGCCCTAATAACTAATACCAAAAACTATGAAAGACTCTGGGGAACAGCATTTAATTCTCAGGAAGGAAAGGGGAATCTCTGGAATTTGCTTGTCCTTATCTTATCTTACCTTATCTTTGTTGTTTTGCTTTTTAAATGCCGGTGCCCTCAGAATCTTCTAGGAGGGAAGAATGACACATCTCTGCTCCTGATACCCTATGTCCTTTAGGTCACTTTGCTCTGCTCTGGGCAGGGGATGGAGCTGAGGGGCGTGGGGTGGCGGGCACCACGCTGGGCTGAGCATGCGCAGGACTTGTCTTTCCGAGCAAACGCCATCTCTCTTCAAACCCACAAGGACTGCTTTTGAATATTTTGCAAGATCGGTGGGCCCACGATTTCAACTGATATTTAAGAAAAGACCTTGTAGATGTAGATCCATTGAATTCAGCTCCTGGCAGGCACTAAACAACGCAGAGTCACACCCTTGTCTCACACAGCATTGACCCCGCACCCCAAGAATCAGAACCCGGGAACCAGGTGGTGAGATGGGTGAGCTCTCGGTAGTTGACAAAGGATCTTGTTGGGGCGAACTCAGCGCGGTGGGGACAGGGCTGATGCCCCCCCTACTACTTTCAGGGACCTGTTAAGAATGTCTTACTTTCTCTTCAAGCCAGAAAAAAAAAAAAAAAAAAGATGAACTTTTAAGCCAAAGAAGATGTTTCAGTAGATAATATTAACATATTCATCTTTTTATCAGTACAGTCATAAAACATGATTTTTTAAATTTATTTATTTATTTTTTAACAGAGGAAGATCCTATGAAGGCAAAAGAGCCCAGGGCTCTGGGTGTGTTCAGGGTTAGTGACTAATAATACAATAATAAAGTTACACATTTATTTTTTATGATCAGCAGAGGATATGTTACAGACAGAAAATTTTAATGAGTTTATATTAAAAAAAAGTCGCACTGTGAGGAATGGTTGGCCACCTGATGAGGATCTTTCTTCTGGCTTCTTTACTAACGGGAAATTTTTTCCTGATTTTCTCCACCAATTTCCCAACCCTACCCCACCTTTTTAGCATCACGGATGTTACTTTGGTCATCCTCTTAGCCGCATTGCCGTGAGAAATCGGTGGAAATTGTATCTAAAACAGCCGTCCCATTACCTGAAACATAAGTACCTGAGAACTGTCTTTACTATCTCCCTGTGTCCCTCATCCTTTCTTCCCTCCTCCTTCCCTCTCACCTTTCTCCTCATTTCCTCCTTTCTGCTCACTCCTCTTCCCCCTTCTCTGGTTTCCTCTCTTCCCTACTAACAAAGCATGCTTTTCCTTGTGCTCTGCCCAGTGCAGCCTGAAGTGACGCCCAAAGAGGAAACTCAGCCCTGGGAATCATAATAAGATACATACAAAAGGATGTTCTTGTAACGTGTGTCCTTTCCCAGAGAAATGATCTCCCGTCCTGCTTACGTAGAAGGGCTGTGTGTTTGTGCATGTGTCCTCGTGGGTGCATAGCAGAATCCACCTGTTTTAGCGTCTCAGGAAGTCTTGCTATAAATTTTGTCTGATAAGTCCTCACTCTGCTTCCCTTAGAAATATCCTAAAAATATACTTCTGTGTCTTGACAGCAAGTTGAGGAACATGACAGCCGAGGACACTGAATTAATGTAAGTCATAAAAGTTTTACCTCCATGAGATTTGCTCTGGAGATCATAAAGCTGTAGTCCATGAAAAATAGCACTTGACTGCAAGCATGGGGTAGATAAATTAGCCTTTGCATTTTGCTCTGAATCTTGGCTGCGGAGAGGGCATAGTAATACCTTTGCTGTAAAACTTTGAGTTTGTAAATAAACATAATTTAGGCTTCAAAAATGGGGAGGGCCAAGAGTTGGTCACAGTGCAAAAAAAGGTCCTTGCCAAGTTTTAAAGCCCCCAGATTTATGCAAATTCTGGAAGGCTACTTGGTACGTAGGAAACTTGGACCCGCGTTCAAATACTAGCTCTGCTATTTACTGCATGCAGTGTTCACTGCTCCCTGGCCATGGCCAGGCTCTGACCTCTTCAAGAGTAGTGAAATTTCTAGAATGAAGCTTTCTCTACCCTGAAAGTGCACAATGATCTAAAAGAAAATGTTGGTTTGTTGGTTTTGTTTTTGTTTTTTTGCCGTATCTTACCTAATATGTTACAGAAGGCATGGTACAAAATAGACATTTTATAATAATAGTATTTTTAAAAGTCTTTACTTATTATAACTACACTATGTACACAAGTAAAGATTACATCTGTATCATTATTTGGTATTCATCTACAATATCTACTCACTTGAAAATGGGAAAACCCATCAAAGTACCGGGTACCATAGGCGAAGCACAGGGAATTTTTTTTTTCCTTGCTCACTCCTTTAATTTTTGACACAAATGGCAGCCCAGAAGCATACAATATTCTGTGCCTTTATGTTATAGTTTTATTGAGATGTAATTGATTGCTACACTGTGTAAATTTAGGGAGTACAGCACAATGCTCTAATATGTATAGTAAAATGGTCATCACTATAAGTTAACATACATCGTCTCATATAGGTACTATATATATATATTTTTTTTCCCCTTGTGATGAGAACACTTAAGATCTATTCTCTTAACAACTTTCCTGTGTAACACACAGAAGCATTAGCTACAGTCACCATTTGTACATTTATTTCATCCCTAGTACTGAGTCGCCTGACAGCTGGGAGTTTGTACCTTCCTCTGATTCACCCTCCTCCCTCCTTCCGCACGTCCCCCCTCCCCACACCTTTAGTAACCACAAATCTGGTCTCTTTCTATGAATTTGCTTATTTGTTTTGGATTCTGCACATAGGTGGGATCGTACAGTATTTGTCTTTCTCTGTCTGACTTACTTCACTTAGCATGATGCCCTCCAGGTCCGTCCACTGTTGTTGCAAATGGCAGGACTTCCTCATTGTTTAAGGCTGAATAATACTCTTGTACAGCTTCTTCGTTCATTTGTCCATCATTGGACACTTAGACTGTTTCCGTGTTTCTGCTTTTTAGGATGGTGAAACCATTCAGTAATGGTAGGTATATTACCCTACGCATATGGCAAAACCCATATGGGTTTTGGACTTCACAGCACAGAGTTAACTTTAATGTCAGTAGAGCTTTTAAGAAATCATTTAGGAAGCAGGGGATCCCAGTTTGGAATGTAGGCATGCCACCACCAAAGGGGAGGGCAGAAAAGTTTTCGATTGTGGAACTTTGGAAATGAGTGGAGATATAAGACCAAAGACAGAAGGGACTGCTTGTAATCCTTGAAATTTGGTTGGTAGAGTTGTCCTCCATGGGGATATTGGTTCAGAACTCTGAAACCACTAGGTATGTAAACCAGAACTGAGTAATGAAGTAAATATAAGGCAGATGGTGGGGGGCCATGTTGAATTGTAAGGTTATCGACGAGAGGGCTATAGAGGGCTATCTAGAGAGGGCTAGAATAAGTCCATGTGGTACTGGGTTAGAGGTGGAGACCTCAGCAGGAATTCAGGTTTAGCTTAATTTTGATACAGGAAGCTACATACGCATGCATTTATTTGCTCCATTTGCTGGGAGGGCCTGGAAGGAAGGACTCCCTAGTAATAGCAGGCATACACAGCCAAGATCTAGCCTTGGTTTCTCATACCATTGTCTAATAGAAGGGAACAGGATTTCTTAGGAAAATGGCTGTTTCTAGGGAGGACAGTGTTAGGAAATATACAAGATGAGCCTAGAGCATTTTGTGGTGTTAAAAAGCAAGGACAGGCTCAAACAACAACAGCAGAACACCGAAACAAATTTAAAAACCACACACACACACATGCACACACACATAGAATGGAGGCACATCCAAGAGACACAGGAACCAAGGAAAGAGAGCCCTAGTATGCAAAGCTAGAATAATTTGAACAACAAATAAGTAATATAATGTCATTTACACATATTTGTACAAAGTATAATATAAATATCCACGAGTCTATCCTGAGACAAATTAGTGACTGAGTACATTACACATGTTTAGATGGAGGGGAAGAGACACATCTCCTGTGCAGAAAAATCCCCAGTACGTTCACAGACACTCCCTCCTGGAGGGGAAGCCTGACTCCTATTCCTTAAGTGTGGGTTGCGCACAGTGACCTCCTTGCAGGTGCAGTGTGGACGGCGGAGGCAGCAAGAATAACTTTACAGTGGAGAGATCTGATAAACAGTACCTCAGCCAGGTGGTCAAGGTCAACAGCAACATAAATCATGTTGCCAGTGTGTGCCCTTGATATGATGTGATGAGACTGGCACTTTACCTCTGTGGTCTTCCTCCTAAAACCCAGACCCCTATCTAACCATGGAAAAAACAAAACAAAACAAAACAAAACAAAAAAAACAGCAGGCCAAGTTAAAAAAAAAAAAAAGCGCACTCTTTAAAATACTTGACCTGTACTTCTCAAAACTGTCAAGATCATCCCAAACAAGGAATGTCCGGCAAATATCCCAGTCAGCAGCGGTCGCAGTAGACATAACTAAGAAATACAATTTGGTATCTTGGATGGGATCCTGAAACAGAAAGAGGACTTTAGGTAAAGACTAAAGAAATCTGATTAAACCTGGACTTCAGCTAATGATGGAACAATACTGTTCATGGATTGTGACAAATGTTAACAATTAGGTAAACTGGGTGTGGACGTGTGGGGCTGTTATTATCTTTGCAATGTTTCTAGAACTCTAAAAACTTAAAATCAAAAGCTTTTTTTTTTTTAAGCAATAATATAGTTTATCAATTTCTCTTTTCAATATCCAGAAATCCATCTACCTGCTCCTTTCCTTTAACATTGCAAACAGGTTCATAGCCCCCAAGAGGCCTGGTTGGTTTCGGCCATTCCTTTCCTTCCTGAATTTCTCCTTTTAGCCTGCAAATCTGCGGTACCCCTATTCAATTGCAAATGACCTTTGTTCTATGAATTTCAGAGCTTTTTCACAGCACAAAGTGTCTTCTGACTGAGTCATCTGTGATGTATCTATGGGTGCCCCACCCCCACTCTGTCCTCATCTCATGGCCATGGCCACCACGACCTCACTGACCGGTCCTTCATGGCCCAGCAGGCAGAGCACACCACTGCCACGCACCACACCCCCCAGAGGATTGTTCCACATTCTGTACAATGGCCTGATTCTTCTAAATGGATGATCATAAAAATATTCTTTGGGGGAAGTTTAATTATTGGGATTCTCATGATGTTTTAACTGTTTGGACCTTCCTAGGACTGCAAATGATGTCCTCTTTCATTTAAGAGGGGGCCTTGACAAGACCCACCTTGCTGAGGGACTATGGACACTGATCACCAGGCCTGCAGAAGGCACACGCAGCTCTTCACACACACACAGACTTGCAGTCAATACTGCCCTTCTCTCTCTTCCCATTCTGCTGAGCACGGGGCCAGGTAGCCAGTGCGGGGTTTCCCAGCTTGTGTCCCATTGCATCAGTAGGAGACTGTGTGGTAATGGGGGTGCTGCGGACACACACATTTGGGAAATCCTATATACCATACACTACACGCATCTCTTGAAGATCTAACACATAAATTAGATGGTTGGAGGCTCAGAGAGCCTTGTGGGAAAGAAAGGCTTGATTCTGTTGACCTGAAATTCCCCACACCCGCTGAACTCTTTTATTGTGTCTGAAGCCTCTACCACTGAGCCAGCAGGAACCCTTAAATGTAGCAGTGGGGCCAGAGGCCGGCTAGAAAGTGGGAGAATGTGGAAGCCTGAGGACTAAATATCTAAAAAGGAGCTGAAAAGGTTGGCCACCAGCTCTCCTTGGGATTTGGAAGACTGGGTTGGACAGAAACCTCTGCAGGGCTCCCATAGGTCCTGGCTGGTGGAGTCATTTTTGCCCTGGAAGGGTGAGGGCAAGAGGTGGGAAGGGGCCGTGGGAAACCACAGAAGCACGTTCTCCAGCTACGCATGGTGACGTTGCGGCTCGCTCCAATTCTGCTATGAGGGAGAGTAGAAACAGTCCCTGAGGAGCCCTCCCAGCAATCCCAGTGGCACTGGCTGGATACATGCAGCCCAGAACCTCTCAGGATGCTCCAGCTTTGTGCTGTTTACTGGGTGGGGGTGGCCTGGAAGGCCTTCTCTTTCTCCTCTGAGGTTTTCCCAATCTCCTGGGGAGTGATTAGCTGTCCTTCTAGCATCCCTGTGTTTACGGAGATAAATTAATCCTTGAATTATCTGCTAAAGAGGAGATAACGCCAAAGTGTGTGCCCGTCCAAATCCCAAACGCCTCTGAGAAGAAAAGCAGACCTTTTCAAAGCAGCCGCAGGGAGAGGGAAGTGCAAATGCCCGGGGCCCTTCCCGGCAAGAAGGTCAAGCCCTGCTGGGTTTGGTAGGCAGAGTCATAAATAGTTATAATCCCTTTCTTTGGTTGTTTTAAAAGCCTTGGGGACGTACAAAACTCAGAGTGAAACACAGAACTGGGCGTTCAAGCATGTCTAAGGAAATCCTCCTCCCATGAGACAATACATAAAGATCTGCCCGAGCTTCTAGATCTCAAATTCTCTATAAACATCAACACGACACATCCACAGACCCTGCTTTGCGGTTATTTCCATGATCTGCTCTGTAGTCAGGGAGCTGTTTTCCATCTGCTAGAGTCTAGCTGCTTCACTGGAACTTTTCTCTCATCTTTGTCCTTGGAAAGTGATTTATACCTTATTGTGGATATTTAGTTTTGAGGGTGGGAGATGGGCAATGGTTCTTTCAGCCATGGGGCCTTTTCTAAGCCCCAGTTTCTCATCAGTAAAGTACTCGATTTTGCATTTCTGGCCCCAAGAGCCGCGAGAGAAGAGATTTCTGTCATGGTAAGCCACCAAGTTTGCAGTCCTGCGTGACAGTGGCCCCAGGAAATAAAACAGCCCTGCGGAGGTCAAGATCCGGGTTTATTCAGAGATCTGAGGAAGACCCATGAGCAAGGTGATGAGTGGCCTGAAATGATGGGGAGAGTCAGGGGCCAGGCCTCCCCAGGTCTTAGTGACCTTGGACAGTTGTTGGGATTGTTCTAAGCACAATGAGAAGCCACTGAGAAGTTTAAAGCAGGAATTGTAACAACCTGCTTTGTAGAAGGAGACAACCCTGCATGGAAGGGGAGAATGGGAGCATGGAAGCTCCTGCAGAAGTGAGAGTGAGGGCTAACAGGGGCCTGGATGCGGGGTTGCTGGTGGAGATGAAGGGCTGCAGATCAGGTCAAGACTTTTTTTGGTAGATAAAGTTGACAGGACTCATCAACTGATTGGCTATGGTGGTGGAAGAAAGCGAACAACCAAGAATGATGCCTTGGTTTGAGCCAAAGGAGTAGACAGTGATGAAGCCTAGAGAGAAAACAGGCGTGGGGGTGGGGTGGGGGGGTGAGACTGAAGAGTTCCATCTTGAACATGGGAAGTCTGAGATGGCTGTGGATTATCCAAACAGAAATGTCAGGTGAGGATCTGAGTGCACAAAGCTGCGCCTCAGGGGAGACATCTAGGCTAGAGATGTAATTAAGGAATCATTACCAAGATTATATAAAATGTGGGTCTCCAAGGGAGCGACAGGGAAGACACTCAGAACTGACCTTGAGAAATACCAACATTTCAAGAAAGGAGGAGGAAAACCAGCCAACAAAGGAGGCCAGGAAAGGCCAGGAGATGAGGGGAAATGTAGGAAAGTGTGTGGTCCCAGAGGCCGAGGGAGGGAGGTGTTTGAGAAACAACTGTGTTCAACTCCTATCAGTGCTGCTCAGAAGTAAAAACAAACAAACAAAAATACAAAACAAGGCCACTGAGCTGGCTTTTCTTTTTTTTTTTTTTTTTTTTTTTTTTAAAGATTTTATTTATTTATTTGACAGAGATCTCAAGTAGGCAGAGAGGCTGGCAGAGAGAGAGAGGGAAGCAGGCTCCCCGCTGAGCAGAGAGCCTGATGTGGGGCTCGATCCCAGGACCCTGAGATCACGACCTGAGCCAAAGGCAGAGGCTTTAACCCACTGAGCCACCCAGGGCCCCTTAGCTGGCTTTTCAATACTGCAATATAGAGACTCCTAGCGATCCTGCACAAAGCCACGTCAGGTGAACGGTGAGGTGGATGCCTGATTGGGGCGGGTGGTGGCGTGGGTGACGCAGAATGAAATTCCAGGTGTGATAGGAGTAAAGCCATAAGGACCAAATTATAAAAATATTTTAAGACCATACAGGAGATTCTTTTTTTATAATCTTGGGGGGTAGGAAGGCTTTGAAAAGAACCCCCAATTGAAACGAATTTTTGATAAATCAGACTTAATAAGTAAATTTATTTATCAATAAAAATTAATAAAGTTAAAATTAAAACATCTGTGTGATTAAAAAAAAAACAACCAAAAAGGACCATATACAAATTTCAGGGGGAAAAGGCACTATAGATTTTGATATGCAAAGATCATATGTTTGCAATATATACAATAGAAAAAGGGTTGTTATTGAGAATTTATCATGAATTTCTATGAATCAATAAAAAAAGAATAAATAATCCAACAGAAAAGCGAGCAAAAGATACAGAGGCATTTCACAGGAGAAAACCAAGTGGTCAATAAATACATGAAAAGACGCTCAACCTCATTAGTAATCTCAGATACGTTCTTATCAAGTACTGGGAAAGGGTCTGGGGACTGGGCATTCTCAAACGTGGTTGGTTATGGTGGGAGTGTACAGCCCTGTACACTGGTACACTGGCTGTACAATTGGTACAGCCCTGGAGGGCAATTTGGAATAATATTTATTAACAAAATCCCCTTTGTGTGATAGGCCCTTCAGAAACACTTGCTTCTGTGTAGACGGTGGTTCATTGTGGTTTGTAATAGAGAAATGTAATCGAGGCATCAGCCTGCTGTCCTTTCTGGAGCTCTGGGTCCTCTTCTGAGTTCACACAGAATTCAGTTCCTTGTGGCTGTAGGACTGAAGTCCAGTTTTCTTGTTGGCTGTCAACTGAGGGCTGTTGGCAGTTCTGGAAGCTGCCCACAGTCGGCCGCCATAGGGCCCCCTCCCAACACAGTAGCTGACTTCTTCAAGGCCAGCAGGGGACTCTCTGTCCAGGAGACTCTGCTAACACGGGAGTCTGTATTCTGTGTTCAAGAGATTCATCCCATCACGTAAAAGTGGATAATACCAAGGAAATTATTTTAAAAGTCATGGAAGTTGTTCAGGCCTGGTTTGAAGTAAATAAGCCTGCGATGATTTTTTGCTTATAAATTTAGTTTATTTCACAGGAGATCAGAAAATACTCACTTGCGCAGTATTAATTCACTGTGTCCTTTATCTTCAGCTTGTAGAGATTGGCTGCTCGGCCCAAAACTTTACCTTTTGATCAAACCAAAGGCGTAACCAAAATGAACTAATCTCAGCTATAAAAAAAAATCAATAATAATCCCTGAAATACTAAGCTTCCTGCTAACTCTCTGCTCTGCTGCTGCTTGTACAAACATTTCTGTAGCTTCCTATCTCCTGGAGAGCACTGGGAAATGCTATCAAAAGCAAGCTGTGTGCAGGGTTTTTCTTTTTTTCCATTGTGGAGAAGGTCATTGATGATGTAAGACTTGATTAAGACTAAATAGGGTCAGCAGAAGAAATATATTTATTCCTCCTATTTTATATATCTATTTCTTCTATTTTATATATATGTGTGTGTGTGTGTGTGTGTGTGTGTGCATATATATATATATATATGCTGCTGGTGCATACATGTATATGAGACCCAGGATTTCCTGTAGAACTTGTCATCTTTGGAGCATTCACAGTGGAAAATAAAAAGTATCCTTAGTCCTCTTGTTCCCCATGGCTATGATAACACAAAGCTGTGTTCTTTGGACACTTTTTGCTGCTCCAGCAGTCCATAAGAGATTTCCTCTTTGTCATTAAGCCACCATCATGAGCAAATTGTTTTGTCAGTTGGCCAGGACCTCCAGATACTCAAGGATCACGTTAGCAGGAAACTCCAGCTGCGTGTGTGGCGGTGTGGTGGCCGTGCCTTGAAGAAAGCTTCATTTTTGTTTCAAGTTGTCATAATCTTTCATTGGGTTCAACAACTTTAGATGAAAACACATCCAGGGGTGTTTCTACATCTGGAACTTAGCTGCCCCGCTGAGGATAGTCAGGGCGACTCCAGGGAGTAACCAATGGAAAATGATGAGGAAATCACTCTGAAAGCCAGAGAAAGAACTCTTCATTGCACTAAGATGCTCAAAAACTATTAGATTCTGTATCAACCCCACATGTACCCTGGGAATAATCAGACTCGCCCAGGGCCCCGGGTCTCTTCACCTCATCCAGCTGTAGTTCATCTACTCTTAATTTCTTTAGAGTGGAGCCAGCGTGTGCCCTACCCAGCATCTGCTCTGCCAGGAAGTATATATGAAGTCTCTAACCAAGACTGCTGATTCATTTACTCAGTTAATTGGTGCTGCCTGAGGCTTAATTTGCTTAACTCGCTGGACTCCCCGTGTGTTCTCGGCCAATGTTAACCACCTAGTCCTTGGTTTTAGTTCAGCCATCTTTATTCTGGTTCAACCATACTCAAGTTCATCTGTACTCTAGTACTCTAGATCTTGGTTCGATCACCTACACTTTAGCCTGTGATTTGATCTTTGGTTTCCACACTCTTCTTAACCCTAAACTTTCCCTTTTAGAGCCCAGACTGTGGTCATCTCCCAGTCCTGGTGTCCACTGACGCCCAAAGCCCACCTGCTCCCTGATGTCAGCTATTCAGTCAAGATACCCTGAAGCCATCTTTGACTCTACTCAACCTTCCCTCGGGTGAAGATCAAGTTCAGGGAAAAGGTAGGGTGAAGGGTAAGTTTAGACTCCTGAATAGGATGAGCAATAGGATGGGGATGGGAGAAGGTGAGTGTCTGTTGTGTACATTTCCTAGTAACTTACAATACTGCACATTTAGTGGTGTGATTAGGGTTATGCAGTAAGTATGACTGTCAAAATAAACTCATCAAAATAGCAGAGTCAAAATGGCATCATAAAAATATACACTTGTGCTACCATCTCCTACCTGACGATAAGTGTTACAAGGCAGCATTAATAACTCTCACTCTGTAGCATTTCTGAGTTTAAAAAACTGCCGTTACCTCTCATATTTAATAGATTTCAGAATTGTAAGATATATATACATATATATAATCATTTCTCAAAATATATGCATCTTAAAGTCAATGTTTATCGTCACTATAGGCCAAGTTTCAGTTGTTACCTTGCTGTCATTGCCTACTTTTTTAATAATTAATTTTTTATTGAATTATAATTAACTTACAATGTTATACTAGTTTCTAGTGTATAGCATATTGATTCAACAATTCTGTGCATGATACAATGTTCATTATGGTTAAGTGTAGTCACTTAAGTGTACCTACACTTAAGTATAGATACACTTAAGTTATTACAACGTTATTACAATATTATTGACTATATTCCTTATGCTGTAATTTCATCTCTGTGACTTATTTATTTTATAACTGGGAGTTTGTATCTCCTAATTCCTTTTATCTATTTCACCCATCTCCCCAACCACCATCTCTCTTACACCACCACTTTGTTCTCTATATTTAAGAGTCTATTTTTTGTTCATTTGTTTGTATTTTTAAAATTCCACATGTAAGTGAAATCACATGCTGTTTGTCTTTCTCTGTCTGACTTATTTCATTTAGCCTAGCATCTTCTAGGTCTATCCATGTTGTTGAAAATGGCAAGAATTCATTTATTTTTATGAATGAGTCATATTCCATTATATTTTATATCATATCTTCTTTATCTATTCATCTGTCAGTGGACACTTGGGATCCTTCCATGTCTTGGCTATTGTAAATAATGCTGCAGTAAGCATAAGAGTGCCTATATCTTTTTTGAATTAGTGTTTTTGTATTCTTTGGGTAAATACTCAGTAGTGGGATTTCTGGATCATATGGTATTTCTATTTTTAATTTTTGAGAGACATCCAAACTGTTTTCCACAGTTGCATTTGAAATTTAAAATTGATTTTCAAATTGAAATTGAAATGCAAATTAAGACCACAATGAGATAGTACGTTATACCTGTAAGAATGGTTAGAATGAAAAAGACAAGAAATAACAAGTGTTGGTGAGGAGGTGGAGAAAAAGGAACCTTCATGCACTCTTGGTGGGAACGTAAATTGGTGTCATTGCCTAATTTTTTTTCAATATTTAAAAGAATATATTTATTTATTGATTAGAGAGAGAGGGGGAGCAGGAGTGGGGGGTGGGGGCAGGTCAGGGGAGAGGGAGAAGCAGACTCCCTGCTGAGCAAGGAACCTGTGAAGAGTGGTGGTGGGAATGGGGAGGTGGAGATAGTGAGATAGTGGGATGGTGGGGGGATGGGCATTGGGGGAGTGGAGGGTTTGATCCGAGGACTCCGGGATCATGACCAGAGCTGAGGGCAGACACTTAACCAACTGAGCCACCCAAGTGCCCTTCAGTATTTCTTTCTTTCTTTCTTTTTTTTTTTTTCATTATGACCACCTCTCCTCCTCCTCCTCCTCCTTCTTCTTCTTCCTCTTCCTCCTCTTCTCCTCCTCCTCCCCCTCCCCCCCCTTCTTCTTTTTCTTCTTCTTCTTTAACATATAATGTATTATTTTCCCCAGGGATACTGGTCTGTGAATCATCAGGCTTACACATTTCACAGCACTCACCATAGCACATACCCTCCCCAATGTCCATAACCCAGCCACCCTATCCATCCCCCCATTCCCCCAGCAACCCTCAGTTTTTTCCCTGAGATTAAGATTCCTTATGACTTGTCTTCCTCACAATCCCATCTTTTATTTTTTCCTTCCCTACCCCCTACAATCCCCCACGTTGCCTCTCAAATTCCTCATATCATAGAGATCACATGATAATTGTCTTTCTACGATTGACTTATTTTGCTTAGCATAATACCCTCCAGTTCCATCCACATCATTGCTAATGGCAAGATTTCGTTTCTTTTGATGGCTGCATAGTATTCCATTGTATGTATATCCCACATCTTCTTTATCCATTCGTCTGTTGATGGACATCTAGGTTCTTTCCATTGTTTGGCTATTGTAGACATTGCTGCTATAAACATTCAGGTGCACATGCCCCTTCCGATCACTACATTTGTATCTTTAGGGTAAATACCCAGTAGTGCGATTGCTAGGTCATAGGGTAGCTCTATTTTCAACTTTCTGAAGAACCTCCATGCTGTTTTCCATAGTGGCTACACCAGCTTGCGTTTCTACCGACAGTGTAGGAGGGTTCCCCTTTCTCTGCATCCTCGCCAGCATCTGTCATTTCCTGACTGGTTAATTTTAGCCATTCTGACTGGTGTGAGATGGTATCTCACTGTGGTTTTGATTAGTATTTCCTTAACAGTGAGTGATGTGGAGCACTTTTTCATGTGTCTTTTGGCCATTTGGATGTCTTCTTTGCAGAAATGTCTGTTCATGTTTTCTGCCCATTTCTTGATTGGATTATTTGTTCTTTGGGTGTTGAGTTTGATAAGTTCTTTGTAGATTTTGGATACTAGCCCTTTATCTGATATGTCATTTGCAAATATCTTCTCCCATTCTGTCAGTTGTCTTTTGGTTTTGTTGACTGTTTCCTTTGCTGTGCAAAAGCTTTTGATCTTGATGAAATCTGAAGAATTCATTTTTGCCTTTGCTTTCCTTGCTTTTAGTGATGTCTGGCCCTGGGCTCTTGTTTGTTGGGAGATTTTTGATGACTGCTTCAATCTCCTTACTGGTTATGGGTCTGTTCAGATTTCCTATTTCTTCCTGGTTCAGTTTTGATAGTTTATATGTCTCTAGGAATGCATTCATTTCTTTCAGATTGTCAACTTTGCTGGTGTATAATTGCTCATAATATGTTCCTATAATTGTTTGTATTTCTTTGGTGTTGGTTGTGATCTCTCTTCTTTCATTCATGATTTTATTAATTTGGGTCCTTTCTCTTTTCTTTTGGATAAGTCTGGCCAGGGGTTCATCAATCTTATTAATTCTTTCAAAAAACCAGCTTCTGTTTTGGTTGATACATTCTGTTGTTCTTTTGGTTTCTATTTCATTGATTTCTGCTCGATCTTTATTATTTCTCTTCTCCTTTTGGTCTTAGGCTTTCTTTGCTGTTCTTTCTCCAGCTTCTTTAGGTGCAGGGTTAGGTTGTGTACTTGAGCCCTTTCTTGTTTCTTGAAAAAGGCTTGTATTGCTATATACTTTCCTCTCAGGACCGCCTTTGCTGTGTCCCAAAAATTTTGAACAGTTGTGTTTTCATTTTCATTTGTTACCATGAATTTTTTAAATTCTTCTTTCATTTCCTGGTTGACCCATCCATTCTTTAGTAGAATGCTCTTTATCCTCTATGTATTAGAGTTCTTTCCAACTTTCCTCTTGTGATTGAATTCTAGTTTCAAAGCATTGTGGTCTGAAAATATGCAGGGAATGATCCTAGTCTTTTAGTACCAGTTGAGACCTGATTTGTGACCCAGGATGCGATCTATTCTGGAGAATGTTCCATGTGCACTAGAGAAGAATGTGAATTTTGCTGTCTTGAGATGGAATGCTCTAAATAGATCTGTGATGTCCATCTGGTCCAGTGTGTCATTTAAAACCTTTATTTCCTTGTTGATCTTTTCCTTAGATGATCTGTCCATTTCAGTGAGGGGGGGTGTTAAAGTCCCCTACTATTATTGTATTATTGTTGATGTGTTTCTTTGATTTTGTTTTTAATTGGTTTATATAATTGGCTGCTCCCATGTAGGGACATAGATATTTAAAATTGTTAGATCTTCTTGTTGGACAGACCCTTTAAGTATGATATACTTCCTTCCTCATCTCTTATTATAGTCTTTGGCTTAAAATGTAATTGATCTGATATAAGGATTGCCTCCCCAGCTTTCTTTTGATGTCCATTAGCATGGTAAATGCTTTTTCACACCCTTTCTTTAAATCTGGAGGTGTCTTTGAATCTAAAATGAGTTTCTTGTAGAGAGCATATCGATGGGTCTTTTTTTAATCCATTCTGATACCCTGTGTCTTTTGATTGGGGCATTTAGCCTATTTACATTCAGGGTAACTATTGAAGGATATGAATTTAGTGCCATTGTATTGCCTGTAAGGTAACTGTTACTGTATATTATCTCTGTTCCTTTCTGGCCTGTTACTTTTAGGCTCTCTCTTTGCTTAGATGACCCCTTTTAATATTTCCTGTAGTGCTGGTTTGGTGTTTGGAAATTCTTTTAATTTCTGTTTGTCCTGGAAACTTTTTATCTCTCCTTCTATTTTTAGTGACAGCCTAGCTCGAAATAGTATTCTTGGCTGCATATTTTTCTCATTTAGTGCTCTGAATATATCATGCCAGTCCCTTCTGGCCTGCCAGGTCTCCGTGGAGAGGTCTGCTGCCAATCTAATATTTCTACTGTTGTATGTCACAGACTTCTTATCCTGAGTTGCTTTCAGGATTTTCTCTTTGTCACTGAGACTTTTAAGTTTTACTATTAGATGATGGGATGTGGACTGATTTTTACTGATTTTGAGGTGGGGGTTCTCTGTGGCTCTGGATTCTGATGCTTGTTCCCTTTGCCAAATTAAAGAAATTCTCTGCTATAATTTGCTCCAATATACCTTCTGCCCCTCTCTTTCTTTCTTCTTCTTCTGGAATCCCAATTATTCTAATATCGTTTCATCATATGGTATCACTTTTCTCTTGACTTTTCCCCTCGTGGTCCAGTAGTTGTTTGTCTTTCTTTTTCTCAGCTTCTTTATTCTCCATCATTTTGTCTCCTATATCACTAATTCTCTCTTCTGCCTCATTTATCCTACCAGTAAGAGCCTCCATTTTTTACTGCACCTCATTAATAGCTTTTTAAATTTCAACTTGTTTAGATTTTATTTTATTTCTCCAAAAGGGATTTTATTCCTCCAGAAAAGGATTCTCTAATATCTTCCATGCTTTTTTCAACCCTGGCTTGCACCTCACTAATTGTCATTCTGAACTCTGGTTCTGACATATTACTAATGTCCATATTGATTATGTCTCTAGCTGTTGGTACTGCCTCTTGTTCTTTTTTTGTGGTGAGTTTTTCTGCCTTGTAATTTTATCCAGATAAGAATAGATGAATGAGAGAACAAAATACTAGAAGGGTAGCAACAACCCCAGAAAAATATATACTAACCATATCAGAAGAGACCCAAAACCGGGGGGAGAAGAAAGAGGGAAAAAATGAAAAAAAAAAATATATATGTATATATTAGACTGGTGAATAGAACAGAGCTATGCACTTGATTTTGGGTGCATTTTGGTCTGTTAGAAGAAACAACCTACCAAAATTTTAAAGAAAGAAAAACTTATGTATATACAAAAATAAGGGTAAACACAATGAAGGGATGGAATATGACTGTAAAGATGAAAATTTAAAAAGATTCTAAAAAAGGAATTGATAAGTTAGTCAAAAAATGAAAAGGGAAAAAAAGAGGAAAGAATGTGACCAGGTTGGCGACTAGAAAAAAAGTCATGTGCTAGATTTAGGGTATATTTTGATGTATTAGGGAAATTTTACCCCAAAATTTTAAAGAAAAAAAAACCTATATGTATACAAAAAATAAGGTTAAATACAATGAAGGATTAAAATATGAGTATAACAATGAAAATTTAAAAAAAATTTAAAGGTATTGATAAGATAAAATACATTAAAATAGGAAAGAGGAAAAATTTTAAAAATAGAATAAGAAAAAATAAAATTTAAAATTTTAACTTTGAAAGACTTAAGAATCATGGGGGGAAAAGCCATGAATTCTATGAGTTTAGCTCTGGAGTTCCGCAGTTCTCATCAATCGGCTGGATGTTCTTGCTGATCTTCTCGGGGAGGGGACCGTTGCCGTGATTTTCAAATGTCTTTGCCCAAGGCAGAATTGCACCGCCCTTGCCAGGGGCCAGGCTAAGCAATCCGCTCGGGTTCACTCTCAAGAGCTTTTTTTTTTTTTTTTTTTTTTTTTTTTTTAAAGATTTTATTTATTTATTTGACAGAGAGAAATCACAAGTAGGCAGAGAGGCAGGCAGAGAGAGAGGGGAGGAAGCAGGCTCCCTGCGGAGCAGAGAGCCCGACACGGGGCTCGAACCCAGGACCTGGGATCATGACCTGAGCCGAAGGCAGCGGCTTAACCCACTGAGCCACCCAGGCGCCCCTCTCAAGAGCTTTTGTTCCCTGAACACTTTCCGTAGAGTTTTGGAGGACGGGAATGAAAATGGTGGCCTCCCAATCTCCAGCTGGATGAGCTGAGAGCTTGGCCCCCACTCCTCAGTGCGCCCTCGGAGAAAAGCAGTCAATCCCTTCTATCAGCCTGGTCTCTGGCTGCACTCCTTGCTCACCCGGCCTGTGACCAAGCATTTCTATCTCTGGCACATGACCCCATTTGGAGTCTCCAAACCCAGCTGATTCCTGCAACATGCTCCCTCGCCACTCTTCCTGGAGAAGGAAGGTGCATCTCCCCAGATCCACCACTTGTGGGGTCCCTGCCCTTTGAGATCATGGTTTAAGGTAACCCTGAGCTGAGAGCCCCTCCTCGGCTCCGTCTCTATGGCGGGCTTCCCTGCTCTGATACCTGCAGCTCTACCACACTCAGTCACCTCTGGTCTTTCTGTGACCCTGTGGGTCCTCGAACCACACTGTCCTCACAAGTCTTCACCCCCTGCTTGGCCTCTGGAGTGACATCTCTCAGTGGAGAAGACTTCTAAACATTCCTATTTTCTGCTACGATGCTCCACCACTTCCTGGAACCAGCCCCTCCCCCCGGGGTCTCTCTTCTCATATGTTGCCTTGGATTCACTTCTCTGCACGTCCTACCTTCTGGAAAGTGGTCGATTTTCTGTTCCAAGAATTGGGGCTCTTCTTCTCTTTGATGTCCTATTGAGTTTGTAGGTGTTCAAAATGGTCTCATAACCATCCGGCTGAACTCCTGGGACCTGAAGAAATTTAGGTCTCCTACTCCTCTGCCATCTTGCTCCTCTCCACCATTGCCTAATTTTTTAAAATGCCAGCATCAAAGACTGCAGCATGGGTGGCAGCAACCTGGAAAATCCCAGGGACAATCATCTTATAATCCCTAGGGGCCAGATACTTTGGTGGGGGAGGAAGGGAGGGAAAGATGGTGAATCACATGGATTTGGCAACTCTTTAAGAGGAAGTTCAAAAGAAGGCAAAATCTAAATAATTGCAAAGCCAGCTTAGGAGATCAGTACAGTTGGCTTCTGGCTCTTTGATGGATTCCTTTAGAATGCATTGTGGCATTAAAACTCTTCATGACACAGAGGATAGTTTATGTAGAAAAACAACAGCTTTTAGTGATGCCGAGTCAAAAAGCTGTTTGGAAGAGTTAGAGTAAGAATGTAAAGTTGTTTGTAATGTATTTTTCTTGTGTTTTCCTCTTTTATATATGCATTTTAGTATAAAACCTAAGTCTAAATAAGACTAAAACCATCCTTTCAATACTTATAAATAAAAACTCTTCATGATACAAAGAAGTTGTCTCATAGTTTGATGGGGTTTTTTCTTTCTCAGTAATGGTGCATCTTATAAACAGCAGCTCTGAGATCGTGAAATAAGAGTGCCATTTGGTGACTGAGACGTAGATGATACTTTGTAGTGTTGTGACCCCCTGGTCCTCCCTTTGACTTGGATTCTTAGTTGTTAGGATTCATCTGGATCATGTCAGTTTCCTTCTGCTCTGGCAGATTGATTCAGCTTGGCCAAGGAACATTCCTTAGTTCTCTGTGTCAAGACACTCCTAGTAGCTGCCTACATCAAGATCTAAGTTGATAAATGCCTTTAAAATCTCTGTGCCTTCTAAGAAGCCAGACTCAGAGATGGAATAGTGAAAGACATGGCAGAGTACAAAATATGTGCCAATATTTGCAGGGCAGCCTGGAGAATATAGGGGAGGACTTTCAAGCAGTTCCTTGCTCAGCCAAGAACCTTAAGAAATGTGAGGAAAGTGTGTGATGAGGAAATGTTGCAATCAAAGTGCATGGAACTCAAACTTAATGGGACCAAGGCTACACTTCAGGAGTTCACCATGCTCATGCCAGGATTTGATTATAACTATAATTTCAATGCTTACATTCCTTTTGGGGGAAAGACAGATATCTTAGTATTATGGGCTATAATGTATCCATTTTCCTTCCCAACAGTCA
Organism: Lutra lutra; assembly: GCF_902655055.1. Lineage (NCBI taxonomy): Eukaryota > Metazoa > Chordata > Mammalia > Carnivora > Mustelidae > Lutra > Lutra lutra. Next base: position 10,735,015 of record NC_062285.1, on the reverse strand, counting down.
CCAGTTTCCTTAATGGAAATTACATTCCCTTGTTGAGAATTTTCTTGTCCAGAAAGCCATCCTGATTGCTGCCTCTCTTTGCTTTTCCCCCACAGTAGAGCCCAAGGGGATCAAATACTTTCCCATCTGCCTTCTGCTATAACCAGAGTGTCAGCTTGGGTCAGCGAATGACCTAGGCTTGACCAATCAGATGCTTTCTCTTGGGGACTCTGGACTTAACGTGTGACATGTAGAAAAAAGAGAAAATTCAGAAGAGTCATCACAGTGGTGCCAATTACTATTACAGTGATGTCTTGATCACACTGTACCTGAAACAAGGATATTGCCTTATTTTATACATTATGACCCTTCTCTCTAGGTCTTTCATGATTCTTTCTGTCCTGAGACTATTCTTTTAGCTTCCCTCCAATTCTGAGAGCACCAAATAAAATCTCCTTAATCCCTCATTGCTTCAGAGAGCCAGATCCCATCTCTATTACTTGCTACTAAGAACCCTGACTCATTCAACAACATCCTATATAGGATAAGTGGTGTCACAAAGGAGAGAAGAACCTGCATGATTTTCCAGGTGTCCTCTTTTGTGTCATTAGAAGGAAGAGTTGGAGGAATGGAATCTTTTTCTGGAGATCTCAAAGAACACAATGATGTTGTATCATCATTGGCAGTGGTTCCGCTAAAAGGATGATAGATAAGACTTTTTATGGTTTCTTTTCCTCAGGATTAGATGACTGGTCTGTACCACAGATGTTCAGTAGGAGAGTGTTGGACACAGTCCCTGTGTCCAATAGCCTTCGTCCTATCTTTTCTTCCTTGTGGTACCCAAGGAGAGAAAACCAGATTTGCTTAATATTTTAAAATTAAGCATTATACTTTAGCCTTGCTAGACCAAGAACTGCCACCTCCCTCCCCAACAGAATCATACAAATCAATTTGTGGGGAGGGGCAATAATTTTGGTGACAGATAGCTATGCATCCTGGCAGAAGGTAGTGGGTAAATGTTTGCATTTATTTGGCATTCAAAAATGGTTCCCTTGTTGATAAAATTATCCTGGACATTTCTCTACATACTTGACGGCATGAGACAAAACAGAAGTGGCAGGGCTTCTGGGTGGCTCAGTGGGTTAAGGTCTCTCTCTGCCTTCGGCTCAGGTCGTGGTCTCAGGGTCTTGGGATCGAGCCCCGCATCAGGCTCTCTGCTCGGTGGGGAGCCTGCTTCCCCCATCTCTTTCTGCCTGCCTCTCTGCTTGCTTGTGAGCTCTCTCTCTGTATCAAATTAAAAAAAAAAAAATCTTAAAAAAAAAAAAACCAGAAGTGGCAACCAATGGCACATCTTAGAAGAAAGATTAGGATGTATCAGTCTCCGAAGTTAATTCTTGCTTGATACCCTCAGTGAACTCTACCAGCAGCATCCCTCAGTGCAGGAACATTCAGAATTGCCCATATCTGAAGGTGGTTTTGAGGTCCGCAGCAGTATTACCCTTGTGTCTGTGCAGTGCTGTGGGGTGGAGTTGAAGACTGGCCGTGGTTTCTTGAGTTCCGATCCATGTGTCTCTTGAAGCCAGTGCTGTGCTTCTCATTTCCTCCCCAAAAGGAGAACCCCAAATGTGAATTATTCTTCTAGTAGAGGCAACGCATTTGACTGGCTGGGCATATTTTTTCTTATACAGCCGACCAGGCTTAGCAGCTCTACCCCAGATGCTGAATTAGCCTCAGAAGCAAGTTGACAACTTGGTCCTGGCCTAGAGAACCCAGCAGGCTGGCCACTAAGCTCCTCCTCCTTTTCCTCAGTGTTACAAGAAGTGAATACAAAGGGATCTTTTCTGCAACTCTTGCTCTAAAATTGGCGGGAGAAATTAAAGCAACAGTGCAAGATTCATTTGCCCAGTCAGGAATATTTCTGTTAGTTATGCATAGGCTGAAGAGAGATTAAAGACGAATACTTGTGCAAAGAGGAAAAAAACCATGAAAGAGCTGGAACTTAAAGGTAAGTATCACAGATAAAGAGCAAAGCTAAGGTAGTTAGTCTCTGACGCAGCACTTCTGAGTTTCTCACTTAGAGGTTTCTTTCTTTAATGAAATGAAAGTTGATGCTTTAAACCTTATGTTCTCACATTTCAGTTTGGGAAGGGTTGGCAGGGAGATGAAAATCAGGTCCTGTCCTAGTGTGAAGGAGGAAAGATAGCTGGGAGTTGAAGAGCACAACTAGGAAAAGGATAAGCTCCCCTGAAATGGGTACGAGGTGTCCAAGATGAGACTAACCCCCTTCACTTGGTGGTTTAGAACCATGGTCCTCAAATCTGATGTGCATCAGAGTTACCTGGGGACTCGTTCCAACACCAACTGTCAGAGTCTACTCTCAGGGTGGAATCAGGAAGTCTGTGTTGCAGACCAAGAATTTGTATTCCCCATGAGTTCCCACATAAGGTGGATGCTGCTGGTCTAGGAACCACACTTAGAGAACCACTGATCCAGAACCCTGTGCTGGTGACAGCAGGTTGAGGCAGAATATGGAGCCTCATGATGCCTGTTGTTGGCTAATACCCATGGCAGTCACAGCATCTGGTTTGCAGACCTATTTAGTTCTGCACTTGGGCCCAATCTATATTATAGGTACTGGTGAAAGTCTCAAGGGGTACATCGTAGAAGGAAGTCCCGTACCTTTCTTGGCTCTCTAAAGTACTCTAGAATTTATTCCCTGTCTCAGACAATATTTCGGCACATAGGAGATGTTAGAACTTTTCTCCTGGAGGCTAGAGTAGCAAGCACATCAGAAGAAAGGCCAGGCCCAGTTGTCCATGGCATTATGTAAAAATGAGGAAATGTGACTTTAAGAAAAGAGATGATAGAACAGATCCTATAATTCAGAGCAATCTTGATATTGTGAAGGTGCTGGCAGCATCCATCCTTTGAATCACAAACTCCTGCTCTTGGTCATGCTCTTCTAGGCTGCCCTGGCAGACTGCTGGTGACCGCTGTGGAGATGAGGATGTCATTCTGGCTCTCATTAGTGTAGATGGATTCTACAGTTCAAGGACTTCTGCTTCTTAGTGAATCAGGCAAGATTTTCTTTGGCCTGCTAAGACCAGAGGAAAGTATATGTGTGTGCATCTTAGAGCATAAGTTTTCAACCGTTCTGTTCTGAGGACCCCATTATACTCTTAGAAATGATTGAGTACCCCCAAAAGCTTATGTTTTCCAAAATAAAAATAATTAGGAGGAGAGTAGCGTTGTTTTACGTTTTTGCAAACCTCCTTCATGTTTGGCTTAGAGAAACACTGGATATTTGCTACAGTAGCCTGAAAAGGGAAGAACATTTGACTAGCCTTTTCAGATAATTGTGGATATTTTTCTTTGTTACTACGTCAAAATTTAACCAATGGCAGTTTCTTAAAGATCAGTTGCAGTGTAGAATCCAAAACCATATTAATGATCTATTAATATTCCGTTGTGTTCAAACACTAAGCATGAAGAAAGATCTGTCCAGGGTGTAAGAAAATTAGAAATTTTACTGCTTCATCTAGGGTGTCCTTAATTGAGGCTCTTTTTCCCCCCTCTGAGTTTTTGATGATGAGGAATTTAATGACTAATGACTGGTTTGTGCTAAGACATCCACAGTTGTACCCACCATTGCTTCCGTATGAATGTCAAGAGAGTGGAAAAGGTAAATAGCATTTTAGTATCATTAGGAAGATAGTTTTGGCTCCATGGACTCCTGGAAGGGTCTCAGCAACCCTCAGAGGTTCATCGACCACAGCTTGAGAACCACTATGCTAGGAGAATGAGGTAACAATTATATCCTATATTTTTATCTTACTGGCTCTTTGATCCTTTCATCTTTCAGTGTTATTAATGAAGAAAACCCCAAGATCACATTAAAACTCTTCTAATTTATTCACGACATCTAATTATAAGGCAAAACAAGTCACAAAAAAAAAAGAAAGAAAGAAAATTACGAAGTCTCTTGAATGCAATAAAAATAGTAATTAGTAACCCAGTGGGGAGTTAGCCTCTTAGCAGTCAGATAATGAATACAGTAAAGTCTAGAATCCGTGGGAAAATATAAGATTGAACTTGCTGTAAATTTATGGGAACTGTCATGAGAAACTTAAGAAAAATGGAATACAATCATGTCCATTATTTTTTTGGTCCTTCTATTTGGTAGAAATAATGGGTATGACTAGGACCTCTGAAAATCCCATGGTGCTATGGGGGAGAGGTCAACCACAGAGCTGGGGCTTGGGGGATGACCTCTAGGGAAGGTGTGGGTATTAGGACTACTGAAATGTAAAAAGTCCTTACACCAAACCTAGGCGTCCCGATCCTGAGCTATGCCCAGCGTCCTGCTGACCTGCGTGTAGCCACTCCAGATTCATGAGAGATCAAAGAGCAGCAGAGTCTGGCTTCTCAGTCAATGCCAAGGTAACAGCCACTTTGGCTCCATGCCCTATATCATCCTGGATCCTTGTCTTCCCCTGACATAGAGGCTTAGAATTCCTCATCTTGATGCCTTGTCTTATAGACCTCCAACTTGACCTTGACTCTACAGCTTTGTATAAAGCATTCCCCAGGTATGGGTCTTAGGGCTTCTGGCACTTTTCTTACCCCATACCCCACATAAGCCTGGTCCGTGGTCTCAGATTTGAATTGAGAGCTGGTGTTTCCTTGGCCTTGGCCCCCGAACTTCCTGAACTATTGGTATTTTGGTATAGATATCCGGTTAACAAATTTCTAAGGCCAGTGGGATTCCTTTGGAACCTCAAGAAACTCAGAGAATGATTTGTGGTACAGGTATGGCCATGATGGTTAATGAATTGTAATGAGGAATCACAAAACATACTTAAAAAAAAATAAGTCTCTTCTCAGAGAGTCTGTTGGCACTGCCCGTGCTTTTGACAGGCCATCCAACAAAAGTAGGCATTGGGGGTCTTTCTGAGGATTAAATTCGGGGTTTGACCCTTCACACAAAGACTGAAGTGATCTGAAATGAATCAGTCAACAGCTAAGGGAAACTTCTATAGGAACATCAAAATTATTCATAATGGAAGCATGGCTTGTGAAGGAACCCCAGAGACTGCTGAATGCAGCTCCAAGTGACAGAAATGTTGCTCGTCCACCGCTTTATCTTCAGAGCCCATCCAAATGTTGAGCACATAGTAAATGCTCAATAAAGATCTGATGGATAAAGCAATGAATTATTGGATCATCTGGGCAAGAGTAAAGGGATCTTCAGACATGTCTCTCTAGATCTTCGTCCCATGAGTTTGGATTTTAAGGTGCCTCAGTGCAATCAATGATAATTCTTGGCAACAAAGATAACCTCAGCTCTTTGGAGACAGGCAGGGAGCAGGAAAAAGAAGTAGGCGTCCTACAAAGGATGAGATGACAGGATTTTAATGCCACATGGTCTGGTTGTATGTTAGTTTCTCTGTTTATTTCTCTTTTGTCATCCAGATCTTTTTACTATTTTTTTTTTTTTTTTTACTATTTACTGTTTTTTTACTGTTTACTATTCCAGTGTTATTGCAAATGAACTGTAAGAAATGAATGAAAAGTGTTCATATCCACACTTGGGCCAAAGCTTTAAAAAAGAGCAGGTCCTTTTAGGCTGGCCTAAAGTAGCTGTAAAAAGAAGGCTCAGCAGGGAGGCGGGCATCACAATTGCCAGGGCCCAGCTGCACCTCCTTGGTGATTCTTACTTCATTGATTCCATTTTTCTTTTTTAAGAAAGTCAGATTTTTGCCCTCAGTATTATCTCTGGTCTACCGAGCCCTGTTACTGTATACAGCTTGACACAAGTTGAGGGCTTGTAGGAGGCAGAGTCTAGAACACATGCACATAGCATTAACCCAAAACTCCTTCTAACATCTGACTGCAATAGGTCACAGGGCTGTCCGCACCCATCTTAGCATGGGGGTGGGAGAGGGGGAGCCACCCAAGTTACAGGAGCAAGTGACTGCCACTCCTTTGGAAACCTATCCCATGAGTACATTCTATTGATACCAACATTGTTGGGTGACACACTAATAATACAGAGTATCAGTGAAGGGCAAGATGGCAGCATGGGCAGCTTTTGGCCATGACTGGTTTTAAGTTCTAATGCAGTCGGCCCTTCCACAACTAGATATTTTTCAGACAAGTGGCCCTCACAAAGGGAGGGCGAGCTCTTTCTAGCTCCTGACTAAAAGAGCAGTGAGGAGCTCTGGAGTTAATTCAGTTCTACAGTTGGGTCTCTACATTTAGAGATTACAAGGGCAGCTTGATGTGAAAACCCTCTGAGAAACTGGTGGCTGTGGCTGGCATTTGGAAACTTTCTTTATTTTGCAACTTGGTATATGATAATGTATTTTAAAAATCTGTACCAGATTTAATTAGAAACAAATTTGATACCACATTCATTGGCTTGATCTCACTCCCTAGACTCCCTGGTACATTTTGTCATAGAGCTTTTTCTCAAGGGCAGTCAGAATCACCCAGAACAATAGCCGTATGGTTCTGAGGTACAGAACTTGAGCTCTGGAGGTGGACAGACATGTTCAAGTCCTGCTTCTACTATATGTGCCATATATCTTGGGCACCTCTGCCCTTGTTTCTCCATCTACAGATGGTAAAGATGGTAACAGCCGCTCGTCAGGCCATCGTAAGGATTAGTGGCAATCTATGTAATGCACCCAGAAAAGCCCCTGAACCATAATAGGGGGTTCAACAAACAATCAAAGCCACTTTTGAGAATAAATATTAACCATTCATGTCATTGACACACACCTTCCATCTCCAAGGACACTTCTACTTTAAAATGTTCAGTTCCTTTCTGAGACCAGGCGAGAGAACATGTGTTCAGGAGATGTGGTCGCTTCCTGCTACCCACACCCCCTACTCCCGCTTTCCCTTCCATATGCCAGGGGCCTCCTTCAGGCAGCCCCTTTGTGTGACCCATGCGCCGGGCGGCAAGAAGGGGGTTTGTCAGAGCAGGTCCCTGAGGCTGCTCTGGGACGGCAGACTGGGGATCTGTGAGATGTCCCCTCCTCGAGAGGTGCGTGGTGCCACTCACTGGGCGAGGCCCAGCATGGGGCATGCTGAGGGCAGGGGGTCTGCCTGTTGTTGAAGCCCTTCCATGTGGAGCACTTTGTTTCCCCAGAGTGGGCCTCGGACTACATGTGTGTGTGGTGTGGTATCGGTGTGTCGTGCATGAGTCTGTGGTGTGTCATTGTGTGGTGTGTGTGTCTGTGGTGTGGTATGCGTGTGACGTGTGTGTGCTGTGTGTGTGGTATGTATGCATCTGTGGTGTGTAGGAGATCTGCGTGTGTGGTGTGCCTTCGAGGGGTGTGTGCATGTCTGTGTAAGCACGTGTGTACACATGTGATGTTCTTGGCTTTGTAAAGAAGGGGCCTTTCCTGAGTTTCTTACCTCGTGCCCGCAGCCGGCAGTCTCCCCGTGTTGGCATCCAGCCAGCCTCGCCTGAGTGCTTCAGGCCCTGGCACCTGTGCCTTTTGGATCTTCGACCCGCTTCCCAGGGAAAAGCAAGACTTTGCCCCAAGATGGGAAGATGCCAGCTGCATTCCTTGCTTCAAAGCGAACCAGCCTTTCCTGAGCTCCACAATGAGAAGCCCCACCTTTTTCCTGGCCTGAATGTTTACTCCTTTTCCTCAAGCGTCTAGGGACTCGGGTTGAGCTCTCCCCACTTCAACCTCTTTCCAGCCGCCTGGGTCAGGGGCATTCCCATCTGCGGCCTCCCCGGCCTTCCCTGCTCCTAGAGATCGGGTGGGACCCACCGTGCAGGCTCAGGGGGGATCTACCAATGAACTCGCCCCCCATTTCTTGCCTGCTGCCTCAGAGTCTCCAGGTTAAACCTCCTCGGTCTGCCTGGGATCAACAGAGCTTTCGTAAATGCTCTCTACACAGTGTGGTTTGCCATGTGGGAGGGCCCTCCGGACCACCAGCTGGAATATTTCGAGTCAGATTTCCTCTGGGTGGGGGGGTGGGGAGGACCGAGAATGATCATCCTGCAGTGAACTGTGCCATCCTGGGACAAGGGTCTGGGGTTACACTGGCTGCCGTGAGGTCCCTCTGTTCTCCCTCCTAGGCAGGGGATTTTGTCCCACGGTGACTTTCAAGGGAAGAAAAAAACAGATTTGGAATGAAGTCTCCAGGACTCGCTGCAGTTCTGAGGGATTATTTCCCTCCTCCTTAATTACTTCTAAGCCATATGCCTTCCGCCCCTCCCGGTGAGTGACCTGCGTGCGGCCCGCTGGGGGCGCCTTCCCGGGGCCCTGACTTTGGCACCAGCCGGGCTCAGCCGTATCCCGTTCCTGCTGGCAGCAGGGGGGAAAGACTTTGCTCAGGAGAAGATAGATTAGTTTGATTCCAGCCGGCATTGTTTCCTAAGTCCCCACAAGCTGGGGGGATCAGCGCTGGATCCGCATCTAGGGAACCACAGGAGCAAAATCTCAACTACCCCGGAACTCGGAGAGCAAACATTGTCTACGCACACTGCAGAGTGGGAAGGGTGCCCTGCCTTCTGACCTTCTGCAAGGTCCCCTCCGGCTCCTGCCCCTCTCCTCCGTCGTCCTCCCCCGTCGCCTCCCTGTTCTCTTCACCCTTTGGCATATGATTGTCTTAAATACAAAGAGCGGATGGGAGAAACGTGGCTCGTTCCGACGGATGCTGTCAGGGAGACATCCCAAAATGGAACACCGTGAGTTGTGCCTCTGGAAACGGCCTTAGTCCCTTGACCTGGAAATTCCTTGGTGCCTAAGGTTTCGTGATGATCCCCGGGAGCCACGCAGGAAGGTGGCACTGGGGAATACAGTTACTGAAAGGCTGAGAAGTCTCCTTGCACATTTTCCCTTTTCGTTTGCTTTCCTGGCAAGTGCAAAGCGAGGCTGCAGTGAGGTTCTCAAGCATTTCGACCACATCACCGTGTGCTTGACTGGTCCAATAGCGGGGTTCTGTGGTGCTCACGCTTCCCAGGGATGTAGAATTGCCCCAAGACCCTAGATATCCTTATATGGCCCCAACTCAGCCACCCCAGAGGCCATGGGCCCCCTCTTTGCCACTCCTGTCCCCTCACAAAACAGCACACAGAGGTTGTGGCCGACGGGAGGCCTATCCTGAGCGCAAATCTGGTGGCTCCTGTCATGTCTGGGGACTGCCAATGACAGCATCCCATGATCTCAAGCCTGGACCATTTCATGGTCACTTTGTGGGTGGTGGGATTTTGACTGGACTGGATTCTAGCTAGTACCTTCTGAGCACTTAGTCTGCTGAAGCACCTTCTCATTTAAACTTTCAAACAATCTGGGGCATCTGGGTGGCTCAGTCAGTTAAGTGGCTGCCTTCGGCTCAGGCCATAGTACCGGGCTTCTGGGATCGAGCCCTGCGTCAGGCTCCCTGCTCAGTGGGGAACTGCTGCTTCTCCCTCTGCCTGCTGCTCCCCCTGCCTGTGTTCTCTCTCTCTATGTCAAATAAATAAATAAAATATTTTTAAAAAAACCCTTCAAACAACCCCACACTGTAGGTATTACCATTATCCCCATTTTTCAGATGAGAGAACTAAGATTCCACTAAGTTAAGTGCCTTGGCTGACGTCATACAGCTTTTCACTGAGCTGGAAGGCAGGCCAGATCTGTCACCAGAACCAGAGTATTCTATTCTCCCTAGGACTCTAAGACTGAACAGTAAGCATGTAGGAAGGAGGGCTGACAGAGCCAGCCCCCAAACTCTACCTGCCTTCACAGGGACAATGTGTGACCTACAGGCAGGGATTCCTTCCTGGGGCTCATGTTCATGTCCAAGCTGGGCTTCAGGGGGCCCCTGAAAGCCCCCATGAAACTGTGTGCAAGGTGCTGTGGGCATGTGTGGTATATTTTTTTCTAAAGAAAGAATGCATGATTTCAGTGGTTCTTGAAAGCCTGGTGCCCCCCTAAGGTTTAAGAACCCCAGACATTGTGACACAGGGTCACATCAGTTCCCTCCATTGTCTGTCCCTCTTTTAGGCTTTCTCTTGCCTCACCCCATCCTTGCTGCCCACTCTGTTTTGTTTCATCACTGGGAATCCAACCCAGGGCCCGTTTGATGGTAACAGGAGGTGAATGGCCACAAAGGCAATGGACCTCGACTCTCACACCACGAGCGGACGTCCATATGCTGCTGCATCCTTCTGACCTGTTGCCCAAACTCCACAGATTCGGCACCATCTCCAGGGGGACACAGTGGACACAGAGCCCAAGGAGGCTCCTGGCCAGTCTACTCTGAGGTGTTATGATAGGGTATGAGGGTCTGATCTTACTGGTGTGAGGGGCAGTGGACCAGCATACCAGCCAAGCTAGTGTCCCTGGATTCTCACTGGCAGCTTCACTTGGAATCACAGGTGGCCTCACCCATCCTTTAGGCAGGATCTTGAATTTGAGCACAGGGACGTTCTGAGAGTCACGAGTCTAATCCTAGCCTTTTTGACTCATTTTTCTGAAGTAGGAACTGAAAGATGAATTTCCTATGGCGCAAACTTGAGCGGGGTGAGGGGTACAGAAATGAAAACCCCAAACACCAAACATTCTTAAATGATAGTTTTCTTCTGAATAGAGGTCATTTTAGAAATAAAACCCTGTGAATTATGGGCAATCATTAGCATGCTGGACCCCGATTAGTGTGGTCCAAGTTAAGAAGAGGCATGATGAAAATCTGGCCTTCACTTCTCATGCTCTCATTTTCTGAAATTGGCCAGAAGGCCATGACACCTTCCATCAGTTTTCCCATTTGTCTTTCATTGAGGACAACTGGCCTTCATAATCAGGAACAAAATCCTCTTTAATAATTCTTCCTTCATCCGCACCCCATTCCCCAACCTGAAAGCAGCCTGGCTTTGATGTATGGAGACCCCGTCTCAGTCCTCAAAAATGCCCACAATAAGAGAACTTCGTTCTTTACCTTAACTTGTCTGATTGTACCTGACACTGGATGACAACTGAGCCTTCCACAGAATCTGCTTAACAATAGGTCAATCTATCTGAAAGTCCTTTGGGAATTGGTTTGCTTGAAACTGAGAATTGATTTTAGCCCTGAGCTGACTTACATAATTTTTGGAAGAAGGCATGTGGAGGTAAATCCATATAGGATTTGGACCCCAGTTCACAGTCAACGGTGGACCCCAGGCTGGATCAGGGGGTGAGCCACGTGCCGTGGGTCACACCATTGTTGCATGTTCACTGTTTGGATAGAAGAGAAAGGTCCAGGGGAAAGGCCCGGTCTTAAAAGAATTTCTTTCCTCAATCATAAGTATTAACAATTCATAGAGAACAGAATACAGTGCAAATAAAGCACTTCTTATTGTGGGCTTTTGGGAGAACTGAGTCAGAGATTTGAAAGGGGGATGGCTTGTTTGGAGCCACAGGGGAGATACAGATCTCCAGGATGGGTTAACATTCCTCATTCAGAAACTGACTTCCGGGCCCCTGACCTGGTTCTGCCCCTCCCAATCTGTGACCTTAGAACAAGCAGCTTAACTTCTGAGTGCCCAGTTCCCTACATGTAATATGGGGGTAGTAACTTGCCTTGTAGGGCTGTCTTGAGGATTATGGGAGTTAACGTATATACTGCGAGAGTTGAAACTGGCTCGTGGAAAGCACTAGATAAAAATGACCCATGATTGAGGCCACTGCTGCGATTTTTGTAAATACCACCTTCATTCTCGAGGATGCCAGAGTCTGAACCTCCATGCTTTTAACGGTGCGGTCCCCACCAGCACATCTTTCCCTGGCCAGAGTCCCATCACTCCAGATAAAAGTCTGGTTCTCCTCATCTTAAAGGTCTCTTGGAGAGGAGAGTCCACCAAAGCCTCCGTTATCTGATCTGTAACCATCCTTCGAGTCAGAAAGTTTTCCTTATAAGTAAATTAGCTTCTCTTCTTGAAATTAAAGCCATTTCCTCTCATTTAAACCACTTTAAGATGGAGAAGTGTTCTCGCCTTAAAATAACTCTCCTATATTTAAATGCTTGATTAAATCCCTTTTCTGCCTTTTCTTCTCCTGAAAAGAGTCAGAGTCACTTAACTTTTCCCTGGGGTTCATTTCTATTACCTACTTGAATTGTTCATGTTCTTGCCTTCCTGTTTTCCATCCCTCCCTCTTAAAAACCAAAGCCACGGCTGAAAAGAGTCAGTTATGATAGTCATCGCTGATGCAGCGGGCGAGGGAGAAATTTCTTCAAAACTCTTGCCCATTCTATTCCTGTTGTCTTGGTATCTGCCTTGCTTCCGTGGCCACAGTCAAACATACCAGTGAATGATGCCCACACTTCAGCCAAGGGGACCCTTCTTGACCATGTTTGGTGTCTTATCCCTTGCTTCCACTTATTGTTCACCATCTTCAGCTCTTCTGGTCTTTCTGAGCCTGTCAAGGTTGCTAGACTCACATCCAAATATGGAGTTAAATCTAATGAGCAAGAAGGTGAGCTCCCTGAGATAGAACCTTTGACTCTCCATCCTGGGACTCATCATGATGACTGGCTCATAGTAGAGCTTCAGCAAACTTGGCAAAATGCATTTCCTAAGCCACCGCCAGCAGCATGAGGTCTCGTTCAGACTGAAGTAGGCTCTGAGGACTACCGTGACATTCATGGATAGATGTCCTCTCCCCCGTATTCCCATGTGGAAATGGCTGGGCAGACATGACATCTCTTAAGCAGGGTGTACCCACATGGAAATGTGGTTTGTAGACTTTTTTTTTTTTTTAACCAGAGTGCTATTTCATCTTGGAGTTAGGCAATTTCAAGAAGCATTTATAAAGCCTCACAAAAAGAAAACGATCTACTTCAGGACTGGATTCCATTCTGATGAGCTCTTCGGAGAGATATGGAAGGGAAAAGTAGGACGTTGTGAAATCAAACCAACAATTACAATGTCTTATAACTCCAACTTGGTTGACAATTATTGGTTCAAGTCACACTTTCCACAGGGTCAGTGTCTCAGAATAGTGTTCTTCAAAGATTACATAGCCACTTGTTAAATATGCATAAACCAGATTTATTTCCATCTACCCCAGTATGTGTGCCCTCCACCCCAATCAGCTGGCCCTACTCCCTGCTCCTGTCTATGTCTCTTTCCATGGCTTTGTTACTTCTGTGTTTTTGTTTTTGCCAGAGATGCCCTGCCCCTTCTCTAGTCCAGGGACATCCTGAGAAGCATTTAAATCCACCTTGAGGTCCCCTTTCTCACTGTCAGTATCCTCTCTTTGTTCATGTGCAAGTTTTGTCTCCCCAATTACTCATCATTGAAGGTGGGCCAGCAGCAACACTTTTTTCCCAGTTTTGTAGCCCCCAGCAGAGGGTAGTGCAGAGGGCAGAGCTCCCGATCAGTGGATTTCAAACCTAGTCAGTTTCCAGAATCACCTGAGCTGCTCTTAAAAATATCTACCAAGTCAAAATCTGGGGAGGGGAGGTCCAAGAATCAGCTTTTCACATTTTTTTAATGTTTAAATTTTTTTTTTATGTCGCAGGTGGTTAACTCTGATGATAGGTCAAATTTGAGAATGACCAATGATGTGAAAGGACTCTGTGTCAAGTTTTTGGCAGTTCAGTGATAGAGCTTCTGAGCCCTTGACTTGGTCTAACAAAACCAAAAAGCTTTCTTCCTAAGAGGTTCTCCGTGAGTCCTGACCACTGGAGTCCATGAAAACATTTGGCTGCTATGATGCTACACGCATCGAGAGATTGGCTTTCTCTTCCCCAGAGATATTTATGTCTTTCCTTACTTTGCATCACGTCCACCTCCAAACTAAACACCACTGGTCTTACTAGCCAGTTGATTTTGCAACCAGACGAATGGGTTTTACTTGGCAACTATCATTTTCCATCTCTCCTGCTATAAAAGATGGCTTTTCCTTGGCCAACATACAGGACAAGTTCTCTTCAGCTTTAGTGCTTAGTAATGGTTTTGTTCATGATGTGCTTGTCCATTCTCAGAAGGGACGATCCCAACCACTGTCATTACCACTTTCACCATGCTCTTTTAGACAGTGCCCACTTAAATGTGGTGCTGGGCCATTCATCTGTTCAAGTACAGCTCAGGCTGCAGAATAACCTTTAGACACATGCAGCCAGCTTTGCTCAGAGGTTTGCCTGCAATCTTTCTAATCTGTGGTTTGGACTCTCCTATAAGCTTCTAACCTTGGGCCTAGGATATGCTTTAATATGTTGACATGAAAATTTTTCTGAATCTGAAGCCATCAAATTTCACTTCTCATGTGCTATCCATTTCTTGTCTTATAGCTTACCGTAAGGACATAATATCAATATTAATAAAACCGTTTATTGAGAACCTAATATGTGTGAGACAGTGTACTAGGTAGGTTCTGGGACTGCAAAGATTCATAAGATAAGGTCCTTGCTGGAGAGAGGACCACACTCTGATGAGAAATACAGGATTCCATTCATAAAAAAGCAATTTACAAAGCCACACAGCAGATATCAAGCCTAAGATGAATGGCTCAGGCACTAACCACCCTTAGGATTTGAAGGAGGACTTGACCATGGAGTGCTTGAAAGCCTGGGGGCAGGGAGGGGACTTGTTATGTATAACATGCAGGCTGGCATACAGCAGGTACTCAGTAAATACCCGCCAAACAAATAAATGAATGACCAGCTGGATGTTGGTAAGATAGGAACAGGACCTTGGAATATAGGTGGAACATATTCAGGAGAAGGGCACACACACACACACACACACACACACACACCCCACAGCTGCTTTATCAATGAAGCATGAACCTGTTTCATCAGGGAGTAACATGAGTGAGTAATTTAGGAAAATATAGCTCTGTTAAGGTCGATCTTTTTATTGTTGGGAGTCATTAACTGAGCAATAACTAAATTAATAACACTAAATATTGTTTATTTAGTAAGTAAATTATTAGTAAGCAAATTATTAGTAATTTAGGAAGTGAATTCTTTTCACTAGATGAACACTCGCTGTGTAAATTCATTGGTTCACCATCTCATAGGGACGCAAAGGACATGCCTTTGTATAGATACCTTTGCTGAGCTACGTTTGGTCACTACCTGATTTATTTTATAAGCAATTAATTTCTATTTCACCTTTCCCCAAAACAGATTTAATATTAAACAATTTATGAGACCTAAGCTAGGGAGTAAGATACAAAGAGGCAGGGCGCCTGGGTGGCTCAGTGGGTTAAGCCGCTGCCTTCGGCTCAGGTCATGATCTCAGGGTCCTGGGATCGAGCCCCGCATCGGGCTCTCTGCTCAGCAGGGAGCCTGCTTCCTCCTCTCTCTCTGCCTGCCTCTCTGCCTGCTTGTGATCTCTCTGTCAAATAGATAAATAAAATCTTTAAAAAAAAAAAAAAAGATACAAAGAGGCAGAGAGATGGAGCAGAAAGGACTGAAAAGCCGCTGGACTCATTGGGTCTTCTTGCAGCTTGGGCAAGAAAGAAAGCACACGAGTGACTGAGAACGATGAATCAAAGAAGTTTCTGGGAGAAGAAAGGAACAAAACCTTTCTCTTTGCTCCTAATTTCTGAAGAAAACCTTGTCATGGGGCTGTTTTTAACCCTGATGCCTAGTTAATTGCTGCTTTTGTCGTTTTTACTATCAGTGAGACTCTTAGTGCTGGGTAGCTAGTCAACTTTCTCTGTGCCCGGCACTGTGCTAAATCCAATACATGCATTGAAAAAAAATTTAATCCTACAACTGCCCTGTGAGTAGGTCCTATCCCTCCCCGCTCTTGCCAGAAGTTCTTTGATACGAGCATCCCTTCCTAAGAGCAGCTGGCTGCTCTCCCTGAGCTGGTCCTCTCCAGCCTGGGAACCCACTTGCAGAGAGCAAGCGGACTGCAGCCGACAGGACCCCTGCCCAATGGGAGCTAAGAAGATCCCCCTGCAGAGACCACCTTGATCCAGACAGTGGAGCAGGCACAAAAGCTATGTCCCATCCAAGCAGCTCAAGGAGACTCAGGAGGAGGTCTTGAGGCTACACAAGAAAAGGAGCATCTCTTGTTGGGGACACTGGATGGTCAACCACCATCTTAGTTGTTTGGAAGAAACCATGTGCCCTGAACTCAGAGTCAAAGAAGACGTTTCCAGCTGTGAACACTGGAGCAGGTCACTCCACATCTCTCAGCTCCAGATTCCCCTGTGAACAGCGGCAGGAAAGGAGGTCCGCCCCCTCCAGTGTGGATTCCGGGGGACCGGACTTGGAAGTGTGTGTGGGACACATTGAACGTGAAAGCTACAACATATGATTCTGCTCCTATATAAAATCGCGCATGTTCTTGTGTCTACATGGGACCTGAGAGTCACTAAGAGTTCCTCTTATCTGTGCCTCAGTATGTCTTCTTTTATTCTCTCTGCTACCTTCGTGGCCCCTTCAACCTGCCCCAGGTCCTGGTGGCTGGCTGCTTCTCTCCCCTTCCTGTCCTTTTTCTGTCATCACTTCGAGTGGCAGGACTGACTGTAGATAGGAAAGGAACGGAAAAGGGAGGAAAATAAAAGTGAAGAGAATATTATTTACAAACATCCTTATTTAAAAAAAAAAAAAAGGACAGTTGTGGAACAAATACTCTGCCTCTGCGGTGTCACCCTAACCTACCAACTCACCCTTCCCCACACCCTCTAATTTGTTTATACGTGGTCGTGATTTTCAAATGTCTGTGATCACAGAGAAGCTACATGATGTGGCTCTGTGAGTTCTTATTGAACACTGCCTTGAACGGTTCCCAAGTTGCTATGTCACCGTCATAATTATTTTTGCTACTGGCTGTAAACTAGCCCATGGAGTAAAGTATCTCACGATGAAGATGTGAATTTTATAATTGTTGGACATTTAGTATTATTTTAATAAGTACTACCATCACGAATACCTTGTGTATGTAGCCTTCCTTCCTCTTGTGAATTAAAGGAAAAAGTGTTTATAATTTTTTTTTTCTAAAAGCCAGGCAGAATTTTCTAAATTCCCCCCACACTGAGGATTTATCAGCCTTTGCTGACTTATTCTGCCTTATCTTGCTTTATCCTTCTGGGATCTTCTGGTCAGCGAGGCAAGGAATTAGCTGCTGTTCCTAATCATGACTTTTCTCTATCAACAAGTCTGTTTGAATGTTGTTTCTTGTACTCTAAAAAGGCCAGAAAAGGGGTGCCTGGGTGGCTCAGTGGGTTAAACCTCTGCCTTCGGCTCAGGTCATGATCTCGGGGTGCTGGGATCGAGCCCCGCATCGGGCTCTCTCCTCAGCAGGGAGCCTGCTTCCTCGTCTCTCTCTGCTTGCCTCTCTGCCTACTTGTGATCTCTGTCTGTCAAATAAATAAATAAAATCTTAAAAAAAAAAAAAGGGCCGGAAGAATTAGGTAGCTAGCCAGATAGAACTTGCCTCATGGTTGTCAACTTTGGAGACATGATCCTGTCCAAAGCACCAAGAGGAAGCCTACCCAACAGAATGACCATGTTGCGCAGCAGTGTCCTGCTCAAGCTCTGGGGAAGGTGTTGGTTCTTTGACCCTAAAGCAGATGGATAGATAGCTATAGCCATTGGGGTCCAATCAGAAAAATGAGAACTACTCTATGAATTTAATATAGCAAAGCAGGGACATAGATAATGGAAAAGCCAAGAAACCAATTCGGAGTGGTGAGGCAGCTGAGTGATCAGCGGAGGTGGGAAGTCACTTCTATCCCCAGGCTGAAGGACAGAGCCAGGGTCATCTGGTAGAAGCTGGGCCCAGGGGACCTGGTCTAATAGCACCAAAGTTATGGCAGAAGAGATGCAGACCTGCTGGAGATGCCATCCAAGCCACAGAGAGACAGGGAGAAATACCCTGGCTTCTCCTCCCTCCAGCCTTTCAGTCTCCCCACAACGCCTCTCCTTGGTGGACTCAGCTGGAAACCCTGTGTCTCAAGAGTCTGGGACACACAGCTTGCAGGGGTGAGCACTCCCACCCCCTGCCCTGCCGCCATGATAGCAAGTGAAGTAGGGAAGGGATGAGGAATGAGCCCCAGGGCAAACAAAGAATAAGCACAAAATCATACTGCCAAATAGTCATTCAAAATGGCACCGAGGCAAGAGAGGAAAATCCTGTGACGTGCTGGCCAAGAAAGCAAATGAGAATGAAATGGTTTGGTCTTAAGTACCTAGATCAGCCATACGCAAGTGCATTGTTAGTTGCAAATGGTGCCTCTAGCACCAGAAAATGACTTACTGTTTCCTACGGAACGTTATCTGGTCTTGCCACCCTTGTGACCATGAAAAAGGACACAAATAAGAGGGTTGGTGCACAGCTGCTGAGACGGTACCATGCCAATGCCCCTGCCCCATGAGAAAGATGGTTCCTTTTGTGCCCCAGACCTGCTGGGGGCAGATCTGCATCCCTTGGCCATGTGCTAACTCTGTCTTCTGATGGGGTCACACCAGGGAAAGTAGGTTTTATCAAACCTTAGCATGAGAAAGGAGCTTAGAGAATATACTGCCTATGCTGCCTCTTTTCCACCCAGTGCCAGATTCTTCCAAGTCTCCTAATAGCTCTAGTTGTTACAAGGATAGTCTTTTTTTCTTATTTTATTTTATTCGTCAGGAAGAGAGAGAGAGTGAGAGCACAAGCAGGGAGAGTAGCAGGCAGAAGAAGCAGGCTCCTTACTAAGCAAGGAGCCAGATGGCAGGACTCGATCCAGGACTCTGGGATCATGACCTGAGCTATAGGCAGATGCTTAACCGACTGAGCCACCCAGGCATCTCAAAGATTGTCTTTTTCTAACTGCTACTTATATTTCTGCAAGGAGGCTCTTCTTCCACAAATTCAAAATTAAAAGAACAAGTAACAACGAAGGTAAAAGAGTCGTCCCCACTCAGGGACGAGAAGGACAGAGCCAGGATCATCCCTGGGAAGGTTATTTCAAGAACATCTCATTTTCAGGGAGTATCAGACAATCTTCCACTCATTTCCTTTGAGATTAGGTTCCAGTAGAGTAAGCCTGCCTGAGTTATTTTTGTAGTAGCCACTAATGGAGTGTCCACTGATGTGTCTTTTACAGCATTAGGTTCTGGGAATAAACGGTTGAATAAGATATCATCCTTACTCTCAGAAAATGCACAGTGTGGTAAGAAAGGCAAGCATCAAGATCACTGGCTTGCACATATAAGAAATACAAGAGAAAAATGAACAAAACATGATGACACCTGTAGGAGGGAGAAATTGACTGTGTTTGGAGAGACCCAGAGTGGGTTTCAAAGACAAGGGGCATTTGGGGATGAATGGAGAGAGCCTGAGCGTGCGTCCAAGGCTTCTATTTGAGAGAATGGTTGGACACAGCTACTGTGGTTTCTTGGCGATGAGGTTAGGTAAGCTGGGGCGGTGTGCCTAGGTAATGCCTGAGTAAGAGTTTCTCTGATAAAGGAATAATTAAAATGGAGACTCAGGGCCTGAATCTGGGGTTGAGTAGGTGTATTTTCCCTAGGCTGATCTTTAGAGGTTATTGAAAGAGACTCCTTGTTCCTTTCTTCCACCTCAAAAACAAACACCCAGCCTACAATCTCTGCCACATCCCCTCCACTCCACTATTGTAGTACCAAAACAGCCATAGCTGGTCCATAGATGAGTCAGTGTGGCTGTGTACCAATAAAACTTTATTTATAAGGCATCTGGATTTGGCCCAATGGGTCGTGCTTTGCCAACTCCAGCTCTACAGGATCAGATCTGAAAATACAGTCATCATGTACTCCCGGTTTGTGATTTTAAGGTCTGTTTTGAGGTTGTATCTGCAGGTACTGGGGAAGGGCACTGGGGGGATGGTGCTCAGGAAGGAAAGTGAGGGCAGATCGGAGAGGTCTTAGCTCTAGGGAGAAAAGGGCCAAGGGGGAAGGCAGGTCCCACTCATTCTTCCTCTTGGAGTGCCTCCTGGCCGCCAGCCGGCTGTCTCACTGCGGCTCCGACTGACCGTGTGTGTTTGGGCCAGCGGCCGCCAGGCAGGAGCTGAGTTCATCCCCACGGTGACTGTGCACGAGATAATTTATATTTTGGTGTAAACCCACCTCAAGCTCCTCTGAGATGAAAGAGTCTATATAAAACTGAGTTATGACCCAGCTTCATGGGAGCACTGCTGAATTTTTCCAAAAGTGGAGTTAAACCCCTCTGGCATCTGGGAAGGGCTGGCTGTAAAGGACGGTTGGCCATGTCGGCAGCTCTAGCGTTCGCTGTTGATCCGTGTGCGATAAATCCTTCTCCTCCTCCAAGTCCAAGGCGGCGTCTGTATTTGCCAAGACACTCAGGAGGAAGGTCTCCAACTGGTCTAAGCTGAGGCAGATCTTTGCTTTTTAAGTTGTTTGGGAAGTGAGAACACATACACACATTTGCACTTGCTCACGGACACACACACACACACACACACGTTAAGCTCCCATAATAACGTATTCCAGAATAGCTCTTCCCTAACGCTATAACTTCATGTGGATTGTCGTGACACTGGTTTTGTTTTTATGCGAAGGATGTGAGTTGGTCTTGCTCCTCTGACATCCTGTCCTTTTTAACGCCCAGAAGACTAGGTTTCGGGGGAGCAAAGCTGTCTTCAGGTGTCCCCGTCGCTAACAGAGACGCAGGGCTCCCCAGGCCAGCTCAGTGCAGGGCTGCCCCGCGACAGTATCGGACAGGGCATACCAGCGTGCCTTTTTTTAGAAAAGACCGTAAGTGTCTTATCTTACTCCTTTGGAATTTTCCACAGTTATTTAACCTCTAGTTTAGGAAAAGTGGGTTTGAGGGTTCTTCAAATTGTCACTGAGCGCTTACATCAGATCTGCGAGCTCATTTCACTTGAGGTGGATGGCCCTCCCGCTTGCCAACCTACCTCATTTCCATCTCTCCTCCCCACTGACTAGAAACCTTGTGGTTAAAATAACACACAGCCTCTGTTCGCAGCTCCGACTTAGAGCTGCTATCGGAGGCAGATTGGGGATTTAAGGAAGTCTCAGAAGATGCTCTCCAGTTGCTTTCTCAGTGTTCAATGTTAGACTCTCGTGAAGAAATCAGGGAGCTGGTCAGGTAAAGAACTTCTTTTCTTTTTCATGGTTTTGTTGGGGGCAATGATGAAGAACACTGTGTCCATCGCTTTGGAAGAAGCCGGCTGCTTTCTCGCTGTTGACTCTTGAACGGGGCTTGTGTCTGTGTCTCTGGAAGGGGAGTAAAGCGTGACATGGGAATCGTGCAGAGAAACTGCAGTGGCGAGTCTCTGTCGGCGGAGAGAGAGGGCTGGGGGCTCGGGGGGGACAGATGTGCTTCCTCGGGGGAGCAACAAACCGCCTTTGGGGGTGTGCAGGTCAGAAAAATAGGAAACAGTAGTTGGGTTGGTCTGTCTTGGTGCAGCGTCTGGAGTTCAGTGGCGTGAGCGGCGTGCGTGGCGGCGGTGCCCAGCCCTATCTGGGCATCACGTCTTCTTCCCGAAGAGAGCTAAGCCCATTCCCTTCCCTTGCTACTTTCTCCTCCAATAGCTGGGTGCCACCATGACCTGTCTGTCTGTCTGTCTGTCTATCTCCCACCTCTAAATTGTTGTGAAGCGTCGCTCTGCTATCTCGTTTTTAAATATGTTTAAACTCGTGCCTTTCTTCAGTGATAGAACATTGAAGATCTGTCTTACATCTCTTTGTCAAATATATTAACATTTTCCTTGAACACCTGTAACTATGGCTTCTTGAAATAAAATAACACTCGTTTGTAGACTGAGCCATTTTTTCAGAAGAATTTGCCACCACCCCTCTGGGTCTTTCTTCAATTATACTTTTTTTTTTTGGCAAACATTTATGCCTATGAAATATTTCAATATATCTCACCCCAGCTAAACCAGGTGTTTACTTACTTGATGATCTTCTTTCCCTCTCTCCCCCTCCCTCCCTCTCTCTCTCTCTCTCTCCTTCCCTTCCTGTCTTCCCCTCCCTCCCAGATCATGTTCCCTTTTATGTCTTAATTTGAAGAAAATTCTATTCCTATTTGGTGTTAGAGCCAAATAAGTCAGCCAATCATCCAATCAATCACTCACTCACTCAATCCCTGGTCAGTCAAACATTTGTTCGAGTGAGACCTGCACGCTCTGTACTGGGATAGTCACCAGGGTTGGGGGAAGATCTGTGCCATCACCACATTTATCGTGTGTTTGGGCTCCTCCATACAGTCAATAATTAGCAAATACCATCAGTACAAAATGAAGGGCTAAATTTCTAACTTCGGATTATGGGACACATGGAAGTAATGACAACGGCCTCCACTCCCGAGAGCTCAGTACGCACCAGGTACTAAGCTCAGCACTTTGCAGTCATCTAGCTTGATGATTCTCTCGACAGTCCTCCTGTTACAGGGCAGGACACTGAAGCCTGGAGAGAGGCTGATGCCCAGCCTAATGCGACTAAGCAGGAGACTGGATGCGCAAAGCTTCAATCCTGCCAGGATGCAGGCTCTGGCAGGTGTCAGAAATTGTGTGCAATTTCGGTCCGCGTGCTGGGCCCCAAACTGTTACCCAGCCTCCAAGTGGTGAGAAGGAGCAGTTCTGTGGGCGAGGGTGGGCAGGGCAGGGAGGAGGGTCAAGTGTGGCTGGGGGCTCGCGCCGCAGTGCTGGCAGGGAGGGGAGGCGCAGGGAGGAGCTGGGTCTCCAGAGGCAGCAGTGCTGGGTGCAGAAGGAGCCTTGTGCTGTTGGGCTGAGGCACGAAATGAGGAAGAGGGTGGGATCCCGAGGAATACTGCTCAGAGCCCACCTGCAGGCTTTGCGGCTCCCTGCCTTTCCCAGGAACTGCAGGGCTCAAACCCTCCGCCTCTGCTCTCAGAGAGGATTCTCCCTCATCGGACAGGCTTCCTGGACTCCTATTCAAGGAGCAGCCTGCAACCACCCCTATTTGCCTTTTGTTGTGGTAAAATAGACATCACATAAAATGTACTTTTTCAACCATTTTCCAAGGTACAATTAAGTGGTACTTAGTACCTTCCCAATGTCGTGCAACCATCACCGCCATCTAGTTCCAGATAACACTGACGTCAACCCAAAGGGATATCCTACATCCTTTAAATCCTATCTCTACTCCCATTCCGCCAGCCCCCCAGGCCCTGACCACCAAACCACTGATCTGCTTTCTGTCTCTATGGCTCTGTCTGTTCTGGACATTCCATATAGACAGAATCATGCAATATGGCCTTTAGTATCCGGCTTCTTCCTCACAGTGTAATGTTTTCAAGGTGCATCCCTGACGGAGCCTGAATGGTCCGTCATGCCTTTTCCTGGCTGAGTGGTACTCCCTTGTATGCACAGTCACATGCTGTCCGCCCACTCAGCATCCGGTGGACACATGAGTTTCAGCTACTGCGAACGGTGCCGCTGTGACGTTCACGGGCAAGGCTTTGTTGGGCCATGTGCTTTCCGTTCTCCTGGGCACGTATGCAGGCGTGGAACTGCTGGGTCATATGGTAACTCTATGTTAAGCTTTGCAAGTTGCTGCCAAACCCCAGCAGCTGTGCCATTTCACGTTCCCACCGCCACGGACGAGGGCTGCAGTGTCTTCGCATCCTCGCCAACATTGGTTACTTTCTATTTTTATTTCCTTACAGCCGATCTGCTGGGTGTGAAGGGCTATGTCATTGTGGTTTTGATTTGCATTTCCCTGATGACACCGAGCATTTTTTTTTATGTGTTTGTTGGCCATTTGTCCTGTTCAATTTTTATTCCCTTTATTTGGCTCTATTCTTATTTTTCAAAGATTTTATTTATTTATTTAACAGAGGAGGGGCAGAGGGAGAGGGAGAAGCAGACTCCCTGTTAGCAGGGAAGCCAATCCGGGGCTTGATCCCAGGACCCCGAGATCATGACCTGAGCCAAAGGCAAATGCTTAACTGACTGAGCCACCCAGGTGCCCCTTGGCTCTATTCTTGATACATAAGTCCTAGGTTTACCTCTTCTTGTTACATTACATGTTCATTTACTTTCTATCTCTCCTGTGACTAAGTAACCTTCATGAGGTAGGGACTCTGACGGTTTTTGTCTCAGTATCTCAGTATCTAGGACAGGCTTGGGTATCACAGTAAAAAACTCAGTATGTATTTTCAGAATAACTGAATATCTAACTATGGCTATTGCCCCCAGCCCTGGGCCTAGGGCTTCTCCTCCCTGCTGGGGGGTCAACAGATGGGCAGCACAGTGAGGGGAGAGCCACAGCTGGTGCCTACACCACTCCTGACCACGTTCCCACCCTCCCTGCCCCCAGCCCACGTGGCCAGAGCGATAGTGCCCTTCCACACCCAGCCAGCCCTTGGACTGTGAGAAGTGGGAGCAGCAAAGTAGTTACAGAGATATTCAAGGTAGAGGTCGTGAGAGCCAGAGCTAAGGCAACAGCAAGAGAACAGAGTGGGAGGAATACATAGGAGGGGAATATTTAAGGAAAAATCAGTAGAACTAGATGACTGGCTGAAGTGTCAATCAAGGTAACTTCAAATTTTGAACTTGGAAGGTTGGGAAATCGGGGGCATGATTCGCGGTGAAAGGAAGTTGGAGAAAAGAGTCTCTGGGAGCAGGGGAAAGGAGGATTACTTTACACTGAGTTTGAGAAGGCAAGAGATCAGGGGGTGGCAGACAAAGCCCTATTGCTGAAAGGGAGAGGGGAGAGAGACACAGAAAAGGAGGGCAGACCCGGAAGTGTCGCTATGGTGAAGATGGGTAGAAGAAGAGGGGTGAGCAAAGGGAAGAGGGGCAGGGGGAAGGGCATGGAGAGAAAACCAGAGTCTGGAGATGTTGGAGCAGAAAAGACAAAAGGAGAGGATGTAGAGCACAGCAAAGGAAATTGGGGGGGGTGCGGTGAGAGGTGGTGAGGAAGAAGAAGAAGCAGTGAGGGATTGGTATTCCAGAATATTTCCCATCTGTTCAGAAGTAAGTAAGAGGGAGAGGTGGGGAACAGGGAGATTTGGCAATTGACCTGGGGGGTCCATGTTCTTTCCCTGCCTCTCCTTTGCCCCCATCCAGTCTCCCCAAACACCCCAAAACTAGCCTCTCCTAATGACCTAGAGCCCAGGACCTTCCAGGTGAAAGGCTGTTACTGAGTAAAGTCCAGACTTTCATTTAGAGAGTTGCAGGGATATCCTGAGACAGGAAGACTTTGAAGCCTAACAAGGCTTCTTTGTCCCACAGAGCTAAAGTCCTGCTGTGCCCATGGGTGTTCTCTGTACTTTGCAGAGCGGTGGCGGAGCGAGACCTCAGTGCACATGACAGGAAGTATCTAAAGATCCCCAAGCACAGGGGGCATGTGAGAGAGGCAGCCTGGGGAGGAATGAAGGTGCTCGGTCCCTGGAGGGGGGGACCGAGCTGGGAGAGCAGCTCCTAGGTCCTCTGTCTATGGCTCTGGCTCAGGCATTTCATTTGGCTGAGTTGGGCCAAGGACTCCAAGCTCGGCTTCATCCAGAGTCAGGGTGAGAAAAACATCTCCCCAAGTGTCCAGTGGGGAGCAGGTTTATGGGAACTTGCCAAAAGCATGTGCAAGCTCACTCCCTTTTTTAATGTTAAGGACATGGGAGTTTTCTCTTCCATCCAAATGTAGGCTGAAATGTATTCATGAAGACGGCACTAACCACCCAGCATGGAAATCTCTGATTTGGGGAAGAGCGTTTAGTGGCAGAAATCTAATCTCCTCTCACAGACTCAGTGGAAACTCCAGTGAGGGGAGGATCCCTGCCATCTGCCCTGCTGGCGAAGGACCCCAAGGAGGGTGCCCATGTGTGAGGAACTGAATGCTGGGGACAATGGCATAGCTTTGTGTCTTTGTGAGACTCTCACTTTGAGTGTATAATATTGTTCCGTGCCTGGAGTCCTGCTGATAGAATTTTCACGTCTCTTTTGCAAGGTAACGTTCACTAATCATAAGGCTGGATGCCTACACTTCCCCTGCTCTGAGCCCAAATAAAGAGGAAACTTCTGAAAGTCAAGTGCACTGTACAGAGACTCCGTGACAGCCACCCTGTATGTGACCACTCTTATCACAGAATAGGGGTCCTGACGTTTTTCTGGAACATGACCTACTGACTAAAGTGTCCTAGGCTGTAGAAGACCTGCCAGGATAGGGTGCATATTTTATTAGACGGTACTGCCAAACATTTTTTAGACTTTGCAAGAAGTTGTCCCTTAGGCTATTAAAAAGCAAGTAAGAGTTTTGTCTTCCTTCTGAAATGCTGGGGCTTCAGGACTGGTGTCCTTGGATGTGTTTTCTGATGTCATTCAATCATTCCCTCATTTATATACTTATTCAACTAACAAATATTTGTGTAAGCTCACCATAAGTCCCACTGGGAGAAAGAGGCAAGACCCTGTCCCTGTTCTCAAGTCTTAAGAAACAGTCCAGGGCTGCCAGGGGGACGAAAAGAGATCACGGAAGAGAAATGTACAGAAACCAGGTTCGGGGGTGCCAGCGGGTAGGGCTCCTTCATACAGCTCTAACCTCCCCGCATTTGAGTTGAGGGGCACCTCCCTAGCAGGTCCAGCCAGGAGGATGATAACTGAGAAATTAAATGGGAGAATGGGCACCTTGCACGTCATCCAAGCTCAAAGATCTACAGCCCATTGGGTTCATACCAACGACCCTTTGTGCTGCTGCAGACCTCGCAGTGACGAAATTCCACACAATGCACTGCTTTTATCTGAGACACCCTTCCCTGCTGGAAAACATCTGTTCAAAATCATAGATGGTGTTTAAAGCATCATCTGGAATAACAGTTTTAATGTTCCAGAATGGTGTTGGAACAGAAATACTGGCTGGGGTCTTAGAGCCCTGGAATGCTGTGTCCTAAAGGGAGGGATGTGTTCCTTCCAGGATGTCGCATCGCCACAGGGACATAAGTGAGGAGAAGGGCTAGCACAGTTGGGTTGATGCTGGGTCTGAGCCGTTGGAAGACCTTTGGTGGACCTAAGCACATAAATTGTAAAAATCAGCCTTTGACCTTTTATATGTATCAGAAGCAGTAAGGTCAGTGAAGGCCAGCGCTCATTTATAATGGCAGATGAGGGGCGCCTGGTTGGCTCAGTGGGTTAAGGCGTCTGCCTTCAGCTCAGGTCGTGATCCGGGGTTCTGGAATTGAACCCCGTGTTGGTCTCTCTGCTGGGTGGGGAGCCTGCTTCTGCCTCTCTCTCTCTCTCTCTCTGCCTGTCTCTTTGCCTACATGTGATCTCTGTCAAATAAATGAACAAAATCTTTAAAAAAAAAAAAATATATATATATATATATAATGGCAGATGATTAGCATAAAACAACCACCTCACTGGCTTTGAAAAACATTATATGACTTATTTTACAATAGTCTTACCTTCCTGATTTTTGATTTTCTTAAATTAATATTAAAATTATATTTATGATTTCAGCACATACAAATGAAGGTGAGGAATTGGGTCAGAAAACTGGCAGAAGGATCCCCTTCGGGGTTAGACTTCACCCACAATAAGGGGCTGGTGGTAGGCGTAGTGAAGTTTAGCTTTTGTCTTCTTGTCATCCTTTTTGATACCAGCCATAAAAGGGTGTCTAAAAGTTATTTTCACCTCTCCCCTGGGTACTCCTCAACAAAATCATTGCCAGGTAGAGTTAGCAAGCCAGAGCAATCCCGCCCCGCCAGTAAGAGGGTGGATTTAGAAACAGAACCCACTTGGTTGGTCCTCCAACCTGCCTCTTCCTAGCACATTGACTTCCCTAAGCTTCGGTTTCCTGATCCGTAAAAATCAAAATAATAAAAGCTCCTAGCCCTCAGGAATGTTATGACAGGGAAGTAAGCTAATGTATGCAAAGCTCTTAGCACATCCCATCAATGTTAACTCTTACCATCGCAGGTAACCTACGAATAACAGAATGAGCCTCCATCTTTAGCCAGCTGCCCGCCTGCCTCTCTTCCCTCCCGTGAGTTTAGCCAGAAAGCTCAGTTCTGATGAAGTTATTCCTCTGCTTGAAACCGGGGAAGGAATCAAGTCCCAACCACCACAGTGTGCCCCGGGGTGGGGGGGTGCGGGGGTCGTGGTGGGGGTTGCTTAGGAAGGTGCTTCCCTCTCTTTTCCCAGCAGCAGCCCTCTCCAGCCCTGTGAGCCCTACACTCCAGCACCCCCTAAAGTCACAGCCCTTTCCTGAAGGAGCCCTTTGCTCCAAGGCCTCTGTGGCTTAGCTCCACGTTCCCTCAATCCTGGTGCCCGTTCCTCCCCATCTCTGCCCGCGTGCGCAGGTACCCATCAGAACCAGTCAAGCGGGAGTTCATTCATTCCTTCCAGCGCGTTTCCGTGATACCTCCCGCCTTCTCCGCAGCACCAGCCACTCTCACTTGGAATTCATGTCTCCTGCGGTACACTGCGAGCTCCTTGAAACCTGGAACAAGGTCTTGCTCATTGTTATGCCCCCTGTGGTACTTTGCGTGGTATTTTGCACATAACCGAATAGCAGAAAATGTTGGCTGAATTGAATTGAAACATTGATTTCTCTAATCGTAGGTCATTCCAGGAACAATAGGGAAGCTTGTTTGGGATCAAAAGAACGGGATACTTAAGTCTCTGTGTGTGCACTTGTGTATGTGTGTGATGTATATATAGACACATTTCCTCATCTGCAAAATAAACACATGACGTGTGGCGTTCCTCCCAACTCGGAATCTAGGGATCTGAGTTACGGGCTTTCCTCACCTTACCCCACAACTCTAAATATTAAGGCAAGAGCAAAGCTGGTGCTCTGCCCTCTAGAGCCACGGGAAGTTGATTAGGCAAGAGGTGAGTCACCGAGAATGGTCTGAAGGGCAGCGTGGCTGCCTTCCCTGCAGCCTAGCTGGCCTTCCGCGGCCGGTGGACTTGGCTCATGATTTCACTCCTACTTTTGATGTCAGAATGTGGCAGATTTTCTCTTCTTCCTTGTAGCATCTCACAAGCATGTGATTACCTTGCCCACAGGTAGGCACCCCATAAATGTCTCTTGAGTGAAGGAGCAAATAATCTTTCCTGGCATCCAGTAACAATAATAACGATCATTCTAAATACATTTATGACCGGAGTCTGTGCTTAAAAACAAAGCCACGGTTTCTGCCAAGAGATGAGTCCTCCTCTATGCGTTATACATATATTAGCTCACTTAACTGTCGTGACATTCCTGTGGGTGAGGGGGCTACAAATTCAGACTTCTTGTCATTGTATGTAGCAATGATCATGTAACATTATTTGTTGATCTTATCACTATGTGAAAGCATTTTATGCTCATGATTATTATACGTCTCCTTGTAAAATGTCATCTCCATGAAGATAGGGAGTTTTCCCCTCATTTTACTCATCGCTGTTTCCTTAGCACAGTTCCTGGCACATAGGAGAAGCTCACTAAATGCTTGCTAAAGACAATTGTAATTTACATCAAGAATTTCGTACTAAATAAGCTCTATGAAAAAGAGAAAATCTGGGCGCCTGGGTGGCTCAGTGGGTTAAGCCGCTGCCTTCGGCTCAGGTCATGATCTCAGGGTCCTGGGATCGAGTCCCACATCGGGCTCTCTGCTCAGCAGGGAGCTTGCTTCCCTCTCTCTCTCTCTCTCTGCCTGCCTCTCCATCTACTTGTGATCTCTCTCTGTCAAATAAATAAATAAAATCTTTAAAAAAAAAAAAGAGAGAAAATCATTTAATCGTTGAAGGAAGCTCATCCTGGAAAAGAGAATGAAGCCTGAAATTGATTGGGTTTAAGACTAACGGAAGTTTTTGTTTGTTTGTTTGTTTGTTTTTGCCTCTGATTTGTTGGTGGGGGTAAGAACGAGATTAAAAAATGGGAAGATGGGAATCGCCCTGAAGGTTTTGGAAATGATTATCTAAGACCTTTCTTTCATGATATTGTTTCCCCTTTTGAAGGGAGACAGAAAGAAGAATTGGGGATAACTGTAGGTTTCATTTTCCCCACTTTTTAAAACTCTGAAGGACAAGAATAAAAACTAGGCAGATTGGAAATTCAGAGGAAGTCTACAGAAGAGATCACAGAAAAAGTCCGGGTGGAAAATAAACTAAAAATCGCAAAGGACAACGCAGCTCTCCTGGCAGAAAGACAGCAAATGGGGAGTCCAGAGGCTACCAGTGAAATCAAGTGAAGGAAACAGTGGGAGGAAAAATCCAGAAAATGCATCGTTAAGGAAAGCAGCACAGATGAAGTTAGGCTCTGCCAGCACGAGTGCTAACTGTTTAAAGGAAACGGGAAGCTTTGGGGGCGAAGGTAGTAAGCGGAGCAAATAGCGGGGCGGTGGGTGGAATTTTTAGGCTGGAGATTTCATGGCAAAAAGTCACAGATGGTAAGAACCTTGGCGTGGCAGGTAAAGGGAAAAGTCACTCCAGAGAATAAAGGGGCTTTATAAAAAAGACATGAACATGTTAGGAGTTGGAGGACAGTTGTCCCACTAAACACCCAGACGAACAAATCAGAATTCATAATTCCTTCATTTGGCATTTATTAAGCCTCAGCCAGCTACTGGGGGTCATGGGGGTACAAAGGTGGGTGAATCAGGCCAAACACAAGCCCTGCTTCTTCGAGTTTACAAATGAAAACATCAGAGAGTCTCATGGATGAATATATATGTTCAAGTTGGTGTTCTGGGCAATGGAGTTCAGACGGAAGCGTGGATAACAAAGGAGCCAGGTCTACACGGGCTGGGGAGGGGCTGGAGGTGTAAGTGGGCTTTCGAAGGAGTGGCGTTTGAACGGGGATCTGGAACAGGAGAGGAAGGAGGTTGGGTGGAAGAATCCTTCTGGATAGAGGGAACAGCGTGTACAAAGCAAGTGAGGTGGGAGGGGCTGACAAAGTCACGTCCGGCAGCCCAGGGAGTCATGGTCCCTGTCTGGAGTTTCATCCCAAGAGCAGGAGGACGTCATAGGGAACTATGACTTCTTCCTCCTGGGAGGAACAAGATGCCCCCAGCAGCTGGACTTTTCAGATAACCCAAACTCACCCATTGGTGTGCCAAAACCACCTGTATTTTTCCCACCTTTGATAGACAAAGGTCTTGGATGAAGCTTGCCAGTGTATTTCCTATCCTTCCCAAGGCTTACTCCCTGAACTCTGAGTGTTTTCTTGGTGGAGCAACACAGCAAAACCTGTACTTTTGAGACACAAAAGCTGCTTGTCCTTATGCTTGGGAAGCCTAGACTGCTTTTCTCTTTGAGTCCTGGTCTGGTTTTGACCTTTTTCAATTCCAGCGGCTGCCGCTGCGTCTGCCTCATTCTCTAGTTGAGTGCCCCAGTCTGTTGCAGAAGGAAGAATCAGAGAACCAAATCAGGAGGCTTCAGTGCAGCTGGAGTACGTGGGGTTCGTGGCTCCCTGGGCGTATTTTGGGTGTCCTTCGGTGTGCACTGACGCTCTGAACTGCAGGGCAGCTCGAGCGGGCTTCAGCTGGTGCCCTAGGGCTGTGCTGTACAATACGGCAGCCTTGGCCACACATGGATTTAAGTGGAATTAGTTAACACTGACTAAAGTTAAGAATTCAGGCCTTTGTCTCATTAGGCACATTTCAGGTGCTTGATGACTACATGTGGCCAGCGGCCACCATACCAGACAACACATGTCCAAACACTTCTATTATCACAGAAAGTCGAATGGGACCATACTGTCCCAAGATGTTGGTGGAGACCAGGAACCAAATCACCTACACTATTGTCATCAATATTTTTAAACCTCTCTCTGACAGTGACTCTAGACACGGACCAAATGCAGAACTGAATGTGGCCTTTCCTATGCCTCCAAGCTGACAAAAATACAACCCACAAATTATTCCTTTAGAATTGTTATAATTACTGTAATGCTATTGAAGAAATGCTTAGAGATCTGCTATTTCCAGCAGAGCAATGGACTCAAGCTCATTAAAATTCTACAGTTGCTCCCTGGAAAATCTGAGCTCTTGCTCAGTTCACCTTCCCACAGTGTCTCCAAATAGACACACGTCGCATACATGCCATGCAGCCTTAATGATGTGTTTGATAAATTCCATGACACCCCCCACACGAGCCTCTGTCAGTTTATACCCCCACCTCAGGAAACCAGGTACATTCAGGAACCTGAGACCTTGGCACAAGCAGATGCTCATTAAAAAAAAAAAAAAATCAGCTTGTTGAACTGATGAGCTAGTTATCCTATGTTCTGAGCTCAGAATAGCAAATGAAGAAGAAATAGATCGAAGATATTCTGGCTGAATGTTATATGAAAGTCATGTCAAGGTGTGATGAATAATGCATTAGAGAGTCCTTGATTTTCATTATGTGGCAGCTTGAGAATGTGGTCTGTGCCCAGAGGTTTCCATAACCAGCACAGTCATAATGACATGTATACAGGATCGCTAATCCCTGTGATGACTTCTGTAGGCTGGGTAGCCTTCTCATGGAACAGATGAGGGAACAGGTTCGGAGAGATGGGATT
This sequence comes from Lutra lutra, assembly GCF_902655055.1. NCBI lineage: Eukaryota > Metazoa > Chordata > Mammalia > Carnivora > Mustelidae > Lutra > Lutra lutra. Next base: position 10,702,636 of record NC_062285.1, on the reverse strand, counting down.
GGTGGCAAGCAGGAGTCTGGCTCTCAGCTGGTATGACTCCTATCCCCTCAGGGCTAGCCACCCACACCCCCCTGCTGCTCTCAGGTGCACACTCCCCTGTCTCCTGGGAGGTGGGCTAGGAAAATGCATGCACCAAGGCCAAGGGACAGGGAAAGGAGCCCTTTCTGGTCCTGGTGGCTCAAATCTTTCTGGAAGCTTCTCCTCATTATAGCTCCTCAGGTGACAGTATGACTTGTATGCCCTGAACCCTAGCTTTTACTGACAGGGGAAGAAAAAAGTGGAACGCAGCATTCTTTTTCTGACTGTTGTAGTCAGCTGACCCAACCTAACATGAGTTTCGGAGAGAAGTTCCACTTTATTTAAAAGCGAACAAATAAGCAAACAGAAACAAACCAACCTGCAAAAGAGTTCTCCAGGATGAACGCGAGCCGCCCATCTCTTGCAGATTTGGTCACGTGTCATTACCTCTGCTGCCAGGAGAATGCACCGTTCCGGGCAAGGCTGGGGTTTTTGGAGTTTTGTAAGGGTTCTCCGCTAGAGAATCTTGGCTCCTAACCTGAGTGGCTCATAGATATTTGCTGAGCAGCTGTCCTGTGTTGGGCTCTCAGGATCCAAGGACGAGTGAGATGCAGTCCTTGCCCGAGAGGGGGCTGTGGTCTGCCCTGGGAGAGCCACAGGTCAGCAAATAATTAAAACACTGCAGGATAAATGTTATGATACCAGGACGTAGGAAGTGCAAAAGATACATGAGTACTAAATGCCTACTTTCAACCCCAAATCCCAGGTTAGGGCAGTTGGGTGGGGATGTAAGCTTAGCGATGGGACAAGCTAGGAGCGGGCTATAGGCCACGATTAGCGCTGAGCCGTCCAGACAAGGCACCTGGGACACAGGTGCCCATTCCTGAGGCCACAGAGGAGCTGGCCAGGACCTAACTTAGAATGATGGTCTTACAAACCATGGTTCACTCAGGGATTGAATCAACCTTAATAACTGACTGGTAAGTATCTATCAGCGATACTGAACTAGAAGTGAAGGAATGGGTCTGGGACCAGAGAGTAACTTCAAGAGAAGAGAGTCACGAGCTCATCCATTAGGCAACACTGGGAACTGCAAGTTCGAGGTGGGAGAGAAGAAAGGGGGGCGTGGACCCTGGAAAGACCCAGAGTTCTAGGGCACGAAGAATGTACGTGAAGTTTGCCCCAAGGCCACAGGGAAAAGGATGAGATGATCAGAGGGACTCGGCATCACAGCCCATCTATGAGGCACCGGCCCGAGCCCACCCCGGACTGAAGTCTGGAGCACCGGGTCCAAGGTCCTCCTCAGACAATCGGAATGGGCCTTGCCTCTGCTGAGAACCAGATGCTCTCCTCAATGAGGGACTCTGGAGGCTCGTTTTCAGAGGGAGTGTGGGAGGAGGAAAAGATGGGAAACCACCCCACACTTCAGCGAGATCGGGGAGGGAGAAATCCGTGGGGAAAAGGAGAGGACAGGCAGGCTACATCTGTGACGCGTGGGCCAGAAGGAAGGGGGGTGGGAGTGGGTGGCTGGCCTTTACGAAGGCCAGGATGGTGCTCTAGCTTTCAGCAGCCAGAAACCCAGTTTCTTCCCGTAAGGCTGTCCTCCTCCTCCCCCGGGACTGCGCGAGGGAGGGCGCAGGTGGCACAAAGCTCCTGCACTTTCAGCCAGAAGGCGGTGTTCTACACAGACGCTGGGGCAGCGACACCAACCCACAGCGGTGGTCGGACTCGTCCCAGTTTGTCCCATATTTCTCAGCAGCCCCTCCCCCCCACACTTCCTGAGTTTTCCCCTCGGCTTCAATACAAGGGGTGACGAGGCAGGAAGGCCCGTCCCCGATGACTTCCTCACGTTCCTCCCTTTCATCCCGCAAGGGGCCGCCTCACCCTCCCCGAGTCCCTGTGGGCCCGGTGAAGTGCTGCGGGAGACAGACGGCACCAGGGAAGTCCCCTCCCTCTATAACGGGATGCCCAGCTCTCGGCTGAGGGCTTCAGGATGGCAAGCAGCAGCCGATAAACCTATATCCGACACGGCCATCGGGTTAGAGTTTACTTCTGAGATGCTTGTGGAAGAACTTTGACCTTCAAGTAGTCGCTGCGTCCTGATGCTGTCACGTGACTGAAGGCCCGAGGGGCCGAGTACTGCCGTGACCATCCACCAGGGTCATATACCAGGGGCTGGAGCTCAGCAGGAGCTCGGGGGTGCCAGGCCCTGAGCCCCCCGACTGGCGGATACGGATATTCCTCGTGGACTCAGCAGCCCTGACCAGCCCTTTTCTCCGTGCATCCTGCTGTCCAGAAGGGACCAGCTGCGGGCCGTATGTCCATCTTACACCTCTCCATAGGCAGCTTGTATGCCCCAATGATTTTGCTGAGTCGCCAATTCCAAATGACCCAAACGGATGTGGGTGTCCAGATGTGGCCAGCAACGGGCTTGTGAGCAGCGTTAATGCTGGGCACCCAAAGTCGGTCTAGAATGAGCACACCGTTGGGATCTGCACGGAGAACTTAGGAGACCGTCTGTGGCCTTTGTCAACATTTAAACCACACCCAGCATGAGTGACACCTTGGTTTCAGCTGAAGACACATTCCTGTTGTTATTAAGTCTCCGGATAGCAGAGCACAGGCCTTTCGCATCTCAAAACGGGAAAGCGCAGCAGACTCAACATCTGGGACCTTGGATAGCTGCACGTAGAATGCTGAACTCCTTCTACAGTGTATCCTTTCCATTATTTTTTAATTTCTCAAAAATGCCTATTTTCTGGCTAAAACACATGGCTTACTTAGGGCATTTTGCATTTTTTCCACTTTCAGAATCAGCGTATGTAGTTGGCTTTCTTTATAGACCCTTTTCCGTAGAGAATATTTTCTGGGATATTCATAAGCATCGCCGAGCTGGGGGCAGGTGCCGTGGGCTGAGCTTCCAACTCCTGGCTGCTGCTCAGGTCATGATCTCGGGGCCGTGAGTGCAGAGTCTGCTCAAGATTCTCTCTCTCTCTCTCCCTCTACTCGTGCTCCCTCTCCCCCTGAAAGAAATCATTAAAAGAAAAAAAAAAGGGGTTACCGAGCAGAAACAAGGGGAAACCTGTGTCGAAATGCAGACAGATGCTAAGACGAAGGCCGAGCTCATTGCCAGCTAAATGGCTTGCCCTCACCCCACGCAATCGCTCTCAGACCCTTCTAGCGCCTCAGCCGAAGAACAGATTAGTAAATGTCACAGATTTTCGGGGTCATTCACAGAGAGTCAAAACCAGGAACAGTCAAGCGGCAAGTGCACGCCGGCTCTGGCCCTGCCCTTAATTCTGCCCTCGGGAAGGGAGTGACTTCTTTCTGGAAACCTTGGACCACTCCCAGTGAGACACGCAGCACTGGGCTCTGTGTTCAGAACCGAGGCCTTCCCTCAGGATGTTGGCCATGGGTGCAGGTACCCGTGAGGAGAGCCCTGGGGTTGGCCTGTTGGCTCCCGTTGCCAGGGCCCAAGAGGAAGACCGGGGAAGTGAGGGGTGCTGGCGATGGTTTTGGCAACTACGGAGGCTCCCAGCTGCTCTGCTCCGCCTGCCACCAGAAGCCAGGAGCTGCGGATGGGCACTTCGAGGCCTGTCTGGGGCCCTGCCTCTTTGTCACGGCCCTGCTTAGATCCCCACATCCCACAACCTGTTCCCCAACCCCTGCCCTGCCCTCGTTTCCACTCTCCACTCGCCTCTCTCCTTCCAGAGCCTCCCTCTGTGTCATAGAAAATGGACTCTGTGATTTTTCTACAGAAAGGAGGTTGGGGGGCACTTGAATAGAGTTTAGAATCTGGTTATTGCCATCATGAGGAAATTCAACTAGTTTTCTATGCCTTTCCACCCCCTTAACTCCTACACCCGTCCGAGACAATTTGACGTCAGTTCCCATGTGTGAGCACCCCCTCCTTCTGACAGGAACTTCCTTGAAAGATAAATTTAAACAGAAATTCCATTATGCCATTAGAATCTCATCCAGAATCGCATTTATTTTTGAGAAGTTTTTTCTTAGCGCTGTTTAGTGATCTTTTAATTATGCCAAACAACTGTCAGAAATCATATTGCTGGGCTTCTCAAAAATGTACCAGTCATCTTAAGTCACCACATTGCTCTTCCTCCAGAGTTTCGCTGCTTTTGTTCAGCCACAAAGAGGAAGATAAGTCTCTGGCCCCCCGAGACCCCGAAGGAGATGAATGAGTGTGGCTGGGAGGTCCCAGGCTGGCTGGGACTGCGTCTGTGCCACGCCAGGCTGCCATTTCTAATCTTGCCTGGGGCCTGGCTCCAATTCCCTCTCGTGCCCCCGATCTTATTTATCAATAGTATGTGAATTAGAGCAGAAGCTACCAGACAGTGAGCTAATCACGGCCCACCCTTCCGCCTGGTGAGGACAGCTGTGTCCCAGAGGCCCGGATATACCCCATACCCTGCGGTGACTGGATTTCCAATTTTAAGGGTCCTGCTTCTCAAGAGTGGATAGGACCTTTGATTGAGGATGGAAAGGAATTAAGGAGTAGACAAGGATAAGATCTAGAATGTTCACATTTTCTTCCCTTAACTCTGTCTTCTATCCACCCGTCCCTCTGTGGCTGCCTACCACCTGTGCAAATACTTCTCCTAAGAAGTTCCCCAAGCCGTCCGCAAGTAAGCCAGGTGGTGTCCAGGCTGAGTTTTGGACCTTGGTGTATTCTCAGAGTATTTTTAGTCGTCCTTGGCTTTGGAAACAGAAGGAATTTACAGAACACCATTTATCACACTGCCGGACTAGCAGCTTTTTGGCTAAATTAAACCCCTAAATTAGTTAAATAGGTGCCCATTAGATTGAGAAGGAAAATATCAACAAATTCTCCAGTTGTTCGTAAAAGTTAACCGGGTTGTGGACCCTTGATGTTCACTACTGGGACCCAGACATTCTTCTGACCATTTTCATAAACGTAACGGGGAATGAAGCAAACTAGTCGTTTTGAATTTATCTGGAAACAATTGTGTTTTCATATATTGCCAATAACATTTATACAGCAGAGTTGATGTGTGTGTGTGTGTACTTTAAGAGTCCCCGAATACAGAAAAGTCTTGCTGTCTGCTAGACAGCTAGCACCTGCTGTCCTATTCCAAGTGATTAACTCATCTACAGTGACTTCTCTTTTGATAAATCAGACAACGTCCCTGGCTACAAACACGGTGGTGGCCGGCCTTTATTCTATGAAACGATTACCCAGGGACCTCTAGATATTTTGATGCATTTTGGAAGGGACTTCCACAAAGGTCTTCCAACATTGCTGTCCCTGTCCCTGGATAGCCATTAGCAGCAACTAAAAAAAAAAAAAAAAGAAGGAGCATTCCCATTTCACACCCTTCTCCCCGATGTTCCGCTGAGATCCGACAGATGGAAACACAGCAGTAGTTTTGCAAGTGGCTGCCAACTAGGGCAGCCAAACGAGGCAGGGAGAGAAGGGGTGCTATTCAAGATGCCGAGAGCCGGATACTCCTCCTGCTTTCTCGCAGGTAGCCACTCACCCATGCCACCGCGGTTCCGCTCCGCTCGCCAGACCGAGGCAGCTGGAGGCGGGAGGCCCACCCTCACCACCAAAGGAGGAAAGCCACCCAGCCTTTCATTTCACAGATGGGGAGACCTTGATGCAGACGGGCAAAGTGATTTATCAAGGACATGGAATGATTCAGGAAAATTCCAGTCTCTCGACTCCATTCCAGTGGTCAGGCTATCACACCCAGTGCTCTGTGTCTATCATAAAGGCGAAGCAGGGCTTGAGGAACCGAAGGCCTTGTGCTGTCCATGGCTTCTAAAGTTTGTCCTAAAGGCGGGGTGGAGGGGCCTTCTTGATTTTGGTTCATGAGCTTTGTTGTTTGTACACCCCTCCCTCCTCGGGATAGAGATCAAGGGCTTGGAACCAAATGGACTTTGTCTAGTTCCTGCTTTTGAATCACTGTGTTTTTGAACCTGATCAGCTTTTTTGTTTGGTTTGGTTTTTAAAGAGAAAGAAACTGAATTAGAGCCTTTATCTTACTATCTTCCAAACTATCTGATTTAAAGCCCGAACCCTGAGCTGCCAGATCTGTCCACTCGCTCTGAGTAAACAGAGCAACCAGGAGGCCTGCCGTGAGGACTCCTCCCTCCAGCTTGGGCTAAGACCAGCAGACTACACAGGGTTGTGTTCTATCACGTCTAAGGGGCCCTTTCTATCTGAACGTCCTGTGGGGAGAAATACTGGCATTTTCTATGCTAATACCAATGATCTATCTTTGAGGACCTAAAGTTGGATCCACAGCTTCAAACCGCTTATTTATACTGTTCATACTCGACTACTTTGCTTTTTCCCACCAGCTCCGCTCTATCTTTATTAATTTTAAGCAAAAATTTACTCATGTTCAAGGAGGTTCCTGGCACCATACTAGGTCTTTTTTGAAGAGGGATGAAGGAAAAACAGCCCTGACTTTTCCCTTGCCACATTTGGAACCCGTTGAGACAGGCAATTGTGTTACCAATAAAATGATACTGGAGAACGTGGTTTCAGTCTACTGGCCAAGTGGGCTCAGTACCATGCCCCTAAATTAGACCCACTCTCAGCTGTAGACAGCGTTGGGGCTGAACAGCCATGACCATGTGCCTGGAGGAACGACTTACCGTGTGTGTGTCGACAGGGAGGCTCAGAGAGAGGGAGAAAGAAGGCGCTGAGCTGTGTTCAGTTCCTCCCAGACTTGATAGTGAGATGCCATTTTGCCTGCTGCTTGGGGTACAGTGTGCACAGTGGGGTGGAGAGCCTGGAGTCTGACTGTGTCACCAACGGAGATTAGGGCTTCCCCCGTCTTATTGGTGTTCCTACGTCGGAAGAGCCAGGATTCCCACCCAAGTCTCTAGAGTCTGGGGTTTAGTCCATTATTCCTACCCTACTCTCTTAACAGGTGACAGCAGAGTTCTTTAAGTGAGACATAAAAATCTACCAAAACTAAGAAATTTATCTTTAAAAAAAGAGAGAGAGAGATCTAGCAATGTGCCTTTTAGAAAGCTATTTCTGACTTCTCGGATCGATTGAATTTCTTTGCTTATAAGAAGCATTGAACATTTTTAAATCAGATGCCCCACATTGGAAAGAGTTCAGGTTTGCTGGTTGGAAAAAGCTAGGTGGATGTCCCCCCTCTCTCCACCCAAGGTATGAGCTACAGGAAGGACCGTGGTCAAAAAGTTAGGATGCCTTTTGTCAGTTGGAAGAAAAAGCACTGAATGGCTCTTTTCAATAGTGAGACTGGATTTACACCAAGGCAAGGGAGTGCTGAACGATACAGCCTTGGGATGTGACTCTCGGCTTGCACAAGTCACTGCTGAAAATCAAAGCGAAGATATCTGAGCTTCCCACCTTGGGCCTGCTGACCTCATCCTGCAGGCAAACCAAGAGAAGTGAGCTCTGGATTGATTTATCTAACGCAGCTCATTTCGAACTCAGTACTAGACTCTATTATCTGCCCTGTCAGTAAAACGTCCCCTTTGGGTTAATGGCCCACACAGCTGACACATCATTTACTCGGATTTGCCTGCCAAAGGACAGCTCAGTTCTTTGTGGAGGGGAGAAGTCCAATGTCCCCAAAGAGGCAGATAATAAGTAGACTTTGTTTCTAATTGTTTTGCTGGGCAGTTCATCTTTTGTGTACTTTATATAAGTTCATTTTTCCTGGAGGAAAATTTCTTTTATGAAAAAAATTAAGTGTACTGGTTTATTTTTCTGGTGACAGTTTGATGCTAAGAAAGAGTCTGAGTTTCCCATTTTTCAAAACAGTTGGCAGAGATACAGAGTTTTATACATTTTGTCTACAATCCCACTCCATTTGCCATATCCTTTCAATTCTTAACCTTTCAAAGCAGTTGATTTATACAAACTAGAGGGAAGACTTGATTGGGGTTATAATTTAACTAATTCTCTCTGCTGCCATAGGCTGATGTGCAGGTGAGCAGGGGTGGCTCTTAGAAGCCCATGGATTGGGCACCATCCCCTTAGATCCATGGGCACTCTTAGATAGAATAGGTAAACTGAGTCTTCAGTGATACCACAGATTGGGCTCTTGGCCTAGGTGCAGTGATGGAGGGAATCATCAATGTCAACCCATCATTTCCAACTCACACATACAGTTTCCAACATATGACCTTGGTTCTTGAAACTTACTCTCATTTCTTTGACTCATAACTCACATTGTCCCTCACTTGGAATCCCTTCCTTCCTCCCATCCTGTAAGGGCATTTCATTCCCTTCAAGTCACCTTTTGTGATCACGTGGCTTTCACTGGCCTCTATCTTGTGAGTTTCTGTGGCCTCTATCTGAGTTTCTGCAAAGCCTGTGTCCTATATTGCAATCCAACATATCTTCTCTCTAACTTCATGGTAAATTTATTGAAATCAATAACTTTTATTTATTACAGAATTTTTGAGCTGGAAGGAATCTTATAGTAAAGGCAAAGGGGCATATGTAGTCACATTACTGAAGAGTAAAGACCAATACAAAGTCACATAAAAATAGTGGCAGATAAAGCAGATGGTCCACACCGAACTGGGCCACAATGTGCTCGTTTTATAGTGGATCATTTTAGTTAAGGCTTGCCTGACTTCACAGTTTGAGGCACTGACTTTAACACCAAGTGTCTAGGTCAGACCAAAAGACAATCAAATTACTCCTCTTGCAAGAGTGAAAATGTAGAAATTGACCTTGAGTTCACAAAGAAACCAAAGGATTAATTAACCAAAAAAAAAAAAAAACCCAGTTTATATGACTGGACGAAAAGACAACCATGAAGAGCAGAACACTTGCCTCTCACATTTCTAGTGTGCAGATCCGAGTGTACTGCCAGGTCTAGTACCAGGATTGTGACTTGACTTTTGTGGGGGAAGAGACAGGACAAGCCAATCTGAAGACCATACGAAGGCAGAAAACAGAATGATCATGGACTGGGTCACTGTGGTGATTTCCAGAGTGTAAATGATTTTTTTTTAAAGATTTTATTTATTTATTTGGCAGAGAGAGATCACAAGTAGGCAGAGAGGCAGGCAGAGAGAGAGGAAGGGAAGCAGGCTCCCCGCTGAGCAGAGAGCCGGATGCGGGACTCCATCTCAGGAACCTGAGATCATGACCTAAGCCAAACGCAGTGGCTTAAACCACTGAGCCACCCAGGCGCCCCAGAGTGTAAATGATTTTATATTAAGTTAATTTAATTTCCCTCTCCCACCTCATGGATAAGAGACATTCTTAGATTCTTTAAAACTGTTTTGTCCAGGGCGCCTGGGTGGCTCAGCGCGTTAAGCCTCTGCCTTCAGCTCAGGTCATGATCCCAGAGTCCTGGGATCGAGTCCCACATCGCGCTCTCTGCTCAGCAGGGAGCCTGCTTCCCCTCCCCTCTCTGTCTCTCTGCCTACTTGTGATCTCCCTCTCTGTCAAATAAATAAATAAAATCTTTTAAAAAAAAAACAAAACTGTTTTGTCCAAGCGCATGTTTTTTCTCATGGTCTAAAAGACTGCATTTCTGTTGTGATTCAGGACTGACTTCTCTAAGGGCCAATAGAAGTTTCATTTGATGCCGGTGTAAAAGGATGGATCAAGTTGTTTAAACACAGATGGGATGACTTAGCAGGTAGGCATTTGAGGTTTAACTATTAAATTAAAACTCTTATGGCCGTCTGTAGCTCTGTAGTCCGGTGTACATGAAGAACTCTGCTGTTTCTATAGAGTAAAGGGAGACATTTATTTATTTTCAAATATATTTATAAAACATTTATTTATTTTCAAATAAAAATATTTGAAATCTTCAAAACTCTTTGCGGTCATGTAAAATGTTGTTTAAGAATCTTTTATCAAATCATTCCATAGATCCACGTAAGTGCACATTGGCAGAAAAGCTAATATAAGTTACCATTTATAGAAATGGTCCTTCAGAAAATGCCCGCTTAGCATTGGGTGGAGGTGGTGGGAAGGCACGGGAGAGGACGCTTGGTTTCCAGCCACTGCTCTGTTTCTAAACCACGGTCTGGCCCTAAAGAAGTAATTGGCTTCATCTGTAATGACTTCTGAGGTTTCTTCAGTTCTAGAAAACTCTAACTTTCATAAAATAGATTTTTTTCCTCCTTCTTATGCTTAATATAAGAGATAAAACATTTCTACAGATGAGGACAGGAATAGTATGCATTTCTGGAAAACCCTGGAAATGTGTACCTGGAATTGGTCAGGAATTAACTGCATCACCTCTTAAAACACATTTGGAATTAAGTTTCAGACCATTTGGTCAGAAGCCTTTTTTTTTTTTTTTTTTTTTTTTTTGCATTCGGTGACATTCCTTAATAACAAGTTGTCATAGCCTTCCCATAGCAAAATTTTTACAAAGGAATCCATATCCTAAGGGATTAGAATAAGTGAGAGCTTTTCTTAGCACTACCTGAGAACTGACTCTATTTTTCATCCTTTGGGAAGCTGCGTTTGACAGCTAATGGATCTGTTTTGTTCTAAAACTACCATCTGCTCCACGGCACGTTTAAAGGTTTCTCTCATCACCATTATGTGGGAGATGTATAAATATATATTCATAATTATGCATTTCTAAGAAAAAGGCAAAAACACAATTACACTTAGGCTTCAAGGAGGCAATATTTAAACAAATACACCCTCAGCTCCTAGTTCCACACGCATTTGATACCGCTGAAGACGCCCAGAACATTCTATGTTTACTCCAGTTTGGCAGGCAGTGCCAGAGGTCAGAGTAGGAGTGACAGCTTCCAACCACGAGTCTACTAACAGCTGGGTGCCGTCTTCCCAGAGGCGTGTCCCGCCACACCGGGCTCCCTTCTAGTCCAAGACACACCAGCACCAGCGTGCTACCTGCTGGCATTTGAATTCCGGCTTTTGATTCTATCCCATGCGTGTACCTACCCCATTTGTGTGTCTGAACCTTTCTTCAGCCCTAGGAGCCAGCTCTCTCTCTGATATGCCATACGCTGGTTCACACTGCGTTTTGGCCACTTTCAGCGAATCATTCCTGACTGATGTATAAAATATCAAAATAGAGTGGCCCTCTGTTCTAGTTTATTCCCTACTCTCTAGTTAACTTGGGAGACTAGTCCACGGTATGAGTTCGCCAGGGGCCGGTAAGGTCTTATTTCTCCCAAACAACATAGATGCCTCCTAAACTTGACCTCAGGAAGCATTTGCCTTCCCCTGGGGAACTCTGGGCAGTCAACAGGAAGGGGATTTTGGCCCCGGGAAGATGTTCTATTGTTCTTCCGTGAGTCTGGAGTATGCACAGTACCTGGTACAGCCTTAAGCCAGGATCCCCCTGGTGAAAAGAGCTTGTTTTCCTCTTTCCATAAGCGGAAAACAAGTCTTGGTAGACTCCTGGTCTCAGGTGGGAAAGGAGCTCCAGAGCCAGCTGGGCTGGAAGGGCCACAGGCAAGGAGACACAGGCTGAGCTGGAGGAAATCCGTTCAAGGAAGGCCTCCATAGGGGCAGGCCTGTGCTATAATTCTGGGGATTGCTGCTGGGACTGGGATCCAAGGGGGCCCGGAGGGTGATGAGTATGAGGAGCATTCCAGAGGCGGCCACGGCCTGTCGAAAGGCTGAGAGGGGAGCAGGCCTGGCACCGTGGACGGAAGAGTGGTTGGATGTAGGAGGGAGGGCTGGAAACCCATGAAGCCCACAAGCAGGAATTTATTTTATTTTTTTTTAAGATTTTATTTATTTATTTGACAGAGATCACAAGTAGGCAGAGAGGCAGGCAGAGAGAGAGAGGAAGGGAAGCAGGCTCCCCGCCCAGCAGAGAGCACGACGCAGGGCTCGATCCCAGGACCCTGGGATCATGACCTGAGCTGAAGGCACAGGCTTTAACCCACTGAGCCACCCAGGCGCCCCACGAACAGGAATTTAATGTAGGAAGCATGCGACATCGGATTTAAACTCAGCAGAGGTTCTACCAAAGGTCTGCCAACAGAAGAGGAGGGTGGTCCGCATGGGGGTTATGCCAGATTGTTCTCCAGGCGTTGTGCGGGAAATCTGCGCAGTAGAGGAAGGGCAAGGGCAGAGCCCCAGACAGGACACTGTCACCAGAACTGCAGGAATAGCTTGGAAGGGACGGGCTAGAAGGACACAGAGTGATGACCTTCTGTTAGGGGAAGAGATATGTGGGGAAGGAGGGGCTGCAGCTGATTCCGAGCAGAGAGCCCTGGAACTGAGAGGAGGGCACCGTTCATGCAGCTCTTTGAAGACAGGAACAGGGAAGAGGGAGAGGGAAACACGTACTCTGTAAGCAGAAAGGTGCAAGTGATACTTTGAGACCTAGTGGTTCTTCTAAGGCGAGAATTCCGAAAAGAACAATTTTTTTTTTCCACTCAGTGACAATTAGATCAAATCACTGGACAGTGAGAGGATCGATTCCATCTGGGCTCACTGTAGGAGACATCACAGCTACTCAACTCAGGTAACTCATTAGGGAAACCTGCTTAGAGATTGTTTTTTCTGCCAAGACTTTTATGTGGATATTATTTTCATTCTTGTTCTTTCTTCAGGAGGGGGGTGTTGTTTGAAAAACTAAACAAATGATGAATAATAACCGAGAATAACCATGGATGTAAGACTTGACCTGAATTCTTCTATCATATTCTCATAGTCCACGGAAATCTTTCTGAGTTTTAAGCAAGGGAGACAAATGTGAAGTCCTAGTGTCTGGTTTTTGTGAGTTAAGAGTTAACGATGAGTGTTTGAGAACCATCAACAACAGTGTGACACTCCAGAAACCCTCTTGCCTACTGCCCTTTAGTATCTGAAGGGGAGCAGCCAGGGTGTGTGTCACGTGACCCAACCCCCTAGCCACGCCCATGGGAACCTGATCGGGGAGCTGACACGGGTCAGCCAATCTGCGGCAGGAAACCTGGGGAGACGTTTCTGCCCAGGAGATGATAGTAAGCTAATCAGTTTCTTTCTCTTAGAAATTTCCTTCCTTAGCTACTCAAAGAACCCCATCTGAAACAGTAATCTCTCCATCAGTCTAAAGTTCACTCTACCTTTCTGTACTCTGCTGCCCATTAGCCAGGAGCTCCTAGAATTACTTGACCTCCTCAGGACATCAGATCCCTAGAGCAGGATCACCGGCAACTCCCCTGATGCTAACCAGAAGAGCCTCTCCAGCGTCTGACAATTGGAGGCCGGAGCCAGATTTGTGGAACTCCCATGGCCATGTCCACAGCCTCAGATACGGTTGGCTGCTTCCAGGGCACGCAGAGATGACCATGCCATCTCACCATCCATTGCCACGGTGTATTTAAGATGCCTTCTCTCCTGAGGGTGGCCAGCATCCATTCCCGCATCGGGACCGCCATCCTCCGAAGTGTCACCAGGGAGAAAAGCTCTGATATATCTAGTTCAAAAGAGGAACGCACGCTTGTCCTGCAGCCTTTTTATGTAGGAGTATAAAGGGGCCTGCTGCCGTCGGCCGATCACCCGAGAGGCAACTTCTCTGATGGATCCTTCCACAGACAGCTCTTTCCAAATATCACAGGTATAATTTACTGGCCTTGCTGTCGGGTCAGAGCAATCAGCCTTTCCCTCAAAAGCAGAAACCCTGGCCATGGTCACCTTCTGTCTAGCTTTTCAGCCATGAAAGAATCTATTTCAACCATCTTCCCGGGGCTGATGGGTGATTTGCCTGGGTTTGCACTAAGCGGCGGGTCTCGGATGCTGCCACATTAAAAAAGGAAGCCCTTCATCCGGCCCACTGGGAGTGCAAAGTGTCTTTCTTGATTCAGATGTTTGCCTTTCTACAATTGCAATCCGTCCCCGTGCACTATGTGGTTGCGACAGCTACAAGATGAAATCCCCGCAGAGTGGCTCCGAGATTTGTTAGGAAATAGGTTTCCCGCAAGCCCTGTTTGGCTGACCAGGGCGAGCTACTGAAATTTCAACAGAAAAGCTGTTCCTATCTTTAGTGACTCAGTTATTAAGAGCGTGGAACGCAAATCAAAACCATAATGAGATACCACTTTGCACCCATCCGGATGGCTATTTTAAAAAAGAAAAAAAAATGTTACAAGTGTTGGCAAGGGTGTGGGGATATTAGGACCCCATTTATTGGGGTGGGAATGGGAAATGCTCGGCCAGTGTGGAAGACAGGGAGTGCCTCAGAACGTTAAACATAGAGTAACACTATCATCCGCAACCCCGCTCACTGCTGAAAAACCACTGGAGGCAGAGACTCAAACAGCCATTTCCGCACCACTGTTCACAGCAGCCTTACTCACAATTGCTAAAAGATGGGACAACCCACGCCCATCCATAGGGGAGCGGATAAGCAAGATGTGGTATCTACACACTATGGACTGTTTTTCAGCCTGAACAAGGAATGCAGTTCTGGCACATGTTCCAACGTGGAACCTTGAAAACTCTGTGCTGAGTGAGATGAGCCAGTCACAGCATGAAATGTATTATAGGATCCCATCCCTACATGGTACCTAGAAGAGAGAAGTTTCTTTTTTCTTTTTTTCAAAGATTTTATTTATTTATTTGACAGAGAGAGAGACAGAGATCACAAGTAGGCAGAGAGGCAGGCAGAGTTGCGGGGGGAAGCAGGCTCCCCACTGAGCAAAGAGCCCGATGTGGGGCTCCATCCCAGGACCCTGAGATCATGCCCTGAGCCGAAGGCAGAGGCTTTAACCCACTGAGCCACCCAGGTGCCCCTGTGTTTGTTTGTTTGTTTGTTTGTTTTTTCAGATTGTATTATTTATTTAAGAGAAAGGCAGAGAGAGAGAGAAAGAGGGAGCATGAGGGAGAGGGAGAAACAGACTCCCCACTGAGCAGGGAGCCCGATGCCGGCTTGGTACTGGGACTCCAGGATCATGACCTGAGCCAAAGGCAGATGCTTAACAGACTGAGCCACTCGGGTGCCCAGAATAGGGAAATTTAAAGAGAAAATAGACTAGAGGGTGGCAGAGGCTGAAAGGAAGGATAAGTGGGCAATTACTGTTCAACGACTGTGGGGTTTCTATGAGGGGTGATCAGAAAGCTCCGGTCACGGACAGTGGTAGCGGCTGTACACCCTCGTGAATGTACTTGATGCTACTGAATTGTACGCTTAAAGATGGTTGAACTCGTAAGAAGAAATATATGGAAAAGTACATTCTCCTGTTCAGTTACTCGCCGAGGGCAGAGGCAGCTCTGTTCCGAGTATTGTCTTCTGCTCAGGGGTTGGGAAAGAAGCCACACCCTGGTGTCCCCTTGTCACACAGAAGACTACAAGCTCTGACTCTGGGAGGCAGGTTTCCCTGGACCATTCCGGCTGGCCTGCAGCAGCCCTCTTAATATTCTCTGCCATTCCAAATGTCTTCTTAGATTTTTTCCAAGCTCAATCACATACATGCCCGTTTATTCGCCTGCCATTCCGGGCAAGCGAGTTCTGCTGGGGAATGTGCCTTCTCCTCTCCCTGAGAAACCCTTTTAAAATTAATAAAACATGGGCCTGAGCAATTCAGCCTTCCCAGCTGGTTCTCACCAGCTTAGAGGATGTCTTTTGTTTCCTTCCACCCTTGACAAGATGATGGTTTTGCTCTCTTGCTGACTTTCATTCCTGTGAAGTTGAGGATAACGGGCCTTCTGTCGGTCCCATCAAATATAGACTCTCGTGATCTGCAGTGCCGTGCTACCCGGCACTACACGTGTGTCCTTGTATTGTCCGAACCACACACGGAGAGTGCATCACGACTGTGGCACAAAACTCGAGCAGGGCAGACGGGCCAGCTCTGGGATGCATCCCTCGCTGAAGCGTGAAGCCCTGTTCCTACATCTGGCCGAGGGAGACCCACCGCCTTGGAGGACTACACTTGGTAACTCAGCTCCAGCTGTGGTTCCTGCAATCAACGAACACCTGGACAGTGTCGCTCTTTCGACAGAAGAAAAGCATTGGCATTCTATCTCTAGAAAGAAGAAACTGTCCCAATTCTGGTTGGGCACCAAATGCTCAAAAAGTCCTGTTTGAACCATATTTATAAATTAGAAGTGAAAACATGTACGCCCCAGGAAGCATCAGGCTAACTCCATTTGTCATCTCAGTCAAGAAGATTGGGAACAAATGACAATGCTTGGGAATAAGTGTTATAATATAATGAGGAGACGACCGTGGCAGGCTGTGGAGAACAGAGCAGACCAGAGGCAGGACAGCTCTGTTGATTTTACCCTGATTCTTCCAGGAGACTTCTTCCCCCTTTGGCAGATATTAGTAAAGCAAAAACAAACTGCCCTAATTTCGAGGCCATTTCCCCCTTCCTACTCACTTGAGTTTTTTTCCACTGTGCTGCTCCATGATCTGATGGCATGAACCTGACAGGTTGGCATCTGCCAGTGTTTGGTGCTTGGCTTTTCTGACGTGACACTGGCTTCCTTGTATGGAAGCATTTTTATCCAGATTGATTATAATTTCCTAGAGTGGCTATGGGGTACAGCTTCGCTTCGAAGTCCAACAAAGTCGGAGCAAACCTTGGGCACTGGATCTCCTTAGAGGGCCCTCAGCTCAATGATTATATGACAGTTACCCAGGGTCATGGGTCCTGACAGGAATGTTAAATCAATGAAGCCGTTCTGTGGAACTGGGAGAAAGCTGTGTGAGATGACACCAGACTAACAGGTCTAATGAGAAGAGCATATTGTTCCTCGGGAATCCTACTAAAAACATATTGAAAGCAACATGTCACAGAATCTCTTATATGGGCTTTTTCCTGGGATCGGAGGGGAACTGTGCTTGCGTTAGAGCCTTCATTTTCAAAGCACATTTCTTTCCTTCAGAGGTTAGGACAACCCCAACCCATTCCATTCTGGATTCCAAGACCTTTTTCCCCATGAAAGAATAAGATGCTTCTTAAGAGTCTGTATAGATTTCCTGTTTGTGTAACCAGAATTCAAATAAAATAATTAAAGCTTCTAAAAGCTAGTCTGAGGTGAGAAATGCAAAGGAAGGGGTCTGCCTTCTAAGAATAAGCAGGTTTTGTTTCATGTAGGAGAAGCATCCTTTGTTGGGATGTGATGGGTACGGGGAGGGGAAGGGTGGGCACGCCATGGGTGATGTGCCCTCCGTGACGCTCCGTGTCCTTCCTCTCCCACAACCCGGCTCAGAGCCTTTTACGATTCCTCCTCCACGGAGGGATCCCTGGCAGCTGGGGGTAAGCACACAGCTGCAGATCTTGCCTTTCCCTGAAAACCATTGCTGAGTTGTATGCATCAACACTACCCCTGCCATGACCCAATGATACATGAGGTGAGATGCTGCCCACCTGGGAATGTTTGGAAGCCAGGCTCAGATAGCCAGGCTGACTCTTCTGGATGTTTAAGCCAGAGAATTTGGCTCAAGATACATTAGAGTACTTAATCTTGAAATCACTGAAACTTTCAGTAGGTTTATAATCTGGTTGCATTCCTTTCACCTTGACCAGCTGCCTACTTGGCGTCCTTCCATTACATTTGGAAGGAAGGGGTGAAAGGTAGTGCGGTAATGGGCTAGCCACAGGTACAGTAGGTGTTAATATCTAGAAGAAGAGTCATGTAAATTTATCCTGCTCATATATGCTTCAAAGTATATGCTTGGCTTGGTATCAGATGGCTATTTTGTCCACAGTATTTTTGTCAAGATTTCTAACACATTTATTCATCCTCTCGTCACTGGGCCAAAACTGGTCTTCTAAATCCTAAAAGCTAGTTCTTTTACTGCCCTCCACGCATACACACACAGAGCCATATGCTCTGATTAAGCTCTGAGAATTCACATTTCACATTAAATAAGAGTCCTTTTATTTATTTTTATTTTTTTATGGAGCCCAGTATGGGGCTTGAATTCACGACCCTGTAATCAAGACCTGAGCTGAGATCAAGAGTTGGACACTCAACCAACTGAGCCACCCAGGCGCCCCAACGAGAGTCCTCTTATTAAAATGTTCTCTTGGAATCTTGTGATACCTGGGCTCCCTGGAAAAATGAAGCTATTTCTAAATATCCTGCTTCACATAGTATCTGGACTAAACTCTTTATTTCAGTACCTTTAAGGAGTTCTAACACTTTGTTTTAACCTGAGAATGCACATGCTCTCTGCAATACAGTACCCTTGTCTGGAAGGAAGGAAGGAAGGAGGGAAGGAAATGCCAATCTTGCTTTCCATCTAAAAGGCTAAGTGGAACAGTCTTTCTTAAAATTTGTTAATCATCTAGTATCTCTGTAACATTTTTTCCTATAAAAAGCAAATGAATATAGAAATAGTTTCCTCCCTTGGTTCTCAACAAATGAAGGCACTGTGCTCATAAGTTATATTTAGTTGCTCGAAACTGAAGATACTAATAGCTCGTGTTTGCAGAGGGCTATGACGTGCCAGGTGCCCTGCATTTCCCTCATTCATTCTCACATGAACCCGATGAAGAGGGCAGCGAAAGAACAGCCTACATTTATGGAATGCTGACTCCGTGCTCAAGACTTCCACAAAATATCTCATTTAATCCTCAAAACCGGATTGTGGTTTGTCATCGTATAAACTGAGGCTCAGAGAACTCAAGACGCCCAATTCTTAAACAGCACCACGAGCTCCAAGCCAAATCTGCCTGACCCAGGAGCCTAAGTATTTCTTCCTTCAGGTTGTGTCACCTCCTGACAAGCAGAGGAACTGGGAGGCACGTTACTGTCAACGCACTGAGCTCCCCCAGCGGGGCAGCTGGTTGCTTGGCGGCTGGTTGCCTGGCGGTTAACCAGACCTGCGGAGCCAGAGGAGACGGGGGACAAGGACAACCTGCCGGTAGGGGCAAGTTAATATTAGGATAGGTCACGAGCTGCCCCTCTCAACCTTTGGGGCTCATTAGAATCCGAGAACTTGCTTAAAAGGCAGGTTCCCGGGCCCCACCCCTAGGTTCCTGGCCAATGACAGCGCACCACTCATCCTTCCGCAAACGGCCCGCAGCTCTGCGGGTTCATACTGCAATAGATTCAGACGGTGCCGCTTCTCGTCTTCATGGTTTCTGTTGTGAACGGCAGCTGTCCTCAGCTCTCTTGCCCCGAAGGAACTCCCAATCTAGCGGGATGAAGGAGGCCTTTGGGCACATAGCCATGCAGCAGGAAGGCGGGCGCTTATTTTGAGATATTAGTAGACTAATAAGTGGGAATGTTCAATAAATAGACTTACCTGAGCAGTGAGAGTTATGTGGGAACTAAAGATGGTTCATGGCACCTGCCTTTATGAAGGAGGGGAGAGGATTTGGTCTTCCTCAAGCGTTGGTGTCTGTGGGGGTCCTTCTTGCTATCTTTATATTGGCATTTCAAATACACCTCAGAGAAAATCTTTTAGCTTTTAAAGATTTTATTTATTTATTTATTTATTTATTTATTTATTTAGAGAGCATGAGTGGGGGGAAGGGCAGAGGGAGAGGGAGAGAGAGAGTCTCAAGCAGACTCTGTGCAGAGCCTGACCCTCGGCTAGATCTGATCTCAGGACCCTGAGATCTTAACTTGAGCCGAAATCAAGAGTCAGTTGCTTAACTGACTGAGCCACCCAGGTTCCCCTGCCTTTTTAACTTTTAAATATATTCCTTTAAACATAGTTATTAAGACCTTAAAATTTTACATCAAATGGCTGAAAATCAGATTTGCCATCCTGCAAATGGTCCCCACATTCCTAACTTTGGTCTCCATGTTCCTAACTCTGTCAGGATTTCCCTTCCCCATTTGCTGGTGCCCTGTTCACACTACAGTTCATTAGCAAATCTGGGAAAACTTAATAATAATAATAATAATAATGGAACAATTTGTTATGAGGTAGCAGCAAAGAATTTATAACTATGAAACACTTATTTAAAAAAATTTGAGAATGTGCATGTGTGTGCACATACACAGACGTTCACGTGTGTGTGGGGGGGCACGTGCACACCAGCAGGGAGGAGGGGCAGAAGAAGAGAGAGAAGCAGGCTCCCTGCAGAGCAGGGAGCCCCATGCAGGCGGGACTCAATCCCAGGACCCCAGGATCATGACCTGAGTCAAAGGCAGATGCTTAACCAACTGAGCCACCCAGGCGCCCCTAGGACATATTCTTCTACATTTTAAATTAATCCTTCAACATATAAAATCCACTGTTACCTTATATAAAGGTTTGCCTACTGATAAACAGGTGGCCCTTGACCACAAATAAGGCAGGTTCTCTGGAAAGGATATTAGATGTATTCATGAGTATCATCTGTTCCAAGAATATAATATCATAGCGCCAGTGTATGCCGTAGAGAGACGGGGAAGCAGAGTGGGTTTCGTACTCCTTCTGTGACTAGTTAGTCATGGTAACCTTCAGGTATTTGGTGGTTTGAGCAAAAGGTCTGATGCACATTCCCGGCATCCAGAACTGTAGGGAAGACAGTAAAAATGTTTAGACAAAGAACGAAGACATTCACTAGTTTGACAAAACCCAAAAGTACGTGCAGTTCCAGCTGACTTCAGAACAGCCTCGGACGGCGGAAATTCACTCTAGGTTCCCAGGCAGGACCGAGGCTCTAGTGATGGCACTTGCTGGAATGCGGAGTCTTGCTGGGTCTTATCGGCAAAGCCTGGGGACGAATGAACCAAGTTATCAGGGGAGGGTGGGTGATGGGTGGGTGACAAGAGAAACATTGCAGCCGCTATCGAACTTACTCACCAACCTTCTAGCCGAATGAGACACTGGGTTCAGACTTTTATTGTTACTTTTTAACCATTGCTGATGAAAAGCTGACTTTCACTAATGATTTGTTTTCTTTTCTCTGAATTATGTTTCGTGTCCATTGGTTGCCTTCCTGCAAACTACTAATTACTCCCTTTGTCCTCTCTTTTTTGCATGTTTCATACAGATTGCTTTTAGAAAATTTAATTTCTGATGGATTAAACCAAAGAGACAACTAGCGTGCCTTCTGGCTGGTATATCACCCAGGTACTTAAGAGGTCAATAAACAGAGTTTGAGGACAGTAAACTTTTTTAAGGCAGAATGCGGAAAAAACAAAAGTAACACTCAAAAAACAGATTCACAACAAGCCCATAAATAATTCAAGGAAACTAGTCATTTTCTTAGAAGTGCTGGCCAGTTTTCCTTTGGTAAACTCTGACCCTCAGCTGAATGTTTTGGCCCCATTTGCATGGTGAGGATTTATTGCTCGGGACTTGTACGGTGTGAGTTTCCTGATCATTTTCCGCTTCAGAGATAGTCACCAATTCAGTTCAATGGACAGCTGTTTCATCCAGCTGCCAAGGATATGGGGCTAGGTTGGGGCAAACAGAGGGACTGATTTGTACCTGGGTCTTGATTTAACAAAGGTGACTGAGTGACAGCGTGGAGAGGTCGGTGCCACTGAAAGCCGAGTGTAAAGTAATTCACAGTTCCCCTAGAAACCCGAGGCGTGGCAGGCCATGCAGGGGCCACAGGCGGGGTGGGGGCCACCAGTGTCCACCAGGAGATAGAAAGGAGCACGGGGAAAGCACACACCACGGCCTTTATTGGGGTCTCTGTGTAAAAGGCAAGGCAGGGTTAGGGCAAAAGCTGAGGATCGGCTGGTCTGAAGAATTCTAGTAGGCTTTGGGGTGGTAGGGGCGGTCCCAAGCCAGGGCACATACGGGCTTGGAGTGTGACAGTTTGGTACCAAGGTGGTCTAGAGAATGGGCTCTGAATCACAGGGGGGCTGGAAACAGCTGTGGCTGGTAGGTGGGCTCTGCACTGTAATTCATGGATGCCAAACAGACAAACGCAGAACAGAGGAAAACATGTTTGGGAGGGGGGTGACCGAGCCTTTCCCCGGGAACTCAGAATCTAGGAGCTGAAATGCAGGATAGGCCATGATCTATCCTTGCAGCTTAAGCAGAATGCTGTAGGGGTCTCACAGAGGCAAACATGCCAAGTCATAGAAAGCTTTCTTGTGTGGGAGATTTCCATTCTCTTCAACGCTCAGCTGGCCTCCCTTCTTCAAAGTCATCCCACTCCGGTAATGGATGTTGCCCTTATAGACATGGAAGGATGCAGATCAAGGCCTAGTCAGCCTTCTGGCATAGAAGAAACATTAGATAAAAGGTAGTTCCCACTAGTCTGGCACAATGTGGTGTCATTTCTGTGTGGCTAGCCATCACCGTCTTACTAAAAGGCCAATATGTTATTCTCGTCCCAAATGGAAGCTTTCTTTTCTTTCTTTTTTTCTTGCAATTAATGTTGGTAAACAACTTGTTTTGTTGTCGTTCACATAGTTCCCATTTTTTTAAATGAGAAGTCACACGGGGTTAAAGAAAATGCTAGAGTTCTTTTTGTTGGTTCCTGATGAGCCTGTGTGTGATGAAAAGAGGCAAGTCAGGGGTGCCCGTGTCTGGACCACTCTGGTGCCAGCCACACCATTGTCTTCTTGAGGCCACATGTGTGTCTCCCTTGTACCAGTGGGATCCCAGCCAGCCACTGTCATTCCCGGGAGGATAGGAAAACAGGATTTTCCTAATGAATCTGGCCAAGAATTGCAGCCTACAAGCAGGGGGATGCTTGGAATGTTCTGTCAACCACTAGTAAATAGCCACCCTTCGCTAGGGTGGTGACAGGGCTTGGGAGAGAGGCAAAGAGGCTGTTTCCCATTAATGCGTGGCCTCAGAGAGGAAAAAGCTGACAAAGAGGTAGCAAATAATCAAAAATGATTTTTCTCATGCAATAACTCTGCAGATTCACTTTCCTTAGAATGAAGGTATAGGGTTAAAAAACATTTGTTATTCTTCTCTTAATTCCCAGGATTAGAAGCTTTCTGTCTGGGCTGGTGCCCTGACAGCCCTAACCATTGCTGTCTAAGTCAATGGTTAACAGACACCTCCTGAATTTTATTCCCAAGGACATTGCTCTGGTCTTTCTTGAATGTTTATCATGGGCTAATCATTCTGTTAGGCTTCTGACACGCGATTTCTATTTCTTGTGCTCTATCCCTGCATCTCAAACTTACCTGTGTGTAAGAATCATCTGGACACTTACTGGACATGTATGTAAAGTATAGATTGCTGGGCCTCAACTGTAGTAATTAGAAATTCTGATTGTGCCCGATATGGATTAGGCCCAGGCACCTGGCTATCCATCAAACCCCCAGTTAATCCTAAAGGAGGTGGTCCATGGAACGCACTTTGAGAAACAGAGTTCTAGTTCATGGTTAAAAGTAATTATGCAGACTACTCTCTGAATTAATATATAGCATGGCACTACCTAAAATATTAGGTTTATTGGCACCTGTTCCAGTGTTTGTATAATTATTATTGTCTGACTGTTAGAACGAGTCAACAAGAAGGACTTCAAGGTTTTATCAAAGACATTAATCTTTTAAAAAAATGAGGACTGGCAGTGTTTTTCAGACAAAGAAAAACATCAAAGAATATCTAAGTCAACTAAAGGAAACCTTATAGTAGGTCATCACAAAACAGCCCCAAAGGAAGGAGGGAAGAGGGTTATTTAAGGTCCTTGAAAAGGCAGGGAATTAAAGAAACAACGGTTTTGTCTTTTTTTTTTTTTTTTCCTTTTTTCTTAAGCGGCCGTTAAGCATTCTTCTCTGGTCATCGCACATCTGCCCTGATGACTCAGTAACCCAAGTTCCTTCCTGAGTCTGTGAAATCCCTTCTCTCGCACTCAGAGGAAGGCGGGGACATTCGGGCACCCAGGGCCGGTCCTGACACACGTTCCTTAGACCAGTGCTGGGTTTCTAAGGGCGTCATGCGCAACGTTGGTTTAAATCATAATTTAGATCACATATCACAGAAGCAGCAGATAGATATTCTCCCCTGTGTTTAAACCTCCCCAAATCAAGTAGGTAGGAGGAAGGGACTGAAGTTGCAGGAAAGTGGGGTGGGCGGTGAGGAGAAGGACTGTGATTCTTCCTACGGTCAAGATGAAACTGACGCAGGTGGTTTCTGAGTTACAGAGTCCTGACTTATGAAAGAAAAATCCTTTTTTTCCTAAAAACATAACAACCAACAAACGCATACGTGCATGTATAGACGACTTGAGACTACACGCGGCTGTGGAGCTGGTTTCTCATGTGCCATGTCCATGATCTCATAGCTGTGTACCTACCGCTCACCAGTGGGGCAAATTGGCCCAGTGGACCGACCTTACCAACTTCTTTCCTCCTCTGGGGAAGCACTGCCCTCCCCTGAGCCTCTGTCTTCTTACATTGTAATTCAGACAACCCAACCCTCCGATACTTATGTATCTTTTCAACCTTAACCTCCTTCATCATTATTCTATTCTCAAATCTTCAGAAAAAAATCTCCCACCTTCCTCCTTACTCCCCAGCTCATCTACCACGTTCTGTCCTGTTTTCATTTTGCTTGTTCATCTCAAGTGGCCTTAGTCATGGCTGGGAATCGGCAGAGCAGGGCTAGGGCTGTATCAGTGCTGGAAAAAGGGGGAAGCCAAACAGTTTGAACCGAAGTTGTTGTGATAAAGAACCAGGGCTCAGCGACCACAGAAATCTTCAAAACCGCAGAGTCATCTTCAGAACCCACAGCGGCTCAATCTCATTAGCTTCTTCTAATTAAATCTGCCCTTACCAAACTTGCTGCTGAAACACAGTTTCTCATTAAACTTTATTTGGGTGGGCTTAGCTTAGTTTCTAGCATCGCTTCAATTTTTTTTTTTCCTACTGCAACCATACAGCATTTCAGTTACATTGTACAACTTCAGCAGGGTTGACCCAGAAAACCCAACAATATCATATTGTTCTAATCGGTTTGCTGGCTGATAAATGATCTCGCAGGAACATTTGGCTCCATATGGGTCTGCAGAGGGCTAGACATGTATAGGTGTTCCACAAGGAGGAAAAGTTATTTCATTGAGTTGACAAATTGAGGACAAATGGGAATTGTATGTCATTGAAACACTGTCCCTGAAAGACATGTTTATGGCAAGAAGTAATAGCACCACCGCCTAGGACTATGATTTTCCACAAAAGCCTCTGCGATTCATTTTCTCTTTTTCTCATCTCACTCCCCCAGTCTGGAGATGTTACCCTTTGCCTCTGCCTAGACCCAATGCAGCTGTCCTTCCGGGCCCCCCACAAAGCTTTCCCCGGTGGCTCCAGCCCACAGAACACTTGTTAGTACAACCACCCATGGCAGGAGATGTCAGTTTCTGCACGTTCACTCTGTGACAGTACTACAGCTTTCCTAGGACGTGAGCACTATATCCTTATCCCCATTTTGTCTGAGAGGAGACCGAGAAGGATAGAAGTCAAGTAACACTTCTAGAAAGTGACAGAAGCACCCCAAATTGGGATCTGTGTCTTCCTCAAGCAGCTGATCATGCTGTCCTGTCTGCCCCATCTCCCCGATGGGATTTACTCAGAAGCCCTGTAGATAACGCCACACACAGCACTGGATCATATGGTTTTTCTTCTCCAGCACTAGTGTTTTTGGCTTTTTTTTCTTTGCTCTCTTAGCTTATATGCTCCTTGTGGCTAGTGTTCAGAGCAAAGGTCTTTGGCCAGATTCTGCAACTTTATCTGTGTGCCTCCCGGAGCCCCAGTGTCCCATGCACCCTCCCCCACTCCCACAATAGGACTGTGGTGAGGATTACCAGAAAATAATGCATATGAAGGGCTCAGACTGGGGTCGTCCACAGTGAGAGGCCAAACAACTTTATGTATTACTGGTGGTGTTACAGTGAGCACAACCCTAGCTCTGAGAGGCTTTCTAAAAATTCGTTCTGCAGGGATTCCTGTCTGCTCTGCCATCCATGTTCAGCCCTGGGGACTCGACTTAGCCGACACCCTCTCCCTCTCCCCAACTCATCAGCAAAATTGAACACTTTATGTCTTTTCTCCACCCTCCGGAGTACAAGGCTTTTGCCCTTGAACGGACCTGGCAGTCTAATCACTGCCAGGGAAACATAGGGAAACATAGAGTGGGCTAGGAGGTAACTGTTCATTCCAGCCTGAACTCTCCCACTGACCACCTCCTACTCTTGCCTTTAGGCAGATCCCACTCCCAGCCGTAGTTTCCTCATCTGTCCCAGGAGAGGATAGACTGACCTCTAAAGTCTCCTGGAGCCCTATAGCTAAGACTCTTAGAGGTCTTTTTTTAAACAAGGAAATCCCAAGCACTAAGCTGTTGTCCCCGGCACTGTTTTCTGCTCTTCAAGACTTCCGTGATTGTGTTTTTGTGAAACGGTGTGTACGGGTGTTTGTGTGTTTTATGCGAGTGTCTTTTGTCTCTGTGTGTGTGTATGTCTATGCGTGTGCGAGTTTGTATGTGACTGCATATGGGCGTGTTGGTGCGCAAGTGTGTGACTATACATGAATGTGGGTGCCTCTGTATGTGAATATTTTTGTTGTGTGTGTGTGTATGTGTACATTAGCACAGGGTCGAAGCCGTCTGAACCCAAGTGACAGGAAGAGAGATAGCTGTCCAGCTCACCTGTGCCTTTGGGACGACCCACCCAGGCAGGGCCCGCACGAGGCGGGGGAGCTTGGCTCCCCACCCAGGTGCCCCGCCCCCCCCCGGCGGAGAGAGTCGGAGCCTGGAGACCGCCTAGCGGGCGGGGCGGGGCGGAGGGCGGGGCGGGGCGGGCGGTGGGCGGGGATCAGGGCGGGGCGAGGCCCAGGGTGGGTGGGGCGGGCGGCGGCGGCTCCGGGCATGCTCGGCGGTGGCGGCAGCGAGCGGGGCGGGTCGCGCTGGTCCCCGGCCGGCCCGAGCGGCGGCGGCGGCGGCGCGGGGCAGCATGAGGGAGCCGCTCGGTAAGTCCCGGCGTCTCTCGCCCCTCCCGACTCCCGCCGTCCATTTGGCCCGCAGTCACTGCGCTACGCGAGCCTCGCCCCCAGCCTCCCGCGCTCTCCCCCAACTTCTCCAGTCCGGACGTTGCTCGGGTCTGAGCCTCCCCCAGCTTTAGGGGATGTCCGCACCCCCGCCCCGGGCGTCCCGCAAGGTGCCCGGCCCGGCCGCCTGCCCGCAGCCTGGGGGTGAGGGAGCGCCCGCTTTGCGGGGAGGGGGCGGCCCCGTGTCTCAGGTGCCAGGCTGGCGTGCGGGACTCCAGGGTCCGGCGCCCAGGGCCGCGGCCGGCGTTAGCGCTCGCTTGGCCCCTTGCGCAGGGAGGGCCCGGGACGGCGGGGGTCGCGGGCTTCCCTCTCGGCGTCCTCCCCGCCATCCCGGCTCCAACCAGTCCCCTCTTTCGCTTGCGCGCCCCTACTTGGCGGACATCACCCCAGGAACTGACAGCCACTGTTCAGAGTCCCAGCGGTCCCCGGTTCCCACAGTGGCCACCTCCCTCCTTCCCCCCTCCACCCCGCGCGCAGTCCGGACCCGCCCGCGGGACGTTGAGAGCTCGCCGCCGCGCCCCGCGCTCCCTGCTTGGGTCTCTGCCGGGCCTTGCGCGCCCGGCTCTGCGGGGTCAGGACCGGGGATTAGGGCGCTAATCGCCTCTGCTTCCTAGGAAGTGCCTGGGGCGGCCCGGCACCGAGCAGCTGGTGGTTAAGCCAAAAAAAAAAAAAAAAAGAAGAAGAAGAAAAAGAAAGAGAGAGAGAAAGGGGTGGGAGAAAGGAAAGAGCCCCGCCTGAGAGTGCTGTAAATCTCCTTAATCAGCTCGTTTATGGGATCTGGAGCCTGCCTGCCTGTCTGCCTGCCCGGCTGCCCGCCCAGGTCTCCGCACTCCGATTTCCTGAGCACCCTCGTCACACCACCCCCCTAACCTCCCAATAGCCATCAGATCACCCTAGAATGCCAGGGTTTGCCTAGATGCCCTGGCCACAGTGGGGTTCAGCACCTACAGCTGAAAGCTCCCTTCTTGCTCCCTGTCACTGGAGGTAGTGCCCAGAGCCTCGGATTCTTCTGGGGGTTTGAAAAAGAAGCTGTGATTTCACTACTGGAGAAAAAATTTTTTAAAAACGAGAACTCTACGCCAGCGCAGCCTGGTCCTGCCCTGTTCCTTGCTCATCGCTACTCTGTAGGAGCAGAGGACTTTGGGCAATTCGCTTAAGCAAAACACCCTCCCCTCCACCCCCATCCTCTGCCTCTCCTCCCCCTACCCTCATGCTGGCCTGTCCCTCCCTCAGTCTATTTGCCTGGTCTGTCTTGGGAAGAGGGATGAAATCCTGTGGACCATACAGCTTCGAGGTTTTCCCTATATCTTCATGTCTTCAGTCTCTTGGCTTGTTTTTTCAGGTCTGCAAAAAAATTTGATTTGAGATGAAGGTTGGAAGACGGGTGTGTGGAGGGAGGGGAGCAGAGGATTCCTGGGAGTAGAGGGACATAGGATTCAGACAGCCAGAAATACTTAGACAAAAATGGCAGACTCAGTATTCAAACCTGAGTGGTCACAGGCTAAACTTCAGGAAAACAGTGCCTGATGCCAGGCATTTTTAGAATTTAAGATGACTGGATTAAGAGCATGTAGCAAGGCAAGTGTGTATCGTTGTTTTAGAAATCCCATGCAAATTCTAGTTCAGGGGAGTTGTGATGGTTTGCACGTGAAATTGAAAATTCAGTAAATTCATTTCGTTTCTTATACTGTTGTGTGGCTTTGAACATAATGTATTTACCTTGATATTAAGTGTCTTAATCTTGGCTACCAGCTGAACAGCGGTCCTGAAGGTCCCTAACTATTACTGTGTGTAGACAGCATGTAGCAGTTTCACTTCCCCAAGAGTGGGTGAGCAAATATTTGTTGAAGGAGGTCTTAATCTGCAGGGCCTTCCTCCTGGCAAACTTTACTCCTGTGCTACAGAGAATGGAAGGTCAGGCCCTTGGCAGGCCCAAGAGATTTAAGGGGATTGGGTGGATGGAGAAAGTCTGTGCCAGAAAAAAAAGAGAGAGAATTTTGTCTTTCTACCTCCTTGGAATATAACTTAAAAGTGCTCTGGAGGCTTGACAATCTAATCAGAGTTATCTAATGAGCCATCTGAGTAGTCATAGACTCTAGAAGCTTATGGCCTATCGATCAATAGCTATAAAATGCAACTAGAGATTGGAGGTACATAAGGAGAATAAATAAGGACCAGTTTTTCAGTTAAAAAAAAAATCTGAAAAGATCCTTGGAGTATAATTTTTTTTTAAGTGCAGTTTAAAAATAAACTAGAAATGCTATCAGTAAAGAAAGCCCAGAAGTCTGTGGTTCCGCCAAGTTCTCATTGTCCTCGTTGGAGAGTCCTCTAGTCTGGGAGGACAGTAAACACCAACCCTGCTGCAGGAGTTTAGAGTTTCTCTTTTAATGAGCTTGGCGGGACTTCACGCTAATTAATCTAGGGAGAGTTTAGAACACAGAGCGATGGATTTGAAACAATTGTTCTGTTGTGGTTTTGATTTTGATAAGGGAAGACTATCTCCCTGAAATCCTATTTCAGGCCTATGCTGAACCCATTACTGTGCTTTATTTGGTTTTTTAACAGATGTTGTTTTTCACCTTTTGGATGGCAGGGGTTATCTCACTCATTAAAACCTTGCTATTGTGCTTTGTTTCAAGAGCCTATGGAGTTAAGGAATGCTGAGGGACAATCACTGGCTGGGGCCCCGCGCAGGGGAGGGAGGTCAGTCTCCAGTACTTTGATATAGCCTTTAAAATGTAAAAGTCATTGAAAAACTATAGGAACCACCCTGATACTAAAATCTCAATTATCTTGATTTAAATTGATGATATCTTGTTTAAAATTTGGATTGTAGGGAGCCTGGGTGGCTCTGTGGGTTAAGCCTCTGCCTCCCGCTCAGGTCATGATCTCAGGGTCCTGGGATCAAGCCCAGCATCAGGCTCTCTGCTCAGCAGGGAGCCTGCTCCCCACCCCCCCTCCCCCACCACCCCTCTGTCTGCCTCTCTGTCTGCTTATGATCTTGTCTGTCAAATAAAATTTGGATTGTTACCTTTACTTTCTTTAAATATATTTTTCCAAAAACTTTCTTAGGTAATATAGTTGGGAACAGTCAGGCCAAGCTGGTAAAGATGAATTATCAGACCCCAAAATATCCTTGTAATTTGCTGCTTCTTGGTGATCTTTCTATAGCTTACCTCTAAGCTTGTTTCTTTTGTACATAAATGAAATAATTTATTATGAAGAGACACCAAGATATATTTCAAAGGAGGAAAAGAAGGGGGGGAAGAGGCAGAAAGCAACTGTAGGTATATAGAAAGAGTAGTAGGAGAAATGGAAATCAGACTGTTGCTTGGCAGAGTGGGGTTACTAGGAACTTTTACTTTTTATTGAAACACTGAATTTTGCAGTGTTTACTGCTAGTATAACTTTATACATATACATGACTTTTGCAATTAGAAAATAATTACAAGTTATATGAAATCATTTAAACTTTAACATTATAATAAGACCTTGGTTCTTTTATCCAAAAGATATTTTAAAAGAAAACTAGTGTGTTTTAAGTTAAATAGACCATATCAGGAATCTTAACACATGGAGTTTGATTTACATGATGGTAGTGGGATTACATTCTAATCTAAGTTTTACAGTTATTTTTACAAATAGCCAAAAGTTCCAGAAGATTTAAAAAATCTTATCCAATTTCACTCCTTTTCTTAATGACTGCTAATCTTCCAGAAATGTTACTGAGGTACTTAGGGTCTCATAAGAAGAGGGTGAGGTCGCCAAAGCAATAATGGCAGAATTTAGAGGTGAAAAAGATGATAGGAGTGCATGGGTGTATGTGTGCTTCTGGGTGTGTTCACACAAGTCTTGGGAGAATAGGCAAAAAATCAGAAGAGATAATATTTATGAAAAAAATAAAGTGCATAACATTTGGTACTTTCCTTCTCTTTCTCTGTGTTTTGGAATCAATGCCTTAATACTGACCCAACCCAGCAAGACTAGCATTCCAGGATCCTTTTGATCTCAGACCCAAGTTTTCCACCTCCTTTTTTTTTTTGTCACCTTAAAGAAACTTAACTCAGTGATGTTTGCTCTACTAAAATTATTACTTCACAGATTAAATACGCTTTTTATGTTTAGGAGACTAACAACTTGAGGGCTCTGGCAAGAGCTGGCCATCACACTGTTGTGCGATGGTAACAGTGGTGTGTGAGCACTTACTGGCCCAGCACTTTAGCTGGGACTCTGGAGTTCTCGACTGAATTATTAAGACTGGGAAGAGAAATGGCAATCCTGTTGCTCATAATAAAATACATAGTTCTACGATTAAAAAAAGAAACCCACAGAAAGCAGTAATGTCCATTTATCAGTTAGCGATGAGTCCTATTCTGCTTTGTTTTAGGTCTTAGCTATTTACCTCTTGTTTAAAGAAAGTACTTTGTTATATATTAATCATAACATTAGGCTGAGAAGTTGTCAGTTGAAGAAGTATTTACAGTGAACTGCCAACAATTTGAGGGACTAATTACATCTTAAGTATGGAATGTCAGTGAGTATAACTGAGAAGTTTTAGGTTTTCGAGAAGAGTAACAATGTCTAATCAAGACCCTTGGAATGCTGTTTGTAATCTTGTATTCGATTTTGTTAGCAGAACATGTAACTTTTGGCTCACTGGAAACAGGTTAAGAATCTCTGTAGCAGATACGACACATGTACCATATACTAGACACGTAGAACCTTACTAGACACGTAGAACCTTACATAATTCACTGTTCATTTATTCTTCAGTGTTTCTTTTATTTTCATGAAGTCTTCCAATGTTCAAACATACATTTTCTTAATCCTACTTAAGAAACTGTTGTTAAATTTTTTCTTTAATATTTATTTTTAAAGTAAACCCATCCCCCAATGTAGGGCTCGAACTCACAAACCCCAGATTAAGACTTGCCTGTTCTACTGACTGAGCCAGCCGGGTGCCCCTAAATTTTCTTCTGATGGTGAAATCATATCAGGCTAAAGTACATGAAAGTGCCAATATCTGACCATTTTTCTCCTGCAACATGGCAACTTCCTATGATTCTACCAAATATATTTCATGACAGGACATCATAAAGTATAGTGAAGTATAAATAAGGACATTAAAAAAAAGAAACAACCAGAATGCAGTACCACCTTTGATAATTTGATATGTTTTCTTTGGTGTTTTTTTTCTCCCGTGTGTGTGTGTATGTGTGTGTGTGAAATTACTATTGTACTTAACATAAGGTTATGTATCCTGTCTTTACCATTTAATATGGTACTATAAGCATTTCCCTGTGCCATTGTATATCCAGAAACATAATTTTATACATACATATACATATCCAAGTCTACCATATAGATGTATTAGGATTTTTAAATCATATCTTAAATGGACATTTATTTGGTCTAATTTTTTATTTATCATAATTAAGACTTGAGTAAGTATGTTTATAGATGACTGTGGATATTTCTGATTATTTCTGTAGGATGGATTCCAAGATAAAAGATGATTAGCCCGCAGAGTCTCAGATTTTTAAAGATTTTATAGCATATCAATCACTTTTAAGAAAGGAAATACCCATTTACAACAGACTCCCCCCCCAACACAGTCATACACCCACAAATAGGAGAGCCCATCATGCCCTCACCTGCAACAAATACTGCCTTCTAAAAGCTTCAGTAATATGATCAGTGAATAATAGCATTTTGGTTTAATTTACATATCTTTGATTACTAGTGAGAGTAAACATCTGTTTTACATTTTTAATCGGGTATTTGTCTCTTTATTAATTTTCAGTTCATGTTTTAGGCAATTTTTAACAAGGAAGGAAAGTTTTGGTTGATCTAATGCGCTCTTTAATAGTTTTATTTCACTGCCTTGGGGAGCCTTATGACTGTAAATATGAGAATAAAAACTATTTTTATTTTTATAAATGTAAAGGGAGGAGGAAACGGTACATGTTACGAAGTAACGTTCATTTGCCCATCTCCATCTCTGATGAGGAGCGTGCGCTAATGGACACACCACGACGTAGACCATAGCGTCTGCAGGGGAGGGTGTGGATGGGGCTTGTCTTTCTGATCTCCAGCCCAGAGCCCCGTGCCTCACACGGTCAGTGTAAAGCAAGTGTCCTGAGTAACATAAGTTGGAAGACGTGTCCAATACTGTGCTCTGGGACCTCTGAATGGAGAGTTGCTAGCTGCTGTACCCTGCGGCCTCTGCACCCACCCCCACTGCTACCTCTTCTCCCCATGTGGCCATATAGCTTAGCTCTCTTGGTTGGCCTTTCTGGGTGGTAATGGGGCCAAGGTCAGAGGTTCTTTCTTCACATGACCTCCTTAGCTTTGTTCCATGTCATGGCCACAAGCTGTATCCTTGTTACTGTGGCCAGCTGACTTAGAAAGGCATGCTGCTCGTCTCAAGGGTGAACAGGCTCGGGAGAGGGACAGATGGCTAGAGCTAAAAGGACCCCGAAGAACCTCTGGTTCAACTTTATTTTACTTCTTCTGGGGAAGACTGAAGCCCAAGGAGCTTCCCTCTCTGGCGCAGTGTCTCAGGCTCAGTTCACTAGAACAATAGTACCGAGCCACGAGGAGCGGCAGAATCTCCCCCACAGCGAAGGGGCAGGCAACCCTGCGCCTAAACACTCCAGGCTGATGTTTAAAGAACGTAGAAATCCTCCACAAAGTAAGATTACTGGAAGTGATCTCATTCTCATTTTTTGTATGAGACAAATAATCAGATGAAAATCTACTTGAAAGTGATTTGGGAAAAAGAAAATTTTATGGGACTGGGTTTGTTAAATTAAAATCAAATTACCTGTCATCTCCTCCAACCAATAGCTATCAGTTATTTGTGATTTATTTCTCCTCAATGAAATGACCATTAGCTTAGTCACCAAAGACTAGAATTCATGTACTTCAACTCCTTTTCCCCATCCCCTGTTACCACCTGTGCACGTTCAGTAAAGAGACTTGTAACTACTTGTCCCCACGTCTGTCCTTGCTCTAACCACTTTCATCCTCCACCTCCCCACCATACTGACTGTCAGGCAGTCTTTCCCGTTTGCCCACTCCTGTGGTTTCCCAGTGCCTGCTCTCACGAGGTACAAATTCTATCTGTGTTGTACGTAAAGTGACTGTTTCTATATCGATCATTTTTCTTTTAGAATTTAGTTTGTTTTTTTTTTTCCCTAAAAGTTACTCGCTCCTTTCCCATTTATCATGGATGTAGTTTGTCTGCTTCTCAGAGTCACCCAACAAGTTTTATGATAGCTCTGTAGGAGACTGAAATCAAAAATGATCTGAGGTCCGCTGAAGGTCATGAAGCCAGGACACGGTCTATTTGTGAATGAATTGTCTTCCTGAGCATTTAAAATTAATACAAGCCCTGCCTTCAAAATACCACAGTCAAGTGAGGCAACGGGCCCTGTGCATATGTACACATATGTGCATACAGGTGTGCATGTATGTACGTACATGTGTGTGCATGGCCTGTGTGTGCCTGGTGTGCATAAGGAAGGAATCCTGTAGAAGATCCATCCTAATCCAGTGGAACAAAGGAGATTTTTTTTCCTTTTAAATACAGTTTCCATTTTAATGCCGCCATGACTTCATCTTTTCTTGTTTATTTTTATGCATTATTTAGTAAATTAAGAAACTTCTATTGTTTGATAGGAAGGAACTTTAGATGGGTGAGCCTAAAATAGTAGCAAGTAGCAAGGGCTTTGAAACTAAACAGACCTTGGTTTGAACCTCAGATTTGTGCTTCCAAGCTCAGGCCCTCAGCCTCAATTTTCTTGTCTGTAAAATGGAGACATTCATGGAGGCCTTAGAAGTTTGCTGAGGGCGTATAATGAGATAAAGTTGTTTGTTCTTATGTTAAATGTTTCCTCTGTATGAATGGTATTTAGATATTCATGGAATGAAAAAGATATTTAAAGTGGGTTCATTCGTCTCTTGTGTTTTGGGTCCAGCCCATGCTAGAAATCCCCCCGTAGCTGAGGTTGTATGTGGACACCTGCATTGTTGTTACCAATCTTCCAAGATGTTCCACTATGAGTATTTGCTACAAGGAAACAGAAGTAGCAAAGGAAAAGTTTTCTTAAATGAACCGCCTGGAAAATCATACTTACAGTGTGGGTCTACCTTGATGTGGAGAATTAGTTTGGCTTAGAAGCAATCTTCCAGAAGCTTCCTTAACCCCTTGAGATCAGGTTAGGGTCCCTTCTGCCTATTTTCCTGCAGTCTGTACAGTAAGACAGTAAGATTCTCAAGGACAAAGAATATGTCTTATTCATTACTATCATTGTAGGGCCTCGTGCATTATAGGTGCTCAGGAACTGTGTCTTAGTGTTTCAGACTGTATAAGATAACACTGTTCTAAGTGACTTGGAAGGAGGTCGAAGTGTCCATTCGCAAAAGACAGGACATATGGGTGATATAAAGAAGGTATGACCTTGGAAATCAAAAGTTACATCCTAAGTGATATAAGAGGAATTGGGAAATGGTCTGAATTTCAAAGTGAAAATTAATAACGAATGTGAAGTCTTTTCATAAGGCAAGTAACTCTTTAGAGACAAACTAAGGCCACTGTAGCATGCTAAATCCACCGTCTTGTGTCTGCGTGGTGACTTACACTGTCACAAGATCTTATTTGGTCCTCAGAACAGCCTGGTGGGATGGAAGAGAGTAGCAGTGCTACTCAGATCAGTGCTACTGCAGATCAGAAAACTTCGGTCTGGTGCAGTTAGCCACTGCCTGCAGGGGTCCCAGCTGGGGCGGGTGTCAGCATCACACGTGATACTGCACACTTTAACTGTACGTATACATTTCCAAGTTGTTAGGTCTTTTGTTATAATAACTGACATTTATGTCAGGTTTTGCTTTGTGTTTTTCTTTACAGCAATGCCTTGAGTTGGTGGGTGGGTGATCAGATTAAATACTGTTGATTTAGAATGCTGGTATCTCAGGGTCAGAGAGAAACTCTAAAAGGGACAGCGTTTTGCCCAGCAGTTCCCTGGAGGCCCGTCTCCTCAGCACGTCACTGTCTTCTCCTGGTGGCCGCTGGGACCCATGTGTCCGTAATCAGGCGCTTGCTACCTCTCGAGGCAGCCCGTTAAGTGTTCAGTAGATCAGGATGCTGAAGAGAGAAAGCCGAATCCGATCGGGATCAGGAAGAACCACGTAACTGTTCAGAAATCGGCTCTAGGGGTGTGGCGATGCTGAGCAGGGGTGTGGAAAAGAGGAGAAACCCCAGCTCTGAGTTGGGATCAGAAGGTGCAGAGTTGGCCTAAGGGAGAGAAGTCCTTGTGGACAGGATGGCGGCTGGGAACACTCGTTTGGGTCGTGGGGCTCGTGGGTCATCCCCTCTCGTCTCGGCCTACCCACACGGCTCCGGGCGTGCTCACGCTGTTGTGCTTCGTACTCCTGCTCCCCACGGGCTGCTGGCCTCTGTGAGACAGAACAAGTTGCACGTTTCCAGTAATCGATACGCTTTTGACCTCAGACCTGTAAGGTCAAGTTATGGCTCTTCGACTTTGAATATTTTTCGGAAGACGGCTTGGCTGGATTGTCATGCCCCTCGAGGGCTTGCGAAGCAGAGTAAGCATGCTGACTTGGCCAGACTAGACCGACTAGACCGACTCCTGCCTCAGGAGGGCGATGCACACATGCATGCTTTGTGGGGCCTTTGCTCCTTCCCCCCGCAGTGGACTGCAGCCCCGTGGGCTCTTCGGTGGACGCTGTCCACTCCTCCGAGCGCAGTGCGGCCACTTGGAGGACAGCCCGATTGGCTTTGAAAGAGCCTGACTTAGTATGAGAGAGAGAAGCTGAGTGTAGTGAGGCCCAACTTCCCCTGTTAACTCTGGTGCCACCTGGACATGTGACGTTGAGCCAGTCAGTGTGGGGACCCTCCCTGGTGTAGGCCACCAGGATTTTGCTGGCATGTCATTTCTTTACTTCTGAGATAATCGTTCCCCAAGTCTATATTCTCTCTGTACACCCAAGCATGCAGTTGATAGAGTGAGCTCCTTGTCACTCTCCAAAACCTAGCTGGGATGTCCCTTTCTCGTATCTGTGTGTTCTCTTATCTGAGAGAGCCTACCGTGTGCTGGATGCTGGGGACGGGGGTAGCCCTGAACCAAACGAGGACCCTGGCCTCACGGCCTGGCCTCGGTGCTCCCCTAGCCCTGTGTTCATCGTGGGATCACGTTCTCCTGCAGACTGTAGTCCAGTGATGTGCTCAGTTGAATCAGAGAGCAAGTGCTCGCCTCTCTGGTCCGTCCATTTCTGTGTGAACGACCCACGTGGTCCAGCCCCTGCGAGGCCTGTAACAGGAGCCTCAGGAGGGCAGGACTGTGCAGTAACCGCCCGGGCTCGTCAGCCTTCCATGAAATGGGGTGACCTAATGCAAAATCGGCCGCTTCCAAAGTCCGATGCTCCCTGTGCTGACGGCCGGGGCTTTTGGGCCCCCGTCAGCCAGCATGTGATGAGGAGCGAGGATGTGCCTGGTCAGCAGAATGGCGGTGGGCCCCAGTCAGAATGTGCAGCGACAGGAAGCACATGTGTCTGCCTTTCACCTGCACCCAGGCCAGCAGGCGTTTCCTGGCCATTGTTCACGGGGGCTGCCCCTGCGCGCTTTCCGCCCACCGGTGGCCCGGGGCTGGCGCGGGGCCCGCTCTGGCAGCTCTTCCAGGCCGGGACTCTGCGTGCTCCCCGCCCGCCCCGCAGCCCATCCCCAGAACCACCGGAAGACACAGGAAAGAAGATTCCCTTATATAAAAATAAACATGGCAGCCCCACCTGTTTTTACACTGGGCTCCCAAGTTCCTTGTTCCTTTTGTTCTCAGCAGCGCTGGGGCCTTCGGACGGTGGCCCCAGGGGAGGCGGCGCAGTGGAATTCATGTACCCCGTGGGGAGCTGGGATGTGGCCACCCCAGGCTCAGAGAGGCGGGAAAGCTGCCCCAAGACTTCTTGCGGGAGAGAATGTGATTCTTGCAGATTTCCCGGGTGAAGGGAGACATGTGGGGTCCCCGCTGTGGTGCCATCCAGAGGCTTCCCCAGCTGCCCTTCCTGGCTCGGGGCCCGCCCTGGGAAGCCAGAGGTAGGGCTTGGGATGGCAGCGCGAAGTGTCAGGAGGTAAAGCCAGCACTGGTCTCCGCTCTTTTTAGAAACTCCCGGATGAAACTGCAGCTTCCGAACCCGTGTTTATTTTGTCTTGGCTGCTTATGCCCGGTGTTTTCAGAGAACGCGGGCGAGGGAGTGGTGGACACTGTTAATCATCTCGTTGCTTAAACACTGGTCCAGACTCTGCTCCAGCAGGCCCTGGCGGCAGGTGGGGCCTCCAGGTCTCCGGCTCCGTGGGATGGAGACCGACGT
Organism: Lutra lutra; assembly: GCF_902655055.1. NCBI lineage: Eukaryota > Metazoa > Chordata > Mammalia > Carnivora > Mustelidae > Lutra > Lutra lutra. The sequence goes on along the minus strand of NC_062285.1, from coordinate 10,664,409 downwards.
GAGGTGGAGCCTCTGGGCTTCCCGGCCGGGGCGGCCACTGTGCCGTGTGCATAACCGGGCTCTGGTTTTGGTGGGAGTAAAGGGAGCAGGAGGTGTCAGGCGCGTTCCGGGGGCCCTCGGTGACTCCTCACAAACCCTTTCTCTGTCGTCCCTCCAGTGCGGGTCCTGCCAGCGCAACGGTCCCAGGGGCTGGGCTTTGATGAAGCAGGTGCATTATGTACAGCGTAGAAGACCTCCTGATTTCTCACGGGTACAAGGTGTCGCGGAGCGTCCCTGCGCCCCCCGGGCATGAGCGCGAGGGCCGCCGGCCAGCCAGGAGCCGCGCCAGAGCTGGCCAGGACCTGCCCAACGGGTGCGACGACGGCCGGGCCGCCCTCCCACGGAGCAAGCCGTCCCAGGGGAAGGGCCACGCAAGCACCTCAGAGAACAGCCACCGCACTCCCAGAGCCCGTGGAGAGCCCCAGAGCGCTTCGGCTCCCAGAGCTCCTGAGCTGGGGTAAGAGTCAGCGCGAACCCACCGTGTCCTTCTGTCTCGGGGATCTGGCAGTGGATGCAGAAGTCAGGTCCTGAATGCCGTGTGTTCGGCAGGAGCCAGGGAGGGAGAGGGTGAGAGACAAAAACACCTCCTTCCACTGGAGTATGTGGGGTGTTCCAGCAGCACGGAGCGCAGGGCCTGGCCACAGGCCTTCGGTAAATAGTGGTGAGTAAATGAATTCTATCACATGAGACACACGGCATTCTAATCCCCCCTCCGTTTGCCCTTAGAAGCCCCTCGGATTGCCTAAGCTACGAATCATGTCAAAACTCCGTAAAAGCTAGTTCCTGTCGGGCGCACATTCCCAGTCCATTAGGCTTCCTTATAAATAGGTTTCAATCCTGCGTACGTCGCAGAGTTGAAAGAGTTGTGTCTTCCCCTCTGTGTGTGAAGAAGAAAACCTTTCTTGTATATTCATATAATTCCACTGGCTTCTGACCCATCTTTCCCTCGTGTACACTGGCCCCACTGTGGGTGTCCCGTCTGAACACAGCTGTATCTGTGGGTGTTTCTTACGACCAAAAAGAAGGCAGGTTGGCTGGGAAAGCAGGGCTAAAAGAGAGGGACTCCGGGCAGCTGGCCACAGAGCCAGCATGGGAGAGGAGCCCTGCGACCCCCACGCACACAGTTTCAACCGAGAGGAAACCCGTGTCATCACTTCATAAAAGTGTGTTTGTCTTCAGTGCTGTGTTGGGGCCAGGCTCAGCCTGGGGGAGGAGGGCTCTGTGGGGGGCGGAGCGTGTCATGTAATTGTGCATAACCAATGACACAAATGGAAGCAGAGGCTGGTCTTCAAGGGAAACAAATAAACAAAACACCAAGCAAACAAAAAGTGGAGTGAATTCAGTCGCAAGACAATGAACCTGCCTTCCATGGTTCAAAGTCACCTTTTCACAGAAGGGATCGTGAAAACGGGAGGGATTTTATTCTTAAAATATAGAGCATTCCAGGAGTGCCTGGGTGGCTCAGTGGGTTGAGCCTTTGCCTTCGGCTCAGGTCATGATCTCAGGGTCCTGGAATCGAGCCCCGCATCGGGCTCTCTGCTCAGCAAAGACCCTGCTTCCCCATCTCTCTCTCTGCCTGCCTCTCTGCCTACTTGTGATCTCTCTCTCTCTCTCTCTGTCAAATAAATAAATAAAATCTTAAAAAAAAAATGTGGAGCATTCGGCACCTTGGTTCTCAAGGGAAAGCAGAGGCGATCAGTTGCCCTCCTAGTGCCCAGGCTGGTCCGAGCAGCTGATGCTGCCACGTGAGTGCCGTGTCTCCGACCGCTGATGTGGCCAGTTCAGGAGGAAACCGGGATGGAAAGGGACCTGAAGATGTCCTTTTTAACCTTGCCCTTCAGACTCACACTTGTGTCCACTACTGTCTTGGGCTTCAGTCTCCTTTCAACCCCATGCCCGGAGAAACCTGCCCGCCCTGGATTTGGGGAGAGGCTGCTTACAGATGAGTTGGCGGAGACAGGCAGCCTTAGTTACACTACGCAGACTTGTGCCGGATTCTGTCCCGCCTTCTGTCTTCTAGCTTTGTGCTGAATGTGTCTGTACCTTCTACCTGGGATTTCAGGGCACTGAGGCTCTCCACCTTGTCAGCCCCTTCCTGTGTATCTGCCAGAGAACTTGTTGCAGTCCTGCACACGTAGTGTGTGTAATGTGTGCTCAGGGATTCAGTTCTTTCTGCCACCATCGTAACAACTGTAACAATTCGAGGCGGTGGAATCCCTGCAGAGGGGCTTGGTTGGCTGTGTGGGTCTCCCTCCGACTCGGAGATCAGAGTACGGGTCAGTAAAATCCCCTCTAGAATTCTGGGTGGGCTGTGTGTCTCGCAGCCTTGTCCACAACCTCCTCAGGACTTTCTCGTCCCTCTGTGCTGACAGGCTGTTGAGGACCACCAGCGCTCACAGCCCAGCCTCCAGGCCAGTAGGCATAATGGGACCCATAGGCAGCCTTTCCTTCTGTCCTGAGTAAAGTGCTCAGACGGGTAGCTTTTGGTAGCACTGGATGTCTTGACATCCAGTTCTCGACAGATCTGGCCATTTCCGCCCATTTCTGAGGTTGGCTGATTAACTTATGAGATGCAGGGTAGCTTTCAGATGGAAGCTTGCCTTATCCGGTAAAAAGAGAATATGCTTACACGTTTGCAAAACTCCATGCCAGTGCCCAGAGCTCAGAGACCAGCTGCAAAGCTTCCTGGGTTGAATTGAAAAGGTGTTTTCTTTCTTTAGTAGCTTATACAGAGCTGGAAACAGGAGGCAAACAGAAAAGTGAACAGAAAGGTAGGCAGGAGACTTCCTTTTCAGGAAACAACAACAACAACAAAAATGCCTCGGGAGGAAATAAATAGGTGCTAGCAGTTAAAGCCTGGAAGTTGAAGAAAAAGAAAACCCAACAATACTTTGGCTTATGTGAATTCTGAATCTGGATGAATGAGTGGTACTCTGCCAAGTCCCAGCCTTCGGTCTGGACCAGTGCAGCTGAGGTCTTGCTGCGTGCCTGTCCCACACAGTGATGCTGCGGGGCTGATCTCCGGGCCTGGAGGGGCCAGTGGGGCCCCCAACCCCAAGCCAGCAGACAAGAAAGTCTCAGGAGGGCCTCCTCTTCTGGCGGTGTCTCTCTCGGGTGAGGTGAGGTTTGCCCTAGAGTGTATCCCCACACCATAGGCCAGTCCTCCGTACCCTGGGGCCTCCCTGGAGAAGAGGGTAGTCAGAGTGGTTGGAAAGGCCACAGGGGCGGAAGAAGGTGCATTTGTTTTATTCTGGTGGGATGGCAAGTTAGCAGTGTCCTTAGTTTATAGCCAAAGGACACGAAGGCCACCATGAAGGTGACTCCATAAGGGCCACTCGGTGCCACAGCGGTTGATGCCTGGCTCAGTCCCTAGGCTCTGGGCTGCCAGGCAGGCTGGAGGCGGCTGCATGGTTAGCAGCGTCAGGCCGGGACAGGCACTGCCCACGTGAGGCCTGCCCCCATCCAGGAGGGGCGCAGGATTCTGTGAGCCCCTGTCAAAGCTGCCCCAGGAGTGGGCTGTCCTCACTCGCTTCCTCATCCTCTGCCCTCCCCCCCGGCATGTGAGGATGTGCAGTGGCTCTCGGAGCACAGCCGCGTCCCTTTTCTGTCCGGGCAGCTGCCCAAGGAGCACATGCGGTGGCACCTGGAGGAGATGTGCGTGCGCAGGCTGCCGCCCTGTGTGCCTGGTAAGGACGCTATCGTCCGGCGTCGGGGGCGCGCCGGGAAGATCAAGATTGGTGGTGGGCGTGCTGGCACTTCGGTCTTTCTTCAGGAATTAACCTTGTCTTCCAGCAGAGTTCCTTAGGTAAGGGCTGCTTAGATCCAGTTCAATTAAGAAAAAAACAAAACAAAACAAACACAGCCCTCACATCTGGAGTCTTGACTCGATTTTCCAACATGCCGTGTGCGTGTTTCCCAGCGCGCTGAAGGGGCTGCTCTCCCGGCTGGCACTGTTCCCAGATCAGGTGACACTGCGCTCCCGGGATGAGAGGAGACTGGCAACTGTGTTGTGTGGGGAGGGAAGGGACCCGCTGGTTCGCCCAGAAACTCTTGTGCTGGGGGTAGAGACAGGACCGAGTCGCTTCCTGTACACAGGTATCCGGATCAGTGAGAAGACAGCAACCGCTTTCCAAAGCTCCATTGGGTGTGTTCTGTGCGTGTCAGGGCTGGTGCGAGCTTTGAAGTCCCTTCGTTGGTCCCTTTTGTCTGCGACATCATCCCCCAGCTCTGGAGCGGCCCACAGGCCTCCTCCTCCAAGCCCCAGACCCTTGTCCTCTTCTGGGCACACTGCCGTGTGCTCCCAGGGCACCAAGCCCTGCCTGGGTGCACCCAGAGCTCCCCTTGCTAGCTCCCACCGGCAGCCCCTCCTATCAGTTTGAGGACTTCTGCAGCTCCCCCTGGGTGTTCTGCCAGTGCTGTCTTCTGGTCCCCAGCACTGTCCGCCTCCCAAAAGCTGACACTATTGCGAATTCATCTCGTTTTGCTGACTGCTATTAAGGAATTTTGTATTTATTAACACTCAAGAAAAATTTTTAAATAAATCCGATGAAACCTAGTACTTCCGTGCCAAGGTGGTTGTGGAAATGCTGAGTGTTTCGGAACATTGAGATAAGACGGGATGGGAAGTGGAGAAGGTTTTTCCTAGCGAGAGGATCTGGGCGGGGCTGGCTTGGGAAGGTTTCGTTGTGGAAAGAAGGGGCACTGACTTTCCAGGCTGAGCAGCTGAGATGGTAGTTTCTATGGCTTTGTCCACACAACTACCTCCTGGGGGACAAAAGGGAGGAAGGGAAAGGAAGGAACAGACACGGACGTAGCACAACTCCCAAGAGGCTGAATAGCCTTGGCAGGGAAAGTTTCCTTCCTTTGTAGATTCTGCGGGTGCAAGACCCCAGCCCACTCCGGTGGTGAGGGACGAGCTGCTGTAAGGCTATCACGGGGGAGTCTTGGGAGCACCCGCGGGGAGGAACAACGATGAGCGGGGCCTCACTGATGTGGCATGAGAAACCTGGGACCCAAGGTTGGTAGTCAGTCAACCTCCCTCGGGGTTTTGAGTTGTTCCCCTGGGGGACTCTTCGCTCTCTGTCGCCCGTTGTCGCCGGGCTTGCATCTCCCCCTGCTTCTGCTCCCAACTCTGCAGAGGAGCCGATTCCTATCACCGGCAGCCCCTACTCGCCAGGAACTTTGACTCACGGTGACTTACTTCTGCTGTTGCTTCTACACGGTGCTTTAGCTCCAGACGCCGCTCATGACTCCTGCCCCAGCCTCTTCAATTTTTGAGAGAAGGACTCGGTGGTCAGGCTTGGGCTTTGCTTAGCATGTCTCAGCCCTATCCCATCAGGGGGATGGGGAGCAGGGGCTGGGTAGGGAAGGGAAGGTGGACAGGGAGGAGAGGTGACCGGATGTGGCTATGTGATCTTTACCCACACTCCATAAAGGGGCTGTGGATGAGGGAGAGGGGTGCCGAGCATGCATCCCGAAACCTGCCCTTTTCACAGGTCGTTCGTTTAGTAACTCCGTATACTTGGCGTTTCCCCCTTAAGTCAGATACTCCGAGCGCTTACCTCGAGGCTAACCACTCCTGAGTGGTCTCGATTAGCAGGCTTAGCAGATGGTGCCACGAAGCCAGCTGCAGGCTTTGCACCAAAGCCGCTCACATGGTATAGGGAAAGCCTCGTGGGTCCCTTCAGATGTCACTGCAGGATTGACACGTTCATAGCTGGAAGACCGTGGCTGTCGTCAAACTCCAGATAGCGTTCTGTATACCAGATGAGTTGGTGCTAGATTTTTAGCATGTCCCCATTTTTGCCATATAACCGACAACAGATAACTTCTCAAGTGCATCGTGTGTGGCGCCTGTGTCCTCCCCCCGGCAGTCTGGAAGTGGTGCTATTAAAGCTCACGGTTGCATCTGTGTTCAAAGAATAATGAGAAGCACTGTTTAGTTCATCAGTTTGCACAAAGTTGAGCTACTGCTGCACGTCCTATGTTGTTCCGAGGCTGGCTTGTCAGCATGTGCACGCAGCGAGATTAAGGAGAGAACAGAGGAAGCGGGCACAGGGCAAGAGCGAGCTGTTATCTATACGTGGAGGAAACTGCATGCTTAAGATGTAAGTAGCCATTACTGAATAATACTTAGCTACCTATAAAATATGTAAAAGGCCGTTATCAGGCATTCCCGGTTTCCTTACTATGTTTCCGCTGAAAGACCATAATCAGAGGAAGCTGTAAAATAACTTAACATAGCAGGAGTTTGGATCTGAAAGTCATACCATAGTAGGTTCTTCTCTGCGTGGCCCCAGGAATTCTGGTAAAGCTGTTTGTTAGCTAACCAAGAGAATAACTAGCAATTACATCTGGTCATCAGCGGCAGGCGTCGCTCAGGAGAGGCACACCATCTAGAAGGGGCTCTGATGTGGTCGGGCCTCATCTGAGGAGGTTTCCATTTGATTAGCCAACATCCGTTCTCGATAGGGCTAATGGGTGTGGTAAACAGTCACTTCTCAGAGGCCTTTCAAGCTTCTCTCAGGACATCGCCTGCTCATAATGGTTTTCTAAAAAGGAAGGCCTCAAGTTTAACATCTGTTTCCCTGTATCTCTTTTTCTTCACAAAATTGTATTTCCACAGACATTATTTGTCTTTGAGTTGCTTGCTTCATTTCCTAATTATTGGGTGGTGGTATCCTGACCTCTTCACAGAGGAGAGTCCGAATTGTTTGAGCTGAGGAGCTCATGGGCACACATGGAAGATTCTGACCCCCTGTGTTTCCCATTGTGTTTCTGGTAAACCCTTCTCGCGAGGTGCCTTGTTCTGGCTGTTAAGCGCTGCCACCATCCAGACACAACTGCAGCCGGTCCCCCACCACACACCTTCTCATGTGGCTTTCCTGCTACCAGGGCTTCCCGACAAGAAGCAGGTTAGATCCTTTAAACGTGAGACTTCTGGAATATCAGCCATGAGGATGAGGAGGTGCCCCTAGAGCTAATGGGGAGATTCCAACAGCACAGCCTAGAGCTTGACCGACCTGGGTAGCCGGGCCCTCATCAGGAGAATTGAGTTGAATTCCTTCTTCCACCAAAGAACTGGGTCCGTGAGAGAAGCCAGCAGATACCCAGGTGAGAGGCACTGGGTGGTGAGGAGATGAAACATGGGTCCAAAACAGAGCCTTGAGCGTGTCTGCAGTTCTGGCTCACTTTGTTTCGGAGATGATACCTCTGAGCTCTTGAGGAGGGTCAAAGAGCCCGAGACCAGAGTGGAGTGGATGCACTGACGTGTACTTGTTGTACTTGACGGAGGGCAGTGTCCTCGTCTGTCTACGCAGAGTGGACTCGTTCCTTTGAGCCCCTTCTGGCTCAGGTTGACCTTTCTCAGGGGCTGGCTCCCCCACTTGGCACTGCTCTAAGCTTAGCCTCTGAGGCATGGAGAGCGCTCCTTGCATGTCCTTGTGCATGGTGACAGGATCGTGGGGGAGAAGCCAGAGACTAGGGGTGGTTTTCCTCATTGTTGATGGCGACATTGTGTAGACTGCACCGGTGAAGACGTTTTCACGGTAGAGCTATGTCTTTATTAAAGAGAAAACATGAGGGGTGCCTGGATGGTTCAGTGGGTTAAAGCCTCTGCCTTCGGTTCAGGTCATGATCCCAGGTTCCTGGGATCGAGCCCCGCATCGGGCTCTCTGCTCAGCAGGGAGCCTGCTTCCTCCTCTCTCTCTGCCTGCCTCTCTGCCTACTTGTTATCTCTGTCAAATTAATAAATAAAATCTTTAAAACAAAAAAAAGAGAAAACATGAAAATTCAGTATCTGCCTCACCTGTTGGTGTTACATGCAAAAAAATGGATCAGAGATTGCTGTTCCTGCTTTGTTTTAATAAACTAAATTGGTTTGTTCTCCATGATCATTGTGGAAGCGGGTGTAGCTTCTTCCTTAGAGACCAGCCGTCCCCGGAGGGGCGGATTCTTGTTATGACAGTCAGCTTTATCATCATTTCCTGTTATTGTGAAGGCCCATTGATTAGGACTCAAAAAAGACAATACCAATCTAAAATAATCATCACATAAGACAAACACTCAGTTCTCTCTTTCCTTTGTGCCACTTACCTCCTTCCTCGGACGACGTGAGGAAAAGAATTTTCAAAATGATCGTCGCTGCGGAGAATTTATTTTAATTGGGTTAATAATAGTGATACTTGTTTTAAAAAAAACTGAGGGCTTACTGTGTTAGATGCTTCACCAAACAGTTTAAATGTATTTTCTCATTAAGCCCTCCCAGGAAACTTAGGAAGGAACTATTCCCATCCCTTGAGTAGAAATGAAGAATCAGAGACAAAGCGAAGTGAAGTGATGTCGTGGAAGGCACAGGCGGGGAAGCCCGGCGTCCAGACCAGGTGCTCGGGCTCCACTCAGGGCATTGGCACACCCTCCCTGCTGGTGCACGGAGAAACCCAAAGCCAGCCATGCTCCCTGTAGCCGGGTGTGGGCGCCCAGGCCCTGACCCTCCCTGGGGGCGGACCCGGGTTCGCTGGGCTCCTTCTGGCCTGACCGCAGCTGCCAGCTCCTCTCTGCCCTCTGCTCTGTCGTCTTCCCGAAGCTAGGAAATTGATCAGATGGCGATGAGTAACCGGTAGTAAGTACAGGTAACAATTCTTGTTCAGACTGAATTTTTGCTCGACAGGGATATTGATCCATAATGTGTCCAGAGCCGCCTTATCTTCTCCCATCTTTATGCTGCCCTCCATATGTGAGTCTTAATCTTCTCTTGCCCTCATGTTTCCCCGTTTCCAAAATCCCCTCTTTATTACCCTGGGTGGGCGGGTGGTTTCCACAGTATAGTGCATTGAGTATACCGAGGCACACTGAGAAATGAAACTGCAGGCTTCCAGGCCTGGAGGGCATCGAGAGCAAATTCCACAGCAGTAGATGGCTGACCGATCACAGAAGCATGTCAGACATCTCGCACGGGGACTGGTGAGTCTGAGTCACTCTGAAGGGATGGCCCGACGCCTCTCCCAGTCTGGATGGAGAGAGCTTTCCCTTCGAGGAGTGGGGGGCTCTTTAAGTGGCCTTTACGCTCAGACTGTGCGTCTGGGTCGGATGGGCCCAGCTGGAATAGGGAGTGGCTTCTGAAGGAATAGCATTGGCCGAGCGCCACGACTGTCCCTCACGTCCCGTAGGACATGACCGGTAGGGTAGCAGGGCAATCAGCAGCACCTGTGTCTGCTAGACTGGCAGGCTTGCCAACTGGAAGAGCTCTCGGGATCCGGAGTCCGAGTCGGTGGAACCTGCCACCCTCCACCTGGACCTCCAGCAGGAAGCACAGTTGGCCAGACCCCGGGGGCTGCCCCCCAGGGAACCAGGTTCAGGATCTTGTTCATGGAGGAATATCGACAGTATCGACACAGAGCTCGGCTCTCGTGTGCCTGGATGGTAAGTGGGTTCAGCTCCTGAGGACCTGAGTCCACAGAGAAGATGGTCCCGGAGTGTGTGAAACTGTGGTTCCAAGTCACGTCCCATACTGCCGTTCTGAGGAGGCTTTTTTTTTTTTTTAAAGGAGGACAGTATTGTCTGTTGTGGTTGAAAATGAGTCATGAGTGTACTAATAGAAATGTCTCCTAACTTTTTTCATCGTTAGCTTTTTTTTTTAAAGGCATTAGTAGACTTTTTTTAAAATATTTTATTTATTTATTTAACAGAGAGATCACAAGTAGGGAGACAGACAGGCAGAGAGAGGGGGAAGCAGGCTCCCCGCTGAGCAGAGAGCCTGATACGGGGCTCCATCCCAGGACCCTGAGATCATGATCTGAGCTGAAGGCAGAGGTTTAACCCACTGAACCCCCCAGGTGCCCCTCATCATTAGCTTTTATATATGAAGTGAATGCGCTTGTCTCTTTTCCTTTGGACATGTTGTTTCTCACATGTTCACCTTTCAGGTACTTTCCAAACAGTTTTTATCCGTTGTTTGGCTGACATCAGGTCTCTTCTCTGTGATAAGGTGGGGCTGTTAGCAAGTGTAACGTCTGTCTCACCTCTGTCCTGCTTTCCCAGGGGCTCCGTTGAAAGACCCTGCTTGTCTCTTTGAACTTGGCCACACAATTTATTTGAGTTCTCACATTCCACTTTGTTTTTCTTATCTTTTTTCCCACCCTGATTAATGTGTTCAGCTTGTTTTTGTAAAACGTCCCATTGTTAACTTTTTTAAGATGTAAATTATTAGCTCTCATTTTTTTAAAAAGAAAAATTTGATCTCATCTCATTTCCTCAAAGGTGTGAGAAAATCTGTTCTTGGCCCTGAAGCCATGCAGAGAATGGACATCAGATATCGAAGCCCGTAGATACCCATGCTTGATAAGTTGTCTGAGGGAGAAACTGACCAGAACTGCTCCTGGGTGGGTGCACTTGAACCGCCAGAGTCAGTAGATGTTTGTTAAATAGGCTCTTTAGCATTTTCTATTATCATATTATTAATATTTCCCAGATGACCTGTATTTACCTTAAATTGGGATTTGGGTGTCTTGTACAAATAGAAAAAAGTTGAATCCAGAATGCTTAGCCATTTTGATTGGTTAGATAGGGCAGTTTTGACAAAGTTAGGGTGATACAACATCACCTTTTTAGGTGGGGTAGAAAAGGGACTACATAACTCGTGGAGGTAATTATGATCTGTGTTCTTGCCCTATTTATGTCCTCCTTTATTTGTCTTCTCGTCGTGCTCACAGTACGTCCATAGGCAAATAGCACCTTGGGGTCCCGGCCACCTCTTGGCACTTAAGCACCCCACACTTTTACTGAGAAGCCAGATTATCCATTAAGAAAATGAGCGAAAGCCACGCAATGTGGTTTTTTCATAAAATCAGGTGCCCCAGGAAAATGGTCACAGGACTGGAAGGAGTAAGCGCGGTGCTTATTAAAGCCATGTGGTTACAAAGCCCACTCACCAGCTGCTGAAGAACGGGGGCAAGAGAGATTCTTCGCTCTCTCTTAATTGGGTCCATGACAATTGTCACTTATTATTGAGTTTAAGTCTTGCCCTTGGGCTGTGCATAGAGTCTGAGACCCCAGAGTCCGTTCGTCTTCTGCTGTTTCTCAGGACATCCGTGATGGACGGGCAGTCACAGAGGACTTCCTGAGGGAAGGGCCTGTGCCTCCAGAGCTCATGGTGGCGACTTGCTGCCCACCCCCCCAGGTCAGGGCTACGAAAGGAGGGCGGAGGCAATGGCTTCCACCCTGCCAGGTCCCTGTGGAACCTGCCCCAAGAAGGTTCTGCTAAGCATTCAAATCCTAAGGGCTCGGAACAAGATTTCAGTAGCAACAAAAGCAGACAAAGAAGTCGGCCTTCAGCCAGGCCCAGTGTCAGGACAGCCGCCACTCTGTATGAAGAGTCCGCGCAGAAGCTCTCGGGCCGCTCCGTGCAAATGCTTTACCTTGAATTGATTTTGCGTATTTTCTACTTCTTCAACCCATAGCTCAGTTTTGCTTTAAGTAGCTGCTGGAGAAGTTATCTGGAACGGGGATGGGAGCAGGACTTGAGGCAAAAGAAGTAATTCCGAAGTACCATTCCTGCTCCCGCACTGCTGATGGCGTGCCTGGGGACAGCGCGGGTTCCATCAGGTGTCTTAGGGTTTCCCAACACATACTAAAGTCACACGCACGCCACACCATGGTCTCTTACGTGCGCAACAGTGTTCCGTCTAAACAAGCAGAGCCCGTAACTTAATTTAAAATATTGCTAAATGGGGGCACCTGGCTGGCTCCCTTGGTGGAACATGCGACTTTTGCTCTCGGGGTCGTGAGTTCGAGCCCCATGTGGGGTGTAGAGATTACTTAACGAAATAAAAAATTAAAAAATTAAAATATTCCTAAAAAACACTAACCACCATCTGAGGTTTCAGCGAAATCGTCCTTTTGCTGGAGGAGGATCTTGCCTGGAGGTTGGTACCTGCTGAAGTGGGGTGGCTGTGGCCATTTCTTAAAATAAGAGACAGCAGTGACGTTGGCCATACCAGTCACCTCTCCCTTTCGTGAACACTTTCTCTGTGAGAGGTGATGCTCTCTGACAGCATGGGACCCCCCCGCAGGACTTCTTCCACTCTTGGACTGAACCCTCTCAAGGCCTGTGCCTCTCAGCTCAGTGTCTGTAGTGTTCTAAGTCCTCTGTTGTCCTTGCACCAGTCTCCACGGTGTCTTCACCAGGAGTGGGTTCCACCTCCAGAAGCCGCTTTCTTTGTTCGTCCATAAAAAGCGACGCCTCACCCGTTCCTGGGTTCTCGCAAGATGGCAATGATTCAGTCCTATCTCCAGGCTCCGCCCCTACTTCTTGTTCTCTTGCTGTTACCGCCCGGTCTGCCCGACTTCTTCCCCCGAAATCTTGAACGCTCAGTTTGTAAACAAGTCTGCAAAGCACAGTAAAGCGAGGTATGCCTGTGTTAACGATGATGATGCTCGTAGATATTTATTAGTCATTCACCACCCGGGCCCCCGCCGAACAGCAGCCTCTGCCCGCGCATTGGGAATGGTCCCCCTTCAGCCCGTCCCTGGCAGCTGCTCCCCCACAGCCCCCGCCCAGGCCTTCACCTGCTGTTGCCCAGAACCAGCGGCTCCAGAGCTCCCCACATTCCCACCATCCTCACGCCACTGTCTGTCTGTCAGCCGAAAAGTGGGCTGTGTTGTAGGAAGCCTTCGAAACCACAAATGATACCTGAGCACCAGGGGGGGGGAAGCAGCTAAGCTCACTAGGAACCAAAGAAATGCAAATTAAAACCAATCAGAAGTTATTTCCACTTACCAAATAAGGAAACAATTTCATTGTAATGACCAGAGATGGGAAAGGTTCAGCAGGATAGGCTCTCCTGGCACCACAGAGGGGAGAGTCAGTTGGAACCGTGGATGTAAGGGCAGATTTGACAATATAGATAACATAATGCCCCCAGTCTACTAATTCCTTTTCTCAGGATTTATTCTTTTTTTTTTAAATTTATTATTTTTTTAATAAACATATAATGTATTTTTATCCCCAGGGGTACAGGTCTGTGAATCTCCAGGTTTACACACTTCACAGCATTCCCCATAGCACCTACCCTCCCCAGTGTCCAAAACCCCACCCCCCTCTCTCACCCCCCCTCCCCTCAGCTACCCTCAGTTTGTTTTGAGAGATTAAGAGTCACTTATGGTTTGTCTCCCTCCCAATCCCATCTTGTTTCATTTACTCTTCTCCTACCCCCTCAACCCCCCATGTTGCATCTCCTCTCCCTCATATCAGGGAGATCATATGATAGTTGTCTTTCTCCGATCGACTTATTTCGCTAAGCATGATGCCCTCTAGTTCCATCCATGTCGTCGCAAATGGCAAGATTTCATTTCTTTTGATGGCTACATAGTATTCCATTGTGTATATATACCACATCTTCTTTATCCATTCGTCTGTAGATGGACATCTAGGTTCTTTCCATAGTTTGGCTATTGTAGACATTGCTGCTATAAACATTCAGGTTCACGTGTCCTTTCGGATCACTACATTTGTATCTTTAGGGTAAATACCCAGTAGTGCAATTGCTGGGTCATAGGGTAGTTCTATTTTCAACATTTTGAGGAACCTCCATGCTGTTTTCCAGAGTGGTCGCACCAGCTTGCATTCCCACCAACAGTGTAGGAGGGTTCCCCTTTCTCCGCATCCTCGCCAGCATCTGTCATTTTCTCAGGATTTATTCTAAGCTGAGACCTGATTAGTGTTTGCGAACAACAGCATTCCTCAGAGCATCTCAGAATGTCCTCTAGAGAGGCCCAACAGTGGTTAAAGGGATCTGATACAATACTTCATCTGCTAAAATTATGCACTTGAGGAATTTTGCATTACGTTGGAAGAACTGAAACGGAGTGGCTACCTGAATGGGCTTTATTTGGGTCACACGTAACTGTCTTTGAAGCTGTCCCTACTCCTTACAAGCTGTGGAACTTGGGAGAGATGTTGAACCTCTCTGTGCCTCAGTTTCCTTACCTGTAAAAGGGAGAGAGAACAGTGGAAATACAGTTCGTTCGGCATCTTTCGCACAGTGCCTGACACGGTATAAGTGCCCGAGTGCATGTTAGTGTTAAGTTACTTACCTTCTGTGCCTCCGTTTCCTCCTCTGTCCAGTGGGAAGGACAGCAGTTCCTGTCTCAGGGGTGCTGGTGCGTTACCGGACAGAAGGCACTTGGCGTGGACTGAGCACATGGTAACAGCCACGTAGGCGCCCGCGCTGCCTGCACTGTGTGCGCAGGGAAGTGTCTGCGTAAACCAGACCCTAGCGGGAACCAGGGCTCCTCGAAAATCCACATTCTCACCCACATCAAGACTCGATGGTATATATCAAAATAACTTGCTGGGTGGAAGGATGACAAGCAATTTTTGCCTTTTGTACTTTCCTCTATTTTTCCAAATTTTTGACAACACATGCATATTGCTTTTATAATTTCAAAAACAAACGACGGTTTTGGAGTCGGATCATTGTCTGTTAATCAGAGCAGTTGCGCGGGCCACGCTGCCTTCAGGCTGGTGGTTTCTCCACAGTTCCGAGAAGCGAGCCTCGCAGCCCCCGGTCACTCGTAGCAGCCTGCGACCATCTCCGCGCCGGGCCACGGTGCTGTGCAGATCTCTTCTTCAGCTGCGTTAGAGCAGTGATTCCGAACTCCAGTGCGTGCTGGAATCACGTGAGGGGATGCTGCAATGTCATCCCTCTAGCCAGACGGGGGCACTCCCAAGGAAACTCTGCCGTGTGGCCAGGTGACAGGGCCGAGCTGGTAGCAGGCTGGCACCGGCTGCTACCATCTCCTACCTGCCCAGGGCTCCTGCCCCACGGACAGAGCCCCCCTCCTCCTGGTGCATCTCCAAGTCGCACGAGCAGTGTTTCCCACATCACCTGTGGGCACCAGACCCTGAACAGACCTCCCGAATGGGAACTTTTTACCCAAGAGACTTGGTAACGTATGTGTTTAACGAGACCTGGGGGCTTCCTGCTACCAAGGAAGTTACGGGAACTCTGTTGAAGCCGTGGTTCTCTCTCAAACTGCACACTGGGAGTGTGGAGTGCCTGGAGAGACCCCACTGCCAGGTCTGCCTCCCGCCTCTCGGACTCTGACGTGATGGAGCGGGGCTATGTGTGGGCCTCAGGACTTGGGAAGTCCCTCTGGATTCTAACGTGCAGTCATGGTTCACAGCGACTGGCTGTGATGGTTCTCAGAGTGGGGTGCCTGGGACACCATCGCTTGGCAAGGTGTTAGAATTACAGTTCTGCAGAGTCCCGCCCGGAACTGCTGAATCAGAAACTGGGAATGGGACCCGGCAGTATGGGCCTGAGCAACCCTTTCTCATGATTCCTGCCCACACTGCAGTTAAGAGCCACTGCCCTAGGGTAGGGTTCTGAGAAGCAAGTTCCCAGATGGACTCCCAGGAGAGCTCAGTGGTCAGGATGCAGCAGGGAGGGGACTCCCGGGGGCCCGTGAGCACACTTGGAGGAATACCGCTCTCCAGCTGACCCTTGTTCCCTTAGGCACTTAAGAGTTCCAAGAGCCTTGACCTCTCAAGTACCACCAACGTCCTGATGTTCTTGTGGGCAGCCTGTTGCTGCCACTCCTAGGCCCGTGGTGGCAAAACTCATGGCTGCCTTCCGGCCGTAATTAGTGGGCCATGTTCTCCTTAAGGTCCGTAAGTACTCTGCTTGGGAAGATATTTTGCAGAATTACTGACCTGAGTTTGACTTGGAACACCAGTCACAGAAGCAGAGAAGGACATGTTTCTTCTGTGTGGTTCCTCCCCAGGTATAACTTCCGTGCCTCTTTGTTTTGTAGGTTTTATCATCAGCCCGTGCTAAGGTGGTCCTCTCAGCCCCAGCCTGCTCCCAACCACACCCACCGGAGAAGAAGAGGAGAGGAGGTCAGTGGCGTGCTGGGGCCAAGGGACCGAGAAGATCTGGAGGACAGAGGAATGGCCCAGGCGCACAGTCTGCCTGTCCACATGAGGGAGAGTCCATGGGAAGTTGGAGGAAGGACAGAGAATGTGATGAAGAAGACAGTTTGGGAAGAAGAGCTAAGAATGGCGGGACCTGCCAAGTGGCAGAATATCAGCCTTGAGAGCTGGAATCAGCCAAGGAAATTAGGGCGGCAGATGTCTGATGGTGATGGGGAGAAATTGTTTCAAGATCTGTACCCATTCATGCAAGGAGAGCGAGCACTAAATTCCCAAAGCAAAGGGAAATCCCAGTCCTTGCCCAGGGTTCTTTTGCCTGAGAGCCTGAGTTGCATGGACATTCCCATTCCGTTAAACGATGGACATTTTCCAGGTGTTCCTAAAATGCCATTTTATCCCCCAAATTGTGCACCAAATTTGGAATCCACAAGGAACCCCGAGAAGAGCGCCTCCTCGGCCCCTTTACCCCGGCCTAAGTTCGGGCGACCCCTCAAGCCCCCATCTTACGACACTCACCAGCACACCCGGGTGGCAGTGGAGAAGAGCGACTCTCCGGACAGTGAGCAGGCAGACCTGTGCATCTCCTACTTGAGCAGGACTCACGAGCCCCGGCTGGAGCCGTGTGTGTCCGACTCTGGCTTGGAGCCGCCCGTGTACGTGCCTCCGCCGTCATACCGGTCACCGCCCCAGCACATCTCCAACCCCTATGGGGACGATCCAGCCCCCCGGCCCGTGTGTGGTGGTCCCCGTCAGCAGCTGGCCCCGATGGAGCTGGCCGGCTCTGGTTGTCGGGTTCCTCCCAGTCCCCCACGAGCCGGGAGCACGTATGGGGTGAGCCCACGCTCGCCTCGCAGCTCCCCTCGGCAGCCCCGGCCCACCACCGCTTATGACAGCTCTGTTCTCTATATTCCCTTCGACGACCCGCGGATCCGACATTTTAAACTCGCCCACCCCCAGGGTTTCTGTCAGGAAACAAAGGTTGAGGAGAAGTCCTACAACTGCAGTCCCAGCGCCGTCCCCACACCTGCGCCCGGACGCAGTCAGCACGATGGTGCCACCCTGAGCTCACAGATGGTGACGACCCTGCCAGGCAGCATCAGCGGCTCCATCACCACCGAGCCCAGTCCCCAGCGGCTGTGGGGCCAGCTCCCCAGGGATGTGGAGAACGGCGGCTTTCCTGACCACAGAGCCCACGGCGCCACAAGAGGACGGTGGCCTGCTGTGGGCCGCGGCCAGCATGGACACACAGAAGGCCCAGCCTCCTCCCCAAGCCCACAGGGCGAGAGTACCTGGGAAACTCGGACCAAGCTCAAGAAGTTTGAAACTGGGATTCAGGCCAAGAAAAGTTCAAAGAAAAAAATGAATGAGACGATATTTTGTTTGGTTTCCATCCCAGTTAAATCCGAATCACATCTGCCAGATACAGATACGAACAACAATGACTTAAAACAGAGCACCGAGAAAAAGAATGGGCTTGATAAGAGCACGGCTTTGCAAGAACAGAGTCTGCTGAGCCTGTCTTCCACCGACCTGGAGCTGCAGGCTCTCACAGGAAGCATGGCTGGGAGAACAGAGTTCCAGAAACAAGATCTGGGGGAACCAGAAGAAGGCAAACAAACAGATGACCTCAGATTCATTCCCCCTGCAAAACACAGAGAGCTCAAGTATTCTGGCTCGTGGCCAGGGCACCAGTACCGAGATCAGCAAACACAAACCACTTTCACTGAGGACTCCAAGAGCCCACGGCACCCCCCCACCGAGAAGCTGGGAGGGTCCCCCAAAGCCGGACTGACTCCCAGATTTTCAGACCCCATGGCCTCTGACGCTCACGTGCCCGTGGCATTAGCTTCCAGGGACCAGAACCAGGGGCCAAAGGCCCCTCCCCTCAAAGGTCAGATGTCCCTGAGCCCCTCCAGCAACAGCGCTTTCTCAAGAACTATGTCCTGCACACACCAGGCACCTGCTCTGAAAGCAGTGCCGGGTCAGGCTGACATGGATGGCCGCGGCCGCGGCACCAGCCCCAGGCCCCAGGGCGAGGTGGTGAAGGGGGAGACCACCGGCCCCTACAACAGCAAGCAGCCTTTCGGGCAGTTTCTCCTGAAGCCGGTTAGCCGGCGGCCCTGGGACTTGATCAGCCAGCTAGAAAGTTTTAACAAGGAGCTTCAGGAGGAGGAGGACAGTGGTCAGAGCAGCAGTGACAGTCGCAGTGAGGACAGTGACACAGAGTGGCCGTGCGAAGTCCACGCTGATGTCCTGGGCAAGACCTGGGGCTTCGGTGAAGACAGCCGGGCCTGGAGAGCTGAGGAGCCCCGAAGGAGGCCGGTGCTGGACGAGCCCGGGGCCCGGCCGGGGAGAGTGAAGAGTAAGTCTGAGAGCTGGAGTGACCAGCAGAAGCCCAGCTGGTCCCCGGCCCCGCCTCTGTCCCCGGGCCCCGCGACAGTGGGTGGCGGCAGGGGTGCAGCCTCGCTGTGGGTGCACAGAAGCCTGGGCACGGAGGAGGGACACCAGGAGGCTGAGCCCAGAGCATACAAGCTGGCGGACGGCCCGGGTCCGCTGCACAGAGGGACATCTTCTAGGTCAAGTGACACAAAACCAGTGCCCTCGTCAGATCCGGCTGAACTGCGGCCGCCCCAGGGAGGTGAGGAGCTGCCGGCCGTTTCCATCTCCGCGGAGCCGAGCGCAGCAGCCCCTCGGAAGGCGGGGGCCAGAGAGGAGAGGAGCCCGCCGCCGCAGCTCTCTCTTGCCAGCAAACCCCGAGGACTCTCGGCGCCGGACTTGAGGTCCGTGGGGCTGCCGCCCGCACGAGAGCAGAGTGCCCAGAAATTAGATGGGTTTTTAGGGGAACCGAGTGCAATAGAAATCCCCCCGAATGAGTCCCTTCAAGCGAGGGCTGCAAGGATCTTGGGCATTGAGGTGGCCGTGGAGTCCCTACTGCCAGGCACCAGGAGAACGGGACAGAACCAGCACCCCGAGCCTGACGGGAGTGCCCTCGGGCCAGAAGCCCCCAGGGAGGAGTCTGTGTCCAGCTCAGTCCCGCCGGATGACCCCCCGCTGTCCACTGATGCCTTTTATGGCAGGAGAAAGTGCGGCTGGACCAAAAGCCCTCTCTTTGTCGGGGAGAGGGACAGTGACCGTTGGGCTCCCCTGGCCGCTGAGCACTCCAGTGTGGACGGGACCATTCCCAGCGAGGCCCCCAGCCCGGAGCCTCAGCCCAGCCCCCAGGAGTCCCAGCCCTTCAATCACAAGGATGTGGGGACAAAACCACCCTTCAGGTCCACGCTGTTCCATTTTATAGAAAGGACCCCAAGTGTGCCGGGCTCCGAAAAGCGGCTCAGAAGCACTTCCAAAGTGATCGAAAGTTTACAAGAGAAACTGGCCTCCCCCCCGAGGAGGGCAGACCCTGACCGCTTGATGAGGATGAAGGAGGTGAACTCAGTGTCTCGGATGAGACTCCTGAGCTCACGGAGCGCGGACTCCGTGGACGAGGCCGAGGACCTAAAGGCCGAGAGGGACCCCAGGGTGCCGCCCGGAGGCCCGGTGTCTCTGAAGCCTGGGAACAGCCCCCCTGTGTCCAGTGGCGGCTCCCCGCTGGAAGAAGACGGGCATCCGTCGGCACAGAGGGAGGAGAATGACGTCCTGCAGGACTTCTGGTGCCCAGGTGAGGGGTCAGGCGAGCCGGCGGGTGTGCAGAAAACCGGAGGTTGGTGGGTGATGAAAATCCCGAGATTGTCAGTTATTGCTGTACCAAAAGAGTCTTCCTTTTATTTTACAAAGAATTATCCAGAAGCTTTGCTTAAGAATCAAGATCCTGTGCATATTGTGAAGGATTATATCTTTGTGGAAATGACCTATGCAAACAAGTATAGACAGCTACCTACAGAAACAAATTTTAGGCCCCTTACTGTGGAGAGGAAAATCAGTAGAGCATTCCCGCTTTGGTCGGACCTTGACGAACCTTGTAGGAGGCCGTCCTGTGGGTGGTCTGCGCTCTCGCCCCAAACAAGCCTTCACCCAGGCCACCGGCACTCTCTTTATTCACCTGATTAAGAAAGACGTACCGAGATAACAACGTGAACTACGCAGCCTGTGATGCCGGGTCTTACCGCGCACCTTCCAAAACCCTTTGTCCCACACTTTTATCTGTTTTTGCTACCGTACCTTTTTTGAAACTTGAAAAAGGTTTAGTAGATAAAAGGAGAAGTTTGCACTTTCTCAACACTCTACCCTAAAAGGTTCACCCACCAGCTCTGTCCCAGGAGGCCCCCTAAAGGTCTGAGTGCTAAAGCCCAGGACAGAGGGTTTTGGCCTTTGGGCCTCTCCCTCCTATCACCTTAACGCCTTCAGAGCTGCTCCAGGCCAAAGCACAAGGCGGGTTCCTGGTGACAGCAACAGGGATTTCCCCCAAACGCAGTCTCACCCTCTCAGCGCTGCCACAAACAGGCATCTCTGTTTCTAGCATTTTCTTCAGGGGCCGGGGAATCAGCAATGATGTACTCTAGAACTAATTCTAGAACTCTAGAAGAGCGGAGGGACATGTCAAAAGGCCTGATTGTAAACTGCAGACAGGAAGGGACCTTGACTCATTCATTCAGACCTTTTTACAGTAAGGGGAGACTGTGCCCTTGTGTGTGTGACCTCGCTGACCCAGAGCCCTGGGCCCCTGTCCTGAGCCAGGCCCTCTGGTCTCTCACTGTGGGGTTGACCCCCACCCCTCCCCTTCTCTCTTTCCTACTTTGAAATCCAAGGATTTAAACAGGATTCCTTGTTTCAGCTAGAAATGTCCAGAATTTTTGTTCCACAGAACTTGCCCATGGCACTTTCTACATTTTCCCACAAATACAGTATGATTGTTAGGAGCGTTAGTGAGTGCTGTTTGGTTGCTTCCACAAAATACATGTTGGAAATGACCCATTTGTCGGGGCCCTCTTGGGTCATCCGACTGGACCAGTTTGGTCTTTGCCAAGAAAGACAACAGTAAGGATGTGCAACTCTCGCCCCAGTGATGGAAGAAGGTGTTACGTGGCCCATTTTTTGAGTTGTTGGGATTTATCGGGTTTCTGCCCAGTTCCTCTCCTGCTCCCTCCTTCCCCACCCGAAATATGCTCACGTGCTTTTAAGCATGAGTTAAATGAGTTTCTCCCTCAGTCCTGCCTCATCCTAAGAACTGTAAGGATTTTAAAACAAGACAAATCCTGTTACAATAATAAACGCCAGTTTGTCCAGGTCTCTGTGTCCTGTACACGGCCCACATATTTCAGGGAGGATTTTATAACACAAAACAGCTAGTTCAGTGAGGCACTCCCTCCCGTTTCAGCTTGATCATTTGGCATGGGAATGCGGGTGGGACAGGTATCTGAAAACACGTAGATAATGCCAGTTTTTATGTTGGCCAGCCCTTAGAAACAGCTCTGCGAGAACTTTTTTTTTTTTTTAATTTTATTTATTTATTTGACGGAGATCACAAGTAGGCAGAGAGGCAGGCAGAGAGAGAGGGGGAAGCAGGCTCCCTGCTGAGCAGAGAGCCCGATGTGGGGCTCGATCCCAGGACCCTGAGACCATGACCCGAGCCGAAGGCAGAGGCTTAAACCACTGAACCACCCAGGTGCCCGGAGAACTTTTTTTTTTTAAACAATAGTTACTGACAATCACTAGAATTTTTTTCCCCCTCTCCATTTGATGCATTTCTTAGTACATAATAAAATGACCACAGATCTAAAGGCAGAGAGCTTCTGGGGTGCCACACTGCTCTCTCTGGCATGATTAAATAATTAATTAGCAGGACCCCATGAGGTTTCGTCCATGCGCCGGGGCTCAGATGAACCTCCATGGCCCCTCACATGACAGTCACCAGGCCTGTTCAAACTCATTCTGACAGGAATGTAGATCATATAATCGAGATGGTTGAACTTGGAGACACGTTACCTTTTTCCCTCATTGTTGCTTCGCAAGTTAATATAAAGTCTCATTGCTTTTTTTGCTGATAAACTCTTGGGTTTTGTTTTCCCCTTGGTATATTTTATCGTTCTACACACAGGAATCGTCATCTCAGTGCCCGTCCCACCCCTGTTCCCACCATCCCAGTGGGTAGGAGCCCTTTCACCGTGCCCGAATTCACAGGCCACTCAGATTCAGAGTTTGTTCTAGAACTTTAAAGATTTTTTGTATTTATGTATTTGACAGACAGAGATCACAAGTAGGCAGAGAGGCAGCAGAGAGAGAGGAGGAAGCAGGCTCCCTGCTGAGCAGAGAGCCCGACGTGGGGCCCGATCCCAGGACCCTGGAATCATGGCCCGAGCCAAAGGCAGAGGCTTTAACCCACTGAGCCACCCAGGCGCTCCTGTTCTGGAATTTTAAAATAAGTTTATGTCACGGATATCTGTGATGTTCCCCTGCCCAGCGTACACACATGCGCACTTCTAGAACTTCGTGATCTGTGTGGTGTCGTAGTACCCATTGTATCACAAAATACCTTTATTGCAATTTAAAGGTGGTCCTTTCAGGGCGCCTGGGTGGCTCAGTGGGTTAAAGCTCTGCCTTCTGCTCAGGTCATGATCCCAGGGTCCTGGGATTGAGCCCCACATCAGGCTCTCTGCTCAGCGAGGCTGAGGCTACAGCAGGCTACAAGTGTAAACTACACACCAGGGTTCAAAGACTTAGTCTAAACATTTTTGGGGGGGTTCTCAATTTTTATATTGGTTACCTGTTGAGATGATAATAATTTGGGTCTCTTTGGCAAAATAAGATATATTATTGAAGTTAATTGTACCTGTTCCTTTTTATTTGCTTTAACACACCTTCTAGAAAAATTTAACATGAGGTTATGAGCCCGCATCCTCCCGGATCTGCAGAAGGAGTCTGTTGTCCTCCAGAGCTCTTCCCCGGCTGCCTGGCTCGGGCGGCGAGCTTCGGCAGCGGGGCCCTGGGGTGCAGGCCTGTTGTGTGGCGGTGTCTCCCTCTGCCCGGTGGAAGTGGGTGGTCCCGTGCCCTATATACGGACCCAGAGGTTCCCTAGACGCTCAACCCCTTCCCTGCCTCTGGCCTCCGAAAATGCGCCCCACCCACCGCGTCCTCCGTTAGGACCGCCCACCCCATTTTCCGGGAGAAAAAGAGGTTTTTGCTCCAAGTGGGTCACCCTCAGAATCCGCACCCGGGAGGCTGACGGAGGACAGAGATGCGGGCCCAGCTGTCCGAAGCCTCTGTGGTCACATGCCACGTGGCCAAGTGTCAGAGATGTGAAGGAGCAGACCCGCCGCACCCCGCCCGCTTGTGGCTGCGCGGGCCCCTGGGGCAGCAGGTGGTGTTGGAGGCCAAGCGGGCGGCTTCCCGCACCACGTCCGTCTGGGTTCTCCCGCCCGACTCCGCGCTGTCCCCACGGCCTTCGTTGTGACGGTCGCAGAGGGATCGTAGCCGGGATGTGGCGGAGTTGAGACGGTGTGAGGAGGCGCGGCAGAGTGTCTGGCTGCTGGAGAAATTGGAAAGGATCTCGATGGCTTTCTTCAGGGCCGGTGGCCCAGACAGATCAGAGCAGAGACTGTTTGCAGTGGCCTTGTAACTGTCAGGTTCTGCCAGCCCTTCTAGGTTTTGTTACACGTCTTAAACAGTCAGGACGCCTTTGATCTGCTGTGGTGGGAAATTCTGGCTGTAGGAGGCCCACAGGTGAGCTGGAGGCTGACCCGGGTCCCCGAGATCTGTGAGTCCGGAGGGAGTCGGATGAGGAGGCCGCAGCCCTCCGACTGCATGACCTTGTGTATGGGGTCCCATTTTGGAAACCCCGCTCACGTGGGCCCAGGTTGGGATTTTCCAGTGTGGGCTGTGGTGGCCCAGGCTCGTACACCTGGGTATGTGGGAAGGCCTAGAAGAAGGTGTTACCAGTCATGAGTCCATCCGAGGCCTGTCTGCTGGCTGGTGATGGTCGGGGATCCGAGGCTTCTTGCTGTCGGCCAGGCAGTCAGGATTTCAGGGTCCCCAAGCTTGCTTTTGATTAGAAAGATGCTTTTTTTTTTTTTTTTTAAGATTTTATTTACTTATTTGAGAGAGAGCACAAGCAGTGGGGGGAGGGTTAGATGGAAAGGAAGAAGCAGACTCCCGGCTGAGCAGGGAACCCAATGTGGGTCTCCCTCCAGCAACCCTGGGATCATGACCTGAACCGAAGGCAGACGCTTTACCAACTGAGCCACCCAGGTGCCCCACAAGGATGCATTTTTTTAAAGCAAGATTTCATTAGAGTTGTAATTTACAAAAAGAGAGAGAAAGAAAGAGAAGAAAGAAAAGAAAGAAAAAGAAAAAACTCCTGAGCGTCAGCCAGACGTAGCCCTGCAGGTTTACCAGTGTTGTGCTTCAAGTTCCCGATGTCCTCCTGTTCCACTGTGGACAATAGGAAAGGACTTTCAAAAATTAAGCAACTCCCATGTTTCCATCTGTAATTAGGTAATGATCACACGTGTCCTTTTAAAATAGTCTTTTAATGATAGTTTCTTACTCCTCAGTGAAATCAGTGTTGTTTAAATATCTAAGCATTCACTTTACACTTGTGGATTTTTTGTTCCCTCAGCATACTTACTTGTGGTCTGAGGATTAAACAGAAAACACACTAATTGAATATATCACTAATATATATATATATATATATATATTTTTTTTTTTTTTGCTTTTGCTTTTTCAGATTCCTATGACCCTAGCAGAGTGGAGAGGGTGTAAGGAGATGCCAGTGAAGCCCGAGATTGCTAGAGTTTCCTCACGGGGTGTCATCTGGTCTGCCGGCCCAGCTCGCCCCCGTGTCGGCTGGAGCCTGCTGGCCTATAGTATGCGGTCACAGCCTCTCCCACTGCCACCAAGAAACTCCAGAGTCACTTTGTGGAAATAAAGCAGTAGTCCGTTGAAACCATCTGTTTTCATAATATGAAGAGTTAATACCTATATTTAGAAAGGAGCCACACAAACTCTCTGTAATGATGGACTTCGCCAAGCTGGTAAATAGTTTGGTGTTAATCTGGTTCTATGTGAAAATTCAGACGTGAATGATTTTGAAAGGACTGTGAATGTCATAAATTCCCCTCTGCATCTCTACGGCCTGTCATCCCTGCTCGCGCTAAGGAGTTTGGGACTTGGGCCAGCTGCCTGGCTTTCCAGCACTTTGAGTTGAGGGGAAATGGATGAATATATACGACCCGTTTCTAATCAGTCTGGCCTTCTGCTGCTGCAAGTAACTCTATTTATAAGTAACTTGCCATCAGAGAATAAAAGCAATATCTTTTTAAGTTCCTAAAAGATTAAAACGTGTACCATAATGTACTCAGAGTATTATTTATCTGGCGAGGAAATACTTTGATCATTTGCAAACATGCCATCGTCTGCTTTGCCCTCAGTATTATCTATTTTTATGTTCTGTATGGATGTTTAGAAATTCTTTATATGAAAAATAATTGCTGGTTTAAAAAAGACCATTTTAACAAAGTAACTATATTTCTTTTTACAAAAAAAATGCTATTTTTCTATGATGTAAACAATTGTGAGGTGGCAGATTTTTAAGGAAGTATTATTTTATTTAAGAGTCTGTATTCCTTTGTGTGAGAGGAGCCCAGAAGGGGTTCATGTCTGTTTTAAAGCACACATCCCTTACCCCTTCACAGCCCAGCTCCTTTTCTTTTGTCTTAGAAAGAGATGTCCATATAGACATTTTACAGGGTTAACAAAATGAACAAAGATGCTTTTGCAAATGTAGCTGTAAGGTGATATTTGAAAATAACTTGCTCAAAACCAGCCAACACCCTTACAACTATTTTTGCTGCCATATCCACTAGAATTACCAAAAAACATAGCTTCATCTTGGAATGTCTGTGGGGCTCTCCCCTGAGACTAGACTTTCCTCCTCCCCCCACCCCTGCCCCGTTACCATGTATTGTATTTTTGTCTAGAATGATCCTTAATTATTAGTCTCTGCATATTTTTTAAAAGCGCCAGAGACATTATATATATATGCCAATACAAAATTACTATGAGGCCTATGTATTCAACTGTGTTTACTGTTGCCGTAGCCTGCACAAATGACGCATTTTTATGCGTTTGCCCCTTCTTTCCAAGTAAGGTGTCTTGTTAGCTAACAGTTCCTGAGCGGTTTCTTGTTGCTTTTCTTCCTCCTTCCCTCGCTTTTCTTTCCTTCCCTCTTATTCTCTCTCCCTGTTTCTTTCTCTCTCTTTTTCTTTGAGAAACCACCTTATCTATTTTTAGACGTTTCAAATTCCTAAAATGTGAACTGTTGGGTGGTCCGCAGTTTGGCCCGCAAAACAACTCTGACTGGCCTGTTTTTATCTGTACCATATGACTTTATTTCATAAGAACTTCATGTCTTTGGACTGTAATAAACTACACAGAATCGAAGTCATACTGAACAGTCATTTCAAATACACTTATCTGCACTCTTGGTTCTTACTCTTACTTCTTTCCAGATTTTGGCTCTGGTGAAAAGCTGTAGTAGGCTCTTGCTTTCCCAGCAAATGAGATGGGCCAAGTCTCAGCATTTTGGAATGACGGGAACTTTTTCCCGAGAAACATTTAATGAGGTAGAGGTCGGTCTGTTATAGTTGGTGAATCACTCAAGTCATCTGTAGAATCAAACGAGGGTGGCGACCTGGAGGTCTTCATGGGGCATGCCTCCCTCCTTCAGCTGCAAATGGGAGAAAGTATTTGTAGACGGACCTACACACAGAGACACATGCACATATACATATCTGTGACCTCTGTCCTGACTTCCTCTACAATTTGTTGATTGCATCTAAGAAGTTCTTTGAATGAAAATAACTAAATTTTAGCTTATTCCTTAAGAGAAAGAAAAGGATCCTGAAGAGAAAAAATAGGGTAACCTACATATATCACAAAGGAGAATAGGATACTCTTTCAGTTTCTATCCTAAATTGTACCATCTTTCTGAGACCATTCTGAATTCAGTTGAAATTATCAATATTTATACTTTGAACCTTAATTTCTGGATTCCAGCCTGTATATACATCTTGTGGTGTGTGTGTGGGGGGGGGATAACTTTGACAATTTGACTTTTAAGCCTGCACACTTTGAGGTAAATAATACATTCTCTAATCCAAAATAGTTTTCCCAAAAAGTTTTGAACTTAATGCGAATTATTCTTTTATTATTACTACTTCTCATGCTTATATAACTCTCCATTATTATTTGTGGCCAGAAAAAAAAAAGTTCTCATATTTTGTGTTTGTCATTGTTTTTCTCCTATGTATGCTAACTGTTGGTGTTTCCTAATTTGGGGCTCACTATAATTAAAAATTCTACCTTTGGCCATTCGGACTCAACGTTACATGAGGAATTGCACATGAAATGTATTTGTACTTTTTGATTTACAAGAGAAGGGAAAACAGGTTGGTAATAGAGCTCTAACTGGCTTGCTTTGAAGGAAATTTTGAAATTACCAAAAACCAAGTATCTTCATTATACCATTTTCAACCTTAGGTCTCTGTGGGCCGCAGAAAACTGCCCGCACAAGGGGCACTGCTCTTGCGTACATCTGCAGAACACTTGTCCATGTCGCTTGTCACGTGGAATTCTTTAAAAGTCCCTGAAAACGTATCTGCTCTCTGAGATCCTGGTTTCCTTACTAGAATCATAGGTGAAGGTCTTGATCTGAGTGCAATTTCTAAGTCGAACCTTTTCTATTTGACTGTTGGTTGAAGTGTGATGGTTAATGGAAGTTCTAGTGTGTGAACTCAGATGACTCTGGAGCTCGACCCTGACCGCATTTTGCAGCAGCAGGATGACAGACCCCGCTGGCGGCTTAGCTTCGGGTTTCTGAGGAAGAAGGGTACAGCCGACCTGCTACTGACACGGCTACTTCCCAGCTCTCAGCAGAAAGGACTGATGGAGAATAGGATGAAGCCCCCATTTCATCTGTGACCCTCGCCGCAAAGACTGTGTTTGTGTGTCTTGGCTGTTTTGCTTTGTTTTGTTTGGTGAAGTAGGACACAATTAAGTGTCAGGTTAGCAGCTCTTGGAAAGTGACCAGTACAGCCGAGCTCCCACTCTCTAAAGAGCTGGGCTCAGAGCAGCCCTCCTGGTTTCCTGAGTTCTCACGACCAGTTACCGCCGTGTCCAGGCCACTTTCTACTAGATCTGTCCGTGCTCGAGGGACGGGATGAGTCTCCGGCTGCGGCCTTACAGGCCTGGGGGATTTTCGCATTGGTTTTTTCTTTTGTTTGTGACTGCAGATTCTGTACATCTGTTTGTGGGAGGAGAGTTGCTACTCAGGACAGGATTTAAGAGACAGATTCCAAGTGACCTTTAAGAGTCTGCATGGTGGGAGGTCCTGTTCCAGGAGCGTGGGCTGGCCCACTCTGGGACCCACCAAGTGAAGAAGGAAGGGGATGGTGAAAGAAGGTTAAAGAGAGATAGATCTCCAGCCTTCACACTTTATTAAAAAAAAAAAAAAAAAATCAGGGAAGGCTATAGTCCCGATTGAGGCCTCTTCAAAAGGTCAATATGGTCTAGCCAGCTGCCCACTGAAACAGTCCTTGGGTTCATCAGCAGTGTGGAGAGGCGGGCAGAGTGCCTGCAGATTCCTGGCTTTGACTTTCGAGAGCCCCTGTCGCAGTTGTGTTTATTACAGAAGACAGGGAGGTCCTTGTTCTGTGGCCTCAGCTCAGTGACTGAAACTTGAACCCAAAGGCAAGTCCAGACTGTCCAACCGTTCATCCCATTGCCTTGATGGGGGGGGTGTGTGAGGAGGAAGAACACCCCATAAGGTGATCCGTCCCCTTCTCCGTACAGAAGCCCGGCCTGCGGGGGCTGCAGCTCCACCAGTGGGGCGAGACTTGTCTCCTTCACCCCACCCTGTGGCAGGGCCCACATGTGTGACACTCACTGTCACGGAGCAAGAGAGAGACAAAAGCAAGTTCAAGTTGAGAAGCATATGGCAGAAATTAGAAATGAAAACCATATGTCCTAGCCAGGGAGAAAAACGGGAACCTACAGATTATAAAAATCAATGAGTTACTCTCCACTTGGGTCAGCTGAAATTTGAGCCCTCACGCTCAGCTCTGTCAGGAAAGCTAAACAGAGGCATCTTGAAGAAAAAAAACAAAACAAAACAAAACAGAACCAAAAATACCTTCCCAAGTGTGGTGACCACAAAGGCCTGGAACCCCACAGAAGGTCTGTATGTGCCCATCATTTCTTTGGGCACCACGAAGGCAGAAGGAGGCAGGTAGAGAGGATCCCAGGAAAAGACACAACGATGGGTCACATCCAGTCACCAGCTGTGGCTCGCCGCCCCCAGATCAGGCAGCACCAGAGGCCTTAAGGTGATGAGAGGTGGAGATGGGTGAGGAGAAGTCATGATGCCGGCAGAGCCCAGATAAATGTCCCCGGGGAGCTCTCGTTTCTCTGCACAATGTAAAGACTTGCTAGTTCCGGATGGTTGGCCTGCTCAGTAGCACACGTATTCCAAATAAACATTTTGCATGAAAGTACCTCTGTCCATTGTCCTTGGCTGTGGGTTCAGGAGCTGCCCCATGAGCCTTCAGGGCTGGGCCCTGCGCCGGTGGCCGCTCGATGGTTCCCCAACACAGGGATGGGTGGGCCACAAACTTCCACTGCCTCTTGGTCTCCTGAGCTTTTCCTGGGTGTTTAAGCTCCCCTCACATCTCCCGCAAAAGACTAACCACAGGGTGGAAAGAGACCTACGGTCAGTTTGGGGACAGGATTTGAATTTGGGCTCCATTGTTAGCCAAGTGGCCCTGCCTGTGTCCCTTCCCTGGCCTCTGTTTTCCCCACCTGCCTCTCCTACTCCATGAATATAAGAACCAAACATCTAGAAAAGCCCACACTTTGGATCATTAATGGATGGAGCATGGAGTTAGACCTGTATCTTACAGGGTACGGGGGAAATGCTTGACTGCGAGCTTGTAGGTTTGCAAATCCAGGACTTAGTGCTCTTATGGGGATCCTCATTTCTAGTATCCTAGTTCTGGAAGCAGATGCAAATTCCGTACCCCATCATGCTCTCGATTTGTTTCCAGTAGCCTAGGAAACCTAGAAGCTGTTGTCTCTGAGTTTTAAAAAATGACTTGGTCCTTCTTTCCAGCTTCAGCTCTTTCTCCTCCCCACTGGCTTCTGTAGACCTGTTCTCATTCCTTCTTTGGCCCCATGTGTATGGGTCTCCACGCTCGAGGGTTCCAAGGCCCTCTCAGGAGTCTGAAATTTCAGATCCTGTTCAAATGCAGGTTTTAAAGTAAGAGCTGTTCCCAGCTGGTTGGTAATTGAATCCACGTAAGAAAATAAAACTGAGAAGTCCTTTGACCAGATTAATGCTATAAGATGGAACACACAACCTAGGGATCGGGGGGACTCGTCCCGGGCCTGGCTCTGCATTAACTAGCCCGGACTCTGGCTGCCTCCCCCGCTCTCTCTGGAACACTTCGCAAGTGGAAAAGCGGGACTGAACTCAATTAACCGGTCTCTTCCAACTCTAAGATCATATAGTTATTTTTTTGGGCAAAGTTGGAAGTCCCTACGGTCTCTGCCCCGCCAGAAGGGTCCAAGAGGAAACTGACGTGAAAACCGCCACTGCAGAGGCCTGTGGACTGGGTCCCTGCGGGGGCAGGGAGC
This sequence comes from Lutra lutra, assembly GCF_902655055.1. NCBI lineage: Eukaryota > Metazoa > Chordata > Mammalia > Carnivora > Mustelidae > Lutra > Lutra lutra. The sequence goes on along the minus strand of NC_062285.1, from coordinate 10,633,814 downwards.
CCTGCCATGATTTCGCTCACCAGGGTGGTCCGTTTCCCCATGCCAGTAACTTATCTTACTTCTCTCCCCCTTGCCGCACTTCGGAACCAGCCAAGAGACGGACAATGTTGAATTCTCCCAAGCCTATTTTTCTTATGTTAGAGCAGGGCACAGGGCGTTTACGATGCTGGCTGGCAGCCCAAAGCATTCATCTGCAGTGTCCGTGGAGAGCGCTTCGCACACACTCTGCCTGCTCGGGGTCCTTTAAATGGAGTTTTCAACGCAGATGTCGGTGCCCCACCGGCTCACTAGGCCTTCCTGCCTCTACCCCACACACAGATCTTCCCCCACTGGTCAGCTTGTGTCCCACCAGCTGGAAATGCAGTCGCTCACCCCAGTGCTGAGCCTTTAGAGGATAACCGCTCCGTGGGGTATGGGGGGCACTCGCCCTCCCAGGTCCCGTGGGCCTCTGGTTTGGTTTCAGGCGGAGAGTCCAGCTCTGCTCTGAGTGAGAGGAGGTTCCAGATCACAAGGAGACTCCATTCGCTTCTCCTTCTGGCAACTTCCCTCCAGCCTGCGCTCCCGCTGCCTTCTCTGAGGCTGTTTTTAACCTCACCTAACCCCACCCGTGTTTCCCTACAGATGACGGCAGGGTCAGCGTGTCGAGAAATGAACTCCAGTGTGCATTTACCAAGCGTTTCTTTTGAGTATTTAAAATAAAGTGCTCGGGGCGCCTGGGTGGCTCAGTGGGTTGAGGCATCTGCCTTCAGCTCAGGTCATGATCTCAGGGTCCTGGGATGGAGCCCGGCATCAGGCTCTCTGCTCAGCGGGGAGCCTGCTTCCTCCTCTCTTTCTCTCTCTCTGCCTGCCTCTCTGCCTACTTGTGATCTCTACCAAATAAATAAATAAAATCTTTAAAAAAATAAAATAAAATAAAGTGCTCAACACGGGGATGAGTGCTGAGTCATGGTGGACTCATTGTTGGGTCCCTGTGGTGCGACAGGTATGTTGAATACACAAATTTAATGCATGTCACCTTTCGAAAGACACAGGTACAGAAAAGAGGAGATACAACGCAGCATGTGGCTAGCAGCACAGCAGGGTTCCAACCTGAAGTCCACGCTGTGCCGCTTAGATTGCTGCCTCCCAGGAAGATGACACAATGATCCTCCAGCTAGGAAACCCGAAGGTAACAGCTTACAGTCCCAAAGGGATTTGTTAAGATCAGATTCAGCGGCTTAACACCAGAAAGTTAGAAACAGCGGTGGCCTAAATGAGATGAAAGCTGATTTCTCTCACATTTCAAAGGAGTCCAGAGGCAGATGGTCCAAGGCTAGCGTGTCGGTAATGAGGGTAGCTGGAAGAAAGGCAGGCAAGGGACAAGCCCCACCCCGCCTTATGCCCTGAAAGGAAACCACCCTTGGGGCGCCTGGGTGACTCAGTGGGTTAAAGCCTCTGCCTTGGGCTCAGGTCATGATCCCAGGGTCCTGGGATCAAGCCCCCCGTCCGGCTCTCTGCTCAGCAGGGAGCCTGTTTCCTCCTCTGTCCGCCTGCCTCTCTGCCTGCTTGTGATCTCTGTCTGTCAAATAAATAAATAAAATCTTTTTAAAAATAATGAATAAATAAGTAAATAAAAGGAAACAACCCTTAAAAGCATTTTATATCGCCCTGGAAGGAGCCCTCCACCCTTTTCTTTCCCACGTGATAGGTAGATGACAAAAATCTGATTGGGTGGCAGGCTCCTAGAGGGGGTATCAGATTAAAACAGCCCGCCAACAAGCCCATCAAAGCCCCTAGACTTAAAAACTACACGACAGCCCCCTTCGGCCCCCTCCCTCTCCCGGAGCTTTGTACTATCGCTCAATAAACTTTGTTTTGCTGCCCAACACCCTCTGTCTGATTTACCTCTTCATTCCTGAGATTTGGGTAGAAATCTTGTGAGAATTGCCCAAGTTCTCGAGAGATTGGGACTGAGATCTCTCGAGATTTGGAATAATTTCTCAGGAGATTGGGACTGCGATCTCTCGAGATTTGGACTGAAATCTCACGAGATTTCCTTGACATCTCACAATATTTGGAATGAGTTCTCACAATATTTGGGTACAAATGTCATGAGAAGTGACCTTTATGAGGGGGAGAAATGGAGGAGGAGTGTTGGTTGTTCAGGAGCCTGGGGAGTGGCTCATTGTGCTCCCCATGGAACACAAGCCCCTGTGAGCCTTCCCTGGTGGCGGCGGGGTCTGGGGCGGGTGCTGCTCACCTGGTGGCCCATCCTGGGCCTCTGAAACCTGATCCTTTGAATCACTTGTGGCTTGAACTGGGGAATTCATGAAGAAAACAAAATCGACCCTGCAGGGTGCCTGCATCCTTTGCACTCGGACAACTCCAGGGAGCAAAGGAACCCATCACCCGTGAGGCGTGTCAGGATCCCTGAGGGTGTGGGCTTTGCTTTGTGGGAAGAGGTTGTGTCTTCATCCTTGTCTGAACCAGAGCCATGTTGTCTGGTTATGGACACCCCGACCTTTACGTGACCACATCATCATTATTCTTGTTATTTTAAGAAAGCCATCTAGACATTGACTTGGAGATACAAATATCTAAAGGAAAAACACAAGGTCAGATACATCTATGAGGACTGAACTTATGGCGCCTCTCATTAGTATGGGCAACGTAGGGCTGCCCAGATGAGAAAGAACACGGAATTCTATGTGGATAGAAGAGTGCTGTGCCCACGGAGTGCTTTATTTTCTCCTTTTCCTCACTTCTCCGAAGGGAAAACAGGGTGGTGCCTGGAGCTTGGCTTCTGATCTGAAGGAACGGGAGACAAGGGATCTGAAAGAGCCGGATTCACACTGATGTGGCGCTCTGTGCCCAGCGAGTGAGGGTTTGAAGCCTGGACTTGGAAGCTTGGTGTTCAGGGAGGATGTGGTCTGAGTTTCCCACACACAGAGTCACCGGCTGGTCTGCCTAAAAGGACCTATTCCTGCCTTTTGAAGGGCAGCTTGAAGGTGGCTTAAAACCCTAGGGCACCTGAGGAATGATCTGGAAGGGACCCTACACTGGGTGGGCTAGTGTAGGCAAGCCCAGGGAATTCCAGAGTTGACGATGAACGTTTCCGAGGCTGGAGATGGCTTCTCTGTGAGCAGCATTGCGCTGGGGAGGAAAGCCGTCTCCAGGTGTTAGGAGTGACCATGTCAGCAGGTGTGGGCCTGGCAGGGGAGTCAGATCATAGCTGGGAGGTTGTGAGCCGTGGCGGTGGCCTTCGCTCTGGATGCATAGGCCAGCTTGCTCCAGGGACAGGGCTCTGCTCTCCTGCTGCACATGTGATAGGAAACTTGCTTCCTGTTGGGTTCTCCAGCCCTCGTCTCAGCAGCTTGGTGGGAAGCAGCCCACAGGCAGCGTTCTGGATTCTTGCCCAGCTTGCCCCTCTCGGACGAGGCGCCGCAGGTGTCCTCTCCTGGCATCTGTGAATTCAGCGCGCAGAAGCACTTCTTCCAGAGCCACACCCCTGAGAAATCCTCCCCTTTGCTGTGCCGTGCAGAAGAGGCCAGTTTTCATTAGGAACTGAAATCTCAACTCCTGCCATTAGGTTCCAAGCCACATGGCACACCAGTCTCCTCGGAGCTCTCGTTCCACATGGGGCCTCGCGTGTGAGACTGAGACGGAACCTGGGCGGTGGCTGCTCCTGCAGGTTCCTTCCTGAAAACTGTGCGGCAAAGCCTGTTTTGAGATGACGTCCCAGGAAAGAGGACATTCTGCCCCAGGTGCACATTCTGCCCCAGCACAGGAGGACGCTGGACGTCTGTCGCAGGTGGCTGGTGCAGGGAGGACAGATGTCAGTTTCCCAGGACCTTGGCCAGAGGGAGATTTGGACCCTGGGATGCTTCTCTGCTCAGCTATCTCAGGTGAGCACATCAGGCAAGGGGCGGACGTGTGTGTGCTCTCCTGGAATGGAGGAAGTTGTCTGGTTTCAGGTTTCATCTGCAAGTGGATTCCTCTTATGGCTCATTTTCCTGATGGTCTTCATGGTGCCATAGGGAGACCCATTGTCTGGGGTTCCTGGCTGTGCAAGAGCTCTGGTCACCCTTTCCCCCAGGGCACTGGACTAGGAAATCAGAGGGAGTCAGTGGTGAAACCAGCCGAGTAGGGCTCTGTTTCGCCCTTGCCGAGATGGTCTGGTGACTGTGATAACTGCTCTGGAAATAGAAAGCAGGAGACAGGGCTGGGGTGCTGAAGGGGAGGTGGCAGTGGTGTTTGCTATTCACAGAGGGGCCAGATGGGACTTCACTAGGAAGGTGATGCTTGAGTCAAGTTCAAAAGAAGGTGAGTGATGTCACATCTAGAGCCTTCTAAATGGAAGGGAAAGCATATGTAAAGGCCCTGGGGCAGGAGCATACCAGGTATGTCCAGAAGCAGCAAGAAGGCCCTGTGGCCACAAGAGACAGCTTAGGATGTGACCTCAGGGAGGTGACAGTAGGGTGACAGAAAGCCATTGCAGGGCCGTGACCCCATGGGACCCTGTTTCTCTGGGCCATCCTGGCTACTGTGTTGAGAACAGAGGACACAGGGTTGAGGACGGGCAAGGGAGGTCAATCATGAAGCTTTTCCGGGAACTCAGGCAAGAGATGAGCTCCAGTGTGGATCAGACAGGAGGCCTTGGAAGGAGGGGTTAGTGCTATTCCGGGTACCTACTGAAGATGGAATTCACAGGATTTGGGTTCGATGTTGCGAATGGGAGACAGGAGGAACTGAGGTAACTCCCAGCTCATGTGGGTTGTCCCAAGTGAGGCAAAGGAGGTTTCTGGGGAAAGGAGGTAGTCCATGTTCCACCCACTGAAAAGATGCCTTTCATAGTGGACCTGCTGATGTTTGTGTCCAGGAGAACTCTGAACTTCTACCCTCTCAGCAACTTTCACATACAAGTCTCCCCCACTTTTCTCAGAGTTCATGGTAAGACACTTGGCTTTTTGGAAAGATCTATGTTATTACGCAGCCCCGGTAGCAGGAAGAAACCTGAAGAGGATTTCCCTCTTATGAAAAAAGTCAAAAAGTGGGCATCACGTTCAGCATCTGTTTTGCAGGGAACCACCACAGAGACAGCGTGCACCCCAACCGGCTCCTTCTGGGGTGCTGCTCTCCACATCCGGCCACCAGTGCTTTCTGTTGGGTGTGTGAGCATCTGCTGTGCTTTCTCTCCATCCCCTCTGGGCTTCCGTGAGGAAGTTGTGTCCTGAGGCCCAAGAAGAGCCAAAGAGAAGAACTTTTGGTGTCTGAGCACGCTCACTCATTTTTCTGTAGAAATGAATGGTCGTTCCCTTTTCAGTTCACACCATTTCTGCTGTGAAAGATTTCCTAGGAACACTGTACTTTCAAGTAGCGGGAGAGCCTGGACTTCATCCTGCAGGGTTAGCTTTCGTCTCCATGCTGCACAGAACATTCCATGACATGCGGATTGTATCACTCAAACGTGGCACCTTGGACCACCTTCTCCCCTTCCCCCCCACCATCCCAGAATCAGCCACCACCCATCTGTTCTCAGTACTTTTTTGATTCCATGTGGAATGTCCATGAGAGCCTCTGGTGTTTGTCTTGCTGTGTCTGAGTTACTTAGCATAATGCTCCCAAGGCCGATGTCCCAATAACATGTCTGTTATTGTGAATACTGCTGCCGTGAACATGGGAGTGCATCTCTCTTTTGGAGGGAGTGTTTCTGTGTTCTCTAAAGAAGTACTCAGTAGAGCAGCTACTGGGTCATGTGGCGGTTGTATTCATTTTTTTCCCAGAACCTCCATAGTGTTTCCGGCAGTGGCTGCACCCATTTCCATTCCCACCAACAGTGCACAGGGTCCCCTTGTCTACACACCCTTGACTACACCGGGTGTCTGTCTCTGGGATGATTGCCATTCTCACTGTTGTGAGGTGACAGCTGATTGTGGTTTTGACTTCCGTTTCCCTGACAGTGATTCATTATGTTGAACAACTTTCTTGGTGTCTGTTGCCCACCTGGATGCCATCTTTGGAAAGCGTTTCTTCACATATTCTCCCCAGTTTTTATTCAGTTTGTGTTTGGATTGGAAGGACTGTTTTGTGTACTTTGGATATTAGTCTCTTCTCACACATAGGATTTGCAGATATTTTTTCTCATTGGGGAGGTTGTCTTTTAAGGGTTTGATGGCTTCTTTTGTCTTGCAGAAATTTCAGCTTGATGTCTTTCCACTTGCTGATTTCTGCTTTTGGGGAAGAGACTCTTCCCCAAAACCAATATCGAGAAATTTACTACCTGTGTTTTCTTCTTGGAGGTTTAGGGACTCAGTTCGTACGTTCAACTCATTCATCCATTCATGAATTGCATGTGCGGTGTAAGATGTGACCCCATCACATTCTTCTGCATTTAGTATCCAGTTTTCCCAGGACCATTCCCTGAAGAGACAGTCCTTTCCCCATTGTGTATTTTCTGCTGCTGTGTCATAAGTTAAGACTATACATGTATGGGTTAGTTTCTGAGCTTGCTTGCTTTTTTTCTCCCTTTCTCCCTCTTTCTTTCTTTCTCTCTTCCTTTCTTTCTTGTCTTACAGTTTATTTGTTGGGAAAATAGTTTTTCTGTCGGAATATATGCAGTGTGGGCTTAATTGGCAACATCTTCATACTCCTTGTTAGGACTTTTCTCTGACTTATGTGTTTTTGTAAATAAGTAGCTGGATTGAGCATTTGGGCAGAACTATGTAAGTAGTATTCTGTTCTTCCATCAGACACCAGACTTGTGTCTCAAGTCTTCTTTTGTGATGTTCTCAGCTGTGATGATGGATACCTACATTTCCTTTTCCATGGTAGGTTTATTAAGTGAATTTAATTTCTCTTAAAAGTCTGGATTCTAAGTCATCCTTATTTTATAATATGTATTTATATAAAACTGCATGTTTAAAAAATGCATTTATTGGAAACAAACTTTGGAGCAGGGCATCCATATTATTAATTCCCATTCAGAGTTAACAATTCTATCAGAGCTAAGTTTAAATATACCTTTAATATACTAATGAATAAACTTTGCCAAAAGTACTGTGATTATCAGTTTCCGAGCTTTCTTTCGTGTTCCATTGACATGTGTGTTTGTTTTTATGTCAGTCCCATACTGTTTTGAAGATAACAGCTTTGTAATCTAGCTTGAAATGGGAGTGTGGTGACTCCAGCTCGCTTAATTGCTGGCTTGCCTGCTTGCTTTCTTTCTTATCAGTGAGATTATGTATTTATTTTTACTTATTTTACATTTGTATTCTAAATGTTTTTGTATTTTTGTGGTATTCATTGTAATAGACCATCTTTCTTTTTTTTTTAAGGTTTTCACACTTTTTTTTTAAAGATTTTATTTATTTATTTGACAGAGAGAAATCACAAGTAGGCAGAGAGGCAGGCAGAGAGAGAGAGGAGGAAGCAGACTTCCCGCTGAGCAGAAAGCCCGATGTGGGGCTCAAACCCAGGACCTGGGATCATGACCTGAGCCGAAAGCAGCGGCTTAACCCACTGAGCCACCCAGGTGCCCTTCACACTTTTTTTTTTCAAATAAGAAGTAGACCTATAGGGGCGCCTGGGTGGCTCAGTGGGTTAGGCCGCTGCCTTCGGCTCAGGTCGTGATCTCAGGGTCCTGGGATCGAGCCCCGCATCAGGCTCTCTGCTCAGCAGGGAGCCTGCTTCCTTCTCTCTCTCTGCCTGCCTCTCTGCCTGCTTGTGATCTCTCTCTGTCAAATAAATAAATAAAATCTTTAAAAAAAAAAAAAAGAAGTAGACCTATAATCTAATAGAAAAATTTTTAATTTAAATTCAGTTAGCCAAGGTATAGTTTTTGATGTAATGGTCAATGATTCATTAGTTGCATATAACACCCAGGGCTCATCACCACATGTCCCCTCCTTAATATCCATCACCCAGTTACCCTACCCCCCAACCTACCACTCCTCCAGTTTGTTTCCTATGATTAAGAGTCTCTCATGGTTTGTCTCCCTTTCTGATTTCTTCCCATTCAGTTTTCCCTCCCTTCCCCAGTGGTACTACACACTATTTCTTGTGTTCCACATATGAGTGAAACCATATGATAATTGTCTTTCTCTGCTTGGCTTATTTCATTTAGCATGATCCCCTCCGGTTCCATCCATGTCAATGCAAATGGTGGGTATTCGACCCTTCTAATGGCTGAGGAATATTCTATGGTATGTATGTGCCACATCTTCTTTATCCATTCGTCTGTTGAAGGACATCTCAGCTCCTTCCACAGTTTGGCTCTTGTGGCCATTGCTGCTATGACTATTGGGGTGCATGTGCCCCTTCTTTTCACTGTTTCTGTATCTTTGGGGGTAAATACCCAGTAGTGCAATTGCTGGTCATAGGTAGCTCTATTTTTAACATATTTGAGGAATCTCCACGCTGTTTTCCAGAGTGGCTGCACCGGCTTACATTCCCGCCAACAGTGTAGGAGGATTCCCCTTTCTCTGCATCCTTGCCAACACCTTGTTGTTTCCTGTCTTGTGAAGTTTAGCCATTCTAACTGCTGGAAGGTGGTATCTCATTGTGGTTTTGAATTCCCTGATGACAAGTGATGTGGAACATTTTTTCATGGTCTATTGGCCATTTGTGTGTCTTCTTTGGAGAGTGTCTCTTCCTGTCTTCTGCCCATCTCTTGAGTGGATTCTTTGCTTCTTGGGTGTTGAGTCTGAGAACTTCTTTATAGATCTTGGATACCAGACCTTTATCTATAATGCCATTTGCAAATATCTTCTCCCATTCTGTAGGGTGCATTTTAGCTTTGTTCATTGTTTCCTTTGCTGTGCAGAAACTTTTTATCTGGATGAAGTCCTGGTAGTTCATTTTTGCTTTTGTTTCCCTGGTCTTTAGAGTCATGTCTTATAAGAAGTTGCTGTGCCCAAGGTCGAAGAGGTTGGTGTCTTTGTTCTCTTCCAAGATTTTGATGTAAGACAGGAATCAATTATCTTTCTTTCCTGATTGTATTTGAGCCCTCTCTCTTTCTTGGTGAGTCTAGCTAAAAGTCTGTCAGTTTTGTTTATCTTTCCAAAAAGGCAGTTCATATTTTCATTGATCTTTTGTCTTTTTAGTCTCCATTGGATTTCTACATTCCATTTTGTTATTTCCTTATATCTACTGATTTGGGGCTTTGCTTGTTTCCCTCTGGCCCCCTTCTTTCCCATGTAAAATTAGTTTTACTAATTTTGGAGAGCTTTCAGGTGGATTGATGAGGACCTGAATTTCTATGAACTTCCCCCTTAGAGCTACTTTTCCCACATCCCATAACTTTTCATAGGTTTTCTTTTTCATTTGTCTCAAGGTAGTTTTAAAATTTCTTTTGATTTCTTCTTTGACCATTGATTGTTTACTAGCATGTTCTTAAATTTCCACGTATTTTTGAGTGTCCCATTTTCTTCTTGTGACTGATTTCTACTTTCATACTCTTGTGATTGGACAAGATTTGAACCAGAGCGTGAAGAGAGCATTCAGTTTAAAGCTTTGTTTCCTGGGGTGTTTTCTTTCTTTCTTTCTTTCTTTTTTTTAAAGATTTTTATTTATTTATTTGAGAGAGATAGTGAGAGAGAGCATGAGCGAGGAGAAGGTCAGAGAGAGAAGCAGACTCCCCATGGAGCCGGGAGCCCAATGCGGGACTCGATCCCAGGACTCCAGGATCATGACCTGAGCCGAAGGCAGTGGTCCAACCAACTGAGCCACCCAGGCGTCCCTCCTGGGGTGTTTTCTGAGGACAGACCACAACTTCCATGGGGACAGAGGAAGGTTTTGTGAGACTGGTGGGGGTGGCCAACTCGTGTTAGATTACTGACTACTACCAGGCAGGCTGTATACCACCATTCACACTGTAGCCCTGATGGACTTGTACTTCCTTAGGAACATTTTGTAGGAGGTGCAGGGTGGCCTTCTCAACAGAAAGGTGCCATGTGGGTTCAAGTGATTCCACATCAGGCTTGATGATGCAAGGTATAGTTTCATGGCAAACACGACAAAAAAAACTTTAAATGACAGAAAGTATGTAGTTCAATGTACTCTGTACTATGGCAGTGACCGGGAAAGTGAACAATGGGGTTGGAAAAGGAAATGGGTGTTCCAAGAAGAAGGCTGGAGTCGTCAGGTGGTAGGGGGTGTCTGGTGGAGGAAGGGACCAGGAGACTTGTCACAGGTTCCAACAGTGCAGGGTGTGCACTCTGCCTGACCCACGACCTCCAGGGTCATTGGAGGGCATTCTAGCTCCAGAGGATCTACAGAAATGCAAATTGGCCTGGGCAGAGCTTCCATGGTCTGTCTTCTTGGTTCTTGGGTGTGGCTCTTTCTCTGCTCCTGGAGGCTGTGGATTCTCCTTTTGTTTTCCTCTGAGCTGCACTATCTTATGTGGATTCAGAACTGTTAGTTGACACAAATTCCACCTGAAAAGAAGTGGAATAGAAGCCACCCTTGTTTCCTAAGTAGACCTGAATAGATTCCATAGTACTAGCTTTTTCCCAGGTCCCTGGGCCTTCATCCACACGCCAGCTCTGAGATTTTTGAAAACGTCTTCTATTTTTAACAGGTTGAAAGAATTAGTTCTGTTTTTAAAAAAATTCAACAAAGTCACACTTTTCATAATCTACAAAATGATCTGTAAACACTGAACAAGGCTTGACAGGATGAAGGAAGAATTGGCTTTGTAGTGGGGTTTGCGCCAATGTTTACTCACTGTTGCCCCCATGTGGCCACTCTCCAGATAGCACGTGGCCAAATGTGTTCCACCTTAGCAGATTCAAGGGAGAGTAAGACAGAAGAAGGTTGGACCCTGAATTCTTTAGCTCCTACAAACCATCGTCTAATTTATGAGTGATATTCTTTTTTTTTAAGATTTTATTTATTTATTTGACAGACAGAGATCACAAGTAGACAGAGAAGCAGGCAGAGAGAGAGAGGGAAGCAGGCTCCCTGCTGAGCAGAGAGCCCGATCCGGGACTCGATCCCAGGACCCTGAGATCATGACCTGAGCTGAAGGCAGCGGCTTAACCCACTGAGCCACCCAGGCGCCCCATATGAGTGATATTCTAAGTCGAGTATATCTTAACTAGCTATTAGGGTTAGGGTCAGGGTCAAGTTGCATACATTAACTAGGGACAGCTTTTTGAATGTCTATCTTACCTGCCTAACGTGTTTTTTAAAAATAACATGGGGAGGATAGAGTCCCCAAAGCACTGAGCACACTCTCTGTCCCAGGAAATAGGTAATTAAACATAAGAATTGTTTCATCTTAGCTGAGGAGCTGGTCCTGCGGGTCCTCAGCAGGTAGCATCTGTAGCCATCTGGCCATCTCCCCAACGACACCCACACCCAGCCCAGCACATCCTCTGCTCTGCTCAGGGACAGCAAACAGACGGACCAGGCACAGGTATGACTCCCTCCTGTCAGGCACGGCTTGCTTCCGACGGGCAGAGAAGTGGGCCAGCTCACAGGCACATGACGTGTTCCTTTGGTTCCTTGCTATCTGCCTCCCCTTTCTGTCAGCCTGGTCCTGAACCTTTAGCTCCTGGGAGAATGTGGGTTTGCAGATTTCTGTTGCCCTTTGAAGTGTAGATCTGTGTTGCCTTTGTTCCCTGTGCTTAGGTCAGAGATGAAGGCAGGAAAAGTCATCCTACTCTGAAAGCAACAGAAAGAAATATCAAGTGTGCTTTCCCCCCCGGTACCTCAGGCTTGAAAGCAATGGCCAGCTACGTCCTTGATGTTCTACACAATCAGCTTTAGGGACTCACAGATGCGTGTGACATGAAACCGTGCTGAAAGAAATCTCGTTACCAAACTTTTGCCTTGTAGAAAACAGTTTAGGGACACTGCCCCTTGCCCGCCCTGTCATTTCTGGTCTGGCCAATTCCTGGTCACACTGACATATGTAGCCACACAAAGGCACAGCTGTGACATCCTCCTGGATCATTCCCAGACCCTTGCCCCCTGGTCTGGCCAACCCTGCACACCCCCAGTCCTCCAGAGCATTCCCTGTAGTAACACAGCCGTGATCATCCTCCTGGAGCACTCCAGGGCACCCTGCCCCCAGGTTTGGCCAAACCTGCACACCCCCAGTCCTCCTGAGTATTCCATGCCTTGGCACTTGTCACACGAGACTGTCATTTGTTGTCTCTCTGTCTGTCCTTTCTGCTTGGAGTAGATCTCTCTCCCAGATGCCTGGCTGGATGACAGGCGGATGAATGGTTTCGGGATCTTTTGTCCTGGAACAGCAGGCATCCTTCAAAACCCTGATGGGCAGGGGGAGTCTCTGTCCCTCTGTGTGCCACGCGCCTTGGTGGAACCTAGTGTCCAGGACAAGGGATTTGGGAGTCTGCCCAGATGAAGTTTGTTCTTGAAGGTGGCTTCCTTCTGAAATCATTCTGGAACACCTTGTGTGGCCGGCCATTCCTGTGGGACAGACATGCTACTATATTGTATTCTCCTCAGACACTGTGGCTAACAAAGAGGAAGCACACACTCACAAGTTCACACTTACCCCTCCGTTTCTGAGCATCACTACCATATAAATGACAGTGAATTCCCATTGGGCTGCAGACCTGTAGACGTGCCATTCCAGGTGTTAGTAGAGGAGGATGGAGATGGAGTTCTGGCTAAAAGGATGGAAGTCCTTACCTCTGGGGGTGAAAAAAATTAGATTTTACCCAGAAGGCACTATGTTCTACTCAAAGAAGTGACATGATCCTAGGATCTTTGAGACCAGGGATTGACACAGACTTTTCTGGAAAGTCTTCTGTAAAGATTTTCTGTCAGGTGTTACAGTCCATGTGGTGTCTCTGACAATGACTCCACTCCTGCATCGTGGCTTGACAGCAGCCACAGACCATCTATAACTCATGTTCCAGCCACATTTGATTGAAAGAAGATGGCGGGGGGGGGGGGGCAGTCCCATTTGGCCCCTGGGTGATAGTTGCTCACGCCCCAGATCTGCAACATGATGGGTGATGGGAGAGAGAGCTCTTCTTTTCCAGGAGCAGAGTGGGAATACACTGGGATCTATCCTACCTGACTCTGGCCCCTGTACATGAGAGGGAAAAATGCTGATTGTAAGATTGGCCAACACTTAAGGCCTCAGGAATTCCCCCACATTTCTCTGTAGGCCTCGAGCTTCCTACAAGATGCTTGTCTGTGGTTGAATTCTGTGTGGGTATTGTTTGGCTGATTATGTCCCCATTGCCTGGTGGGTATATCTTGCAGGTTCTATACCACACAGATGATCATCTTGTTCAGGCCAAGACCATGAGTGAATTTAGGGTTCTCCTGAGCTAGCAGAGTATCTAGCATGTGTGGGCTTCAGGACAAGTCCAATTCAGCCCTCAGCAATGTTATGGAGCTCCTGGCTTCCTGGGCCCTCTGTGGCACTGGTGCGGGCCTGGCCTAGGCCACTTCTGCAGTTGTGATGGAAAAGCCCCTGGCCTGGGTGGACCACCCCATCCTTGGCTCTGCAGGCTGAGACCCAAGGTTCCTCCCACCTCATTGGCTAGGACCAGGTCATGTGCCCATGGATGAGCCAATTCCTGGAGCCAGGGAGTGAAGCTGTGGAGGTTGGCACAGGTTGTTAGGACCTCTGTTGTAATGACTTTTCTGATGGGCGTGGTGGCAAGATCTTCTGGGATGCATTTGTTAATAAAACGAATATTAATTTCTGATAGTAACTGGGTCCAAGGTGCTGGCTTAGCACCTAGCACCTCAGTCCCAGCACCTCGGTACTCCTGTACTACTTTGCAGAGACAATGGCTGAGAATGAGCAGAGTGGATGGAAACTGGTCCGGAGTACACAAGGGAAGGGTGTGTGTGTAGGGGGTTGGGGATAATAGTTCTGGCCAAGTACCTCCAATTTACCTATGTTCAAGGAGGTGCGGGGAATCCATGGTGTTTCAACGTCCATCATTTTGCAGATGAAGAACATGCCTTTGCATGGAGTCTGGCAAGACTTGTTCCAAGTCTTCTCTAGTTGGTACGGAAGTCGTGGAGAGCAGTGGCCTCCATCTGCTAGGATAGGCGTGAGAGGCTGAGTGCTCTCAAAAAGGTGTCCGTCTTTTGCAGGGCTCACTGTGAGCCTGCACACGGGACTGACAAGGACGGTTCATGGTTTTGTTCTGAGGGTGAAGTCTTGGAAGAATGCAGTGCCCCATGTAATCCTGGGAAGGGGACAGATCTAGAGCTACTTCGTGGGAGTCGTGGTGATCTGCAGCCTCCACTTCATGAGATGTCTGTCCTTTATTGAGTTCCGGGTGTGGTTTCTGTGACTTTGTCCTAATGGCTGGGATTTCCAACGGGTGGGATTTTTTGGCATCACTGTAAGAGTTGGTCCACCAGGAGTGGGCAAGTCCCCTTCTGCTGCTGAGAAGTGTGTCCCTAGCGGTTGGAGTGTGTATTACAAGCCTAGAGGTCAATGGTGAGGTGGTTACAGTGGTCAGCAGGTTATCGTTATTGATGATTTTTATGGGTGAATTCCAGAGGATGAGAGGTTAGATCTTATGGTTAGGGATCCTCATTAAGTGCCCATAAAGGGCACTCACTTTTTCTGAGGTTCATATTCAGTATCTTTTTATTGCTGCTAATAGCCCTCTTTGTACTTGGTATTCCAATGAGCAATGCATTATAACATTGCCTGCATTTTACCTGTGTGTTGATGAGGATTTGAGAAAGGAACGTGTTTTCAGTGCTTCCACAAGTTAGACACTGGAACAGCCAAATGATAAAATTTTATTTTTGACACAAAGTAGGAAGTATCCCGCTGTGATTCTTAGTTTAAACCTGGGGAGGGTACCCTCTTTTGGTACTGGTAATGAGTACCATGGGCCTTCCTAGGGAACATTATCAGATTCTATTGGAAATTTGGTCTTTGTTATTGGGAAAGAATCAGGAGTTGCCCAATTATTTGTCTCCTGTTTCATTTTCCATGAACATTTCCATGATATTTGGTTTCACACCTCTACCATTGTGAAATCATCACAACCTTGGCACCAGCTTGCCCTTCTCTGCCAAGGGTATGTTTGGGCCAAGAAAAAAGCTGTTTCTGGGTGACTGGGAGACTCTACAATCAGAATGCTGTCCGTAGGGAGTTACTGGGATCCTAAATTCCAAACCAGCTCCTAATGCCCAGACAAATACATTTCAGATTTAGAAACTTCAGATAGAAATTTTGTGTGCATGATGACAACTGAAGAAAATGTGTCATCCCTAAACCTAACCTTAACCCCTAACTTTAACACTGAAACTTAACCTAACCTTACAGCCCAAACTGGAACCCTGAATCCCAAACCTGAAACTGAACCCGAAGTCTGGAATCTGAACCTGAGTGCTGGACCCAAGCCCTGAACCACAAACCCAAACCCTAAACCAGAACCCTGAGTCATGGACCCCGAACTCAAAGCCCAGCATGAACCCAAACCCCAAATTTGACCTTGAACTTTATCCCAGAAGCCCTGAGTCTTAAACCCTATATCATAAACCTAAAGCCCTAAACTCTAACTTCCCTTTCCCTTCACTCTAAATCCTCACCCTGACCCTAAACCCAAAGCCTGATCTAGAACTCTGACTGAAACCTGAACCTGAACCCAAACCCAAATTCAAACACTTCACCACACTTTGTTTATGCTTTCACCACTGATGGATATTTGCAGTTTCTACATTTTGATTCTTGTTTGGGTTGGGGGCTAGGGTTAGGGTCTTGGATTGGAGTCAGGGCCTGGCTTGAGACCAAGTTGAGGTCAGAGTGTGGGTCTGTGTCAGGGCCAGGGTCATGTTTGGTGCCACTGTTTGGGTCAGGGACTGTTGTCATTCCATATTGTTTCCAATTCATTGTTCGTTAGCTATTTTTGGAGAAGTCGGGGCATATTGGGCTCCACGCAGCTTGAATTTCCAGAATGAGCTGGCTTCAGCTGGACCCCAGGACCCAGCAGGTGCTTCCTTTGAAGGGGGAGCTCCCCTGGTCCTGCACTGCCCTCCACCGCCTGCAGAGGGCGCAGGGCCCCAACTCCCGCCCTGAGCCTGGCCTGCGCAGCCGCAGCTGAGACAGCCGCCAGGCCTCCTCCGGACTGCTGTGGAGACTTCTGGAGAATGTGGTGCCACTCCCACGCTAACAGGACAAGCTGAGGAGGACGTGGGGCCGCTTGCACACTGACAGCAGTCCAGCCCCCTCCGGAGGGCCACTGGAGAAGGTGAGGAGAAGCTGCCTCAGTGGGAACTGGCGAGGGGGTGCGTGTTCTCAGGATGCCATGGAGGACAGCTGCACTGTGTAGACCGTGGGGTTTCAGTGGCTTCATGTGCGGGGACGTGGACCCCTGCGGTGCTGTGTGCGGGACTGTGGGGTCCCCCTTTCTGGGCTCAGATGATCCCCGTGTCCCATGACCATGTCTGCGCGCCTGTAGACTCGGTTCCTGGGGCTTCTCAGACGGTCTGCAGTCAGGGAGTGGCCGCTGGCCTCGGGGCTCGTGCTCCCCCCCCCCCCCCCCCCGCCTCGGCCCTGCAGGGTCCTTCCCACGTCCACACCCGCTCCAGGGCTGGTCCCGGGTCTGGGAGTTCTGGAACGACAGTGCGGACTCTGTAGACGGCTGTGGGGAGAGTGTCCCGGTGTCGGTTCTTCCCTGAGCCCAGAGTGTGTCCCCGTCTCCGTGTGTCTCCCTCCTTGTGTATCCTCAGTGTCTCACGGCTGTCAGAGGACAGGCCTGTCACCTCCTGGGTTCAGGGGACTCCTAGGAGTCTTGTTCTTTTGGACACGGTAGTGCATGAGATTGTTCTCCGTAGTCTCTGATGGTTCCTTCCGAGCACGCAGAAGTGCCATTGATTTACGTGTATTGATTTGTTCCTTGCAAGTTTCTTGAGTTTATTCGTTCCGTTCGCCTTGAACTCAAACTGCCAGTTATTTGAGCAGCCACACGGGTTTATCTGGGAAGAGCAGAGAGTAGCAAACTGGGACGAGCGGGCTATAGTCCCACCACCGGCAAGTGCAAGCAACAGAGGAGAGGACCATCATTTCAGGGAGAAGGATTTTGAGGGTATGATTTTATCTATTTTGTTCCTTCCCTTCTTACGCTTTGGTGTCGGATCTAAAAGCATTGCTAAATCCAAGGTTATGAAGATTTATCCCCCTTTTTTTCTAGAGTTTATAATTTTGTTTCTTACCTTTAAGCCTTTAACTTATTTTGAGTTAATGTGTGTATGCGGTGTGAGGTAAGGGTCCAGTTCCACTCCTCCGTACATGGACAGCCGGTTGTCTGGCACCCTTTGTTGAAGAGACCATTCTGTCTCCCCTGTGTAATGTTGTCCACCCTTGTCAAAATTCAGAGGACCATAGAGGAAGGGGTTTATTTCTGGGTTCTCGGTTAAATCTCCCTGATCTGTATGCATACTTTAAAAATATATATATTTTATTTATTTTAAAAAATTTTAAATTCAAATTCGATTAGTTAACATATAATGTATTATTTGTTTCAGGGTGCATGCCTACCTTTACAACAGTATCACAACGTTTTACTTACTGTTGCTTTGTATTAAGATTTGAACTTTGGAAGTATGACCTTTCACCTTTGATTTTCTTTTTCAAGGTGGTTTTGGTTATCTTGTGGTTCCTTAAAATTCCATATGACTGTTAGGATTCGCTTGTGCATTTCTTCCCAAAGGCCTTTGTGAAATTTCTTGGGAACACATTGAATTTCCACATTGCTTTGTGTACTGTTGCCATCTTATCAATAGTACGTCTTCTCATCACCATGGGGTGTCCTCAGATTTATTTAGGTTTCCCTTACTTTCTTTCAGCAGTGCTTTGTAATTTTCAGTTTACAAGACTTACACCTTGATTACATCTATTCCTAAGTATTTTTTCAATGTTGATGTTACCTAAAATGGAATTGTGTTCTTAAACTCCTTTTTGGATGATTCATTGCCAGTGTATACAAATAAGATTTTTTAAAAAATTTATTTGAGAGAGAGAGACTGAGAGAGAGCATGAGAGGGGAGAAGGTCAGAGGGAGAAGCAGACTCCCCTTGGAGTTGGGAGCCGGATGCAAGACTCAATCCCGGGACTCCAGGATCATGACCTGAGCTGAAGGCAGTTGCTTAACCAACTGAGCCACCCAGGTGCCCTTAAAAGAGATTTTCGTGTATTGATATTTTGTCCTGTAACTTTGCAGAATATTACAAAGGTCGGTGGGTTGTGCAGGGGGGCTATAAATTTCCGGCCAATCATTGTCTCAGTGTCCATGTCACAGGGTCTTGCTGGCGTCTGGGAGTAGCTATTGCTTGAGGGGTCGTTTTGGTGCCCACCAGGTCTTTGACTTCAGTTAACAGATGAGGTGGAAGGAGGCAGGTCATCAGTTAGGAAGTACAGACGAAGGTCACTCTGAGAGCAGGGGAGCTCTGAGCCTCTGCCACACAGCTTGCCTTGCTCATCGCTTCCAGCTGCCTGGTCCTGAGTTCTGTCCTTTTAATGAACTGATCATCTAGTAAGTAACATGTTTCCCTGAGTTCCATGAGCCACTCAAGCAGACTATTCCAACCTGTGGAGGAGGTCGTGGGGACCTCTGATCTGTAGCCCATAGCCTGAAAACACGGTGACCTCTCTGCCCAGCCACTGGCTGACCACTAAGTTAACAGCACAGGATCCAGTGACCACACACAGCACAGAACACAGACTGGACAAAGTCAGTTTAGAAAAGTCACTAAGCCAGCAGTAGCAACCACCACAAGCAGCAGTAACAAAGCCTGGCATGAGGAAGGTCTGATTTCAGGATGCCTCCATGATAATATTCATCATCACACCCTGGACTTGTCAGTGGGGCCAAGGCCCCAGGCTGGGGGTCAGGGAGCTTCCTACATGTTCCACCTGCCTCTCCCTGGCTCCCCCAGCCAAGCACAGTCCTGTGCTGCTACGCACAGAAGCAGTTTCAACCAAGGTCAGGAAGATGGGATGGGTTTTCCTGACTCCCCCTGCCACCACCCCTTGCCCAGGGCTGCAAGAGAGGAAAGTTTCCTTCAAGTCCTCTTAAGGTCCCTGGCTGGGTCTGGAAATTGACAAAGACAGATGAACCGGAGAACAACAGGCAAAGTGTACTGATTTTCTTTTTTGGTGGGAGCCTCACATGAACATGGAGACCAGCAGAGGCGACTGGAACAGACAGCTCTTCTATCTTTTAGACAAAGAAGCAATCAGTGTGTGAAGAAGAATTGAGAGACACAGGAGTTTGGACTTGGGCTGGTAAATGACAAAGAAGTAACTGGGAAGATAAAGGTTAGTTTAACCAGGTTTGTTCCTACAGACTTTGTGGCCCTAAATTCCTTGACTCTGGTGATCAGCAGGTCCTCCCTGCGGTCTGGGGAGAGCAAGTGCCACATGGGAGTATTCTGACCTGCTTCAAGGAAGAAGGGCTGACGGCTGGTGATCAGAGGGAACTTCCTGCTTCTGCTCTATGCATAATTCTTTCCGTTTCTATATTTAATTTGCCAAGGTGCCATATTTGGGGTACCGTATCCCGACCCTTACTGGCCTGGTGCTGTGCCCTTCTCCTCCTAGTATCAAGGACATTGGATGTGCTGCTGCGGAGACCTCCCAGCCCTGGGGCAGCCCCTTGTCCAGGGAGGCACCTGCCTCCAGATGGGGATTGCCTACAACTTCCCACATAGGTGCCCTGTTGCTAAGGGTGGCCGCCCCTCCTCCAGGACATTGGGTGAGAGTGTGCAGATCTTATATCAAGAAACTGACTTCATTTCCTGCAAATGTCTACCCGGTGGTGGGATCATACAGGAGTTCTATTTCTAGTATTTTGGGGATGCTCCATACTTTTCCCAGCACGGCTGTGCCAACCAGGGTCAATTATGGATGATCTTACCTATAAACCAGATTTTTCAAGAACCTCTCTGGCAGAGAACATGAGGAGAACATTTTCAAAGGCCTCGCACAGTATACTAACCATAGGAACAAACCGGTAACTCAGAAACTATTGACATGAAGAACTGTTTCTCCTTCTTCCATTTGTGGCTAGTGTGCTGGGCTCTGGCTTGATCCCACCTCAGGCAGCTGGAAGGTTGACCTCCCAGGTTGAGTGCCACTGAGATGGCTATTGTTTCCAGAAATTCTTCAGGGTGTGGCCAGGTTTCCCCACCTGTGCACAGATCAAGTTGGCGACCTCTGACAGTGGAGCTGTGGGTCCTCCAGGCTTGGTCCCTCCCCATCCCGTGGTGAAGCCATCACACTGCGGGTTTAGGGGGATTAGAGCTGACCACAGGCAAAACCACCCAAGATTCCCACTGTCCCTGCCTGACCTCCAGATGCTCCTCAGTTACTCCTGAGCCTCTGGTGTCTTCCTGGAACCCTGGCTTGGCTGTTTCCGGACAGCTCATCCAGCAGAACCCTGACGTTTCAGGGAGGGGAATTATTAGCTGGAATCTGCAGTGTGTCCTGCTGTCCCACCTGGATCGCTGTTTGAAGGCACGTCATCTGGGCCATCTGAGGATCCAAGATTGTGGGTCTGTGGTCTGGAGGGGTTCTGAGCAGAGCTAGTGGGATGGGAGGGCTGCAAGGCACAGAGACAGGTTTCCAGAAAGCAGTCTGGGGTCACAGCATCCTACCATTTTTGAATCAAAGTCCTGAGACCTTTAAAATGCCAGCAATGTTACAGCGTGGGCCAGAAAATCACATGTCTTTGTGCGCCCAACACCACCTCAACTATTGGCCATTTCTTGTCACTTGAGCTGAATACAAAGGATTAGGAGTTGGGGCTTGAGGGGAGGTCCTGGGACAGACTTTGAGTATGGGGACACAGACCTTCCAGACAAGCTTGTGCTGAGCCTCGGGAGGGCGTCTGTGTGGAGACCCCAGCTGTAGACACTGCCCCCTCAGCCCTCCCCACCCCCCCCTCCGCTGATGCCCCCTCAGCCCTCCCCAGTGCACCTGCTGCTAGGGGAGTGCCTGCCCCCTCCTCTCTGCAGAGGGCTCTCTCCTGCACCAGCCGTGCCCCTCCCCTCCCAGTCACTGCCAGCCTGCAGCTGGGGACGGTGGATACCCCGAAGATCTCCAGTCCTGGGGCAGATCCAGTGCAGGTGGGAAGGTGGTCTCCCAGCAGGCCTGAGTGCCAGGCCCCCACGGTGCTCACTCTCCTCCTGGCGGCTCACTGTGCCACATCCTCCCTCAGCCTCCCTGGACCCAACTCCTCCTCTGCTCAGAGACCATCCTTGGCCCAGGCTCCTGGTCATCTGGACCTTCTGGACTCACACTTCCATCGCTTGACATGGGCACAGGCTGGCCTCACGGACTCTTTCAGAGGAGACCCAGTGCAGGAAGATGCAGGACACTGCAAGGGAGATGCCAGGTGACCCCAGAGGGAGCGCACAGGCCTTGCACAAAACATGGGGCTTGTGGAGCCCAGTGTGGGATGTGGGCACCCTGCTAAGGGGCACAGGGAATCCTGGCAAGGGTGGCCCTAGTGGGGGGAGGGGGGACCACAGAAAGGTCATAGAAAAGGCCAGAGACAAGGACAAATCTTCCCAAGGAGGTTGATGGAAGGATCAGAGGCTCACAGAGACCCTTGGGAAAACTCGGAGGTCCTGGAGATGTTGGCTGAAATGCTGTTATTTGGTCAGAAAAGTTGTGTCACAAACCTCCAGTCAATGCTGGATGATTGACTCTTTGTTGCTTCTAGGAATCAGGGCGTATGGGCCATTAGCACTCACGTTGCATGAAAACTAGGATATATTTACTTTTTAAAATTATTTTTAAATTTGATTTTATTTTATTTTTCGTGTTCCAAGGGTCATTGTTTATGCGCCACATCCAGTGCTCCATGCAATACGTGCCCTCCTTAATACCCACCACCAGGCTCACCCATCCCCCTACCCCTCCCCTCCAAAACCCACAGTTTGTTTCTCAGAGTCCACAGTCTCTCATGGTTCATCTCCCCCTCTGATTTCCCCAATTTACTTTTCCTTTCCTTCTCCTAATGTCCTCCATGTTATTCCTTATGCTCCACAAATAAGTGAAACCATATGATAACTGACTCTCTCTGCTTGACTTACTTCACTCAGCATAATCTCCTCCAGTCCCGTCCATGTTGATACAAAAGTTGGGTATTCATCCTTTCTGATGGAGGCATAGTACTCCATAGTATATATAGACCACATCTTCCTTATCCATTCATCTGTTGAAGGGCATCTCTAGTCCTTCCACAGTTTGGCGACTGTGGCCATTGCTGCTATGAACATTGGGGTACAGGTGGCCCTTCTTTTCACTACATCTGTATCTTTGGGGTAAATACCCAGTAGTGCAATTGCAGGGTCAATAGGAAGCTCTATTTTTAATTTCATAAGGAATCTCCACACTGTTTTCCAAAGTGGCTGCACCAACTTGCATTCCCACCAACAGTGCAAGAGGGCTCCCCTTTCTCCACATGTTCTCCAACACTTGTTGTTTCCTGTCTTGTTGATTTTGGCCATTCTAACTGGTGTAAGGTGGTATCTCAATGTGGTTTCGATTTGAATCTCCCTGATGGCTAATGAAGATGAACATTTTTTCATGTGTCTCATAGCCATTTGTATGATATATTTACTTTTCATTACTTTTCAGGGCTAGATTTTTCTAGAGGAAGTGCTAAGCATGGGTCTCTCCATTCTTTTCTTTGTGCAACCAGCCTCTGTTTTCAGGAGCAGATTTCTGGTGCTCATCACCACTGCTAGCCCTGAGGACTGTCCCCTGTCACCTCCCACAGTGGACATGACCACATGGATTGGGGGATGCTCACTGATGAAGCCCCAATGCTCAGTACAGAGCAGGGACCCCAGATTCTCTGCTGAATGAAGGAAGGCATGAGAGAGGGAGGGAGGGGTAGGAGGGTAAAGAGGGAGGGAGAGAAAAGAAGGAGGGAAGGAAAGGAGGAAGAGAGGAGAAGGAGGGAGGAAGCGATGGGAGAGAGGAAGGGAGGGTGATGTAGTAGGGGAGAGAAGGGAGGGGTGGAGGGGAAGGAGGGGGTAATGAATGAGAGAGTGAGTAAATGAGGTAGGGAGGGAGGGAGTGAAACCATGAAGCTGGGTGCATACATTAGGAGCCATTATTTGGAATGAGGTCTGAGGGCATCACAGCCTGGGCCCTGGATGGTGGCATGGGGCTTGTCCATCTGTCCTCCCAGTGCTGACCTTCCTTCTCCTTGGCCTTCTGTCATTCTGGATCCTCTCCACCTCCTCAAACAATTCTGAATGTTCCCAGGAGCAGGGTGGCAGGAGGGGGTCTCAGGAGGGGCTTCCCGGATCCTGTGCCCAGACAACACTAGGACAGTAGCTACAGAACATTCTATCACAAGGATTTGGACCCAGGATCCCATCCATCTCCTTGGGCATTAGTGTTGTTCCATTCCCTGCTCTCTCCACCACCTCTGTGCTGAACACTCCTGACAATACATCTGTGAAAAACCACACCAGAGTTTCTGGGGGTGAGTCTGAGACCAAGCACCGCTAGGTAAGGGGTGCCCCTGCGGCCTGGGACGGGTGCTGCTCGCGGTTCTCCCAGACAGCGGTGCTCATCACCCTTCTCTCCAGGAGACCTGCAGTGGACTTCTGGTTCTTCACAGTCTCCCCAGGGCTGCAGGTCCCCAGACCAGACCCCTGGCACTCTGAGGGTAACCAGCGCTGCCTCCATAGGGTTTCCTTTGCCAGAGTCCTTCCCAGGAGCTCCCGCATCTCTGACACTTACTCCCCACACCCCTGTCCTCCCCACTGGACTTGCATGCATTTGGTCTGTCCCTGTGAGACCCAATGACTTGAAGCCTGGTTTGGAGCAGAATCAGGTGAACTTTTTTCTGGCCTTAGGTTGTGAGCGATGCGTTTGCCCTCTGTGGTGTCTTCCAGTTTTCTGCATTTCCCTGGTTTCTGTGTGGGCCACAGGAGGAACCAGCCTTGTCCTATCTGGAGTCAGGCTGTGGTGTCCCAGCAGGAACAGGGGTCTCATCCCCAAGATTGTGCTTCTAATTCCTAAGGGGACCTCTATGATTACATCTCATCTGTAATCCATCAGGAGGTTCAATATCGGATATGTCACACAAACACAGAAAAAAACAAGTTCCCTTTGAAAATCAGTGGGCAGACACAAAGGCACCTATTGTGTGATTTCATGTACAGAAACATCCAGAACAGGTAAAGGAACACAGAGAGAAAGCAGCTTGGGGGTTGCAGGGATCTGGGCTAGAGGAGAAATGGGCAGGGAGGGCTTCGGGTTCAGGGTCTCCTTTGGAGAAGGAAGTATCCTGCAGTGATGCTCCGTGGTGTGGTGACACAGGGTTGGGAATGTACTTAATGCTCATGACATGTTCAAGTGAAAACAAGCAATTTTACTTAAAACAAATGATAAAGAGAACATGGAAAGATAAAATAACTGTTAATATGTACCAGAGAAAAAGAATATACTGGCAGGTGACAAACCATTCCTATAGGCTGTCAGGGCTGGGGGATAGAACAACAGATAGCTGTACAGGGAACAGGGCTCTGGGCTCTGGATATGGCTCTGGGAGCCCCGCAGGAGCAGGTGTAGGGGCAGGGGTTGGGAGAGGGGCAGGGACAGGAGCCGGGGCAGATGCAGGAGCAGGGACAGAGCAGATCCCAGGCAAGAGCTGGGTCAGGGGCAAGAGCAGGAGCACAGGCAGGGGCAGGGGCTGGGACAGGGCTGGGGCTGGGGCAGGGGCAGGTGCTAGCTCTTCCTGGACAGCATCAGCCTTTCTGTGGGCAGGTGCCCAGTCACCTGCTGGCTCCTCGTCTCCTGCTGAAGTCCCTGCAGGCACCATCTCCCACTCTGGTCAACCCTTGTTCAAATTACTGACTACTACCATGCAGGCTGTGTACCACCATTCACACCGTAGCCCTGATGGACTTGTACTTCCTTAGAAACATTTTCCAGGAGGTGCAGGGTGGCCTTCTCTAACAGAAAGGTGTCATGTGGGTTCACAGCATGGTCCCAGGTCAGCAATCAGGATGTATGGTAACTTGGGGGATCAGAGCCCAGCTTTCCGTTGGAAGTGGGAGAAACGGGACATGGTGTGCTTCATGACACTAGCCGAGGTCCCGAGTGACCCACTGGGTGTTGGTGGTGGGTGGAGTAGCAGGGCCTGTGGATCTGTCTCATCATATCCTGTGGAATTCAGGGACACCCTCCTGTCTGTTGAGTCATGCCGAGACAGGTGTACAGCGGTCTCTGGCCAGGCACGTCGGTTGTCCTGGATCGCCACCAGGGGGCAGAGTGTGGGGGGAAGCCACTCCTTCATTTCCATACAAACTGACCTGGCTTGGTGACTCTGGTTCCTAGCAGCAGCATGGGGAGAGGAGGGCAGTGGTGGTACACACTTCCTAGGGTTGTGGTCATGACTAATCTGGAGCCCACCGAGGTCAGCCATGCTGGCTCAGAAGGCACCCAGTCAATGTACCTGTGGGCATGGTGCCCATGGTACTTCTGAGCCAGCACCCATGCTGCCGCCTCCTACTTTTCATCATCTGCATGGTCATGAGCCTTTGCTCTTCCCCATGGCCCCCGGGTTATGGCCCTCCCTCCAGCTGGCCCTCCTGCCTGGGGCCCTGTGCAACCCGATGCCAGGGTAGCCTTCTTTTTTTTTTTTTTTTTTTTTTAAAGATTTTATTTATTTATTTGACAGAGAGAGATCACAAGTAGACAGAGAGGCAGGCAGAGAGAGAGAGAGGGAAGCAGGCTCCCTGCCGAGCAGAGAGCCCGATGCGGGACTCGATCCCAGGACCCTGAGATCATGACCTGAGCCGAAGGCAGCGGCTTAACCCACTGAGCCACCCAGGCGCCCCCCAGGGTAGCCTTCTGAAGAGGCAGCTCAGTCAGTCCCCTGACGGAACACTTCCGTGGATCCCCGTGAGGGGAGGATGATGCCCTGCCCTGGAAGGGGGCTGCAGGTCCCCAATCAGGAGAGCCACTCTCCGTTTTCAGCCTGGCCTGCCCTCCCCTCAGTCCTCCTCAGGGAAGCTGTCCCCACTTTCTGAGCTGACAGCTCTGACCTTAAAAGCCAATATTGCTTTCTGTTTCTCCATGCCTTAGTTCATCCATGGCACGTCCTTCAGACCTGTTAGTGAGTTTTCAGCAGTCCTTCAGGGCTGTCTGCTCAAAGATGAAGTGATCTGCTCAAAGACGAAAGACCTTCCCTCCCACCTTCCTCAGCATGTCCCTGAGCCTGGGGCCAGCTGTCCCACTGAGGGTTGAGGGACCCGAGCCAGCCCATCCTGAGCCCAGGCTGTGTCAGCAGTATAGACTGATGTGTGCCAGGAGCGGTGGGCAGATGGCATGGGGCAGAGGCAGGCACTTTCTCTTTCTCATTCCTTCACCCCCCGCCACCTTCCTCCCAGAGGTAGCTCAGAGCAGCCTCCAAGCCCTGCATCTCGAGATTCCGTGACCTGTGCCTCCTGCCTTCATTTGATGACCTCAGTGGTTTCCTGTTGCTCCAGTGGCAGTTCCTGGATCACGGGAGGGATCATACCCTTGTCTGTACTTTGACCTCTTCCTGTCCTGCACGGAGCCCACCCACCTTTGCACCTTCAATGGATGT
The DNA here is from genome assembly GCF_902655055.1 of Lutra lutra. Classification (NCBI taxonomy): domain Eukaryota; kingdom Metazoa; phylum Chordata; class Mammalia; order Carnivora; family Mustelidae; genus Lutra; species Lutra lutra. Next base: position 10,607,253 of record NC_062285.1, on the reverse strand, counting down.
GCTTGGAAACACGCTCATCCACAGGGAATCTATCAGCCAAAGGGATCCAGGGAATGACCATTAAATTAGCGATCCAGGATAGAGAACCAGCCTGCTCTGAACCCTGTCCCGCACTCTGTGACTGTCTCACACTAAAACAGAAACAGTAACAGCTTTCTGGACTGTGAAGTGGCATCTGTCTCTATGTACACCGTTGAATGCTAGGTGCTGAACCGGGACAGAAAGCAACCATGGCTCCTGTGGGCTGGGATGAACAGTTAAAGTGTAAGAACTCAGTGAAATTTGAATTTGAGGGATAGAGTGAATAAATATTGTCAAGGAAATACTCCCAAGCAGGGCTTATGAACATTGCACAGCAAAAGCTTTTTCAAATAGGTTACTGAAAGAAAAATCGTTTTTATGTTTTGTTTTAATTCCAGTTGACTTAACATACAGTGGTGTATTAGTTTCAGATGTACAATAGAGTGATTCTGTAGTTTGGTATATTACTCCGTGCTCATCAGGAAAAGCAAGGATAATCTTAATTCCCTTCACCTAGTTCACTCATCCTTCCACCCACCTTCCCTTTGGTAACCATCAGTTTGTTCTCTATTGTTAAGAGCCTGTGGGGTGCCTGTGGGGCTCAGCTGGTGAAGCGTCTGCCTTTGGTTCAGGTCATGATTCCACAGTCCTGGGATCAAGCCCCATGTTGGGCTCCTTGCTCAGCAGAGAGCCTGCTTCTCCCTCTCCCTCTGCCTGCCATTCTGTCTACTTGCACTCTTTCTCTAGCTCGTTGTCAAATAAATAAATAAATAAAATCTTTTTTTTTTATTCTGTATTTTGGTTTGTCTTTTTCTCCTTTATTTTTTTCTTTCTTAAATTCCACAGAAGAGTGACATTCTATGGTATCGTCTTTCTCTCACTGATTTCACTTAAGATCATACTCTCTAGTTCCATCCGTGTGTCTGCAAATGGCAAGATCTCATTTTTTTTTATGGCTGAGTAGGATTCCATCATGCATGCGTGCACGCACGCGCGTGCATGCGTGTGTGTGTGTGTGTGTATACACATATCTATTGTCTCATTTATCAATTTATAAATAGACACTTGGGTTTCTTCCCTATTGTTATATTGCAAATAATGTTTCAAGAAACAGGGCCGCATATATCTTTTTCAATGATTGTTCTCCTATTCTTTGGGTTAACACCAGTCGTGTGACTGCTGGATCATAGGGTAGTTAGTTCTCAATTTGATTTTTTGAGGAACATCCAAACTGTTTTCCACGGTGGCTGCAGCAGGTTGCATTCCCACCAAGAATGCACGAGGCTTTCACTTCCTCCCTATCCTCCCAACACCTGTTGTTTCTTGTGCTGTTGACGTGAGCCATTCTGATAGGTGTGAGGTCATATCCCATAGTTCTTTGGATTTGCACTTTCCAGATGATGGGTGATGCCCCATTTCACGGGACATTTGGCCATCTGTATTTCTTCTTTGGAGAAATGCTGTTCATATCGTCTGCCCTTTTTTTAAACTAGATTCTGTTTTGGGGATGTTGAGTTTTATCAGTTCTCTATATTTTGGACACTATCAATTCATTACATAGGATATTTGCAAATATCTTCTCCCTTTCAGTAGGTTGTCTTAAGATGATTATTTTTTCATTGTTCTTCTGCTCTGTGGAAACTTTTTATTTTGATGTAGTCCCAGTAGTTTATTTTTGCTTTTGTTTCCTTTGCCTCAGGGAACATGTCTAGAAAAATGTTGGTGTGGTCCATGTCAGAGAAGTTACTGTCTGTGCCCTCTTGTAGGACTTTTATGGTTTCAGGTCTTCCATTGAGGTCTTGAAACTATTTTATTTGTATGGTATAAGAAAAAGGTCTAATTTCATTCTTCTGTGCATAGCTGTCCAGTTTTCCCAACACCACTTTTTGTAGAGACTGTCCTTTTCCCTTTTGATATTCTTGCCTGCTTTGTGGAAGATTAATTGGTCGTGTAATTGTGGGTTTATGTCTGAGCTGCTGTCCTGTTCCCTTGCTCACTGCATGTATTTCTGTGCAAGGACCATACTGTTAGGATGACTGCAGCTTTGTAGTACAACTTGAAATCTGGAATTGTGATACCTCCAACATTTTTTTTTCTTTCTCAAGATTGCATTGGCTGTTCAGTATCTTTGGTGGTTCCATACAAATTTTTAGGAGTGTTTGCTTGAGTTCTTTTTAACTTAAACTCAATGAGCTAACTTAGAGTACATCATTGGTTTCAGATGTAGTTTTTAATAACAGATAAGCTGTCTATAACACCCAGTGCTCATTGCATCACATGACCTCTTAATGCCCATCACCCAGTTACTCCATCCCCCATCCACCTCCCTTCCTGCAACCCTCAGTTTGTTTCTGTAGTTAAGAGTCTTTCTTGGTTTTTCTCCCTCTCTGATGACTTCTCATTCAGCTTTCCCTCCCTTCCCCTATGATCCTCTGCGCTGTTTCTTCTATTTCCCATATGAGTGAAACCCTATGACAATTTTCTTTCCGATAGACTCATTTTACTCAGCATAATACCCTCTAGTTCCATCCAGGTTGATATGATGGTAAATATACATCCTTTCTGATGGCTGAGTAATATTCCATTGTATTTATGTATTCATCTGTCCGTGCACATCTGGGCTCTTTCCACAGTTTGGTTATAGTGGATATTGCTGCAATGAACATTGGGGCACAGGTGCCACTACTTTTTACTCAATCTGTGTCTTTGGGGTAAATACCCAGTAGTGCAGTTGCTGGGTCATAGGATAGCTCTATTTTTACCCTCTTGAAGAAACTCTATACCATTTTACAGACTGGCCATACGAGCTTGCATTCTTACTAGCAGTGGAAGAGGGTTGCCCTTTCTACACATCCTCAACATTTATTATTCTGTGACTTGTTAATTTAGCCATTCTAACTAGTGTCAAGTGGTATCTCATGGTTTTGATTTGTATTTCCCTGATGGCTGGTGATGTCGAGCATTCCCTCCTGTGTCTGTTAGTCACTTGTATATGGTCTACAGGGAATGCTTGTTCTGGTTTTCACCCATGTCTTGAGCTAGGGTTAGGGTTAAGACTCAGGAGCACAGAAGGTGTGATCTGCTGATGAGAGAAGAATGTCACAGGGGACTGATTTGAGGGCTATAGGTAGGGAGAGTATTGGGCTGAGGGTTTGTGTTCAGTATGGTAACAAACATAGACATAAACAGGGATTTTCTGATTAGTTCAGACAGAATTCTCCTGCTCTGAATCCCTTCTGGAGTTCCAAATGGCTCAGTTTCTTCCTGGGTGGCAGGCTGAGTCCTCTGGTATGGCTCAGGTGTCCCCAGTCTGGAGGCCTTGGGTGCCAGGCTGGGAACAGAAGCCTGAACCCCAAACTAGGGTAAGGTTTAGGGCATAGGGGCATGGCAGGCCCAATCTGCCAGCACTGAGGCAAACTCTCCGGAGAGCTGAGTTGAGGGCATGGGTCAGGCTGAGTGTCTGGCTCTGGGTTTGTGTCCAGGGGGCCACTGAAATTGGGGGTGGCTCCAGATAGGCATGCAAATTTCTCCTGCTCTGAATCCTTTGAGGAGTTCCAAATGGCTTGGTTTCCTTCTGGGTGGCAGGCAGAGTCCTGCAGTATGCCTTGGGTATCCCCAATCTGGAGGACTTGGGTGCAGGCCTTGGGCACAGAAGCCAGGAAACCCAAACTAGGGTTAGGGGTAGGCCCTAGGGATTGGGGTTTGATCTGCTGCCGCTGAGGTGAGCTCCTGTGGGGGCTGAGTTGAGGGCATGAATCAGGCTGAGTGTCTGGCTCCAGGTGTGTGTCCAGGGTGCCTCTGAAAGTAGGGGTAGCCTCAGGTGGGCATGCAGACTTCTCCTGCTCTGAATCCTTTGTGGAATTCCAAATGGCATAGTTTCCTTCTGGGTGGAAGTCAGAGTCTGGGGTATGGCTCAGGTGTCCCCAGTCTGGAGGGCTTGGGTACCAGGCCTCGGGGCACCAAAGCCAGAATTCTCAAGCCAGGGTTAGGGCCTAGGGGCATGGCAGGCCCGATTGGCAGGTGCTCGGAGAGCTCCCGGTGGTGTTGAGTTGAGGGCGTGGGTGAGGCTCCTCTCTGCCTCTGGTGGTGGCAACCTGCATAGCTATGCCACACATGGCCTCGCACTAAAACACTGCCTCTAGTGGCGGTAAGCAGCACTGCAACACCTTCAGGCATCCCTCACACTGCAGGTGACCACTGCTCCAGTGGCGGGAACTGGCGCTGCCACACCTTCCAGCTTCTCACACTGCAGTTCACCAGTGCTTCGTGTCAGGATACCTCACCCACACTCCCTTCAGCATCTCGTATTGTAGTTCATCACTGCCTCCAGTGGTGACAAGCTGCAAAGGCACGCCATACATGATCTCACACTGTATGTCAACACTGCCTTAAGTGGTGGTAGGTAGCACTGCAAATCCTTCTGGCTTCCCTAGCACTGCCTCTGACCACTGCCTCCAGTGGCAGGAACAGACACTGACTCTTCTTTCAGTGTCTCGCACTGCCTCCAGTGGTAGGTAACTGCACTGCCACTCCTTGCAGCATCTTAAACTACAGCTCAGCACTGCCTCCAGTGGTGGGATACTTCACTTCACTCCTTCCAGTATCTCTCATGGCGGCTCATCACGGCCTCCAGTGGTGACAAACTGCACAGCCACACTGCCTATGGACTCACACTGCATCTCAACACTGTCTCTAGTGGCCATAAGCATCACTGCAAGGCCTTCAGGCATCACTTGCACTGCAGCTGACCACTGTTTCCAGTGGCGAGAACCTGCACAGCTATGCCTTCCAGGGTCTCGCACTGCAGCTGACCAATGCATGCAGTGGTGTGGAAGAGCATTGCAACTTCTTCCAGCCTCTTGCACTGGAGCTCACCACTGCCTCCAGTGGCAGAAATCTCCTGGGATGTGCCTGTGTGAGATTTGTACAGAGTTCACAGGATTTCACATGATTATTGAAATGAGTTCTTATAAGATTTGGACAGAAATCTCTTGAGAAATGCCCCAGTTCTCATAAGATTTGGACTGAGATATCAGGAGATTTGGATTGAGATCTCACAGGATGTGACTGAGTTCTCAGATTTCAACTAAGATCTCATGATATTTGGACAGAGATCACAATATTTGGACTGAAATCTCACATGACCTTTGGGTAGAAATCTAGTGAGAAATGTCTGAGTTCTCAGGAGATTTGGAATGACATCTCATAAGATTTGGGTATGTTCTCACAATATTTGGACTGAGATCTCATGAGATTTGGAATAAGTTCTCAGGGATTTGGACTGAGATCTCATGAGGTTTGAACTAAGCTCTCAGGAGCTCTGGGAAGAAATCTCGTTAGATGTGCCTGACATCTCAGGAGTTTTTGGACTGAGACATCACAAGATTTAGAGATCTCCTGGGATTTGACTGAAATCTCATGAGATTTGGGCCGAGATCTCGAGATTTGGACGTAGATAATGAGATTTCCCTGAGATGTCAAGATATATGAAATGAGTTCTCATGAGATTTGGGTAGAAATCTAGTTGGAGCAGCCTGAGTTCTCATGAGATTTGGGCTGAGATCTCACAAGATTTAAACCATGATCTCATGAGTTTGGATTGGGTCATGAGAATTGCCCAAGTCCTCGGGAGACTTGGACTGAGATCTCTCGAGATTTGGAATAACCTCTCACCAGATTTGGACTGAGATCACGTGATTTCCCTGAGTATTCATGATATTTGAAACGAGTTCTCCTGAGATTCCTACCCAAATCATGTTCCTATATGCTCACCCAGGAGGCAAAATGGATTTTTCCTCTTGATTCCTGTGATCCTATATTGCCTGTGGTGTTCATGTGGCAGCAGACCCCATTGCTTCACTGTAACTTGTCTTCCATTGCTAAATCTTGTGTTCACTTTTTTGCTGGTCACTGAGAGAGGCTAATGTGAATCTGCCTCTGGACTTGAGTTTGGGGTTCCCCCAAAGGCAGACCCCGAATCTAGGACTTATGTGAAGATTGTTTATTTGGAAAGTGGTCCCAAGCGAGGGTGTGGAACAAAGGAAGGCAGTGAAGGAGAAAAGCTGATGAAGTTTGCATTAGCAAATGGGTCATTGCTGTTGGGGGATGGGGCTCAACCCTGCTGGGCCCTTCTGAGAAAAAATAGCACCCCATCTCAGCATGGTTCCTTCCAATGAGGAAGGGTGGGGACATTCTTACACCGTCTCCCATCCTGCTGCTGTTTGAGGGGTGTCCCTTGAGGCCTTCACTCCCCCCACTTCTAGGTTGGCCTGTTGAAGGCTAACCAAGCTCCTGGGAGTGCCAAAAATTACTCCCAGAGGGTGTGAAGGGGTGTCTCAGTCAGCTCAAGATGTTATAACAAAATACCACAGACTGGGACGCCTAAAAACAAATTTATTTTTATACAGTTCTGGAGGTGGGAAGTCCGAAGTCGGGGTTTTGGGAGGGTTGGTTTCTCCTAGGGTCTCTCTCTGTGGCTTTTGGGCAGCTGCCTTCTTGCCATGTCCCCATGTGGTATGTGCACAGTGATACGGTTTCTCTCTCCTAGTGTCCTCTTGGATTAGGGTCCCATCCTTAGGACCACCTTTAACCCTACTATCTCTTTAGAAGCCCTTTCTCCAAATGCAGTCACCCTGGGGAGTAGGGATTCACATATGAATTTTATGGGATCAGAATTCAGTCACAGCGGGAAGCTCTTTCCTGTGGAAACTGCCCACCATAGCTGCAGGTGAAATGGGGGTCGGTCATCAGCAATATTGCCACCCATCTATTAATGTAATCTTCCTAATCACTGAGGTACGTGTTATCACCCCTCTTATAATCACAAAGAAGATCAGACGCAAAGAAGTTGAACACCTAATCCCACATCATACTGTTAGTGATAAGGGTAAGCCCAGACCTAATTCAGCTCTGACTCTTGGCCCATGATAACTATTTTGTATTTGAATTTTAATGTGTTCATGACTTATCTCAGTTCCTGGAAGGTTGGAATATTCTTATAGTTAAAAAACAACAACAACAAACAAACAAAACCATCCCATAGTACCTAGCATAGAGCATTGCAAATAAGCAAACACTCCATAAACTTGGGCATTGAGGTTTTAAAAATCACCTCTTGGCGGTCTCTTTTGGAGATATATTGGGATGGGGGGGGCAGTATCTATGCAACTAAAAGGAAGTTAAATCTGTTTTCTTGGGAACATGGTAAACTTTGAGGGGCAGGTCACCCTGGGGCCCCTGTGATGGTCCTTGCAGGGTATGGGCTGGGTGAGGGGCACAGCCAACCAGCCTGGGGATGGAGAGGGCTTGCTGATCTAGGAACTAAGAGGACTTGAGGAAACTTCATTAGTAGAAACTGGTCAGACTGCTATCCTAAGGGATAATTATCAAATGATCAGAGTAATGACTTTGATGACAGTAACAAATGAAACAATTTTGGCTTTAGGTTCAAACAAGCATGTTAACCATGTCGATAGATTTTCTTTTCTTTTTTTTTAAGATTTTATTTATTTATCTGACAGAGAGAAATCACAAGTAGGCAGAGAGGCAGGCAGAGAGAGAGAGGAGGAAGCAGGCTCCCTGCTGAGCAGAGAGCCCGACGCGGGGCTCGATCCCAGGACCCCGAGATCATGACCTGAGCCGAAGGCAGCGGCTTAACCCGCTGAGCCACCCAGGCGCCCCCGATAGATTCTTTCAAGTGCACACCTGTTAGCTGTCCTCACCTCTTGCCAACCAACCCTGTATTTTATCCATCTCTCTAGGTGGAGAATGTTTTACCACCAGAAATGTTAACATTTGGAGACCAAAACATGCTTTAGCCATGCCTTTAGAGAAAGAAAACAGGCTCCACAGAACCCCGGGGACTGATTCCATCTCAGCAGAGCACCGTAACTCCCAAATGTTGACCTACATTTACCAAGAGATGCTTATACCCACTTCACCGGATCCACAAAGAAGACAGTGAATTAATTCATGTTCTGCTTAGCGATTTCACTTTCCAAAAACTGATGCAGAAAATGTGAATGGAGAATTTTAGAAAGCCTGTCCGTATCATGTAGGCTGTACCCTGGCCATGTTTGACTGGACCCAGCCAAACTCACTGAAGACCCACTCTGTGCTGAGCAGGGTCTAGTCTCTGAGGCTTGAAAGGCTGAGGAAGGACTCACCGCCCCTGCAGGAGCTCACAGCTTTGTTGGGGGGCGGGGAGGGTAGGACACTAGACTATGGATGAAAAAGAAATTTCCCACACAGCAGAAGTATCTACAGAGTGATGCAAAGGACAGACTTATGCCCCAGAACTAGACCTGCTGGGTTCCCCTGGGGCGCCTGGGTGGCTCAGTCATTTTAGTGTCCCACTCTTGATTCTGGCTCAGGGTGTGATCTCAGGGTCATGAGATCGAGCCCCAAGGTGGGCTCCAAACTCAGCAGAGAGTCAGCGTGGGATTTTCTCTCTCTCCGACTTCCATCCCCCCTCAGCCCCTTTGGCACATGTGCTGCTCTCTCTCTCTCCAATAAATAAACCTAAAAAAAAAAAAACCCCAAACCACTTCCCCTCTACAGGACACATGATACAGAAAGGTCTTTGAAATTCGCAGACCACATTTCCTTGATCAGTTTAAAGAAAGTGAAATGACTAACCAAAGCCCACCCCTACCTAGCTGTGTGATAATGAGAAAGTCACTCAATACCTTCGTATTTTGGCTTCTCATCTGTATAATAGCATTCATAGGGCCTACTTTGTATGAGGATTAGTGTATTAATATCTACAAAACGCTTAAAACAGTGCAGAGCATATGACTAATAAATATAAGGGTTGTTGGTCTCTAAATGTCATTCCCGGGGCGCCTGGGTGGCTCAGTGGGTTAAGCCGCTGCCTTCGGCTCAGGTCATGATCCCAGGTCCTGGGTTCGAGCCCCACATCGGGCTTTCTGCTCAGCAGGGAGCCTGCTTCCTCCTCTCTCTCTGCCTGCCTCTCTGCTTACTTGTGATTTCTCTCTGTCAAATAAATAAATAAAATCTTTAAAAAAAAAAATTAAATGTCATTCCCCTCTGATGCATTGTTTTTTTTTCTTTTTCTAAGTTTCTAGAAATTTCTAAAAACTAGATAATTTCTAAAACTTATCATCTTGTTTGGTAAGGTAAATATTGAAAACATACAACATAAAAAAGAAAAGATTTCCTAAATACATAAACAAAAATGTGCAAGTTGGTTTTATAGTCTGTACTTAAACAGTCCTGCTCAGGACAGGAAGATCCAAGGGACTATTGCTCTGAAGTCACTAAGGATGTCAGAAGTCTGCCACACTGGCTGTAGAAACCCCATAACGTGGGATGTGCCAGCTCATCCCTTCCCCCACCCCCCCCCCCACCCCTGCTCCCTGGAAGAGCTTCCTCCCCTACACCCGGAGCTGGAGGGGTCCCAGGCCATCTCATCAGAGAGACCCTGCCTGCCAGCTTCCCACGGACCTGAAGAAATAAAATCTGGGCTCCAAAATAGAAAAGAAAAACCCTTGCAAGACTGAAGTTTAATATTTTATTAACTGTAACACGTGAAGTTTGATAATGTTGAATTTAACTCCCGAGTTAACACTATAATTGCCAAGAAATCAGAATCGTTAATCAAATGTTTAAAAATAATTCAAGAAGCAGATCATGGGTCTCCTTTCCCTAACTAGCAGCATGACATGCAGTGGGGAGCACAGTTGTATTCTGATGTTTACGGTGCTATGGGGTGGGGCGGGCAGAGGCAGGAGCACCCGGGGCTTGGAAGCCCCTAAAATCTGCCCGCGTGGAGGTTTCCGGAGGCTCTCGGAAGAGCTCAAACTTCTTCCTGCCCCTCTCGGAGCCAGCGGTGACAGCCCACAACTTATCGTAAAAGCTGCCCGGGGCTCACGGTTAAAATACGGTGCAGCTGCAGAGAGATGGGTCGCTTCTGCCGGAATGCCAGAGGTCATGCTTTTCGTGTGCAGCAGAATTACTTGAAACCTTTTTTTGGGGGGGGGGTCGGGGGGTTGGAAGTCTGAATTTGTGATTCAGTAGGTCTGGTGAGGAGCCCGAGAATCTGCGTGTGAAGATCCAGGCCGTCCAGGGGCCACACTTTGGAAACAGCTACTTTTAGTGCAGGGGGTTTTCAGAAGAAGCCAAGGAAAGGTGGGGGTGGGGGCGGGGGCGGGGATGGGGGTGGGGAAGGGGGCGTTGCTGGCTGAATAACCCATGTGCGCAAAATGAAGGGTAATTGCCAGTTTGGAGACAGCTGTGCCTCAGGTCACGGCTTCCCCGTGGACGACATCTTCAAAAAGTGCAGGTGCGGCCCCAAGGCTCGGAGAACGTGGCGTGGATTTCTCGTTCTCGAATGTGCTCAGGTGTTGCCAGTGTTGACCACTTCTGGAGGCAAAACGCCCACCTTCTCCATTCCTGAAGGAGCATTTGCTTTGAGCAGAAGCTGCCTGTTTCGCGTTCCGTGGCAAGTTTCCGAATCCCAGCCTTGCAGAGCCTGGGACCTCACGAGGAAGAGGACGGGAGTCGGATGGCGTCATGTTCACCCACGGAGCAGCGTCGTGATGAAAGGAGCCTCACCCGCTCGCGGCCGCCCTGCAGACCGGGGACCAGAACGCCGCGATCTCCCTCCCGAATCGCCTGCGGTAAGCACACTGTGTCGCCTCGGCTGTGGCACTGCTGCGTGGTTTGCTCGGAGCGTGTTCCTAGTCCCTCCAGGCTGGGACAGGGTCTTTCCCGTGTTTGGGAGGAACATGGCGCGGGAATCATGAGCACAGACTGCGGGATCCTGCGGATCCAAGCCCACATGCTGGTTTGACCGAGGCAAATGCCTTCCCTTCTCTGAGTCTCCTACACGCGGGGGGTGGGGAGTGAGGGATAGTAAGAGCTACTTCAGGAATTTGGGCTCCTTAAATCAGCCCTGGTTCCTGAAGGGCAACTATCTGGAAGTTCATTGGTGTGAAGCTAGCTGGGGAGCCAGTCTCCCTGCACTTGCTGGTGTTCTGCCGGCTCAAGCCGGCCTCGTGGAATGCTCCCTCACACGGCCGGGAGTGGGGACCCCGGCCCCTGACTTCCTGGAGCCCGGGCTGCTGGGATGTGGTCTGCGGGGCTGAGCTCAGCAAAGCTCCCTGAGAAGGAAATGGTACTGACGGAAAGACGGACGTTCCAGGCTTCCCGAAAGCAATCGTCTGTGTGGTTATCAGAAAAAAACGTCATTCCATGTCCCAGTGGAGGGAAGCAGGGATACAAATTAACCCGAAATTTATATTTGCTGGGGGATGAATCATAGGACACGAGAGGGTGGGTCGCAGGTTTTCCTTCTGGATTATTTGCTCCACAGGCGAGGACTGAGATTTATAGCTCATCCCTGAGTGTGCGCAGCTCACAGGCTGGGAAGCCAGCTCAGAGCCCCGGGGACTTCGTGCTTTCAGGGGACCGTGCATGCTCAGACAGAAACTGGAAAGTTGATTTTTGATTTTTATTTGCCAAATGTGTGTGTGAGAAGGCTTTGCCACTTTCTCCGAAGTCCGGGGCCTTTGTGACACCCTCTCCCCCACATCGTGTGATCTTGGGGCTGTCAAGGGGGAACTTCCCTGTCAGGCCACCTGGGCAGGAAGGCACAGCAGGGGTCCCATGGCCAGCACTGTTTCTGAGCAGACCATGACGGCCCCGTCCTTCCCAATCTAGCCTAGAACGGCAGCCGCTCTTCATCGGCTTCGTAGTGAAAACTCCGGCTGTGGTCTGCAGACAGTCAAATCCGGCGTCCCCCGAGTACTGGTCGAGTTCTGCCGCGGCAGTACGTGGTCCGTTCCTTCGTTCTGGAAAGCTGCCTCGGAGCCAGGGAGTCATGTCCTCGGGGCTGGCCCAGGCTCTCCTCACGAGGCCGCGTGGCCAGGGGAAGGTGCACCCACGGCTCTTTCAGGCAGAGTTGGGGACCCTAACTTTACCCAGGAGCAGCTGTTGGAACTAGCACAATGGGGGCCTCAACGACTCAGCTGTAGGGGGCGATAATCGGAGCACCTGTGCCACGGGGGGACACGAGACTATACAGAGGGTCCCGGGCACGTCACAGGTGTCCGGCCAATGGCAGCTCTGGTGACCTCTACGTACAACCAGCATCTTAGTAACAAGTTCCTCCTTTCCAAGAAAATGCTTTTTTTTTTTTTTTTTAACCTTTCTAAACTTTGGCAAAGCAAAAAATTGTCCATCTCCATAGAAACCTGTGGAAACACTGGGACATCCATTGCAATGTGTGTGAGCCCCAGGGCAGAGCCCCACACTTCTCCGTCTCAGCCTTGGGACTGACCACATTCATGTCCACATTCTACTCCGAGGGGAGATAAATTGATTTTAAAAAACAACAAAAACCGAACCAAAACAAAACAAAAACCAAGCCCTGTGTGAAAGCTTAAGGACAAGAGACTTGGAACATGTCTTGGGCGGGGCTGGACCCAAAGCTGGAGAGGAGCAGGTTCAGGTCCTGGTATACGTGCTCCCTCCGAGAAGGCACTAGCCTGCCCAGCAGCTGAGCGGAGCTGGTGGTGTGTGATGGGGAGGACACGTGTCCCTCCTACCTCTCCCTGATGTTTTCATCCTCGGCTTTAGCCCGGGGTCCCAGTATTGGATGTCAGATGGCCAGGACATTCATTATGTCAGGCACCTGGCGTGTGCCCCCAGGGACAGGCTCACCAAAAAGAGGACATTGATTTTTTTTTTTTCCTTTCTTTTCTCGGACACCCTGCAGTCTGGCTGGGGAAAGATAAAATTACCAGTCCCTCTCAATATTTAATCTTTTTAAATCATAAAAGACTATCCCAAAGCCTTTTCCGTTGAGAAGTAGAAACAAGATTTTCAGTGTGGAGAAGGTCTTGTGGAGACTGGAAATATCTGGCCACCAGTAGGCAGCCAGAACGACCTCAGGGGACATTTCTGAAGGCGGAGCCTGGTTGGCAGCCTCCTGCTGTGTCTCCGTGTAGCCTCACCCTCTCCTGTGTCAGGTGATCCCCCACTTAGGGTCCTTGAAGGATCACCTCAAGCACCAGGCTCCCCCCTACCACAGCCAGCTGGCACAGGTGCTGGCCGGCTTCCACTTGATTTGTTCTCTACCTTTTCCCTCCCCCAGGAAATCACAGCTTTTTGCACGGACCACACAGCAGGCTGCTGTCTATGCAGTCAAGACAAAGCAGAGGAGTTTGGGCATCAGAAGGCAGGGAGTGGAGGTTCCCTCTTCCTCCGCTTCTCTGAGAATACTCACTACGACCAGATGGGTTTTCTCTTCTGGATGAAGGCCTTGATTCCCTCCTGCCCGTCCTTCAGGGCCACGTTGTCCACCATGGTCTGGGAGGTGAGGTGGTAGGCTGTTCGAAGGTCCTGGGGCAGCTGCCTATAGAAGGTGGCCTTGCCCAGAGATACCACGGGACGGCTCAAGGAGGCAATCTTCTTTGCGATTCTCATGGTCTCTTCCTCCAGCTGCTCTTCTGGAACGACTTTGCTCAGCAGCCCGTGGAGCAAGGCCTCCTGAGCAGAAATGGGCTCCCCGGTGAAAAGCATTTCTAAGGCCACCTGAGGGAGGAAATGTGTTACTAAGGCATGCTCCCTGTGACCCCCAGCTAGCCAAGCGCCACCCTCTCCCTTCACTCTGCCTACTTCCCTACCACCTCAGCCCAGTTATCTGCTTCCTCAAATAACATGTCATCCGTCAGGCCCGACGTCTACAACACCTAGACTCCTGCCAGGGACAGGGTTGGATCTTTCCAAGAGCAAGGAGGAGGCAAGTGCCCAGGGAAGGGCCTGACTCTCCGCCTTCCCGGAGAAGGCAGAGAGTCAGGCCCTTCCCTAGCTCCTTCACCAGAGCTGATCTACCAGCACCCCCCGAAGCCAGGGGCTCCCCTCTCTCTTGCAAGGGCCAGGTACAGGACATCTGATGGGAGGGAACCAAAACTGAAGCCCCAGGCCTGCCCCAGACCGACGGAGGGGCCACTTTCCAGAAGGAGGAACATGCTTAGAGATGCCACCACCATAGTCTGACTGAAAGCACAGCCCCCAAAATCAGAGACGGGGGGGGGGCGGTTGAAAGGAAATGCCTTCCAGGGACTAGACTCAGGATCCCGGCATGATGTAACTTACACAAGAGCCTGCCTCCCTCTAACCACCTCTCTCCCCACACACTTTCCAGGCCTGCAGAACGAGGGTAGAGGCTCCCTACTCTCCGTGGTTTGCTCTGTCCCATAGCCTGCCGTGTACTGCACCTCAGTTCTCTTTCCACAAAGTCTGGCCTCTTGAGATTCAAATTCATGATTCCCACCGCACACAGAGACACACAGCACGGGCCGGGGCTGGGGGGAGGCGCCTCTCTACAACCCCCCACCCCCTGCAGCCCCGCTGTTCCTTGAGCGCCCTGGGCATGCTGTCACCTTGGGGAGCTTGTACTCGGTGTCCTCTCCGCCTGCGATGCTCCATCCCCAGGTGTCTTCAGGACTGGTGCCCTCGTCCCCGTCAGGTCTCAGCTCCTGCGTCCTCTTGTCCACACGGTCCTCCCAGACCAGGCTAGTCAACCTGGAGGTCACACCCAGCACTCTCCCCCTTTCCGGCCGTGTCTTCATCCTTTGCGCTTCTGCCGTTTAGCACACCGCATGCTCGACACGTTGATCTTGTGTATTGTGATCGCCTTTGCCGGTAGGGGAACGCCACCAGATCACGGAGTTTATTCAAAACTGTTCCGTTGAGTTGTGCGTTCAGCTCTTGCACACAGTAGGCGGCTTACTAAGTACTGATGCGTGGTTGGAGGGGTGGATGGATGAAAGCAGGTGGTACGGCAGGTGGGGGAGGCTTCCGTTCTTCGCAGGCTTGGTCAGAGCAGTGGCTCAGCTCCCACCTGGCTCGTCTGCTTGGGCTACCTGGTCTTGGAACCTGGCCGCCGTGGTGTATGATGGGGAAGTCTGAGACACATGAGAGACCGTGAGAAGAGTTCCAGCGACTGGCCCAGCTGGGGTCCCCGCCAAGAGGCTGCCCAGCAGCCGGACACGGGGGTCTGCAAGTACTCAGATGATGCTCACCCCCCATCTTCTGTTCCCCCAGCTGAGGCCACACATGCTGCAGAGCCGAGAAGTTTCCTTGGGGACCCCTGCCCGGATTGCAGATTCACGAGCTCGACAATCTGCTGCTGTTGCTTTAAGCCACTGAGTATGGGTGGTTTCCTCTGCAGTAGTGGGTAATGGGACTAGACTGAGATAAAATTTTGGGGTCACTAGCATTTAGATCATGCTACGGACTAGGT
This sequence comes from Lutra lutra, assembly GCF_902655055.1. NCBI lineage: Eukaryota > Metazoa > Chordata > Mammalia > Carnivora > Mustelidae > Lutra > Lutra lutra. Next base: position 10,591,961 of record NC_062285.1, on the reverse strand, counting down.
TTCTCAGCCTTCGTGCCATCGTGTATTTGGGGCGAGGTCGTATCTTGTGGTGCGGGATTGCCATGTGCATTGCGGAATGTTCATCAGCGTCCCTGGTCTCTATCTGCCAGATGCCAGGAGTTCTGTGTCCCACCCCAACAGCTGCGACCCTCACAGACATCCCCCCGGCACTACCAGATGTCCCCCTGAGCCATTGTTGCTCCCAGGGAGAACCGCTGACTTAGATGGTTTTTCTAGATCATGAGGCTAGACTGGCACAGCTAGGGGCAGAGCTTTGGTAAGAAGGGAGGGGTCAGAAGGCCGGGCTCGGGAACTCCTGCCATCGTGGGGACAGGTGGGAAACACACTGGACTGGTAGTTGGGGCACGTAATGCTGGGCCCCGGCTTCCCCTCTGCAAGGTTAGCAGTGGACTAAATCCCAGCATGTCCAGTTTGGGGGTGTGTGATGTCAGCACGTGGGAGGCAGCAGGTACACGATGCCTGTGGGTCAGTCTATGCCTGTGGGTCACCCCAGAGACTGTGCATTAGTTGACCGGGAATAGTATCATGGCGTCAAAGCCTCTTGGAAGCCCCTGGTTGAACGTGGAGCTAAAAGCCAGGTCCTGCTGAGGAAGGGCTGCAAAGACCCCGCAGAAGACACCCAGTGAGTCACACGAAGGGGCCGGGACAATGTCTGCTCTGTCGCTGCCTGACAAGCACATGTCAGCGGGGACCCCGGTCAGAAGCCAGGGGAAAGCAGGGCCACTGCACTTTCCAGCCTTTCTTTTCCTCCGTCCATGCAGGCGGCTCTCCAGAAATTCATGGGACCACAGAGCAGACAGTGGCCAGCCCCGAAAACAACACTAAAAATCAAATCTGGCGAAGATAAGTCATCAGACCCTTGACAGTCATCAATCGCTTTACAGCAATCCCTTTACAGCAATGGGCAAGACCTCAAATAGCCTTCCAAGAGTAGTTATGAGGGGTGCCTGGGGGGCACGGTCAGTTGAGTGTCCAGCTCCTGGTTTTAGCTCAGGTCATGACCTCAGGGTTGTGAGAATGAGCCCCACGTCAGGCTCCATGTTGGGTGGGGAGCCTGCTTGGGATTCTCTCCCTTTCTTTCTCTCTCTCTCTGCCCCTCTCCTCACTCTCTCTTTCACAAATAAAATCTTCTTAAAACAAGTAGCTGTGAATGCTAGGAGAGTCGTAAGGAGGAAATTGTTACAATCAAAGCATCAGTGTTCCCTTGGCGGGCTCAGCGGACAGGCATTCATCCATCCTGGGCCATCCCTACTTGCTGGCTGGGCTCATCATCTGTCCGTGGGACAGCCCCTCGTCAATGCCTTCCTCCAACAGATGCTTTCATTAGTGTCGCTGTCTTCCGGGGCCTCCTTGGCTCTGTTCTCCTTCCCCTGCTTCCATGAACCAACCGAGCTCCTGTCTGGCCAGGGCCACTGCCAGGGCCCAAGAGATCAAGAAGTTTTCAGAGTGAGTCCTTTGGAGTCCAAGCTTCTGCAGGCCTGGACACAGGCCAGGGTGTGGGCAGGGGCCTCGTCCTGTCTGCGGAGTGTAGCTTCTCCAAGGGACCCCTGGGCACGTTGCTTCTCGTCCCCTTTCCCCAGCTGGCATGCATGTGTACGAATGACTCTCAGAGATGCGGCAAAGAACAGCTAATGAAGGACCGCAGGACTCACAGTCACATGGAGTGCGACAGAAATGCAGGGGAAAACGGTCTGTTCCAGCAACACATGAACCGGCGGAAAGAACTATGATGGTTCTGCTCACTCGAGGGACCTGGCATGAGTCTGCATTTGAGGCTGGGGGCTGCGGGCCAGCTTCCATGCGCAGGAACTCCAAGCAGAGCCAATCTTCTCTTGGGCATCCATTCACCCCACAAAGACTTACAGAGGAGAGCTCCAAGAATCCGGGGCAGTGCTATGCACTGAAATGTGTCTCTCCAAAATGCACGTGTGCAAGTCCTGAGCCCCAGTGCAACTGTATTTGGAGCTGGGGCCTTTGGGGTAGTAATTAAGGTTAACTGAGGTCATTGGGTAGGGCCCTGATTCCATAGGATTGGGGGCCTTAGGAGCAGAGTTAGGGATCTCTGTGTTCATGTCTCTCTCACATCACCATATGAGGACATAGTAGGAAGGTGGCTAGCTCCAAGCCAGGAAGAGAGCTCGTACCAGGTTTCACATCTGCCGGCACGTCAAGCTGTGACACCCAGCCTCTGGAACTGTGAGAGAGCAAACTTCTGTTGTTTCAGCCGCCAGTGTTGTTTCAGTGCCAGTCCCTGGCACGTACTACAGCAGCCCAAGGTGATTAATACATACACAGGAAGACTGTTTTTGTAATGTCTTAATTCTGAAGCAATGCCAAAAACACATTAAAAAAGACATCCAAGTTCGTGAACTAAATGAGTCTGGGAGAATGTGGAGTCCTCACCCCTGGAGAGGAGTGAATAGGGCACCCCGTCTGTCAGGCCCAGGCAGCTCTGCCCATGGGAGAACACATGATCTCTTAAATTGCCTTCTAGATAAACAATTCCTAATGTTACTTCAGGGTCTCTAATATCCACAAAAAGGAAGTGACCTTGAGCTATAGCATGAGGGGTTGTTCTTGGATAGAAGATATTTTCCCTTTCAGTCAATCAGTCAGCCAAGTGGAGAAGGACAGAGACAGACAGATGGTCAGAACGTGAGAGACCATCAGAAATCAGTCCATCCTCTGAAGGGTCCCCACCAAGTTCAAGCTCGACACACTCAGAAATAAAATGGCGCCTACACACCATCCCGGCCTCTCCTACCACCTCCAGTGGGTATGAGAACTGCTAAATTCAGAAATCACCTCACATGGAAATACTGTCAAAGACACAAGATGCTCATCTTTCTGGAATGCTCTAAAGGCAGCCTTGCCTACAGGTAGGTGAAGGGACCACAACGTCTGGACGGGTCCCCTCCACTCCTGGATCCATCCTCCCTTCTGGGCACAAACTTCCTTTATTATCGTTTACACAGACTCAGTAAAAGAAAAACAAGCAAAAAAAAACCACACACACACACAAAAAACAACTGATTTGTTAAATGGTAGTGAGCTCACTTATGTCCCCATCCTCTCTCCCACTTGATGGAAAGTGACAGACTGTCCCATGAAGAGGGATCACGAGGGGTCACGAGGAGGGGCTGTGCTCCAAGTCTCACTGTGCTTTGGAGCCCCATCTGGGTGGCCTCGATGTGGTCCTGGGGCTTGGAGTTGGGCGCACGGGCTCTGCTTCTCAGTCCCTCCGCACACCCAGACAGCGCCACAGACCTGTCATGTCCCAGGAGGATGGTGGAGAGGTGGCTGGCTGAGCGGCTTCCTTCTAGCAAACGACGGATGCGTCTGACTAGATGGGAACAGGGAGGAAAGGGCCCCCATGGCTCTTCCTGAGGGAGGTATCACTGGCCCGGGGCAGCCCCGAGACAGGTGCACCGGGGTCCACCTGGACCAGGCAGGGGCTCGCTCTCCCAGGCGCTTCCATTCCTTTCATTCCCGGGGACCAGGGAGGTCTTAAGGGGATTCAGGCAACCCTTGAAGGAAGTCTTGATGGAAGGAAGGTCAGCATCCCCGGCTGGTTCATCCCCTTCTTTGGGCCTTGGTTTCCTCATCTGCTTCCTGGGCTCATACTGATTTACAAAGATTTTACCCAGGCGGGTTGGATGACAAGAGTTGTATTCTCTAGAGAAAAGAAAGCCTGTTTATTCTCTAGCTAATCAGCACCATCTTTGCTTCAGATGAGAGAGAGAGCACCTTCTCTCATCCTTTTCCTTCATCAATTCAAGCTGCCTTTTATGATGGCACTTCTTGGGTCCCCGTAAGAAGCTGGGGGTCTCACACTTCCTCTTCCTGGGGCACTTGTGTTAAAAACAACAGCACCTGAGGCCAAGGCAAACCCTGAGAGCAGCAAGATTTGGGTCTGGAGTTGGTCCCCCGAGTTCCAATCCCAGATGGGCCACTTCCTAACCACAAAATCTTAAGCATGCAACTTAAGCCCTCTGAGTCTGTTTCCTCATCTGAAGGTGGGAATGAGCCTTCGGTCCTCCCGCGGGATTGCAGAGATGAGAGACAGTAAGTGTATAGCTAACACTACCCTGCTGGGCACTCAGTCGGCACCTAATAAATGCACTGATGATAGTAACACGCCTATTCCAACTGTACATTTGTAGGACTCTGATTGGCTATTAGGTATCACAGCCCTGAAAGGGGGTGATTCTTTAAACCCGAGGGGTCTTGGGGGGCCCCCTTGAGTCACACCTATCGTAAGAATTGGCTGGCGATGCAGTAAGGGCTCAGGAAGGAAGGAAGCCGACGGAGAGTCACAGGTGGGTTTGGTTGCTGGGAGATATCAGGTAAGGCCCTGAATTGCCCCCTCAAACCCTTTTGTAAATCGGGAGTTGAACCACATGGTCTCAAAGGTGCAGAGGCCCATGGCTGTGCAGTTCTCTGTTCAAGTACAGATTCTGATGTGGTCGGTCTAGGGGGCTGGGACCCTGCATTTCTCAGGCTCTCTGGTGGTCTCCAAACCAGGCTGAGTAACAAGACGTTAACACTCTTTCCAGCCTGGAAGTTCTACTCTGTTTTTTTTTTTTTTTTGGTTTTTTTTTTGGTTTTTTTTTTTTTAAGATTTTGTTTATTTATTTGACAGAGATCACAAGTAGGCAGAGAGGCAGGCAGAGAGAGAGGGGGAAGCAGGCTCCCTGCTGAGCAGATAGCCTCAATCCCAGGACCCTGAGATCATGACCTGTGTGGAAGGCAGAGGCTTAACCCACTGAGCCCCCAGGTGCCCAGTTCTACTCTGTTCTAATGAGATTTGAGGAAATCCGATTCCACAAATACCCAAAGTTTCCACAGATACCCCAGGCAACTAGATGGAAGCCAGCGTTCCCACCACAGAGAAGTGATGGGCTGGGGAGTGGGGGTTCGGATTTTCCCATGCGCTCCCAGGATACCAGCTGCTTGAGGGCCCGCTCTGGCTGGGGAGGAGAGCAGCTGCACCAGGCAGTGTTTAGAAGGTGCAGTGAAGATGCATTATTTAACTCATGCCAGAGGAGAGATGCGGTTTACAAATGTGGAAAATTATTCACGCCCGGGCTCAGTCTGGCTTGAACACAAGGGCTGCACTCCATCACTTCTGCTCTCTGCGGGGAAACCGCCGCCCTCCATCTCCAGCACAGCTGAGCCATTTCCCACGGTGACCAGCAGAAGGCACTGGTGACCCACACCCATGGCTCTAGCTGGGGCAGAAAGGGTAGAGCTCCCAGGGCAGGCAAGTTTGCAAAAGCACTTGCTTGCTTCCTTGTGGCTACGCGCAGTGGAATCGTGTGCCCCCCACCCACCAAAGCCCACAGGCCTGTGTATGGATGTGTTCATAGGGGTGCAATCAAGCAATGACCGCAGGGAGGGGTGTTTCTGGTTAGGTTTAGATTTTTATGAATTCCTACTTGCCTCCTCCAGGGGGCAGCACAGGTGAGACCTGAAGATCCAGCAACCTGGCAAAGGCCCTAGGTTCTGACAGATTTCTTCCCACCGAGTTCCCTTTATCAGTACTGCGATTTCAGATCATGAGTGTTGACCCCAAACTGTGTATCCCCTTCACGCCTCTGTGGAGTAATGAACCCAACAGGCAAAGACATATGCAGATAGCTCTGAACCACTTTCAGACTGCTAACTGGGAAGAAACCCGGGGGTCAGATCACAAGGAGCACAGATCAAGTTGCTGAGTGGGGACGATACTGGAGACTCTGCCCTCGTCTTCTCAGCAGGCCTGGCCCTTGCCAAAACTACTCAGGGGAAGTCAGAGCTACTCTTGTTCTTGCAATGTCCTGCCCCTTCATCTGTCATGCCAAGTAGTTAGGCGGGGTGGTTCTGAGCACCGGGCTTCCTGGAAACTTAAGGCCTATGTGTGTCACATGTGAGTTTTTTTCTCTTCTCAAAAACTCTTAAAATTTGACAAATGTGATAACAATGTTTACGTTTCTAGGACTCCATTGTAAGCCTCGATGGGAAAAGTTTGTGTTAAGAAAGAATGGATTCTTATCCTAACGGCAGGGCTGATACAAAGGTTTGGGTGCCTCACTATGGACCCTTCCAGAACATCAGGTGTTAAGGAAGATGAACACCTGCTGATGGGGTAACCCGTCCACCTGCTGATGATGCGACAGGCCTCGTGACTTGATTTGCACAATTTTACGGCAGTTTGTCAATGAGCTCTGACAATCTACTTGAGATGCACTTTGATTTCATGTACTTGGCACAGAGGAGAGACTTAAGAAGTATTTGCTGAATTACTGTACATGCATTTAAAGTGAACTTGTCTCCTGACAGGATGAAACCCGCTTAGTCTGCAAACCTTTTGGCAAGCTGTTATGTCTGACAGCTCACCTTTGCCCACTTTCAGCCACTGTTCCTGAGGGTGTGTGTTCGCACACTCTGCCTTCAGACCTTTCTCACAAATACACGTTTCTGTAAAAACTAATGAGGCACCATAAAGGAAAGGAACGCATCCCTAAACTTCTTGTTCCTGCCGCTTGATTTCCCTGGGGTCTCATCTCTTTTGTGCCTCAGGCATATGGGCAACTGCTAATTTTTGTAGTTGACATTAAAATGGATAATATATTCTAGAAAGCAGTTTAGGTTCCCTACGTTCTGCAACTTCGCCAACCTCTCCCTTTCTGGAAACATGTCTAGTTGAGAATGAGGATGTATTTTTTTCTAGAACAGGAAAACCCCTGGTTTACACTTAAGAGCTCCTTAGTAAATCTTATTTTACGATGTGATAGGAAGAACAAGTTTAATGAAGAACATGGACTTCACCGTGGTCAGCAACGACCAACCACCTCATGTAATGTGGCTCCTTCCAGGGCAGATCCAATATGCCAAGCATGGGCTCGTCTTGCTCCTCAAACATAACCATTGCGAACCTGACACACTCAGGGAATCAGCTCTTTTCAGTCCTTTCTGGAACAAGACAGATCGCTGGCAAGCAATAAGCCAGGGACACTAGCATCCTAGCCTCCTGATACGGGCCTAGGTCTCCCCAGGTGTTCCAACAAAATGGAGTTTCAACGGCAGGGCCAGTAAGAGGACAAGAACATGTGCAAACAAAACAAAGCAGGACCCTAACTAGTCGTCCTGAGGGGCCCTCGAGGGTGACACGCGGTGAGAAGCTCAGAGGAACAGGTGCCAGCCATCCCCGCCCCCACACTTGGCTTCAGAAGGGACACTGCAGCGCAGCCCGCCAAACACACTCTGGGCGGAACATCCTGATCCAGTCCTTGTAACCAGTGAGTTCTGGAACCGACCACCCCGTGCCCTGGGGGATCACATGGGGAGGGCCCACAGGGCGTTCAGTTACCTTCCTCGGCACCGCTCTCCCCAGGGCCACCCCAGGGGTGGAGCAGAAGAGCCCGATGTTCACCCCAGGGGTGGCGAAAGAGGACTTGTCGCTTGCCACGGCAATGTCACAGCTGGCAACGAGCTGGCAGCCGGCCGCGGTGGCCAAGCCGTTCACCATGGCAATGACGGGGACCGGGAGCTTCTGGATCAGCAGCATGACCTAAAAGGGCAAACACACGACTTCGTTTCCGGCCAAAAGCAAAATGCAACAGCACACGGACGATTTTCTGTGACTTCACCCTTCCCAGAGCATGTCCCCTATGCGTTCGATCAGAGTCTCGGAAAAAAAGGGTGAAAGAAAGCCTGGCATCAAGTGCCAACTGTTTGGTCTTCCTGAGACCCAGGGGAGGAGGGGACAGTAGGTGACAACCAGGGCCGGAAAGCTCAGTGGGGAAGGAACTCGCCCAGGCGGGGAGATTTGAGCTTGCGTCTGGCTGATGACACAGCCCTGGTCCTTCTACACCTGGCAGGACCCTCTGTGAGGTCACGGTCCCCTCTGACCACGTCCCCAGCAGCCCCCCATGAAGCACAGAGCTGATTCTGATCTCTGGGGAACCGCGCCTGCATGGAGCGTGCCCGGTGCAAGTCTGAAACTGGTATTTGCTACTTCCTTGAAAAATGAAGCTGGAAGACAAATTACTTCTCAAATTACTGCCCTGAATATTCTCTCAATTCCTTTATAATGGTGGGAAGGAACCCTGTCATGATCAAAATAAACAAAATTCCCTAAACAGGGCCCCTGGCACAGAGAGGAGCCCAAGAACTGGCTCATGCTCGTGGGACCCCTCCCCCACTCCATAAATTTCTGGAACTTATTTTTACAGCTTATCAAATACCTTGGTTGATTTCTCCATTTTTTTTTAAATGTCACACAAAACAGACTGTGTCACTATGGTAACTTGGACGTATACACAGTTGCACTTTGAACCCTGGCAGGGAAGGAGGGCAAGTGGGAAGGAGCTACTACATCTGGGTTTGTTTCCTAGGCGGCCACTCTGAAAAAATGACTTTCCTTGATTTGAAGGTTTTGCCCAAGGAACTCCGCCTTCTGCTTTCACAAACATGGTCTATTCGGCAGCTTTACTATAAAATAATAATATATTTAGGGATATGACATCATGTTCTATAATAGTGGTTTGGACTTTTTTAGGGGGTCACCTTGTGAGAATCTGATAAACGCTCTTGACTTTCTCCTCAGAAAAATGCACGTGTGCATATCCACACCCCAAACGGCTCCGGATGTAGGGGCTCTGAGAGCTCTAGGTGAGGACGAGTGTGGTCAGTGACTGAGCTTATTCCCAGAGAACTGCAACAGCAGGGGGAGAACTCTTGCTCAAGAACTTGTAGCGTCTTGTAGCAAAGAAAGATTCTTTTTGGCTCTGAGTGTCGTCTGTCATCCAATGAGCTGGTTACTTAGGACAAGTCACTTGGCCACGATTAGTGTCGAACAGTCTGTGTCTCCCGTGTGCCTGCTACAAAGCACTAAGATTCTATATAACCTGGTGGGAAAATACTGAGAGTAGATCCCAACAATATTAAAAATATTTATATTTTTCATCTAGGGAACATTTCTAAGGAATAATCCTAAAATAGGGTAAAAAGGTGTCTAGGCAGAGATGTTAAATTATAAAAATATTATAGTGGTGATAAACTAATAAGTAATGAATATATATAAATAAATAAGGGGCACCTGGGCGGCTCAGTCAGTTAAGCGTCTGCCTTCAGCTCAGGTGATGATCCCAGGGTCCTGAGATGGAGCCCCACACCAGGCTCCCTGCTCAGGGGGAGCCAGCTTCTCCCTCTCCCCCTTGCTTGTGTTCTCTTTCTCTCGCTGTCTCTCTCTCTCTCTCTCTCCCTCTCAAATAAATAAAATTTTAAAAAAATAATAAGTAAATAAGAAAAGTGACTATGTAAACTAATTATCCACTTAATGGAACACCGTGTTCTCATTTTGAGATTTTCCACCAAACATAGCAACATGGCCTGACCTTGCATAGTGGGCTGGAGCCAGGCTCCTGGGGTCTGATGCCCAGTCTGCCACTTACCCACTGGCTATCCCCCAGTCTTCACATCTGGGTATAAGAATGGGCACAATAATAGTACCAATCTTGTAGAACATGAGAATTCTATATATGTCTAAAGTATTCAAAACATTATATGGCACATGGTTAAGCATTCAGTGCTATAATCACATTATACAGTTATATAGCATAATTGCCCCTATGTATGATTATTCAAATAGGTTCATGTGGGAAAAGGTTTGAAAGAAATCTACTAAATATTAGCATTCTCTCTGGGTGGTATGATCATGGTCTAGTATCAGCAGTTTGTTTTCCTGCCTTCTCTTTTTCTGGATTTTCAAAATTTTCCATGTTTATTATTTGTATAATTAAAACATATTTTAAGTAACATTTTTTAAGAAGGCTCCATGCCCAACATGGGGCTGAACCCATGACCCTGAGATCGAGTCACATGCTCTACTGAGCCAGCCAGGTACCCCCAAAATGTCTTTTATTTCTTAAAATTTTCTATTTTTTCAAGATTATTTGAGAGAGAGTGTGCACACACACATGTGCACATGCATGGTGGGGTGAGGGAGAGAGAGATTCTCCAGCAGACTCCCTGCTGAGCGAGGAGCCCCACATGGGGCTTGATCCCACATCCCTGAGATCACAACCGCAGCAGAAATCAAGAATCAGACCCCTAACCGACTGAGCCACCCGCGTGCCCCCAAAACATACTTCAAATACAGTTAGCAACACAGAAAAGACAAAGGCAAGTTAGATAACAAATCAGCTGAGGCAGCCAATCCCTTGGTAGTCAAGAAATTATTTTCCCTCCTAGTTTACCTTCCTGAACTAAGTATTTTTCCTGGGTTCTCTGCCTTCTCCAGATGCGACATCAGTGTAACTACAGCTTAGCCTCACTCAGTAGCGTGACTGCGGGCTCTGCGAGCAGCCTTGTCCCATTGCCATTTCAGCCGTGAGGCCGAGGAGAAAGAGAAGACTCTCTTCCTGGACTAAGGTTTCCACCTCAGACTTCAACAGGACAAAAGAAGAGACACATGGAGTGGGTCTCCAGGGAAATGTGTTGGGTCAGCTCCACAAAGGGTTACTTTTGGTCTCCCATAGTCACGATTTTTTCTCCTTCTCCATTTACCCTATTCCTAGTTTGTAAATAATTAACAATTAGGTGGCACTTGGTGTCTGCAAGGAATCTGCTAGTTTAGATCCTGAGCCAAGTCAGGAAGCTCCGTCTTCCTCTCTAAACCCGCATTTTCTCGTGTGTGAACAGAACAGTGAAATCTCTAGCTCATTCTGTCCCAATCTGTCCGTTGATCACATTTGGAAATGGAGATCTTCCAAGTTTATGGTGCTCCTGTTTGTCCAAGACATTGTGATTTTCTTAGAAGTATTCAAGAAACCAGGGCGCTTCCGCTCCGATCGCCGTGTTAGGACAAGGTCCCGTTTATGCACTATGTCTTTATCAGTGAGCCGGAGACATCCAGGGGTTGCCCGCGTCCGTGAAATCTGGCCTTTCTCCTCTGAAGCAGCGCCGGGCTCCCCTGTGGCCGTCTGGCTAACCCGTTGGGATCTCAGTTCGTGAAGACACCACGGCAGAGTGATAAAAGCAGGCCCTTGAGGGAGGAGGGAAGGGCTCTAGTGGTTCTCTTTCATGCTTTTCTGTTTTAGCCAAACCCAGTGGATATTGTAGAGAAATCACTTCTGAAGCACCGTGCCTTGCCAAACACCAGAGCAGAACGTTACGTAAACATCACTGGTGTGGAACAAAACACCGAAGCCTTAGCTCCGGGTTGCTTCTGTGTCTCCGTGAAGCCTAAGTCAACTGCTTTCCTGGCTTGTCGACATGAGAAAACTCTTAACGGGCTCTCCGTACAGCATTCTGGAAGGGCAAGGGAAACAAATGGTGGCCGAGAAGCCATCTCAGTCACCTTCCTGCCAGCCTCCCTGGTGCGTGCCTCTGTCTTGTCTGTAGAGAAGGTATCGCGAAACACTTGTTGAATCGTTAACGACCAAATACATGAGCAAGTCCATGAATGAATGAAAAATTCGGTGAAGTAATTTTAGGGCCAGGTTATGAAACTGCTTTTGGTCTTTTTTTTTTAAGATTGGTTTATTTAAGAGTTTTTAAAGATTTATTTGTAAAATAAATAGAGCATGGGGGGGGCAGAGGGCAAGGGAGAGAGAATCTCAAGTAGGCTCCACGCTCATCGTGGAGCCCGACATGGGGCTCGAACTCACAACCTGATACCACGACCGGAGCTGAAACCCAGAGTCGGTTGCTTAGTGGACTGTGGCACCCAGGCTCCCCTGACGCTGTGTTCTGTCTTGCTTCTCACCTACATTTCCAGTTTCAGTGTGGCAGGAGGTTTGTTTTTCCTTCTTTTTCCCTCAGTGCCTGGCAAGTACTGTGCATACAGTGGTGCTCAATAACGAGTTATGAAACAAGCGAAGCATGACCTGAAGTTGTAGGCTGTATTCAGTTTCTCATTATCCAGGGGTGGACTCGGTGTGATTATAACCATCGCAAGCCTTTTGTTCCTCTTCCTCCTCTCTGCTGGCAGTTTCTCTCCTTCGTATGGTTAAAGACACAGACCGTGAGAAGTAAACGTGAAGAGGTTCATTTTCCACTTGGAGGCGGTGATTACCAAGGTTGGTCAGAAGAAGGGTTTGAAAATAATCTTTAAAATCATTATGGTTATTCCATTCACAAATATTCTCTCTCTGCCATTAACAGAGTTGTTTTAGTTTAAAATTTTAAAAAAATTACACTGATCTTGGGCCCTTCCCCTCCACAGATGTTCACACCCACCCTCTGCCTCTGACTTGAGACATATCTACCAAGACACACCCTCACGGTCCCGGACGCGGCCACTGTCAGCACCAGCCTGTATCGACCTTTCTCCGGCAGGTAACAAGATCACTTGCCAACTGTGCCCACTTGAAAATCGAAACCAAATAGTGGCCTGGTTAAAGGATGGGCCAATGACCAGTCTGCAGGGACTCGGTCTCAGAGATAAAGCCTTGTGTGTCCACTGGAAGCATCATTCAGTATTTCACGTGGCTCTCATTTTTGAGCTGTGATGTCACCCCTCGGCCCAGCTTACCTCAGAACAGGTCTGAAACACTTCGGTGTGATAATCTGGGCTTCGCTCATCCGTCAGTTCCTTTAAATCATGTCCAGAAGAAAACACGGGCCCCTCAGCTGCACATGTTTCCAGTAAAGAAAAGAAAAGAAAGAGAAGTAAGCAGCTAGAGCTTGAACGTTCCCTTACTTACCTCCCAGGTAATGTAACAGCAATCGCGCTGATGCCGTGGACACTTTGAGTTGATGGCTCAGTTTTGATAGAATAATTCCATTTTGCTTGCAAAGTGACAGCCAGGGTTTTGTGGTGACAAAGTAAGGGGCAGCATGGGTTCTCGAAGGTCTGTGGTGGAACCAGCGAAAACATGCCATGCCAACAAGAAGGCTCAGTAACCGTGGCAAATGTCCTCCTTCCAGAATCATCCCCTGGTTTCACACTTGTGTGTCTGGACTTGGTCCGGCCTGACTGTATAGACTCACTTGGGCCCATCAAACCCACCCCGCCTCCCGCAGTGTCCCTGTCCTTCGGTCCACATATCGCGGCCACCCACACAGGTTGGGATCAGGAAGGTCGGACTGTGAGGACAGCCCCTTTATTTTTACGAGGGATTGGACGATGTGGTATTACTGATACTGTTGCTATTAACAACAATGACAAAATGGACACAACCCATCAGCTGGTAGCACTTTCTCCTACTTCCCTTTGGCTGCGGCTGCTGGGACAGACGATGTTACTCCCGGCATGCCAATGAGAAAATTGTGTGGCTGTGAGTTAGCACCCGGCTTACAACCACCATGGCTCCTGGACAATATTTGCTCTATTTCTTCCCCCCCTCGCCATATAAAAAGTTGAAAATTTGGGGGCGCCTTGGTGGCTCAGTTGGTTAAGCGTCTGACTCTTGATTTCGGCTCAGGTCATGATCTCAGGGTCACGAGATCGAGTCCTGTGTCAGGCTCTGTGATGAGCGTGAGGTCTGCTTGAGATTCTCTTTCTCTGCCCCTCCCCTCGCTTGTGTGGGAACATGCCCTATCTCATAAGTAAATAAATATATAAATAAATAAAATTTAAAAGATTTTTTTAAAAAGATGAAAATTTATATTCAATCACAGAGAAGAAAGTAACATTCTAAGTAGCTGCCTCCAGAAACACGATTTTTTAACTTTTTAAAAAAGAATAGTGCATCATAGGGCAGCATGTGTTTTCTGTGGTTGCTTTACAATGCGGGCACGCTGTTATTTATGCCGCTGTCATCATCACCAGACGACTTGGTAAAAGTTCTTACTGGAAAAAGAGAAGGAAAGAAATGAGCAAAATAGATCATGCTTCCTGGGACCCTTGAAGAAGACCACAGATCTCAGCTGAAAGCTTAGGAAGAATAGAAAAGACCAATCAGTGAATTGCCCAGCAGCCTGTCCTGACCAGCTAGGTAGTCTGCCGAAAGCTTTGGTGATTAAACCCATCTGATCGGATCCATGAAGACATCAGTTCTCGGACTTTGATGGGGAGACCAGCACAGCCAGGGGTGGCAATGTTTCCTACCCGACACGTCCGACAAAATGGAAAAAGACATAGTCTCACCGCACGGTAATCTTCCCTATAATTTCCACCATTAATTGCACAGGGGTTTTTTTCATAATGTTCTTGTAAAGGAGCTTCAGAAACAATTCTCCCACGAGGGGAAGGAATGCCTCAGTTGACCAAAGAATTTTGAGAAGCTCCTTCCGGGTCATTACAGAACACTGAGGCGGTATATCCGGTCAGTACCTGAAATGATGATGACTCTTAGGTCTTTGCTCTCGGCTTCGTGAAGAAGGTCACTCTGCAGAGATCTCAGCATGGCTAATGACAGCGCGTTCCTCTTCTTCGGATCACTCAAGACGATGTTCCTGGGAAGAATGTTTTATAATCACTGTATAATTATAAGTACACGTGTCAAAACAAATGAGGACCCCGATTCCTTTCTTACCCTGGGGGCTCTTTATAAAACACCAGGAAAGGGAACCCTTGGTGCTTAGAGGCTACTGAGAGGGTCTGCCAACTATCGAGAGATACGGCTAAGGCAAAACAAGGAGACTACCCGAAATGTGGGCTGGGCTTCCCACCCCCTTTCCCTGGATTTCTCTTTTTCTCCAGGTTTGCGGTCAGAAACATGACGGCCTCCTCCCCATAAAGGGTAGGTTACAGCAGTTCCAGAAACCACCACCAATCCTTCCGAGAGGCTGTGAGGCTTGTGAGACCACAGTGGGAGCCCGAGGAAGCTGCCACGTGTGGCTACCTTCCACTTCTCTCTCTGCTGTTCAAGAGAGTAAGGTCAGGGAAGGAGCCGAGAATGGAAACACACCCCCAGATCTCCTCCCGTGCACCCCATTGAGGGGGCAGCGCGGTTACAGCAGCCAACGCATCTCAATGACCACATCTTTCCATGTTTTTCGAGTGGCATCCTGCAATTCTGCAGAGTAATTCACATTGAGAACGGGTGATGTGTGAAGAGCAGAAGGAAGGAGCGGACAGCAAGGGGGCTCTTTCGGGACATGTCTTCCGACTAGGAGCTGGCATGCCAAGGGCTCGCTATATTGTCGTCGGGCTGCCTGTACACAGGAATGTCGTCTTTGTGCGGTTACATGGAATGGGTGGGGAACCAGACCCCAGGCTATTATTCTGTACATTGCATCTGTTTCCCCTCTGTCCCCACCTCCATGATTACTGCCGTTCTCACTCTTTCTCTGGATCTGTTAACTCCTGCTGTGTGTCAGCCTGGATCCTCATAAAATCGCCCTCTGGGCCACCGGCTTCTGGAAAACCACTCCAGTGAGTGACTTTATTCCAGCGCTATACGAATACCCATTTTCTTTGGGACACCGTTCTGGCTTTGCTGCCATCTTCAGATGGGTGTGACAGTCACGTTTCCTCCTGGGTGCTGAGAATGACTAGCAGCTGATAGGCAGATATGCAATGAAACCCGCATTCTGGGGTGTCGTAAAAGAAGTGTGCACCAACCTTCCAGTAAGATAATGAGTGTGCTTTCTGTAGCAAATCTCAGAGCTGCCATCCCGTCAGTGACATATGCTTAAATTCTAAGGCCTCGGGCAAAATCGTGCAGAAAGATGCCAGCGCCCAGATCCCCTTGCTGCGTGGCAGTGTCTGGTCATATGTGGCCCATTAATCCCATGGCTTGCGCGTTGCACACCCTGTCAGAGTGCTCTGAATTGCTGAGTTCACTTCTCGACCCAGACCAGCCAGGCTTCTGTTCCTGTTACTCTGCTCAATCTGTCCTCGCCCAGAATCTCCTCCTTGTTAGAACAAGTCCAGTGGCCATTGGGATCACGCTCTCATTCTGTCTCCTATCTTTTGGTGCTTCTCTAGCCTGTCCTCCTCTCCTTCTTCAGGGCTCTCCTTGCCTTCTGCTCACCCCTACGTGATTCTCAGAGCTCCCCCTGTGCTTTTTGTCCCATGCTCTTCCAAGGCAACCTGACCATGGACTTGGCTTCGCCTGGTACCGCTATGCTGATGACTTCCAACCTTTGCCCTCACCCAGACCTCCGTTCTGAGCTCCAGGTCTACTCCACAAGTTCATTCCCACGTCTCCTGGACTATCCTGGGGCATCGTCCCCAACTCCCTTCATCTTAATGCTACCACTCAGTTGCTCAAGCCAGAAACTGAAAGCCTTCTTAGACTGCTATTTCTTCCCTCTTGAACTGGCCGTCAAAGCTGACTGATAATACCTGCTAAGAATCTTAGCAGTCTGAATTCTCCCAGTGACTATCTTGGGTCGAAACGTGTGACGCCTTGCACCTACAGCTTCACCAACACGACCACCGGAAGAGGGAATCACTAAGAGGGAGGTTACTGCCAGAGCACATGACAAAAAGTGTAGTATTTCTCTTTGCAGGGCAAGAGATGGGCCCTGGGGAGGCCCTGATGAACTATCTGGAGCCCATCACATCATTGTAAACCCCCAGAAAGTTCAGGAGGCGAGGCACCTGTCACGTTCACACAGACACTCGACAGACACCTGCTGAGCGAATTAATGACCCCAAATAGCATTTTGATTTTTCACAGCCAATTTCACTAACTCCTGGAAATTTTCATCTCACCTAGGTAGGTTTGTTTGTTTGCCACCTCTTTTAAACCTCAGTGGCAAGGACACTGAGCTAGAGAGCAGAGCGGAAACAACTTTGGAGGCAGACGGACCTTTTCCTGCTTCCTGGCTTTCTTTCCTCCCAGCTGTGTGGCCTTGAGCCAGTGGCCACCTCTCTGAACTCGGTTCCTCACTGTAGGATGGGGACAACGTAACCTACCTCGCAGGCTCTAGAGGGATTAGGGGTAGCAACTGTACTGTGCCTAGCACGGTACTCCAATTCCTGCTCCATGACTATCACTGCTGAGAGGAACAGCTCTGAAAAGGGATGCTTGAGGTGTGACTGAGTTGTTCAAATTCACCAGCTTCATGCCTAACATACCACTGCTTCTGTGGTGCGTTTGGAGGTTCCTACTTACTGATTCCGAGCATTTATGTCAGATTGATTCTTCCCATTGTCTCCCTTTCTGACTCCTGTTTAGCTCCGGAGAACTCACCCAGACCTTCAGTCCACTGGCTCCATGCCAGATGTCCGGGTTCTGAACCAGATTTGCAGAAGCAGGGGCACCCTTGACAATGAGCAAGGAGCCCTGCCCGGGCCCGGTACTTCTGGGTACCCCCGCTCCAGCTGTGCCCTGCCAGATGAGCCAGGAGTCCACCTGAATAGAATGATATGCCCACCTGGAAGTCACCACCCCCTTCCAGACCTTGCTGTGGTTACCTGAGACTCTGGAATTCTCTGGCTTTGCAGAGGGGCATCCTTAAGCCCCTGGGGTGGCCACATACAATTATTTCTAGGAGAGGAGGTGAGAGACAGAGAATGTGGGCACCCTGGATCGGGTGTCTGCAGACCCGTGTGCCAAGCTCCTGGCAGAGCAGCAGGAAGGAGGGGTGGAGAAGTGTGAGGGGGTGAACATAGGGTGGGACGAAAAGAAAGTTGCAGGCCAGCAAGCAGCTGGCTTGCCACTGCTTTGGGGGAACTCCTAGGAGCCTCAGGATTATAAATTCAAGCATGGTCTTCCAGGTCTACGAAGACACACTTCTCAGGGTAGAAGAAGAAAACGTATTTAGCTGTTAGTTTGATTTGTGACTTTTAAATACTTAGCACGCTGGGTAGGCCTCTCTTTGCACCCTTGCCCTGGCGGGGCAAACAATAGGGTGAGGCCTGGATGGGGCTAGAGGTCCTTCAACCTTTGCTACTCCAATTCCAGTTTGTGCACCGGTTTTCTTGTTTCATTTTGTTTTGTTTTGCTTTGTTTTTTAAGGGTTTTAGGCTTGTTGAGCCACAGGGCAGAGCTTAGTACAGTGTGCCCTTCGTCCTTCATATTGACCTGCCCCCACTCGGGTACTCCTGGGGCAGGGCCAAGGAGCAGCTCGGCTTTGCCTAACCTGGCGTTGGAACCAGGTCAAGGTTGTGAGAAGCATAGAACCTCTTTTTCAAGGCCACAGCAGCGGTGTGGCCACCTGCTGAGCTGCCCACACGGAGCCTAAAATCCACTGAAGACTCGGATCTGTTGCCCCGGGGGTTTAGGGGCAGTGCTGGGGCCTTCCGAGTTTGTCCCGTTTGAAATTTTCTGGTGTGTCCTGCAGGATCCGAAATGCTACAGTGCCCAGGCTAGTGACTTGAGGAAACACCGTGTCCGCGGCTGGGTTCCTTTGGCCGAGACGGACAAACTGGTGTCCCTAGCGGATATAGCTGGCCCCTGGCCGAGCCCCCGGTGGCCTCCGCGTGGGGTGACTGCCCATCTCTGCCCGGGTCCCTGCCGCCCACCCCCACCCGGGAGCTGCCCCGGTAGGCCCGTGGGCTGGTCCGGAAGGGCCCGGCGCCCGCGCGGCCCCGCCGCTGACCTGATGCCGTCCTGCTGCCGCGCGCGGGTGGGTCGCGGCGGGAGCTCCGGCCGCTCGGCCCCCGCCGGACCCCTGCTGCAGAAGCCGGCGGAGAGCTGGGCCCACGGGCTTCGCCCGAGCCAGGCGGGCCCCTTTGCTCCGAAGGCCCGGAAGCCGGCGGCGGCCATGGCAGCCAGAGACGTGCCCCAGAGGGCCAGACGCCCCGAGGGTCGCGGGTGCGAGCCGGGCCGCTGCGCCTCAACAGCTGAGGGTCGCAGCAACACCGGGAAACAAAACTGCCACGCCAGGTCTAGGTCTGTCTCCTCCCGCAGGCCAGACCCTCCCCCTTCACCGCCCCTTAGCATGCCCCGCCCCTTCCCGTCGCCCGGCCCCGCCCCTCTGCGCTGCCCTTTCAGACGCCCGGCCCCGCCTCCCAGCGTTGCGCTACCACCTCCGCCCCGTGCCCCTCCCTCTCTCCCCCCCTCCCCCCGCTCCCCTCCACGCCCTCAGGCCCCGCCGCGAATACCGCCCACTGCGCCGTCGGGCCTCTTGCTCACCGCCCGCACTGCAGGCTCTGCGCCGCCAGGCCCCGCCCCCTCCTCCCCGCCCCTCCCCGTGGAGCTGAGGGGTGGAGTCTGGGGTGGTGCGCAGACCGCAAACCTGCAGGCCAAATGTTTGCGATAAAGAGTTCAGGAGAGGCGGGGAAAGGGCTTGTTTCTTTCTGCATCGACGCCGAGAATGTGGTTTGCGTGGATTAGGAAAATGAGGGTTAGCAGGTGGCGACTGGTATGAGCTGTGGTGGCCACGTTGTTACTTCCGTCCGGCCACCGCAAACCCGCTCAGGCCTCGCAGGTGATCACAGGTCCCAAAGGGAGGTGCATTCCACACAGGCGTTGACTTTTGAAGGATTTCATGTCCTCTCCTCGAAAACCCTGCATCTATCTCTTGGGTGTTTCAAATGCACCCGGGAGGGAAAGGGAGATCCTTCTTAGGATCTAATCGGCTGGGTCCAACAGGAGACAGAGAATTTCCTGTCGCTGAAAGCTTAAGTATAATAAGAATATTCTCATTGTCATGTGTTAGCTAAACTCTCAAAGTTTGGAGGTTTTAAAAAAATTTCTTAAGTACTTTATTTTTATTGACTACATGCTCATTTTCAATAGTAGATACCCTCCACAGGAGTTGCTCTGGTCTCAGGACACAAACTTGTATCTTCCACTGCTGTCCTGTTTCAAGTATTTTAGTCAACAAAAGCATCTTTTTGAAATATGTCTGATGGGGGGGGGGCCTGGGTGGCTCAGTGGGTTAAGCCTCTGCCTTTGGCTCAGGTCATGATCTCAGGGTCCAGGGATCGAGCCCCTCATGGGGCTCTCTGCTCAGCGGGGAGCCTGCTTCCTCCTCTCTCTCTGCCTGTCTCTCTGCCTACTTGTGATCTCTGTCAAATAAATAGATAAAATCTTAAAAAGAGAGAGAAAGAAATATGTCTGATCAGGACGCCTGGGTGGCTCTGTCAGTTGAGGGTCTGCCTTCAACTCGGGTCATAATTTGGTGATCCTGGGATTGAGTCCCATATTGGGCTCCCGGCTCAGTGGAGAGCCTGCTTCTCCCTCTGCTTGTGCACTCTTTCTCTCTGACAAATAAATTAAATCTTTATTTTTAAAAAGCAACAAAAGAAACGAAATCTATCTGATCACGCCACTTCTCTGCTTCCCACTGTGACATGTGGCCCCCACTCACACATCAGCCTGTCTTGTGCTATTATCCATGTTCCGGGTGCACAACGGATCCAAGTCTGGAGATTGGCAGGACACATGGAAGAAATGGTCTCAGCCCTCAAGGGGCTTACAGTCTCTAGGAGAGACACTGTGCCCAGGACCCTCCGCACCCTGTACACTGAGAAGTTTTGCAAGGATCACAATTATACAAAGACATAGTCAAATGGTTTTTTTGGGGGGTGCATGTTGGCTTCAAATAGTCACACACTTGGGTTAATTCTCAGCCTCATCATTGGACAGAACACTTATGTACAGAAGAGTATTCTGAAATATCCACTGAGACCTCCTGTACCACCACCACTGCTCTGTTTCCCTGACCCTTGGTCCCTGCTCCATGAAGGGAGCTGGGGTATTCCTCATTCATTGTCTCAAAGGAACAGGGGGTCTGGCAGAACTCAGAGACAAAAACGGGGCAAATTTTGGCTTGCAGATTGTGAGCACTTGGGTGTTGGAAGGAACACCAAACAGACATAATAGATTTGGGAAGGTGGTACTCATGGTAAGAATGAGGTCTCCAGCCTGAGGCCAGATTTAAGTCCTCTGGGTTTGGGGGCAAAGATAGGGCAGTGGGGCTGGTGGGAAAAGCCAGAAGAGGCAACTGCTATAGGATTTGGGGAAAGCGTTGGGTCTAAGGCTTCTGGAGAAGAAGTGGGAATGGCGAGAAGCCCTAGCTGGGGCAGAAGCAGGCTTGCTCTGTTTCCTTGATAGAACCCCGGGGAAGTCGTGAGACTTGAGATGCCATGAAATGTCTGAGCCGATGGGCCCGAACACCTCCCACAGAATTCCCCGTGGCCCAGTGTGGTGCTGTGACAACAGGTGGGTCTCCGTCCTTGGAGAGGGGCTCAGAAACAGCGGACAGAGGTCAGGACACCAGGAGATCCTGAGTGGGGAATGGAGGATGGCTCAGGAAGTATGGATTGCCAAGTTGAAGAGGGAATGAGGCCATCTCAGATGGATGCCATCACCCGTACCCTTCAGGTAAGCTAGAATATGCCCAGGTTAACAAGAATAACAAAAATAGGTCTAAGTGGCTGAAACAACAGGACTCATTTCTCACTTGGACTTCAGGTTGACTGGAGATCAGGGGAAAGCGCTGTGCTGGGTCAGCACTGTCCTGGGCCCCCCAGGATCTACTGGAGCAGCGTTTATCTGGAAAGTTGCCAGTCTCTGTGGCAGAGGGGGGAAAAAGAAGGAGGAAAAGCATGAACTGGTATTTAAACCTTCCTTCTGGAACTGACACTTGCTCTTATGTTCCATTTGCCAAAGCAAGCCACGTGTCCACACTTAGCTTGTAGGAAAGTGCAATCCTGCCATGAGTTTGGAAGCATGGAGCCAGAATCTTTTCCAGCAATGACTGCCTAATGACTACCATGATCTCCCAAGCACAGAGCCTTGGTTCAGTGTGGTTAACTAACTTAGGCTTATGATTCAGGAACTGGTGCTAGAATTCCGAATTGGCTTAGGTTACGTTTCTGCCTCCAGGCAGAATGGAGATCTGACATAGAAATTAAGCTGACGTACAAAATGAAGTTAAAAATCTAGAACACTGAGTTTGCGCACTGGGACTCGAATCTATCCCTTTGGTCATGCCACATCCTGCAGAAAGGCAAGTCATGCAGGATCACAAAGCAAGAGCAGAATGATCACCACCATGAGCCAAAGTCCACCTCTGGAAGACATTTCCCACTGTCTGACCAAGATTCGTTTTGCTGGCAGGATGGGGGCTTTGGTTGGGAGATGAAGAGCCTGCTGTATCCCAACACAGGGTTTGGAATAGAAGAGAAATCTGGAGTTTACGGTTTTGAGAAAAAGACGGGGCAAGGAGAGCCCGCAGAACCTGCAAATCACAGACAAAAATGGAAGTTTCCAGAGACAGCATCCAGTACTTCTACATTTTATTTAATAATAATAATAGTGGCTCTTTGAGAGGCCCCCCATTGGCCCAGTGCCTGTGCTTGTTGCTCCCCATCTGCCCTCTGAGGGTGACTAGTGAGGCACCTGTCACGATCCGGGTTCCGAGAGGGCTGGCCAGCAGCCCTTGCACTCAGCACCGTAGGTGCAAAGTTGGGGCTGGACGCTGGAGGTCACCAGAAGGATGAGGCTGTGATGGGGCTTTCTGCACTCATCTACATCCCGGTGCCTGCTCTCCCCTCCCTTTCCTGCTTCCGTTCTTCCGTCATTTCCTTCAGAGCCTGTTGCTCTGGTTGGACAGTGGCAAAGCAACACAGGACAGTGGAGATGGACGGCCATCGCAGGGTCCAAGCGGGACTCGAACCATTGCAGAACTCCTCCTCTCCGGCTTTAGGATGGCCAACAGTCTTTTCCGTCAGGCCCTTTCTCCAGGCCTCCTCTGCCTCTCATTCATTTTGGAGGGGCTGCCTGTCTTTCTTCTCCCTTGTTCAGCGCCCTTCTAATCTATTTTCCACACGGACCTTCTCCGTGACACAATTTGATTTTCAGGTTGCTAGCAGGCTTCTCTCTCGCTTTGATTTATGTGCCCCTTCTGGGTGCCACGTGCCTTTGCTGTATAGATGTGTCTTTGCTACCTTTTCACGTTCCCTTTAAAGACCCACAGATGCTTGGCAGAAACGTTGTGGAAATAATGCCGAATTAAAGACAGTTCTCAGGAGCCTGGTATCTCAGGCTTGATGTGGGAAGGAAGGAAGATTTAGAACTCCTCTGCGTGCAGAGAAAGAAGAGTGAAGGGCAGATTTTCTGCTGCTTATGGAGTGGTTTTTGAACTTCTTTTTATTGATTTCAGGCCCTTCTAAGGAAGGCGATGTAATGACACAGTTCAGAGGTACAGTGAGAAAGTGGGGCTGAGTTTCATTGGCGGTCCCTCTGGCACCGGGCTGATTCCACAGGTCTGGCTGCCCCCTCAGACCTCTGATTTTCCTCATATCTGTCCCTCCCCCTAAAGCCATTTGGGAGGTCAGTCCCCCCAAACCAGAAATATTTCAGACTTTCCTTGGTTCCAGCTACAGATGCTTTTCAATGCCCCGATTCTATTATTTTATATTTTATTTAAAATCCACTGGTCATTATCCTAATGCCTTTGCAAACCTGAAACTTCTTTGCGGACAAAGCCATAACCTCCAGTTGGGTGATAATTAATTTAGAAACTAAACAGGGGGCAGGGAGAGAGGAGGAGTGCATGGATGAAATTAAGTTCCTTTTGTCCCCACTTTGCACAAAGTCTTGCCTTAAACCAGACAAGGTCCATAAGCCCCGGGGAGGGATGGGGGGAGAGGTGTGGGCTACCAGAGGCGCATGTGTCGCACCGCATTGGGGCTGGACATCGGGGCTTGAATGAGCTTGCTAAGCGAAAGGATCCTTATGGCACACTGATAGCCCCTTGCTGGAGGACACGAGGGCATTTGGGAGAGGAATGGTCAACATCAGATCCATTAAATGATGCTCGAGAAAGACAGCCAGGTGGAAGCTGGAGGCTGCAGAGCCTGGCCGCTCATCCCCAATCGGGGGTCCCTGCGGAGGAAGGGCCACGAGGCCCCAGGGCGAAGCCAGCCTCGGGGAGGGCAAGTCCTGAGGCTCCTGTGGCGCCTCCTGCCTTTCACCACACTTCCCAGTAATTCCAGTCCCACCACACGGAGAGAAGGTTACATTCTATTTCAGTATTTTGGGAGGAAAGGAAGAGTAGCAGACGTCCCGGCATCAGACAGGTGAACGTCCAGCCAGAGGCACATATAGACCACTGTGCCGAGTGGTCCATTGCCTGAAATTTCAGATAGCCCCAGTGGGGGATTAAGGTGCTGGTGGAGGGAGTGGGAAGGAGGGGGCTTTGGCTGGACTGGAAGTAGTTTCCTGATTGGTTGCTGGAGTTTCCTTTTTTGGTAGTTACTCCCTCACTGGTTTGACGGTTGTGAGCCATTCACCAAGGAGCTTGCCTCCTCATCTGTAAAATGGAGGAAACAAGATTTTCATCCTTTCACAAAATATTCATTGAGCAGACTGTGTGCTAGGTGTTGATCTAGACGCCTTGGAGACCAATCCAAGTCCTTACTCCCAGAAGGCTTGAATTCTAGTGCAGGGAGCAGAACAGAAACAGATCTGTGGGCAACGTGTCAGATGCTGACGAATGCCACGAGGAAGACACCGCAGGGCAAGGGCAGGGGGAGAGGCTGCTATTTTATTATAAGGCGGCGGGGCGGGGTGGGGAGAGTCAGGGAACCCTTGTAGAGATGCTGTTGCAGCGGAGACCAGACGGGAGCAGGAGTGAGGGAGTAAGTCTTGCAAGTGTCAGGGGGTGGGGACAAGCATGGAGGCTGGGGTTGGGGGTGGGGCATGAAGGCTTGTGGGGCAATAGAGGCAGAAGCAGAGGTGGCCTCAATTTAGGTGGCCGTGAACCTTTGGCTTTTTCACGCTGAGCAAGGCAGGCAGCCACGAGCTGGAAGGAAGTGGCCCCAATCCGCAGGAGAGGAGGTGGTCCTGCACTGGGTGCCTGTGGTGGGGAAAGTGAGCAGTAGAGTGTGGGTGTATATTGAAGGTAGAGTGGACGGGACATGCTGATGGGTCAGTGTAGGTGCGAGGGAAGGAGAGGAGTCCGGGATGACTCAGTGTTTTGCTGTGAGCGCTGATCTTACGCCAAAAGCTGCGTATTCTACCACAGGAAAAGTGGAGTAGAGCGTTGTTGATGAGCCTGGACTGGGGAGCCACGCAGCCTGGGTTCAGAACCTGGCTTCACCAGTAAATGCTATGTAACCTGGAGCTAATTTTATGCTAAATGATACATATGTAATGGAATAACGCATATGTGGATGTAATATGAGCTTGGGAAGCTCAGTAAAGGCTTAGCTGCTATTGTTTTTATGTAACAATGTAATACAGTTTCAAAGTAGGTGGCTGTTATTTTAGGTAATTTCCACTGGCGGTTCTGTTTCTCTCTTAGTTGCCTTTACACTGTCTTTCTCTTTCTCCCTGACCCTCCCCACCGTGATGCCCTCACAGTCCTTCCAGTGCACTCCTGAACGCCCAAAAGGTGTATTTTCTCACATTCCCCAAGGGACTCTTAGCTTGGTCAGAGGTTAGAGAATCATAATCCCTTAAACCACCTCATTCCTCATCCTTTCTTGGATGTCTCTAGTTGGTGTCATCCTCGCTTCCGTGCTGGGAGGTCCCATTCAGACTCATCCTCTGTCCTCGTTCCATCCCATTTTTTCCTTTTATTTCTGCACAGTCTCAAAGCTTTCATGTCTCCTTGAATGCCTTTCTTACCTTGTTTTCCCCCTAGCCTGGGGGTTCCCCACCTTGGGAGTTTGGGTAGGGTTTTTCCAAACTCCACACTGACCATCCTCCCCTCTCATGCTCCACTCCCATCGCCCATGAAGACACTTGCAGTGGCCTCCCTGTTTCTAGCCTTTCCTCTCGAAGTCTATACTGAGGCCAGACCAGCCTTCTGGGAGCCTCCTCTCACCCCCACTGATAGCTGCTTTGACACAGTCACCACTGGCAACTGCAGAAACCTTGCCACTGATGTTCCAGAGCTGCCCATGCCCTCTTCTGGTACCTTCTTCGCATTGTACCCGAGTGGTGTTTATACCTGCCCATGTGGTCAAGTTCTCCTTGGATTTCCAGGGCACTTAAAACTCAAGTTCATTGCCATGACTTACAAGGTCAGCACAGGCTAGTGCCCACTTCCCTCTGCTGCCTTCTGCCGCCTTCCTCCTCTGCTGTGACCTCTGCTCACATCAGCCTGTTCCCAGTCTCCTGAGCTCAGCAGACCCCTGACTCCTTCAGGGCTTTTACACGAGCATGGAAGATTCATATCCTGAATGCTCACCTAGCTGACACCACCCGTGCCCTTCAGATCTCAGTTCTAATGTCATTGTCATTGACACCGAGTCTCAGTTAAGTCCCCAGCCCTTCCTTATTCTCTCATAGGTTCCTGTTCTTCTTTTTCTGCCTTATCAGTATCTTGAGTCAAGTATTTCTTGGGTGAGTACTTCTTTATCCTCTCTCTGCCATAAGCTCTGAGAGCAGAGCCCGCGTACACTTTCATTACTTCTGTATACTGGACGCTGGTGCGTGGCACAGATCGGCACACTAACATTTGTTGAATGAGATTGTTGGGTAAATCAAAGACTAGATGAGCATCTCTCCTGTGCTCATAAGCCTTCTTTGGCTCCTACTCCATCACCCAGAGAGCCCCAAGTTTGCTTGATCTTAATTCATGTCATTACCCTTCACAAATGCACACTCCGGTAGCCTAAAACTCCAGACTGTTCTTTCCATAGGTTTCTGCCTTGAGGTCTTTATTTCCCCACTACTTACAATATCTCACAGGTGAAGTAATGACAGTCCCTAAATTATACACAGTCTTCCAGGGGTATCAAATGTCCTGTCTCCCATGAAGCCTTTCAGACACCCCCAGCTGGAAGGAAGTTTCCCTTCTTCTGGGCCTCCATAGCACTTTCTCTGTGGCCATTAAAGAAATTTGTCACGTTCTACCTCTCCTTTCGAGTTTCTTTCTGTGTGGCTGATTTTCTACTACACCGTGAGCTTCTCAAGGGCAAGATCCATGTTCCAATATCCTTTATATCTGCCACCATAAGGCTTCAGCTGTAGGTGCTCACTGTGAGCGAAGACCAAAAAAGTTATTATAGATTATTGATTCGAGGCGATGATAATTTTTCTAAGGTCGATTTTTCTGTAGGTAGTTCCCTTTGGAAACACATGGGGGTGCTCTAACCCAGCAAAACTATGTGGGCTGCTCTAGATGGATTCATTTCTAAATTATTTTAAAGATGATGGGGCTTCTCTTGAATTTTGTCTCACTGGTTGTATTGATCAGCTGTGGATGACAGGAAGGAAAGGCAAACGACAATTTAGTGGGCAAAGTAAGAGTTAGTAAATCAAATCCAAAGACAGCCCGTGGTCAGAGACAAGGCAGGATGTACCTGCTTTCTCTGAGCGAAGGGTCCTGTGATCACAGATTCTGGATGTCACATCGGTAGCGTGGTCCTCCACATGAAAAAGGGCTGGGGCTTGTGATGTGGACCGGATTGTGTGCCCTCGAAACCGATACGTTGAAGCCCCAAGCCCCCAGCGTGGTGGTATTTGGAGAGAGGACTTTGGGAGATACTAGGTTTAGATGAGGTCATGGGGGTGGAGCCCAACGTGGAATTAGTGTCCTCACAAGAAGAAGAGCCCAGAATGTGGTCTGTGCTGTGGGCAGTACAGCGGGAAGGTGGCCATCAGCAAACCAGGGAGAAGGCCCTCGCCAAGAACCCAGCCCTGCTGCCCCCTCATCTCCAACATCCAGCCTCTGGATCGTACAAAATACATCTCTGCGGTTGAAACCACCCAGTCCGAGGCATGCGGTTACCGCAGGCCCCGCGCAGAAACAGGCTGTCTTCCGTGCCCTTCACCTTTCCACGGAGAGATTGACATTCAGATAAGAAAATGCTGAAACAGGGGCGCCTGGGTGGCTCAGTGGGTTAAGCCTCTGCCTTCAGCTCAGGTCATGATCTCAGGTCCTGGGATTAAGCCCCACATCAGGCTCCCCCCTCTCCCGGCCTCTCTGCCTACTTGTGATCTCTCTTTCTCTGCCGAATAAATAAAATCTTAAAAAAAAAAAAGAAAGAAAGAAAGAAAGAAAATGCTGAAACATTTGTCAGAAACACACAAGGGGCTTTCAACCCCCCATGAGCCTCCGATTTTGTTTTCTTACTGTGTATGTGGTGTTTTGAGAACTTCACTTACATGTAATAAAGAAACACCACTATTTTCTTGTTTCATAACCGCATGTCAGTGCGGATCTCTTTTGTTAGTTTGGACCAGACTTTTACTTCCATTGTTGAATGTAATCTTTTCTTTTTTTTTTAAGTAGCCTCCACATCCAGCATGGAGCCCAAGTCAAGGCTCAAAGTCACGACCAAGGGTACACCGACATCCCCCCTCCTACCGGGCACTGTTGGTCTAAATATGCGAAGCGTGACTTATGCAGGTGACCCCTGAACAGTGCGAGTCTGAATCGTGTGGGTCCACCGAGGGATAGATTTTTGTAAGTTTTTTTTTTTTTTTTAAGATTTTATTTATTTATTTGACAGACAGATCACAAGTAGGCAGAGAGAAGGAGGGGAGGTGGGAAGCAGACTCCCTGCTGAGCAGAGAGCCTGATGCGGGGCTCCATCCCAGGACCTTGAGATCATGACCTGAGCTGAAGGCAGAGGCTTTAACCCACTGAGCCACCCAGGCGCCCTGGAGGGGTAGATTTTTACAGCACAGCACGTAAATGTACTTTCCCTTGTGATTTTCTTAGTACCATTTTCTTCTCTCTAGCTTGCTTTGTTACGAGAATACAGTATGGAATACATACGGCATACAAAATATGTTCATCGGTCTTTTATGCCGTCGGTAGTAAAGGTTTTGGGGGAGTCCAAAGTTACATGTGGATTTTCCACTGCGTGGTGGGTCCGTGCCCCTAACTCTGATATCGATCAAGGGTCAAGGGTAATTAATCCAGGGATGTCAGTGCCGCCTGGGCACTTTGCCATGCCTGGATTTACAGGTGTCAAACCATTGTTTTCTGGATTTCTCATCACGATCCTCTACTGTAAGAGAGACCTTTACATTTTTGCCTTCATCTGTTTATTTATTTGGATAGACTGAATTTGAATAAGCTGAACACACTGGCAGAATTCAGAGGCATGTAGTGAACGAAAGCTTCGGGTGCAATTTAAAGTGGTTTACGAGCTGACACACAAGTCCCTCCTTTCCTGTCCTTCATCCCCCCTCCCCGCACCAGGTGCTTCATGCTATTGTGTGCTTTATCTCCACGTGGGGGGCATCTGTGCGGAATCATAGGTGTATATAAATTAAAGTCAGGGCTGAGTTCCACATCTGGGTCAACTTGATGTAGCCATGAAAACGTGTCTTCTCCCTCCCCTCCTACTTGAAAACAGCAGGAATCTCAGAGAAGGCTTTGAACTTCCACAATCCATGGAATTCACGAGGCAGAACCAAACCAATTATACTACATCTTGAGATGTAGAGAAGTCCCAGCTTATGTCTAGGGTACCCATATTTTCTAAATGCGTATATCCTGTAACATAAAACGTAAACTTGGAATAATACAGCATGATGTTTCACCACTTTTTTGTAAAATAATTTATAAATACTTCCATGACACACTATTCCCCTACAAGTGGCTTAAATAACATCATGCTACTTTATCATATAGCTTTACCATAATTTACTTAACCAATCTGTCTTGACCAACATTTAAATTGTTCCTAATTTTTTAAAATATTTTATTTTTAAGGGATCTCTCCCCAACATGGGACTCAAACTCATGACCCTGAGATCAAAAATCGCACACTCTACCGTCTGAGCTGCCCCAGGTGCCCTGTTCCCAACTTTTTTTAAAGATTTTTTTTAACTTCTTTATTTGAGAGAGAAAGAGAGAGAGCACAAGTAGGCAGAGCACCAGGCAGAGGGAGAGGACGAAGCAGACTCCCCGCTCAGTGGGGAGCCTGCTGCTGGGTTTGATCCCAGGACCCTAGGATCATGACCTGAACCGAAGGTAGCCGCTTAACCGACTGAGTCACTCAAGCACCCCTAATTTTTAATATTATTAGTAAGACCACAGTGAACGTTTTGCATATGCTCGGTGCACAGCTCTGATATTTCTCGAGTTGAATTCCTAGAAACATACTTGTTGGATCAAAGGATATGAACTTATTTGAAGGCCTCTAGTATTTGTTGCCAAACTGTCCTCCAGAAGCATTGTTCCTCTTCTCTCCAGTTTTGTTGTTGCTTTTAAGATTTATTTATTGAGGTGCCTGGGGGTCTCAGTTGGTTAAGCCTCTGCCTTCAGCTCAGGTCATGATCTCAAGGTCCTGGGATCGAGCTCAGCCGGGAGTCTGCTCCTCCCTCTTCCTCTGCCCTTCCCCCTGCTCATTCTCTCTCTCTCTCAAATAAATAAAATAAAATAATAAATAAATAAATATCAGAACCAAATGTGCCACCCAGGCACGCCCCTCTCGGGTGTTTTTAAAGGAAGGAATATGATCTTGGGTTAGGCTTAGAAATTGCCTATTGATGTAGCTGAACTGGCTCCACAAAGATTAAAATACACACTAGATGCCTCTATGCTGACATGTACATAGAGCTTTGCAGAATGAGTAGTTTCCTAGGTATTTCAAAGACTTCCTCGCCATTTTTAACAATTAAGAAAATGGGGGCTCAGTGGGCAGGCGTGATGGGATGGGTGGAGGGTGAATGGGTAAGCCAAGAATCCCTCCAACTTTGCTGCCTTGTTTTCCCCTTCCAGAGAATTCACAGATCGATGAGCAAAAACTCCAGACAAAGACCCAAATGTTGTAAACTTGAGGTTAGATTATCACTGATTAAAGAAAAAGTTTTGAGGGGCACCTGGGTGGCTCAGTTGGTTAAGCGTCCGAGTCTCGATTTTGACTCAGGTCATGATCTTGGGGTCTCAGCGTGGAGCCCGCTTAAGATTCTTTCTCTCCTCCCCCTGCCCCTCCCCCTACTTGCATGTGCTCACTTTCTCTCTGTCTCTCAAAAAAGAAAAAAAAATAGAAACAGATTTACAAAAAATGCTTATTTCAGTTACTGGCGGTCTCAGTAATCTATGCTGCTACGTAAACCCGAGAGATGTGGTCTTCTTGCCCAAAGGATAGAAACAGCACAGCATCATCTCTGCTCTCCCCAGCTCATGGGAAAAGGGTTTCTTCTTTTTTACGTGATCTTTTATGTCTGAAGAAACTGCCTCCAACCTCCTCCAGTCAGACATGCCCTCTTGATTTTTTTTTTAAGGGTTTATTTATTTGACACAGAGATCACAAGTAGGCAGAGCAGCAGGCAGAGAGAGAGGAGGAAGCAGGCTCCTGGCTGAGCAGAGAGCCCAATGCGGGGCTCCATCCCAGGACCCTGAGATCATGACCTGAGCCGAAGGCAGAGGCTTAACCCACTGAGCCACCCAGGCGCCCCGCCCTCTTGATTTTTGTCATTGGTGCAGAAATGTTGCTCATATCCATCTTTCGCATCCTGTCCCTCTCCCCCTTGCCTCTCTGCTATGCCACCCGCTGTCACCACTCCCATTACACCATTATCGATGGTTTCCGCCATGCTCAGCATCACAGAAAGGGACACGACCTGGGCCTGGAATCAAGACATTCAGGTTTTAGAAACCTAGCCTCTGTAGACTTGTCTGCTCATCCATCAAATGGGAGAGGTGAGTTAATTGAGGTTGTTCAAGAAAAGCCAGAGCTGGTTAGTAGTTACAGCAGTAAGAACACAGTTTATTCGGGGCTGTCACAGTCGGGGAAGAGAGACCTCATTATAGAGGCAGACTCCATCTGAATATGGCATGGGCAAGTGGGGGTTTATAGCCATGGGGAGTGGGAGGGGGTCAGTAGGTGGAAAATTACCAGAAAGAAACATCAGGGATGAACTGACCTAGCAGGATTCTTGCTGAAGGCAGGCCCGGGGTGATCAAACACCACGTCATGTGGGGCATGCTGGAGGGTAAAGTACCCGATCTGATACTGAGGGGAGTAAGTATGAAGGGTGGGGTTCTAGCTAGAGCAACTTAGCAGCTTTCTTGCTCAAACCGGACCATGCAAAGACAAACAGGGGAGTCCGGAAGTTGAAGCCAGGTGGGAAAGTTTGGTTGTGGAGAGAATCTTTGTCAGGATGTCCCCACATTGCGTCATGCGAAGCCCTTGGGGTTCCCAGGAGGGCCTTAGGACTATGGATTGCCGGAGCGGGTGGGGTGTTCAGAGGCCCCAACCTCACAGTCAACCCAACGGTTCCACTCTTACCTGTCTGGTGTATTGGTTTCTATCCAAAATCTGCCAGTTTGTCTTATTTTTTTTTTCTGAAAACAAGTTTTATTTAAATAAGGATTTAAATACTTTTTTTTCTGAAAACAAGTTTTATTTAAATAAGAGTTTAAGTACACTTTTTTTTTTTGAAAACAAGTTTTCTTTAAATAAGGGTTTAAATACATTTTTTTTTTCTGCCCATTTGTTTTAAAGCAGCAGAACCCTTTCTCCAAACTTTGAGGACCGTTAAACCAGAAGATGTGTGAAGACACATCCAGACACACCATTTTAGGGTTTCAAGTCAGCCTCCCGCAAGCTAAGGGCTTAATTTTCTTCCTGACAGATGTCCCAGGGAACTCCGCAGGAGGGAGAGAGGCTTTTTATGAATTATAGAAACTTGCTATGCTCAGTCTGCCTTTGGTGAGAAGTGTTCCCTTCAAAGACAGACCCTTCCTTGAGGCGCCATTTCCGCAGCCAACGCTGAAATTCGGAATTTGAGCGTGTCTCTCCCACTTCCCAGCCATAAGTATTCATCCCCACTCCTGACTTTGCATTTGAGGGCTCGTCCTCTGTGGGAGGCCCTGATTATTCATCCGTTTCCACAACCCATGCAGGAGTATGATTAGTGTCTTTCTGCAGAAGAGAAAACTGGGACACACGACGGATAAGCAACTGACCTCAAATAGCTCCGCTGTGTATCCGAGGGAGTGAATGAGGACCAGAACCACCGAAAAACAGTTCCCTTCTTGCTAAACGCTACCCTGCTGGGAGGAGACTCATTTCTCTTTTCTGATCTCCTGATGGCACCCGGAGTGCTTCTCTCTTTTTATCTCTTTCTGGGAAACCAGCCAGCACAGATCGGAGGCAGTGCCCAACCAGGGAGCCTCTGGGCTAGGAAAGGTGGAGCCACAGTCAAAAGACACACCTTTGGGGGCTCCTGGGAGGGAGGAGGGTGAGGACACCTTTCCAGCTCCTGCCGGTCAGTGAGAGCCGCCTTAATAACCCCTCCCCCGAGCCTACAGCCGTTCATTCAAAAGAGACCTCAGAATAACCCAGAGACCACCAAGCAGTGAATGGGTTTCAGATCACATTTAAGATTTATTTGTTTATTTTAGGGAGAGAGCGGGAGGGAGCAAGAAGGGGCAGATGCGGAGGGAGAGGAATCTCTCTGGCAGACTGTGCGCTAAACACAGAGCCTGAGGTGGGGCTCGATCTCATGACCCTGAGATCATGACCTGAGCAGAAACCAAGAGTTGGAAGCCTAACCGACTGTGCCACCCAGGCCCCTCAGAGAATACTTAAACTCCTGGTCATAGTTCCTGACTTAAAGCCCAGCCTCACTTTGTCTACAGGAACCGAGATTTTTTTTGAAAGGGGAAGGGTTTTAGAGTTCCCAAAGTCTAACACTGGATGACGGGGGCAAAGCGCAAAGATTATACTCCAGGGCAGAACTCCCCAATCCCCTCCATCTTGTGTCCCCCACCCCGAAAGTGGTAATACCGTATTTGTGGAGTAAACCTGCAACACCCCTGCCACCAACCCCGGGTGACTGTCCACCTCAGGTCCCACCCGGCCCCCTAAGTGGTGAAGAGATTGACGTCTTACCCCCTCCTTCTGGTCGCTGCCCAACCATCGGGCAGCTGGGAGGGATCCCGGCGATGCCCGAGCGAGGTTTCCCATAAAGAAGAGACAAAAATAATGTCGAGACAGCGGAGAATGGAGTGAGATGCTGAAGGCGATACCCTGAGCAGGGCTTTCCCTGCTGGAGTCTGGAGCGGATTAGACAGACTTTTTAAAAAATTCAAGAGAATATCACCATAGAACACCATGCAACACCCACAGGATGGCTTTATCAAAAACCCAGAAAATAGCCAGCGCAGGAGATGGCTGGATATACCGGAAACGCCATGCCCTGCCCACGGGACTCTACAAATAGGGGCGGCCTGTACAGAAAACCACGTGGCGGGCCCTCAGCAGGTAGACAGAGAATCACCAGGTCCCCCAGCAATCACACTTCTGGGTATGCGCCCAGAGAATCACAGTTCCCAGCAGCCTGATGTACAGCATCTGGAAGGTGGTCACCAGCCAAGTGTCCATCGACAGAGGAATGGACGGACAAAACGCAGTCCGTCCATGCAGCGGAATATTGTTCAGCCTTAAAAAGGAAGCAAGCTCTGGGCCGCAGCTACCACATGGGTGACTTCAGGACATTACGTTCAGTGAAACATGCCAGTCACAAGAGGACACATACCACAGGACTCCACTTCTGTGAGGTCATCAAGAGTCGTTACAATTGAAAGTAGAACGGCAGGTGGGGTGCCGGGGTTCGGGGAGGGGGGTGGAGAATTGTTGTGTCATGGCAACAGAGTTTCATTTTTGCAAGAGGAAGAGAGTTCTGGCCAGGGATGGTGGCGAAGGTTTCACAACCCTGTGAATGTACTTCGAGATGCCGAGCTGTGCCTTTCAACATGGTCAAGACCGCGTCTTTATGCCATGTGTATTTCATGACAAGACAGTGTCTTTACGCCATGTGTATTTCATGACAGTTTTAAACACTCGGTAGGATATGACAAACTGTAAGGTAGGTTTGGAAGGTTCTCGGAAATGATTTGTGCCTTGGTTTTCTGGAAAAGCCCACGGAGTCAGCAAGCCTGGGGGAGAGGTCACCTCTGCTAGGGTAAGTGACATCATTGCAAAGCCAGCAGGACCTCCCCTCTTGGAGAGACGCAAGGGAAAGAAAAGCCCATCTAACTGACTCAGAAGGACCAGGAAACCAGTGAACAGACGTGGGTTGTTTGGAAGTGACTTATCAAGACAGAAATGATGTTATAGGAAAATAGAGCAAACTCACGCCTGCACATTGGAGGCTGTGGCCCTGCGCTCCCGCTTCAGCAGAAAAGAGCGGAACACAGGCCAGACCAAAATAGGATGGCTGCTGGGTCGCCCCCGGGCACTCGGCCATCCGGTGCAGCTGCGACGGGGCTGTCACTTCCCCTTCCTCACGTGGTCAGTCCCAGACTCACTTCCTCAGCAGAGGTGACGGGTGGAAAGCAGCCGATGCAAAGTAGGTTCTGCATCCCCCACGTGTCAAGAACCCTCTTCCATGTTATGGGGTTCAAGGGTCGTCGGTGTGTCTGTGATTGGTCCTGGTAGGAGGTTTTAGATTTTGGGAACTAGATTGTGTGTGTGTGTGTGTGTGTGTGTTTGGGTGTACTGTTCTCCTCCTTTGAAACCCACTCTCCTTGTCCCTGTTGTAGCCGATCCACCCCAAACATCACCAGCGGGGGAGGTCTTGCTACTTCCCCGGCAATATGGCTACGTTTTCGTCTTGCTTTCCTAGAACAGCTTCTTTTCTAGAGGCTCCTCCTGAGCTTTCCAGGGATCCCTGGCTGTCCCAGCAACGCATGATG
The DNA here is from genome assembly GCF_902655055.1 of Lutra lutra. Taxonomy (NCBI): domain Eukaryota; kingdom Metazoa; phylum Chordata; class Mammalia; order Carnivora; family Mustelidae; genus Lutra; species Lutra lutra. Next base: position 10,556,543 of record NC_062285.1, on the reverse strand, counting down.
GCTGTGGCCACCCTCCCCTGGGCCTTGACCAGGACTCTGAGGTGTGTCTCAGCCACTGCCACTCCCATCTCCCTCCTTCCCCTTTATGGGGGAGTACCTCCCGTCTTTTCTGGAACTTCTGCCCAGGGTGGGCACAGACCCTTCTCTTGCTCCCCTCCCCCAGTGTGACCACTCGGGTCAGGTTGTGAATTCGGCGAGACTTTCTTTCTAGGAGAGTGTAACACAGAGAGTAACACCGGCGACCAGCACAGAGTAGGGCTGAGTAGATATTTGCTGAATTGACGAACCTCACCCACAGCCTGCAGGCCTACACTCTAGGACTTCTTGCCTGTGAGGTATCATGAGGTGGGAACCAGCTTCCCCTTGAACCAGTCCCAACCTTGCATGCTGGGCCCAACTTTAGCCTTGAAAGGACCAAGCCATTCCTCCAGACCCTTCTCGCTCCTTACTTCCTCACTCCAGGATGGACCTCTTCCAGGGAGGGGGATGGTGGGAATGCCCGCCCCCTCACTCGGGAGCCGAGCTCTGGCCCAGCGGCCTCCAACAGGATTCAGTGGTCTGAACCAGCCCTTTCCAAGTCCTTCGATCTCAGACAACCTGGTGGCTTTCACAACCCCTCCTTGGGTAGGGGGTGAGCAGCTGTACCAAGAAACGACCTCACAGAACACGACAGCAACAGGACACCCCATGTTCGAATCAAAGAATAAGCAAGAATTCCCACAAAGTGTCCTCTAAACCCAGGCAGAGAAAAGAAGCTCATCTCTCAAAAAAGGGCCGCGTCTTCAGGGTCTTGAGGGCCTCCCCTGAAGTGTACACACACGTATGTCTCAAAAAAAAAAAAAAATCACTTTCTTGAGGCATGATTGACATTCAGAAAGCTGCATTCGTACACACAGATGCAAACATTTTCAGTGTTGAGAACTTGCTGGGTTTGGAGATACGTGGACACCCGTGACCCCGTCACCACAGTCCCTGCCTAAACATATCTCTAGAAGTTCTCTCCCACTCTCATTCTTTCTTTTTTTTTTTTTCTTTTTGGTGATAAAAACACTTAACATAAGATCTACCCTCATTGCAAAATTGTAAGTAGGAAATACAATCTTGCTAGCCTCGGTGTCCTGCGGCTCTCCAGGACCGGACCACCTTGTGTGCACTGAAACTCCGACCCTTCTGGCCTCATTAACCCCCTCCCCTCCCCCCACCTTCTGCTTCTGAGCCCAACTAGTTTAGGGTCCTCGTGTGAGTGTCATCCAGCTGGATCTGTCCTTCCGTGTCTGGCTGACTTCACTGAGCGAATGATTCAGCCTCAGAAGGGAGTCCTGCCCTTGGCCGCACCGCGGACCGTGCGAGCACACGTTTTCTACCACTGAACTGAAAAGTCAGCTTCTCAGTAGACAACATCCCATTCAGGTGATTTCACAGCATCGCCAAGAACGAAGCAACACATATTAGTGCTGCTCACTCTGGGGGGCCGGGGTGGCTTTCCCTGGACAGGAAAATCTGTCCCGTAGGTGAATTCCGGTGTCTGGTACCGGCTGCTGGTGGTGGCAGCTGAGCTCCCCCTGCCCCCCCTCCCCTGCCCAACCCCAAAGGCCCTTTCCTTGTTTCTGTGGGGTGGGCCCCAGCCACGCTGCCCCTGCCGGGAAGCCCAGCCCCATCCTGGATCCCGCTGTTTGTTCTTGGCTGGCGGCCTCCTCCTCCAGGCTCCTGCTGGGCCCCCAGGTCAGAGCTCTCTGGGCCGGCTGCCCTGCCAGGTTTGGACCTTGACCCTCCGCCCCTCCAGCTGGCTCCTCCTGTCCTTCTGTCCACTCTGTGGGACCTACAGACTGTGTCACCTGCAGGGATAGCCACCTTAGTATCAGGGGGTGGGTCCTGTCCAGGCTCTGAGTTGGAAGACACCCATTAGCACTCCTCCCCCTCTCGTCATTGTTTGTTGGTTCCAAGCACCCCCTTTCTAAACCAGTCGGAGGAAAAAAGCGACTCAGTCTGTGTTCCCTTCTCTGTCCATTCGTTCCTGCCTCCTTTCTCTTTGAGATCGGACACGCCTGTCAGGCCAAGGATTTGATTTATCTTTGTGTCAACAGAGAGGGCGTTTCTGTTGTGTGGTTGGTTGGGTCAAGGGCCTGAGCGGTCTTTTCCTTCTGGCTCCGCTGTGGTCTGGCGCTCAGTCAGCCCCGCTCAGACTGGGGCTGGAGGGGCCCCGTGGGGAGGCCAGACACAAAGGCGGTCCCTCAGGCTCCTTGCAAGAGGTGCTGGGAGCACAGACACTCCCTCCTTGTTCCCCAGCGCCAGCCAGGCCTTCGCCCTCTCCCTGCCCGCCCTGCCAGCTCCGTTCATGAAAGGAAGGTTCTTTCTGTGGGGCCAACGTGGCTCCCCCTCCCCCCGTCCTCAGAGGTGCTTCTGGGTCCCCCGCCTGTCTGTGGTGCAAAGGAATCATCTCTGTGGTTTGGGGTGAATTTTCAGGCATATTCGCAGGGGAGGAGATGGGGGATGGAGCATGGGTCTCTGCTTGGGGCCGCCTTTGGGCTAACATTCCTCCCAGGGGCCTGGAGCTCTGTGTTGACCAGGGTGGGACCCCCAAGGAGGCTTCGCAGACTTCCCAGGCTGTCAGGCAATGTCAGAGGCAAATGGAAGGCCATTCCAGTCAGACGCGGGGACACAGGCCACCGCTGGAGCGACACTGAAGTCTCCCCACTTCTCAAGCAGCTCCTCCCAAACTGCCCACCTTACGCCCCCACGGGAATGTTTTCCAAGATCTTAGTCTTTCAGAGATGGTCATACTGGTTTCCCACCACCTCCCATAGTCGGTCTCGGTACATTCTGTGACTCTCACAGAAGTTTCAGATGCGGGAGGGGCTCCTGGCTGGCTCAGTCGGTGATGCAACTCTTGGTCTCGGGGTTGTGAGTTCAAGCCCCACGCTGGGTGTAGAGCTTGGGTTGGGGAGCAGGGAGAAAGTTCCAGCGGAGGGTACAGAAGGTCTGGAAGGGTGAGGGGCAGGTGTGCGGTGCCTGCACCTTAGTCCGAGCTGACCGGCCCCCCACCCCGAAGATCATCCTGGCTGGCTGTCACCGGCTTCCTCGCAGCGTGTGTGTGGACGCGCGGGCGGCCTTTCTCCTGGATCGCCCCGCCTAGCCTGCTTTCCTCCACGAGTGTTTGCACACTCAGAGGGGTAGGAGTGCAAACCAACTCCCTCGCGGGTGCGGATCCCACGCCTGTTCCTTGGGATGCTGCACGAGCATGGTGTGTACCCCCGGCTCTGTCCCGGACCTGGTGTTCTGACACCATCGCAGCAGTCAGCGTCCCCGAGGGCAGCTGGGAGCCTCGGGACACCTGAAATAGCAGATAGTCTGGAAGTAAACAAATAGAGCAAGGATTTTGGGACTTTTACGGGGCCTTGTAGAACATCAGTTGCTGAGAGTGGCTCCTGGCCAGAATGTCTGCTTGCACACTGAAGGTCGGGGGGCAGGCATGGCTGGGGCCCCCACAGCCCTGGAGGGATGCCAAGGGGGGCTGCTGGGGAGAGGGGCAGAGGAGAGCCTGGTGAGCCAGTTCTGCCTGCCGGTGCCTGGGGTTCTGCTGGCTGCTGGCTGTGAGAACACAGTGCATTCTGGAGTCTCGTTCCCTGTTCAGAGATCTCCCGAAGATGCTCCCTGGGGTCTCTCCAGCTGCCGATGAAAGGCAGCCTGGAGATCAGGAGCAGGTGTGAGGTTGTAGGAGCAGCCCCTCCCAGCCAGCACCTGCCTTTCTGTCTTGGGGTTTCAGAATCCCTCCCACTTACCAGTCCTTGTCCCTGCAGGAAAGGGGGCAGTCGACTGCAGAACCCCGTGTCCGTTAGAAGCAGGCCATCTCCTGAGACTTACTCCATGGAGAACAGCTCTTCCATTTCTGAAAATCTTCTGTGTGTTCACCAGAGTGAGTCTCGGCTGCCGCTTCCCCCCCCCCCCCCACCTCATGTCCTCTTCTCTCCCACTGTGACTAATAAGAATGGTTATTAAGATCATTTGCCCAGTGAATATTTATTGAGCACCTACTACACACTAGGCCGTGCTCTGTGACAGCGGATATGCCTGATGTAAAGCCTTCCATGTACGCAGTGCTTTACTGTTTGTGAAGAGCTTTTTGGTTCAATCGCCTGATCTTTCTGTTTTCTTTGTGCACTTTTGTTATTGTGCTAAAGGACACACAGCATAAAATGTACCATCTTAACTATTCTTTTTTTCCCCTAAGATTTGTTTATTTGAGAGAGAGAGCATGAAAGGGGAAAGGGGCTGATGGAGAGGGAGAGGGAGAGACTCTGGAGCAGACTCCCTGCTGAGCGCAAAGCCCGAGGCGAGGTCCCATCTCACGACCCTGAGATCATCACCTGAGTCAAAACCAAGAGTCGGACGCTTAAGCAACTGAGACCCCCCAGGTTAGCCCATCTTAGCTGTTTTGAAGTGTATAGTTCAGTGGTGTTTGGTACCCTTACATGGGTGTGAGACACGTTCCCATACCTTTTTCATCTTACAAAACTGAAACTCATTCCCATTAAACAGTGAGTCCTCTTTTCCGTCCCCAGCCGCTGGCAACCGTCATTCTCCTTCTGTCTCTGTGAACCTGGTATAAGTGGGATTGTGCAGTATTTTTCATTTTAATGACTTGCCTTTTCTTTCACTTAGTATTATGTCCTCCGGTTTCACCCACATTTTTTTTTTTAATTTATTTATTTGACAGAGAGAGAGAGATCACAAATAGGCAGAGAGGCAGGGAAAGAGAGGGAGAAGCAGGCTCTCCTCTGAGCAGAGAGCCCAATGCGGGGCTCTATCCCAGGACCCTGAGATCATGACCTGAGCTGAAGGCAGAGGCTTTAACCTACTGAACCACCCAGGCGCCCCGGTTTCACCCACCTCCTTTGTAAACCTCTACAACAACTGTTCACATTGGGTTTCCGTGTTTGGCATGTGAGGAAACTGAGGCTCAGAAAGATTAAATAATTGCTCAGGGCCACACAGCTCGTGAGCTCAACTGTGACCCCAGAGAGATATGTCCAAGTTCTAACTCCGGGTCCCTGTAAAGGTGACCTTATTTGGAAACAGGGTCCTTGCAGATGTGATCTAGCTGTGGGTCTCAAGATGAGATCATTCTGTCTTTCAGGGATGTGCCCAGAAGAGAAAGGACAGGGAGCCTTGAGACACGGAGAAGCACGGAGAAGGCCATGTGAACAGAGAGGCAAGGCACCAAAGCCACACAATGCCGTGAGCCGCCTGACACGGAACGGGCAGGGCAGACCGCTCCCCGAGAGCCTTTGGGGGACCGGGTGACTTCAGGCTTCTGGTGTCCAGAACCGGGAGGAATCCATTTCTGTGGCTTTGAGCCCCGCAGTGTGTGGGGATTTGCTGTGTCAGCCTTAGCTGCGGAATACGGCTGGGAAGCTGGAAGGGGCATGATCCTGGCGTTGGGACATCTTGCCCTGCGCTCTTCCCACGAGAACGGTCAGGAGAGACATCTGCAGCGAGGGGAGACGGCTCTCTGTGGGACTGAGTTTGTACGGAGAGAAAAGGGTGATTTGGTGAGAATGCCCCTTCCCCACATCGGGAGCCTCCTCCCTCCCCCTGCTTCCCAAACTTGCAGAGGTCGCAGGACTTAGGTGTTCCGAAGAGGGACTGAAATGACCCATCGCAGCTGGCCGCTGTCTGCCCGGCAGATCGCTCTTCTGCCTTCTGCCCCCGCTGTCCGGACAGCATGCTGCCCCCTAGGAGCGGTCCCTGGGCTCTCCTGTCCCTGGCTTCCAGGCGAGGGTGGGCAAGGAGGGTGAGGTCAGGCAGCTGGTTGCCCTGGCTGGCCCCTCAGCCAGAGGTCGCTGCCCCTCTGTCTCCTCCTGGAGGGGGACTGCTGCCCCTCCCCTCGCCCGTCTGGTCACTGCTATGGCTCTTGTCCCAGGGCTTCACCCGAACCTTTGCTCCTGGTCCTCTAGAGAACAGACCGGGCTCCATGCACCTTCTGGGCCACAGGAGAGCTGTTTCCTCTTGGAGCCGCTGGTAACAGAAACCGCTGGAACGTGAGCTTCGTGGGGACAGCTGTTTTTGTGCTGTGTCGCAGGTGCCTAGCGTAGTTCCTGGCAAGTGTTTGGACGGGAAGTGTTTGTTGCATGAACTGAGTATGCTGTGGTCAGGAGGGCTGTGGGCGCATCTGCGTGATCAGCTCCTGGTACTTACTTCCCCCTTTATGGAGAGAACACCGTCAGGCAGCCTCCGATTTAAAATACCGTGGAAAGAATATTATGTAAGTATTGTGGTTAATAAATCTTAGGGTTCCTTTATAGGCTTCCCTCCACATGCCATTTGGTTAGGGTAGCGGGACCCGCAGAAACCTGATAGGTCCATGGTCATGTGGGTGGAGAACATTGAACTTGCCCCCATATTAAAACACCCTGAACCCAAACTTCTGCCTCTCTGGCTTCCATAGTTGTTTTCCCTGGAAGCTCTCTCCGGTAGATGGAGTGGCTGATGTCAGCCATGTTTGTCTCGGCTCCGTCGTTCCCTCCTATTGCCTCCCATGTCCCTCCTGTCTCGGCTCGGCAGGAAGGCTTCTCTTTCCAGAGGTCACTGACAACATCTTTAAGGGGCCAGAGGTCTCTCTCCATGTCCCTCCCTCTGAGCTTTGGGTCACCCTTGACCTACTCACCACTCCTCGGATGGCTCTCCTTTGCCAGCTTCCTCCACTATCTGTTGTGGTCCTTTGC